>NC_142622.1:38182659-38807659 GCF_059453375.1 Lepisosteus platostomus | reverse complement strand
GCACTTTGCTGGCAGCACAATTACTTACAGGTGCAACCCAGGATACACACTTCATGGAAGCAGCATCTTAAAATGCATGACTGGAGAGAGAAGGGCATGGGATTATTCCCTTCCTTCTTGTATAGGTTAGTGACCGCCACAATATCACATTATTTATATATTATTAAAAAGCTTACAATACAACATGAGTGGCACGGTGGTACAGTGTTTAGGATAGCTTGCCTTGCGGTGCTGGGGTCTTAGGTTCAATTTCTGGGGTGCTCTCTGCATTGAGTTTGTATGTTCTCCCCTTGATTATGTCGGTTCCCTCTTTGCACTCTGATTTCCTCTCACAGCCCAAAAACATGCTGGTAGGTTACTTGAATTTCTGAGAAATGTGTCCCTGGTGTGAATGTGTTTGTGTGTCCCCTAGGACTGACTGGTATCCCATCCAGGGTGTACTCTGCCTTGTACCTCTTGTTCCCCCATAACCCTGTATTGAATAAAACAGTTAAAGATTTTTTAATAGGCTTGGTGAATTAAATACTAAAATATTACAGACTCTATATGTCAAACATTCTATCTTGTGCTTTTTTTGTAATGAATGCAAAATATGTGAACGTTGTATATTTTTTCATTGCATGAAAGCTTTTCAAACAAGATGAGTTCTTAGTCATTTTTAGTAGTTCTGCTGACATTAAAGCAGTGTTTTAACATAAGGATTAACACTAAGACAGGTGGGCAGGACAGATACGCATTTAATGCACGTCAAGATTAACTGCCATTATATAGGTATGCATTACTAATCAATGCAATAGAAAGCTTTCACTTAAAATAGTAGATTTCTTACAAAGCTATGCTATAGTTTTGGTAGGGATGCAAGAATTAGTGTGGAAGTGTTTAAAACTAATAACTCTTCATTTGTTGTGTAAATATGTAAAAATAAATAAAAAATACAGTTTTAAAAAGTGTATTTTGAGCATATTTCTGTAGTATTTAATTAAGCTCTGTTGCATTTCTGCTCTGGTAAATTTTCAGTGCAATGTTAATAACATCAAGAAGTATCTGTCATTTTATTTCCTTTCTTTTTGACTTTGCATTTTTTTTCCTTCAAAGTGTGTTTGTATTTCCTGCTTCTCTCTGTCTTTATCTTTTTTTTACTGTGCAAGGTGTGATTTATACAAATCACCCTGTTCTCTTTGTCATGGAACAGCCGTAAAATGGTGGCACAGATGCAATTTTACAATGCTACATAAATAAAAAGCTAATTAAAAATGTAATTTATGTTAAAGTTCTGCCAAGTGTTATTTTATTGGCCCCCTATTATAATGGTGACCTTCCTTCCCGCATGTTAGTTCTGAAGCTTTTTTATGGTTTCTGGTTTTCCTAATTGAAAGCACTAGACAATGCAATTTCCATTTCAATTGGATATTTTGACAAATAACAGGTTCATTCAGCTGCAATTTGAAGAACAAATGGCAGTTTCCACACTAGCATTATTGTTTATTTAGGCCAGTCGTACTTCTCTTCAACTTTGTTTCCTATTTTGACAATTGAGTAACTTCTATAACATCATTTCCTGCTGTGAAGAGCAGCTGCGTAATTCTAAGGGATTTTCAACAAATCGAATCATGTTTGTGTGTGGGGTACAGATATCAGATATTGAACATTTATCAGATTTATCAGATTTGAATATTTCATAGGTATCAGATATAGTGCATTTAATGAATTTAACTTCAAATTATGAAAAAAATGATGAGTATTTTTCTACAAAATGAATATGCAGTGCATTCATTTTCTTTTTCTTTTTTTTTGTTCTACCTCATGTCAGTTTTATTGTGTTTCTCTGAACCTAAATTGCTACTGCTACTTTAGATTTATATTGACATCTTACATTTGTTCTTCTTAAGATGAAAATCAAACCTTACCTATACAGTATATCAGACAAAATGTGCTTGAATTCAAGATTTTTTTAAATAAGGTATTTCTGGAATTCTTGCATTAAAAAAAATTATCTCACAGGTAAAGTAATTTTAATAAAATGTTTTGATACCATATTCGCAGTATTAATAATTAATACTTCATAGTCTGGACTAAGATGGAGTTGCAGGTCTTCAGATATTAACTTTCTGAAATAGTTTCCTGACTGATTTTTCTTGAAGCCGTAAACTTCTGCTTTTTTATTACAGATAAATTATTTAACCATGATTTATTTGATTCTGCAGGTATAAGTGTATAGTATATATCCTGTGCTTAGTTCCAAGGGCATAAAATATTACCTCCTAAAGAACAGTATCTTATCATAAGATTGCTCAAAGGTCATGCAAAATCAGCATTTTTCTCTTTTCTATTTTTATCCAAAATGTATTCCTATTAATCACATAGAGGATGAGACTTGAAATATGCATTCTGAGTCAATATGTATACAGGTATGGGGTGCACAGAAGAAACAAAATGTACCATTCATGCTGTGTCTTATTGTACTTCCAAAATTATTTGTTTTCACTTGAGATTTACTGCATTATTAGATTAAAAATATAATTATCGCATTCAGTAACGTAAAATATTAAGTATTTTTCTCCTAAATTAGGAGGGACTAGCAGAGAGGATGTGGGAGAATGGGAGGGGGTGCTAGTTTCTTGTGCATATGAACAAATCATAATGTTCGTATTAATCAAATGAGATCTGAACTTTGTTATTCAAGCTTCATTGAACTGTGTATTGTTTGTCATTTAGATAGTTCATGCAAATTAACAAAATTAATGTGGATGTTGAGTATAAGAATTATTAATAAATGCTGCAACCTCCTGGCTGAAGTCCAAACCATATATTTTGTAGAAGGCCATTTAAAGTTATTTAATGAAAATGATTAGGAAGCAGAGTAATAATGAACAGCAGTTTTAAGGTTGAATGGGTTTATTGCAGTCCTGAGCTGTTATAACCTGCTGCCCAGCTCATTCAGCACTTGATCTATGTCATAAGTCATTTATAAATTTGGCTGTATTGCTAGGTAGCGCAGTTCTTTACACATGTATTACATATAAATATTCGTATGAAGTATATGCTAAAATGTCATCCCTGACAGTATTTGATACTGGCTTATCTTGATAACATTTACAAGGGATGGACAAAATAATAGAAACACCAAGCAATATAAGAATAATTATATATACTGTATAATAACTGAAAAGAAGCTGGGTCGCTCTTTGCCTTCAGAATCCATCTTAGAGTGCTGTTATACTGCTGTTATGAGTTTTGACCTGTTTCTAGTGTGATATTAGAACACTCTTCAAGAAGGAAAACTTCCAGTTCTTTGAGAGATAAAGTAGGTTGAAATCTATGCTGCACTCTACATTCCAGAACTTCCTATAATGGCTAGATGATTAGATAGATTAGATAGGCTATGTTAGGTGTTTGACTTTATCCCTAATGTTCATGAAACCTCTCTTGAATCCATTTAGCAGCGTGTTTGGAGGAGTTACTGTCTTGGAAGATCTTGTGGAAACAATGTTTGCAACATAGGGTACAACTGGTTGCTTAAAATGGTTTCAAAATACTTGGCCATGATTCCTGCAATAATCAGACCCAATGACTTCCATGAGATGGCTGCCCATGACATACAGTAACATGTTAAACAGTTTGGAATAGGCAGTGTGGATTGAAGGCTTCCTTTAGCATTCTTAAAATATAATCCCATCCAAATTTAGGAAAAAGAGTAAAAGACGGCTCATCAGACCACATTAC
Organism: Lepisosteus platostomus; assembly: GCF_059453375.1. Taxonomy (NCBI): domain Eukaryota; kingdom Metazoa; phylum Chordata; class Actinopteri; order Semionotiformes; family Lepisosteidae; genus Lepisosteus; species Lepisosteus platostomus. The sequence goes on along the minus strand of NC_142622.1, from coordinate 38,803,936 downwards.
ATTACTTCTTCCACTGCTCTGAAGTTTATGCTTTGATGTGCATTGGTCTGGTTTCAGGCTGTTTCCAAATGGCAGACCTACCATAAATATCAGGTTTGTGAACTCACTACAGTTTGTACAGATTTTGTACAGATTGGGTCACGGATGTATAGATTTAGTTCTGCACTATGCTAAATATAGCACTCTTTAAAATATGACTTTGCAATATTATTTTATTATATTTTAAATTATTTCAGTGGCATTTGCATATTCTATGACTTTGGCCTATGCATATCCTTATAGTAATATAACAGGTTATATTGTATTTTTGTGTTTAGCTGAATGTGGTGGCAGATTCAAAGGGGAATCTTCTGGAAGAATCTTGTCTCCAGGCTACCCATTTCCCTATGACAACAACTTGAGATGCACTTGGATCATTGAGGTAGACCCAGGCAATATTGTGAGGTATGTTTTATTCCTTACAAAGGTATTGTGAGGTATTGTGAGGTATGTTTTATTCCTTAAAGGAATATTGTGAGGTATGTTTTATTCCTTCCTCCTTAAAAATACAAATCATAAAAGCAATCTAGAGCTATTAGCAGTTTTGAAAGCTTCCAAACAAGTTTGGTCATCATGAAATACCATGGTAAGGAATATAGGTTGTTATGGATTGAAAAAATGTTTAAGATTTATTAGAGTGCTCATCGATATTAAAATAAAAACCATGAAAGCTGATCAAACATCCATGTCAACATGAAATCAATCCTTTAATGAAATAGAAAGTGTTTTTTATAATGGATGTTTACTAAGGACAATGTATAAGAATTGACTCTTAAAACATAATCTGATTCATTTGTTTTCCTAATATTTTAAATACTTTGAAGTTGTTTAAATAAATAGCTTACAGTTATATAGCGCTTTTCTGGACACTCCACTCAAAGCGCTTTACAGGCAATGGGGACTCCCCTCCACCACCACCAATGTGCAGCATCCACCTGGATGATGCGACGGCAGCCATAGTGCGCCAGAACACTCACCACACATCAGCGATCAGTGGGGAGGAGAGCAGAGTAATTAAGCCAATTTATAGAGGGGGATTGTTAGGAGGCCATGATTGATAAAGGCCGATGTGAAATTTGGCCAGGACGCCGGGGTACACCCCTAATCTTTTCGAGAAACACCCTGGGATTTTTAATGACCACAGAGAGTCAGGACCTCAGTTTTACGTCTCATCCGAAGGACGGCGCCTGTTTACAGTATAGTGTCCCCGTCACTACACTGGGGCATTAGGACCCACATGAGCCACAGGGTGAGCACCCCCTGCTGGCCCCACTAACACCTCTTCCAGCAGCAACCTTAGTTTTTCCCAGGAGGTCTCCCATCCAGGTACTGACCAGGCTCACACCTGCTTAGCTTCAGTGGGTTGCCAGTTGTGAGTTGCAGGGTGATATGGCTTAGTGAGAACCATGCATCCCTTTAAGTCCATGGATACCAATGGACCACTTACAAAAATAAACTTCCATATACAGTTTACGGTTTATAGCTGTGGTAGTACCGTCTTATCTACACTTAAAGGTTAAAGGTTTATTCCATGCTGAAAAGAGAAGAAAGGAAACAAAACATTTTGGCTGTGGAGTCTTTTTTGGGTGAGACACCGAAAAAGGCTTCTTCACACCCGAAGAAGGCTCCACAGCCAAAATGTTGTGTTTCCTTTCTTCTCTTTTCAGCATGGAATAAACCTTTACTTGTTCCCTTGGAGCCTACACATGCTGACGCAGCTACCTACTTTAACTATGTATGTACAATTATATCAGCATTATTAAAAAAGAATAAGAATCAAAGTGCAGTTACGCCTATAAGAAATTATTTCACTGTAGTTGATGAGTTATACGGTATTAATCCACAAGCAATTTGGAAATTCAGGATACGCTGCTGGAATCAACCAAAAGCCATAATGGTTTGAAAGGGAACATCACTGTATTTTAATCACAAAGCCTCTAAGATAAAGTTTGAAATTAATTGACCTAATAGTTTTTGAGAAGTAGAAGTTTGCAATTTGCATAAATATTTGATCAGCTTTGATGTTGTCACTATGTCAAGTAGGGACACGTAGCTTTTGCACAATTTATGTCTGAATCGGTGTGTGCCATAGATCTTGCAAGAAAATGTGCAGTTACTGTAAATACCTAAATCATTTTTGAATTGAGGGAGTTTGAGCCTTGAGCAAAAATGGTGCAGGTGTGGCCATTCTGGTGACACAGAAACTCCATTACTACATATTAATTTATATTCTGAGTAGAATAATTCTTAACTCTATGTTAATGTTAATATAACATTAATACCACAGAATCTCTTGAAGCAGATTAAAAGGATTCTTATTGACAGACATGTGCATGTGTATATGTATTTTAATTTATTTGAAATTTTGTAATGCTTAAAAGTTATCTAAAAGTTAATTTATAATAGCTTATGAGGAGTATGTATTTTGTACTTTTAATGTTTTTTTAATGAAACTATTATTTACCTACTGATAGTAGGCTACCCAAAATGTGCTCTTGTTTTCCACTGTACAACAATGTATTTACTGATGAGTGCTGTACTTTTGACAGTGAGAAACTCTTTATATGTTTTCAAAGTTTTATAACTCTTCAATGTACAGTGAATATATTCACTCCAGTGACTTAGAGCTTTGTTCGAATGAAATCAGTTTTAAAATGAAATTTAACATGTATTGGTGATTAAAGCATATGAACACCTGTTTACAATAAAGCTACTGTATAATTTGTTTCCCTAAACTCCTATGACATAAATAAGCCACTTGAGTTTTCCTCTCTCATGGTTTATAGCATCAACAGATGCGGTCAATAAAATTAATATTATGTACGGTTGGCGATAGTTAATTCAAAATATAGTTCTTCCTTTTATTGTTATTAGTCACATGGGTTTTTCTCCCTAGTATTATAGTAAATTAACAATGTGCACTTCTGATTTTACCTTTAGGTTTTATTTAATTAATGGCAATAATAATGTCACTGCTCTGTCCACTACAAATGTTGTTTTCTGCTATTCATACCGATAACAACAAGAAAAAAAAAACATAGAAGAAGTTTTGAAAATGATGTGTTTATTTTCTGTAGATGTGTACAGTGTGTGAAAAAAGTTTTAAAACGACTTCCTGAAAATGAAGGAAAGTAAAATGTTCGGGAGTCCATTAGCATATAATATAATGGAACAAATCCATTTTGATGAAACATGACAAATCTGAGCATTATGTTTATGTTATTAATAGATTTTTTTTGGCCGAAAACTGCCCCTAATGTGCAATTAGGACAAAGACTTTACTTGATAAGAATGATGCTCCAATATTCGTGAAAGGTTGTTTTTAACTGAGTTAATTCCCTACAGTTTGCAGTTTCTTGCTTTTGATACTGAGGCATCGCATGACATCTTGAAAGTCTGGGATGGTCCTCCTGAGAATGAAATGTCTCTGAAGGAAGTCAGTGGCTCCTTGCTCCCTGAGGGCATTCACAGCACTCTGAATGTTGTGACAATCCAGTTTGAAACAGACTTCTACATCAGCAAATCTGGTTTTGCTATTGAGTTCTCAAGTAAGTCATTAGAAAATTAAACAAAATACACACTAAGTGGGGTTAATATGAAATACAAAAACCTAGTACACAGATTATAGCATGCGTACTATTTAACACTGCAGCACTGCAGGTTATGTATTGTTCAAGTATCATACTCAACATATGATGTGTCTGATATTTAAAAATAAACTCTTTGTTAAAAATGTTAAACTGTTATATCATATGAAAGATGAAATATCTTTACAAGCAAAAATACCTTTAGAAAAATAGGTAACCGAATATTGCATGGGTGTGCTAATATATAGCATTTTTAGGTATCCTGTCATCTCTTTCCTGTGATGCACCCAAAGTCTCATTGATCTTGTGACTTTTCAAGAAGTAAATGTTGCTCAGCAAAGGAAACATGCATTATTTATGCTCTTCTCTTGCAATAGGCTCTGTTGCCACAGCCTGTCGTGACCCTGGCATCCCTATGAATGGCAGCCGCAATGGGGATGGGAGAGAGCCCGGTGATACTGTCACATTCCAGTGTGACCCTGGCTATGAGCTTCAGGGTGAAATGAAAATTACCTGCATTCAGGTGGAAAATAGATACTACTGGCAGCCCAGTCCTCCTGTTTGCATAGGTAAGTATTTAAAAGGATTATTTTCTTATTTCTGTGAAGGTGAAAATTACTTTAAGAAACACAGTTTCTGAACAATGCCACTAAAATCTTCTGACAGCTGACTTAGAAACAAATATATCTAGGACCAAATCTAGTGAATAACCTTTCCGTATGTGTATAAAGCTTTGCCACACTTAGCCTCCCTATGAGAGCTAAATTAATCTGCTGAGGTGGTTACTGATTACTTTAGTATAAAATGGAATTTCTTAATTTTCATAAAAAGGTCTCAAAGCTTTTAATAAAGCAGTATTCATCATAGTCGTCAGTTAATATTAACTGTTTAAAACCTGTTACTGTGAGAAAGTGATTTGCTGTTTCTTTCATTTTTTTCTAATTTCTTTTCCATTTTTTATTGAATTATAAATATGAAATATGAATTTGTGCCTCAGATCAAGCATGAACTGCAGCTTTGAATAAAGGTGTTATGAAGTAAGACAGACATTTAATGCATGAAAGCTACCATCTCACGTGTGTCAAAGAGCCGCAATGTGTTTTCATACACATGAAAAAGGAAGTGTTGAATATTGAACTGCATCTACAGTGTATTAAAAATGACTGCTTGTACCATCTAGATGAGTCATAAACAATAAAATTGTGGATAAAATTACCAGCCTGGTGTCAGACTTGGGCATTTGTGAAAGACCAGGCATGGGTAAAGCCCATCAATGATTTTATTAAGTGTATTGTACACTATCATGGTTAAAATGTTATTCTCTTTTTCATTTAAATTTGTTGGCCTAACAAGATTTTTAACTACAATAATAGAAGCTTGTGCTAAAAGAAAGCAATAGCATGAAAAAATGAGTACAAAGTATCAGTGGATTTTATTTTCCTTCTGCTGACCATCAACAATAAATTAGATTACTAGATTATTACTAGTTACTAATAGGTTCTTTACTAATGGTTGAAATGAGGGTAAATTGTAAATAATATTTAAAAAATATTCAGAAAGAAAGGACATATGTAAACAATTTGCAAATGTTTATTGTCCATTCCAAAAGAAACTGGCCTTTTACTGGTTTGAGCATTGGAACAGCTGTAGTGTTGATTTCCAGATGTCCCTATAATTTATAAAATAAGTGTTGATATCTAGAGAAGTTAAATATACTCTTATTATGGCTTCATCTGATTGGGAAATCATTAAAGCATAAATACAGATGGTATGGTAATTTTACTAATTGACCAGATTAATGGTGAAGTCTCTGTTACTTCCTATTTTAATGTACTTTCAGAAACATCTACTTGAAGAGTCAAATAAGGCATATTGTTTTTTTCACAATGAGTTAGATTATGCCCTAATACATTTTTTGGAAATCTTACCTATGAAATCTGTGTTCTTAAAATTATTTCTTTTTTATGCCTTTATTGAGGAAAAATATATGTTCTAGGTCACACGCCTACAGATCCACCCGATGATCTAGCAAAGTATTTATTTTAATATTAAACAGATTTGAAAATTTAATCAAACATATAACATCCATCCATTTTAGTTAAACACTTAGTTCTGTACAGGTTTGTGGTGAGCTGGAACCTAATCCAGCAGACAGTTTTCAACAGGCAGGATACAGATGGGATGCCTGTATCACACTTAACAGTCACACAATAAGAGAGGTCAGCTAACTAAGACATAAGTGATGGAGAACCAGATGAACTGCAGGAGGAACATACAGTACCAATTTCATGCAGAAAGTGTGGAATGCAAAGCAGGACCCAAGAGTTGTGAGGCAGCAATACTAATTTCCCATCCACTGTGCCACCTCTGTAACTTGATATTCAGGATTAAATGAAAAATAGTGATAGAGTTGTTTTTTTTTTTTTACTTTCCATGTCTCTCTAAAACAAGGCACAATGCTCTCCTTTGTCTAATACAGTTAAACCTTTTCATGACCCTCATGATAGGGAGCAATGAGCTGAGAACTATACCAGACTTTCTATAATGTTAATTGGATAGAGAATATAACTCTCTTCACAGTGTATGCTATTCCATTACAAGTTTACTGCTCAGCAGTGCTGTAGCACTTTGTCACTGGATTCCTAACCACTACTACATGTTTTTTCTGTCTTATTGAAATAGCCTTCACATTTGTTTTTTTTCTAGTTCAGGACTGTTATGCAAAACAACAAAATCTGCTACATAATCAATTTTGTTTTGATTTTCTATTCATAATACTGACTAGAAAGATTTTATTCTGTTGTATGGCTGTAACAGTTGAATGTATGTCGAATTGAATCATTTTCAATGATATATTTCCAAAATGGGATGATTATCTTTTCAGATAGTAAGGTACATTTAAAAAAGTTTGAGGTAATACACCTGTGTTTTTAAAATGATTACATAATATATCTATCCAGCCCAATTTACTGTATTTTGTAAATTACTGCCATTCATACCCTGTTGACTTCATGTACTTCTTGATTTTCTGAACTGGAGCACAGCCATGCTTATTAATTTGCTGAATAAAGCTTGTCTCACAACCTAATGTATTTTTTGATCAGTGAGATGCCTCTTCAGAAAACAACTAACTAAAAGCCACATACTTGTTTTGATGCATTGGCATTGACAGTTTCTTTAGAAATATTATCTGTAAATACACTAGTGTTTTCTCTTACAAGTTGGCATAATTTATGTTTTTAAAATAGGTTATTCTCCCCATTTTCAAATGCAGGCACACTCCTCTTACAGAAACACGCATTGCATGACTTTCTGTAGTGATTTTCATAAAATACAAAGAAAGCCCTCGAGTCTCAGTATATTTATAAAATGTATGATGTCATGTGATGAAATATGTTTTTTTAACATCTATAATTAATTATATGCATATATACTTGTCTTTTCAGCTCCATGTGGGGGTAATTTAACAGGATCCTCAGGATTCATTCTGTCACCAAACTACCCACATCCTTACCCACATAGCAAAGACTGTGACTGGTTAATTGTTGTAAATTCAGACTATGTTATATCTCTTGCATTTATCAGGTAAGGAGTCTGCATAAGTACTTGGGTTTCAGGTCTTTTCCCACTAATCGAGTCCCATTTATTATTAGAAAGCGTTATGTTTTCCAGCACCACATTAATTTGGATTACAGACATCTTGACTTAATCATTTAAAGTATATGAAGTAATTATGCAGTGCTTTGCTGTTATCAGTAATATATTAAAATGCAATTCATGTTTAAGAAAGATAATTAGCCCTGTTGAAACTCTTCAAACATGTTATTAGTAATGAACCAAAGTGGTATCTTTTTTAAGCTCCCCTTTAAGGTGTAACTGATGGATTTTATGTTGAATGATGTTACTAATTAAGATATAAAGAAACCTGATAAATGAGTTTCACAGTGAAGCAGTTTTGTTAATTGTACCCATTTTTCATGAAAATTTTATAAAACTATGAAGGACTATAAAAACGTGTTTCTGTGCTGTGGTAACCTAGAGGTTAAGATAAGCACATTTTTGCAGATTGTATTTCCTGTTGCCTGTATGATATCGTTCCATGGTCTCGGTGAAAATACTGGTCCTTTTTAATAGCATTCTAACAATAATGATTACAGTAAACACCAATATCATTAGAGTGAAGGTTTTTTCATATAGATTTTCATGCCCCTCTGCTGCGTTAATTCCACTGTGGTAGCAAGTTCAAGTTTTGGGGTGGTGTAGCTTTTTTGGAAAATATTTTTTTGTAGTTCTGTAACTGGTATTGTAAAATATAATGTTGTCAGTCATGGGCTGAAATCTGATTTTGGACTTAACTTCCCTTGTTCATCTATATAATATCAGTTTAGTTAACTTGGAATCACCTATTAGTTGAAAAAATATATTTATTTCTTTTTATATGTCCCAGTTTTGGAGAAATCAAACCAGAGTTAGTCATTTCGGCTCACCATTATATCTCTCAACCCAGTTCAGGAGAGGTGAAAATTGTAGGTGCATGTCACTTTTACTATTTGCATTCTTTACATTTATCAATCCGGTAGCCCATTCAGAATACTTAGACTGGATGATTAACACAACTCTCACTGATTTTACTGCAAAACGTCTTGCTTTTCCACACCAGGTCAACAATACTGCACTGAATTTCCAACCAAGCAACCCTTTATTTAGTCAGGTTGGTGTTGCTAATTAGAAAATACTATACTATAGCTGGCCAATACCATAGCCAAGATTCATAGCACTAATAGCCAATATTCAAAGCATTTATATTAGAACAATACTGTAGAGTCCTTACTATGCTACAAGTGGAAGCTTTACTGATCTGAGCAACTTTGAAATCTGTAACCAATATACTGATGGAAGTGAATAAGCTATACTCTTAATTTCCTGTATCAGTTTAGTTAGTGAGAAATGGTAGAAATATATTTGCTTGAGTATTTGATAAATGGATACTGCATTCCTATGCAAATCTGACTCCTTCTCGAAAGATAAAAAATTGAGCATTGTCAATAAAATAATCTTTCAAACAGTAACCTAATGAAAGAATGGTTCCATTCCAGTGATTTCTATTACACAGCTTATTTTCTAACATTATTCCATTATATAAAATGTCTACCTCAAGAAAATAAATTTAGATAATATGTTTTATTTATCTGAAGGGCAAAAGATTTGCAAAACTGAGGTTTTTGAGAAATGCAAATTAGAATTGTGTACAATATGTTTAGAACTGATTCACTTATCATAAAGCTATGTTTTTGCTGAGTTTCAGCTCTCTGGGATAAGTCTAAAAATATCCCACACATATACTTATCAAAAATTAATTACATTTTTTTGCAATATAGAGTATTTCCATGTTTGGTTTTCTTTTATCTTTAGTTTGCCATTAGCAGTAGATACCACTTTGATTTAAGTTTGCCAGAATTAGGTGAAAGAACTCTTTCATAATAAGAAATAAAATTCCATCATAGAAGAATGGTACTTATTCAATGGATACAGAATTATGCTAATAATATGCTATTATTAAATGTAAAAGTTGTATATGTTAATCTAAATACACTGTTCCTTGAATACATACGATTCAAGTTCTTACCATTTATCTCCCTTCCGTTTCTGATTGGAATTTGATAAAAAAAGAATAAAGTCTTTACAGTGCAAAATACGACAGTGATTCACAGAATTCTCTTTTTGCTCTAAAAATAGTAAAATTTGTTTCCATATAGCTGTTTTACTGTACAATAGGTTTGACATTGCTTTACCAGAATGCATACTATAAAGTGAATAATTATATTATGTGGCTGGGCTCATAAAGTGTTGAAGGCTTTTGAGAATAACATTTCAAATGTAATTTGCTCTTGTTCTTTGTTGCTGCAGTATGCTTTGTTGCTCCAGATTTTAAATCACAGGAGGATTCAATTTATGTTTCTAGTACTATTTAAAAACACATTGCATATCCCAATATTGTATTAATTTTGAACTTGTGATACTACACTACATTTTAAAATGTTAGCATGATTTTAATTGATCGTTGAATTTTGTATATATGATAAAGATAATTAAAAAGGGTTTTGTATTTTGGTTTGTGATGTGATAGTTAGAGAGTATGAAATAATATACAGTAGTTGTTTTACAGTGATGTAGGTTACATATAAATATTACTATACAAATGAACAGTATAGAATGTATAAAGTTTTCTACCTTCTTCAGAAGAATCTGTGTTTTTATTCCAGTTTCAGCATTGAGCCCAACTATGATTTCCTGTATATCTATGATGGACCAGACAGCAACAGTCATCTAATTGGTAGCTTTCAAGACAGCAAGCTGCCTGAAAGAATTGAAAGCAGTTCAAACACAGTGCATTTAGCATTTCGAAGTGATGGTTCTGTAAGCTATACTGGTTTTCATCTGGAATATAAAGGTAGGAAAAGTTATGCTTTGGGTATAATCTTTTTGCAGGTGTTTTTAGATTTCTTAGAAGCTTGAATAACAGCATTTTAGTGCTTTCTCTTTTTTAAGAAAGTGTTTTTAAAATACATATTTCTGTATTTACCAGTAAGGAGTACCAGTAAATTTAGTAAAACAGGTTTCTTCTGATTTTGATGACTGGCTAGAAAGGCAGACAATACTTACTGTAAAATGCAGTAGCAAAAGTGAGATTTGGGATTAAGTGTTAAAACTGATTCTTCACATTCATCATTTAGACCAGGGATTCTTAATTCCTTTCCTGGGGAATCCCTGAATTTGTTGGTTATTCTAACTGAACCCTTAATCATAAGTTTTAATCAAATGCTAATTAATTTTGATTTTCTTGTTGAGTCTTTTTAATTTTTAAATTTACTTTTAATTATTAAATCCGAATTGTATTTGTAAATGATGTCAAACTTGTAATGACTAGTGAGTTTGATGACTCACTTTATTAAGATGTGTTAGTATTTCACCAAAATTTAACCAATTGCAGAAAGAAAAAACTCACCGTGGAAGCCTGTTAGTTTCATTCCCACTTGTGTCTTCTCATTATCACTGGATTACCTATTAAGTTTGTTTAGTCAGAATACATTTTTAATTAGCAAGTTGAGGCATGACTGCATAAAGCTACGGTATGATTATTAATACATTGTAAATAGTGTATTATTTAAACCAAGGACTGAGTGAAAAAAAAACTTTAAACAAGAAAGCAGTGAAAAAAGAAAATATTAAGAACCCAGTTGGAACAAAACCCATTTATACGAAGAAAATGAAAATATCCTGGAGTGTTGTGGTGTTTTAGGCCAAATTCATGTGCATTCATTTTTTTCTGAAAACATTTTAATACAATAATAATGTGAATGTAAATTAAAATAAATTGTCAAATACAATTGTTTAAAACTACAGTGTAAAGCACATATCAATAATTTTACTTCTCTATGTAAAGATTTCCTGGAAATATGTACGGTATTGTATGGTATTTGTGTTGTCTTGTATTTGATTAGAAGCAACATTTTAATCACGCAAATGAATCACCGTGATTGTTTTCTAACTACTTTGTAAACCATGGATTTAACACTCCATTTAAAGATTACATTCTCTTATTTTATTAAGCTAAGCTACGGGAGTCATGCTTTGATCCTGGTAGTGTAATGAATGGTACAAAACTTGGAAGTGATTACAAGCTGGGATCTACAGTTACATACTACTGTGAACCAGGATATATACTGCAAGGATATTCAACCTTAACATGCATCATGGGGGATGATGGCAGACCTGGTTGGAATAGAGCTCTGCCAGAATGCCAAGGTAAAATTCCAAGTTTGTCTATCAGTTTTTAAAAAAATTATTATTCTGCTGTTCCTCTGAGAAAGGCTACTATGTATATGTATCCTTCCAAGTGCTGTAAATGTATGTACAGTATGTCTCATCACATGACTGGTGCATTCATATCACAGCTACTATACAGTGCTCTACCTTGCAATACCTTCAGCAAAATGTCTTCCGTGGTACAATTCCATACAATGCTCAGGGATTGGGTGTCAATTTCCTTTTGACAAATGAGGTTTCCTTGAAATTTCACATTCAGTGTGGCTGATGATTCGGATCACTGAGAAAGGGGTTTGTATACAATACCACCTTTTTGCATCATTCACTGGGGTTTGCTTAATGTTAAATATAAGGACAAAAATGAAATTCAAGTGTAATCTTTTTAAGTTATTCACAGTAAACACTGATGCATATCTTTCATACATCCCAAAATTTAAGATTATTCATATCATATTCTATATCTAAAGGGCTGACTTGAAAATTGTATTTGATTTTTTGCAATTGGGACATTGAAAGAAAAAAGACAAAGTCAACACTATGCCCTCTGTAACTCTCTTAACTTTAAAATCAGGTAGCTTACAGTTCAGTAGCTTTGACTGTTGGCTAAAATTGTGGTAACTTTTCCTTTGAATTACAACTTAAGTTTGTTAACAGCAGTGTGCAAGAGTTTGGATTCTTTGTTATGCATATTGTGTCTCCTAGTATAATTTTAATTAAAAGTACTGATATTTTCAATGCTCATTTATACAAATTTAAGTTTAAGATATAATGTTTTCTGAAGTAATTTTCTTTTTTTTTCCTTGCTTTTGTAGCCCCCTGTGGGAGTCGTTCAACAGGTTCAGAGGGCACAGTATTATCACCTAACTACCCAAGAAATTACACCATTGGTCACAGTTGTGTGTATGCCATTTCAGTTCCAAGAGAATTTGGTAAGGATCCATGTTTCAAATGTAAAAAGGGTTTAAGTGATTTTCTTTTTTCCTTTTTACTGCTATCGCAATTAATTTGCAATAAATGTGGTCAATATTCCATATTACTTGTGTTCTATTTCAGGTATGATTAGTATGATTAGAATATTGGTGATATTATTGCTTTGTTGCTTTTTTAAGCATTCTAGATTGAAAGGTAAGTGATATCATTGGTCTCTGAATGCTATTTCTTTAACCTGGTTGTTTGTGAAATCAGAAGTAGGATAAAGTAAATAAAAGTCGGGTTGCCATTTCTAACCGATAGACACAAGCAAACACCATATCATAGAAATTCTTAAGCTTATCTCTTACTTTTGCTGCTGTTTGACCAAAAATATATCAGCTTTGGTTTGTTTTTGTACTTCTTATCAGTTGTTGTGTCAAACAAATGACAGAACTTCGGGTGTCTGTGTAGTAGAAGTCTTCTTTATTACATATGCATATGGTAGCCTAGCTCTTGCAGGCCAGACTCAAAGAAGTATTACAAAGAGTGCTCTTTTTATACAGTAAAGTCTGCCAAACTTGTCCATAAGAGGGATTAGACTTTGGCTGTGGACGTGAAGAGCAGTCAAGCAAGTTCTTCATTGTTTTTGTAACTCTGCCAGGAACATATAGCAATTATGCCTTGCAACATAACATATGTTGACAATTCAGCATATATAGTCAAAAGCAGAACTACATACTTTCATAACCGTTGGAGTGGAAAGTTACAAGATACAAGTGTTTAAAATATAAAAAACTTATCAGACAAGGAATTAAGAATAATTCCCTCACAGTGAAGTCAGTTGATTACAAGTACAATAACATTGGTTAAGCACAGACGGTGCTGTATTATCAGCTCAATGGCCAAAAAGACAAGATGTCCCTGCAATTGTGTAAAAAGTGTATAAAGAAAAAATTAAAAGCACAGAATAATCATACCAGTGAAGCCCTCACAATGCTTCTTTACCTGAATTTAGCTCTGTTTCTTAAAGGATTGTCTGCTTGCTGCCAACACATAAAATCAAAGGTTTATCTGTTTGTTTTGAAGATCCTTTTCATAGAATTGATTACTTCAGATATACTTTAAAATGATCCCATAATAAAGTGGGAGTTCATTAAAAGTGAAGAAAGTAGTCAGTAGACGTTGGAGGAGTAGTCAGTAGAAGGAATCAGTAAGTAGTTTTTTAATGTGATATCTGCAGGTGTAACCCAACAAAAACAAGTAGGACAAAAACATGTAAAAACAAAGCCATGCATTCTGAAACATGATTGTTAAATGTTTATTAATAACAAAATATTATTATAATAATGCATAACATGCAAATGTATTTTTGTATTAGAATATATTAGGTATTTAATAAGAAAAGACTAAAAAAATACAGATGATTTAACCTGATTCATTAATGAAAGACAAGAAAATATGTAGACATAACAATGTTTATTAATTTCCCACATATCACATAAGAATCATTGAAAATTTCTGTTCCTTTTTGTCGAGGCACATGTGTTAGGAAGCATTCTGAAGGGTAACTAGGAATTTGGGCAATTGTTTGGAGGAAAAACGATTTGTATCAATTCATGCTTTGGAGGTAGGGGGATTATGTTTTAGTTTGCAGAGAGCTAGAAACCTTCCAAAAGCCTAATTGATATATTATAACCTTCAGATATATCTTATGGAGCACAGCTATATCCAATGCAGGGATCAGAAGATACCAAAATCTTTTCAATTGAACATTAATTTAAGCCCTTTATTGCCACATCCTGTACAGCTTTAAAAAGCATTTTATGTTGTAATTTTATTTTATCCAGCCATCTTATCACTGACCATCATCTGGGTAAAGTTTTACATCTTGTGTTCTTTTGTATGATGCAGCAGAGTCACGTTCAGGCCATCAATAGTGAATGTATTTCATGGCGTGCATGTATTTTAAGGTCTTTATTTTGCCTCCATCACTGAAACGCCTTAAGCTGGATGCCTGCAGAGAAAATGTGGGAAGATTCTTGTACCTGAAATAAAATGTCATTAATTCAGGGCTTCCAAGACAGATGAACTGCTTACACTGACATTTAAAATGACATATGCATTTAACTTTAAACATAAAAGCTTATCTTGCACATTTGGCTTACCAAAAGTCACAAAAGATACAGAATCCCAACAGGGATACTAATCTCCTGGACATATTGTTAATGTTATTTTTAATTATTTTTACAGTTGGGCAGCATGGTGATGTAGTTGTTAGCATTGCTGTCTTTGTAGGTTCTCCCCTTATTCATGTGAGTTTCTACCATGTGCTCTGGTTTCCTCCCACAGTCCAAAACTTTACTGGTAGGTTAAATGCCCTGTGATGGACTAGCATCACAATCAGGGTATAACTTGCCTCGTGCCTATGATAAATGCCAAGTAAATCTGTACTAGAATTGCTAGTATATTTTACATAATGTATTTACATCTTCTAGTACAATCATATATGTATGATTATATGTAATAGTAAAAGAAAAAAAAGGTAAACCTGAATATGTCTAGTAATTTCTCTTGTGTTGTGTGTTAGGAAATTAAGTGTAATTAGTCCAAATTCAAAGGGGCTGACAAACAGTAGTCACTTCATTGATCAACCTTTGTTTAGTTTTCCATGTACAACAGCATTATACAGGCTCAATAAAATTTGGACCTCTCGTCTTCATGCCATTTTTAAATTTTAGTAATTCATTATTGTTATTCATTTGATCGAAACCATTTCATCACATAATTTAGTAAAGCTTTAGAGAAAGACTAGTGTATGTGAAGTTCAGGTGTGTAGCTGCATCAGCATGCGTAGGCTGCAAAGAAAACAAATAATAGGTTTATTCCATGCTGAAAAGAGAAGAAAGGAAACACGTTTCGGCTGTAGAGCCTTCTTTGGGTGTGAGCTCACACCCGCACTAGCTCACTAGCTCACACCTGAAGAAAACTCCACAGCCGAAACGTTGTGAAAAGAGTAGTAGTTAGGGTTCTGGAAGTGTAACTGAAAGGTTAGTCCCTCTTCTGAACACTGCTGTTTACCTTTAAGCAAAATAATTTTCTCCACTGGCCAGCTACAGTTCACCCGTCTCTACAGATAGGTATTTTATTGCTAGAGATAACCTTGCATGTACTCTACAGAAACAAAGTTAAATTCTGGTCTAATTATACTGCAGACTCTGGTAGACTCATACTGGCTTCAATTTATATAAACACCAACATACATGCAATTGCCAGTATATTTCAGATACATTTAATAACCTACCACATATTTGTGAGTGTGGTATATATGCTTATATATCCTGTACAACTGTGCTTATGATTAATTGACATTTGGACTATGAATGACACAACAGATGTTAATTGCATTGATTCTTGCTTACTAAGGATGGTCTCAAAAGAACTGAGGGTAGTATCCAGGACTGTAAGTGCAATGTGCTACTGGTAATACATGAAGCACAGTGCTGCCTCAGAGGTAGCTTAAGTATGTGAATGAATATCAGGGCATCCTGTTCTATTTCTGGATGGGAAGAGTTTCCAGCTGCTAGTATCCATGTGGTGGTTAATAGTTTTGCATTCACCTGTCAAAGTCATCACAAAGGGGCTTAATCATAGCCATAATGGACAACAGAACTAGACAGGGAACCACTGGAATTTTCTGACACTGCAGATAATTTATGTACTCTCAATCCACAACTTCATCATGTTGGTAAGCCAATAACATTTGATCATATCTTCAAAAAAACTCCAGATTCCCAGTTTAATCATCAGGCTGGTCCATTATCATATCATCTAAAGAAAAACTTTGTGATGATTTACACCACAACATCATCACATTCCCTGTTGCCCACAATGCCTAGAGTATGTAAAGATGGGCTACTGAAACTAGTGTGCTCTCCAGGACTGCCTAGTGGAACTCATCCAGCCTTGGATCAACATCACATTGTAGTTGAACATTCACACACATATTGTATTTATAAATTTATTTCTTGCAACTTGAATACGGTTAAAAATGCACAGCACTGTAGCCTTTTTTAATGTTTCATTATTCTGTCATGAAGAATGATAGCAGCAATATTTCAAACAATGACAGGTTTAGTCTAGAAGATAAATTATTCACACAAGCCCATTGCAAGCCTCAGGCACAATTTGTGAACACATGGAAGTCTCATCCTCACTGGCATTCACTCAATTGTATTTCAGAAAAGTTTAATGATCTCTAACTGTTAAATATTACAACTAAAAGAGGACTGAAATAAAACATTCAGTTGCTAAATTACAGCTACAATCTGCTAACTCATATTTTAATTAGATGTAGGCATTCAGAACTGTGTGTGTTTTTATAGACTCTCAATTATTAATTGCACCATAAAATGCTTGCATAGAATGGTTAGAAATACTAAACAACAAACATTTAAAATATGAAGCTGTCTACACACTCAAAACATATATGCGTATTTATATTACAGAAAAAATATCTGTAATCTATGTGTATATTGCACATTTTTTCAAAATTGGAAAGTGACATGTTATATGCTGTTTTATATGTTATGTTATTAGTTATCTAATTAATTTATTATAAATATTGAATGACCAAAGATCAGTAAGGAACAATTTATGTAACATAGTATTACGAGCAATCCAGATACATTCCTGTTACATTTTTCTAGTTAAAAGAAACATATTTATTTTTGTTGACTAATACAGTAGCATTAAATGTTGCTTTGAGTGATTCTACAGCATCTATCAAAAAGATTGTGGTTTCAACATGAAAACATAGACACTTCTTAAATGCCATCAGGCCAGATTTGCTTGGTAACACAACAAATTAAGATAACAACCTAAAAATAAATTTGCTGCAATGTGGAATGTTGTAATGTAGTTAAATTACCAGGGAACTTAGCTACAGTATGTCATATACAGTAGGTCTCTAGTGGAGGTTTACAGACCCTTTAATAGAAGCCCTTTCATACATGCATAATATCAAATTACCCTGAAAAAAGAGAAAACAGAACTATTTGAATGATCGCTGTAAACAAGTATATTTTTTATGCATAGTCAATAGAATATGACAGCTGGGAAAGTTTCCAGCTAATAGCTGCAGTTATAAATTTCTTCTGACATAACATAGTCTTTATTCAAATCCTGTTTTGGGTAAATTCTTACATTCTATTATTTTTACCACACTAGGTCACATTATCATAATCATTGAGAAAATAACCTTGACAACAATTCTATTCTTATTGTTTAGAAAATGTGAAATGTACTGTATCCTGAGATTTTTTTATGTATTTTTATACAAATCATTAGAAGAACTATGTTTACCATTAATTGTATTGTCCTAATCAAATTTCCCTTTGGTTAATGTGTTATCTCTCTAAATATTCAAATCCAGCAATAATCAACATTTGTACGGTACACTAATATTGGCAACTATCCTCCCAGATAAATCGGCAATTGGTGTGTGTAAACCATATATAACAAGGAAAAAATAGTTAAGTTCAGTGTAAGAAGACAGCAAAGGACATTATATTCATAAATATAATCATTAACAAGTTTATAATAAATGTGAATGTCAATCAAACTAAATTTGAAGCATAATTAATAACCTTACTCTCTTTCTGGGATTACAGGTAGTAATTATGTGCACTGCCATCTTTTTTCTTAAAAAGCAATGCCTGCTCATCATGGTGTGACTGGGAACTCCACACCTTAATTTATAACTCACATTATATTTACATACACTGTAGAAATAAATGGTGTGGTCTATTTATGTAATGGAAGTGGTGTCTGTTGTTTTGGGGGGGGGGGGGGTTATGCTGAACATAATTTTTTATATAAACCAACCCAGCACAAACAATCATTATCATTGTTAAACATTTAGAAACAGAACTGTGAGTTTATTAGAAGATCATAGGATTATGTTGATCAGTCCATCGGTCCATGTAGAAAATTGAACCAACCCAGATTGCAAGACTTGTAAAGACTTATTAAAAAAACCTGGCATCTCTAATTTCTACCAAAGTTGCTTCCACAATTATTGACTCTTGGGTGTGAATTCTTGCACAATCAACATAGCTCTTGGTTTTTTTTTTTGTTTTGAGAAAAATAAGTTAAATGTCAGCAGTTTGTGCTGACATTTAAATTATTTATCCCATGAAAGTGTTTAGTTTGCACAATGATGTTTTCATTAACATATTCACTTAAAAATACATCATTCATGATACATCAAAAAAGACACTGCTGGAAAGGGGGTTGAATACTTTTGCATCATTTGTACTGTCTGTTCTGTTTTGCCTTTGTCAGATGTGCGGTACATAGACAGTGCTGCCAAACTATATACTGTATGACCTTCTTAAAGGCTTTGAGTAGTGGGTGTTCATCAGAAACGTATTATCTAGTGACCTGTTAGTGAGAATGTCTGCTGGGCACAATACATGCTGATCAGTTATAAATACATTATACCAAGAATGCATTTTTTTATTTATCAGCATTTCACTCTTCCGGCAGAAAAGTTCTCCTTACCACAGCAGATTCTGCTTGTTGAAATTGCAGAAAAACAGCATGAATAACATTTCGGAAAATTAGATAATAAAACAATGCCAGCTCTAATTCTCAAGATGCTGTCCTTTATGTGTAGCGTTCTTTGTAGGCATCTGTTGTAAATTCTGTCACACACAGTGACGTTGAGCACCTGGGCTTTTAGATACATATAAAATAAGCAAAAAATGACTGTTTTTGCACAAAGGTGAAGGGTGAGTCTCTGTTCTGTACTTTCCTTTAACTTTTTCCCTCTTTTTAAATCATAATTAGGTTTGCCTTAGGACAGCTCTTGCTGTTTTCCCTTGTGTAAATATAAATTGCTACTTTTGTTAGAACACAAAGAAAGTTCCATTCAGCTATACTCTTGGAGGACCTACCTGTAGAAAAACACCATGGGTTATGAGATAACTTTTTATTATGGATGAATTTACATTTTATATTCATCTAATTAAAAATAAGTATCTGGACTAGAGATAAAAGCTGAACTAAAATAAGAATGACAAAGATATTTCAAAGTTGTCATAGTTTCTGTGTGTTGTTCCTTGAACTGTTTTAATTTAGTGATCACCACTGCTGCACCATAGCTGTTATACTGATCTGTTATACTGATTTTTCCAAGCAGCCATATTAAAACTCACACGAGAAGAGTAGGGTATATAATGAGAGAATATCCAATAACTGAAACTCAAATAGTGAGATTATACTGAAACATTGCAGATGACTAAATAACAGAGAAACAATAGGGACTCTCAGAACCCAGAAAGAATGATGAGTTGGATGTTGTATTCCTAATCTAGCTTCATAGAATCCAAATCACTCTTTCCCTGGACATAATCTGCTGCAGGAATGTCAGTCATTACTTTTATAAACATGTCAATCTTAGAAACCCCAGTCAGTTAATTCAAGTTTAAAAATTCTTGCAGTTCCTTTTATTTATTTTTCCCTTTCCTTTGCTGTCTTCAGGACATAATCAGTGCTAAATGGGGCTGCTAATCTGATTTGTTTAACAAATAATTAGTCAGTCCCATTATTTGAGCACCTCAGTCATTACAGCCTGAGATTAATATCCCTGCTAGATCGTTTTACAGTTTCTGTCTCCTCAAGGCTGGTGTCATGTGCCATGCTTTTAGATGCAGTCTCCTCAAGGCTATAATCAAATACCATGGACTTGACTTCCCACATCGTTTTAAAAACTCCTCCTCCCCCCAGCACTAAAACATATTCACTTAACTCCCTTATCACACCTCTCAAAGTAAGGTTTTCTTCAGTATTTCTCTTTTACTTTTTGTTATTTTGTTTTCTTCAGGGGAGTTGATCAATAAAAGCAAAAACTTTACGAAAAGAAATTTTGTGAACCTTTTTTTTCCCCCTTTCTATTCAATTTGCCAGTCGTTGGTATACATGTTAGATAACATGACTGCTCAGAGGATACAGTACTTTATAATGATCTCCTTAATTTTTGATTAATAGAAGACACAATTGCTCTTGATTTTAACTGTTAATTATAGTATAAAATAGAAGATATCTTCTTATAGCACAGAAGATCCTTTATTTCTGTTAAATAATGGGAAAATAAATATTAACACATCACAACATGTTGATCTTCTGCTATTTTGGCTATACTTGATAGAGCTAAGGTTGAAATAATATTTTAGAATATATGTCTGCTTAAAAAACATTTTACTTTTGAAACAAAAGGACCGGCATTAATTCATTACAACATTTATTGCATAGATTTTGTATAGCATAGCAATGTATAGCATTGCATAGCATCTATGTAATAGATGCTACATATTACTTTCGTCCTACAGCAAATGTAAGCAAGGATGTGTATCTTTTATTTTTTTTCTTTTCTGAAGATCTTTTCTATATGTTATAATTAATTGGTTAAGTCAGGGGAGCTCAAAGCTAATGAATGCGCCCCCCTAACTAGTCTACCTACAGTATTAAAACTGCATGTGTGGTTCCTGATGATGGTGGACTAAACTGAGCACAAGCCAGCTAGACCAAATATATATAAAATTAAAGAAAATACTGTGATACAAAAAATGAATTATTTAGATTTAAAACAAATTCTTTTTTCCCCACAAGATATGAAATATGTAGATGTAGAATTATGCAGCAGTTCAGCCTGTTTCACTGCTAACCCATATTCCTTTGTTGCTGCTGTATTTGTGTAGTTTTACCACAGTACTAGAGAATTAATCCCTCCCTGCCGGTTCATCTTGTGTATCCCTCAGTGCCCTTTAGAGGAGATTTAGTTTCCTCCACTGTCGTCTTTTTCTTTCAGTTCCAGACACTTTTGGCCCCACCTTGTGGTGTTCAAGTACTTCTTTTTCTTGAATGATAAAACAGAGATGATAACCCATTTACCTTTCAGGATTTACACTGACAAAATACAGGGATATAACTGGAACTAGGATGTCTACATAATGTGTGCTGCATGGCAACAACACCAAGACCGAAAATATTGAACATTATTTATCCCATGAAGTGCTGTCACTAGGAAATGTAGAAAGCTTTTTACCAGCTTTAGAAGATGGGGGTTAACTGTATGCTGTATAAAGTATTATATAATACAGTGTAAATATTCCTATAATAATAAAAGGAAGGACAAAAGAGAAAGGATAAGGTGCAAATAAGTCTGGTTCACATTTGTAAATTTCTCTTGAGGGTATAATGTGTATGAGAGAGTTGTATAGTTAGTTCCTCTATAATATAAAAGCAAACTCCCAATGGTGTGCTTTCATAAATAAAAATACGAATTTGCATGATAAACTATGCATAGTTTCTGTATGCACAGTTCATCACACAAACTAATCATTTCATTTTGGAACTGCAGTCTTAGGTTTCCACTTTACTGCACTGACACTGGGCCTATATGGACCCTGTACATTTGATTATTGTATGTGATCCCATAGCTTAAGGTTTTAAAATAAACTGTGATTGAGTTATTCCACGACTTACTTACATTACTACAGCTTGAACTGGGCACAAAAATAAATGTGACATAATGAGCGAAGGTCTGTCCGAATCCAATCAGTATAATCTAAAATTATGCTTAAATTCATTGGACATTTTGATTTTATTAAACTTTGAAAATAGAACAAAACAAAATCTCTGAATATTAAATTAGGCTATATCAAACCCACAAGATATCAAGGATTTTCAAGGTATAATCTGATCATTATAATTTTCTCTATGGAGTTGTAACTTGTAACTTTTTCTAAAAGGTCAACTCTCGCCATCATCATTTTCATTAAAGGAGTGCTGAAATCCATTGAAAAATTATTTTAATAGTTACTTTGTTGAGAAAAATCAAATTTTCGCAAAACAGAAGATAGATGCATGCTTTTTCATTCTTCTTCTTCTCTCCTCATCATCCCAATGTACCTAAACTGCAGAAAATTTTCCATTTAAAAGAAATAATGTTAATGTAAGAATGACATATCAAGCAATGCTTTTATGTACACCTGATGTACACCCTCACACCTGAAGAAGGCACCACGGCCGAAACGTTCTGTTTTCTTTCTTCTCTTTTCAGCATGGAATAAACCTATTACTTGTGCTTTAATGTAATATTTTAATGTTTATTTTTCTTTTCATATCAACTGCTGGTTCACTTAAGCATGACAGTCAAGTCGGCAGTTTTTACTCGTCAGATCTCGTCAGTGCAGGACAGGAGACATCTAAGAAAAACTAAGATACTTCCAACATGAGTGTACAAAGACCAGAGATCAGAGATCCTGAATACTTGGTCTTTAATGACCCAGTGACACTTTTTAAAAGATGGGTGATGTTAAAAAATCAGCATTAGTTTTATTTAAGATTATATGTTTATTCTTTGTTTACTTATTTGTTTATACTTTGTGTCATATGTGATTATTTTGTAAACATTATTAAGATGTTTCCAAAATTAGCAATCTTAATGAATAAAGATAACATTAACCAAAAAATAAAGTGGAATTGTGTTAAAAGTAGATTTAGTGCTGGAACCTGTAGAATGGAATGCTGAATCTTCAAGTGGTAATTATTTTTATACAACTGTTTTAATACTTGCATGGCTAAATGATCTTCAAATGAACAGTGTATTTTTGTTAATGATGCCTTACTTCAATGTTGTTCATGATCTATTCACAATAATTCTTTATAGTGAAAGATATATTTTTCATTTTGTTTTAATGTATAATTCTTGATAGTAATTTTTTGGGGGAAAAAACAACATAATAAGATAGATTTCTATACTGTATACCTTCAGAGTTTTATTTTTAAGAATATATTACATTTAAATTTATATTCAGGTTTTCTTCAAGAAATGAACAATAAATGCTATGTAAATGAGTACATCAGGCACAAAAGTATTGTATGCAAGAAAATATAGATTTAATTTGGTGTAAAAATGTAGAAAAAAGATTCAAGTCCAACTTAAATCCCTACAAAGAAGGGGTATTATTTACAATGAGCAAAGGACAGTATAGTTCTTATAAAGAACATATGGCACTTTTCCCAATCATTGGCTTCTGCTCTACTTTACCACTTAGAGTCCATTTTGTAACTCCAATTCAAGACCGTCCATGCATGCACACAGTACAGCCAAAACACACCAGCTGGTCATGCTTATGTGCTTCTGTAGCTGTATCATGTCAGATAAAATTGTGTATTTCCATGGAAACTGTCTATAGTCTCAGATAATGCTGAAAGAAGGACAATAGTGCATATTGCTATTTTAAAGTGCAGTGATGTTAGATAAAAACAACGGTAGTCCATTGCAAAAAGTAAATACTGTCTTAAGATGCTTTTAAAATGGATAACATTCATTGCATTATGTTCGTCTTTTTTTTTCTCAGACCTTTGGAAACCATTCACACGGGTTTGCCTTTGTTGTGTAAAAACAGAGCATTCCTATAAAAACTGTTATTCACACTGAGTAGTAGTAGTTTATATAAATAATTCTTTAGTGAATTTCCTGGACTATTTAAACATGTTTTTTTCTTGTCTACATTAACTTAAGTAATGTAATTAAGTTTACACTTTTAATACATATATGTATCATAGTACATCTGCATTTATTAGCTGGTGAACATATTTCAAATGGTAATTTTTGGTCTAATAAACAGAGAAAGTGTAGTGCTCTCTCTTCCCTTAAGGATAAATAGACATTTTCTGTGTAATTTGGAATACAGTGCTCTTCCTGGACCCTGGATATTTTTATTTCTAGATAACAAATAAGGTTTTTATAAGATATTATTTATTTTCTTAATGCATCTACATTTCTGTAACAGCACATTCATTATTAGCAAAAGGTTAGGAAAATTAAAGATTTGGTCCACAAAGATGGACTTATTGACAAACTGACTTTGCAACTTGCAACAGATACATTATCTTGGTCGCATGTCAATATATCGTTTGTAGAGGTCAGGGACATAGCCAGTGTAGGAAGCAAGAGGCGTTCTTCTACCCAGCCGACAAAAATATTGGCATAGCTGGGTCCCATTCTGGTGCCCATGGCAACTCCAGAATGGGACCCTTAGGTTACGACGATTATGCAGCGACGACATCGACTTATTTGCTTATTTGCTTATTTGAGGTCAATAACAGAACCAGCCAAGTGGATCCCAGTAACCCAGGGTGAACATCCACTGATTGTATCTAGAGCAGATGTGTGTAAAGTTTTTAAAAAGACTAATTCACACAAGGCTTCTGGCCCTGATGCTATCCCTGGACGTGTTCTGAAGGCATGTGCAGACCAGTTGGCAGATGTCTTCACGGATAAATGTAATCTTTCCCTTTGATCGCGAGCATGACAGTGTACAAAAAGACTTTTGCCAGAGTGTTGCCTAAATGGATTAAAACAGTAGGATGAAGTTGGATGATTTAAATCAGTAACGTTGTGTTGCACAGAGTATTGTCAGCAGGCTTCACAAAAGACACTAGAACACCTTTAACAGGCTCTACAAAAAGGGGCTACAGAATGTACAGTAATAGGCACTTGTGCTGTCAAGGTACCTACATACAAAAATGGACATCACTGAGTCCTGAACTCAATTGCGCAACTCTGCCTGCTTGTGTCTTAATGATCACAGCACTCTCATGAGCCTGTGGTACTGTGCATTGCATTTGTAGTGGAGTGGAATGCTCTGCCTCAGGACAGTACACTGTACAGTATGTAGATGAGTGGACAGAATGTTGTTAATGTCAGCATTTTAATAATTGTGGGAGTGTGTATTTTCTGGGTAGTTCATTCACAAAAAAAAAAACAAACCTATAGGAACCATTTCCTTTGTTTTTTTGGTTAAAGAAGTCAGTGGTAATTGGACATTCATGGATATACAGTGCAGTAGGTGTAACATTATGTGAGTAGTATAGAATATATTGAACTAGATAGTATATAGATTTGATTTAAAGTCGCTTTCACTGTAATTGATTAGTGAGGAGAAGGCATATTGTTGCATATTGTGTGACAAAGATAAAAAATACTTTCAGCCCACATCACGTGCCAGACTAAAAAGTATTATACAAAGCACAGCAATAATTTTAACTACAATGTCAAGTATTTTTCCCCCCACAAAAATACCCACTATGCTTAAAGATTTACCATTAACCAAAAGTCTAAAGGTGCAATAGAAGCTTAGTATTTTAAGCTTAGATGGCATTCTAGGTCAAGGTCTAGGTAACACTAATGTGCTTTTTTATTACCTTGTGGTTTATTTTTCCCTGTTGTCTTTGTGAAGAAATCATTGTGGCTAAGTTGCTTTCAAACAAGGTCTTAAGAAATAACACAAAGGTCAGTTTCACATGGTGTTACCTTAACATTCCCAAGCTGTTAAACACAGAAACTGTACTCTGTTCTCAGTAGCAGTCTCTGCATGCTGTCTAGATTACACGCATTGCTTACACAGTACAATGACTTTATAGTCATTCCTTATCACAGTAAGCTTCTTTAGTGAATTTTCTCAGTTACCTAGTTCTCCTGTGTGAATTTTAAATCTGCTACTACAATTTTGGTTTTTATCACATCCAAATAAAATGCTGAAAGATAAATCAAAGATTGAGAGCGGCAGATATTTGGTATAAAAAATAAATACATACATAGTTTTGAGGAATATTCCTTATCAGAAAGCTACCTGAATTAATCACAGACTTAATTTCCATACAACATTGTAAGCATCTGTCATAATAAGTTAAGTGTAACATATGAAAAAAGGGCAGTCTTGCCTGGCTGAGATCTATGCATTAAATGAATGTTTTGAAATACTGCTGAGGCAGGCATTTGGATTGGTGCGCACATGGCTGGGAACTGTAAAGGCTGTCGCCAGGGCTACAGACCTTTGTTTTGATATACAGTACCCTCTAGCAAGTATTGATAGAATCTTTGTACCAGCATTTCCAGAGGATCAGAAACATTTTATCAGGGCAAGTTATGCCTTCTCCTCAGTTAAATTGCTACAATTTAACATACTGAGTGGAGGCATTTTTTAGGTGCGGAAATGAAGGTAAAGCACAAAAAGTATACAGTATGCTAAGGTTAGGCAGATTAAAATGGGGAGATGTATGGTTCACTTTCTTTTATGATGAAGGGCTTAGAGAGGAGAAGTTAGCTCTCCCCATGTTAAGCTTACAACACAGGGGAATATGGTTAGGCAAAACAACTTACAAACCAAGTTGGGGTGGGAAACCAACCTGAGCCTCATTTTCACAATTCCCCACAGTTTATTATTTCTTAAATTGTGAGGTTATAATAAATAAGGAAGCCAGCAGTCATATCACCCTGCAGCTTTCAACTTGCTACCCACTGAAGCTAAGTAGGGTTGAGCCTGGTCAGTACCTGGATGAGAGACCTCCTGGGAATCTATGGTTGCTGCTGGAAGTGGTTTTCATGGGACCAGCAGGGGGCACCCACCCTGTGGTCTATGTGGCTCCTAATCCTAAAGGTATAGTGGTGGGGACACTATACTACAGTATAGTATAGGGTGCCATCTTTCGGATGAGACGTAAACCAAGGTCCTGACTCTCAGTGGTCATTAAAGATCACATTTAATTTCATTTCTCGATTTCTCTGCATTTCTCGATAAGGGTAGGTAGTTATCCCGGTGTCAGGCCAAACTTCCCCCCTCAGCTTTTACCGTGGCCTCCAAATTGTCCCCATGTATGATTGTCTTGCACTTGCCCTGGGATGGACTGGCGCCCTGTCCAGGGTGTACCCTGCCTCGCGCTCGTTGCTTGCCGGGTAGACTCTGGCTTCCCGCAACACCTTATGCTATAAAGTGGTTTGGTAAATGATATGACATCATAAATAGGTTAAAAGGACCACGTTAACAGCGGGATAATGTGTATGGCTCACACATACTGTAGCCATGTAACTTTTCAGGTTTATGTATGCATAGCTTTTCCCTAATTAATCACAACATATTGGCTACAAGCACCTCCCAAGATAAAAGCAACTGGACTTTTCCAATTTTCCACTTTTCACATAAGAACTGAGCAATATCACTGTTTAATGAAATATTAACTGTATATATGGATACAATTTGTAGCTGAAGAAATTGTGTTCTCCGTTAAATATGCTTATAAGAAAATCCATGAGTGAATTTAATGGGTCTAAACTAAAACTGTGCATTTGATCTCTTGAAATTGGTTGTTTTTAAGACATTTATTTTTTATTTACATTTTGAGAATCTGTAATATAAATGTATCCTTAAAATGCAAGGAAATCTCCACTCATTTCTCTATGTACACAACTAATAAACAAAATGAGTTTTGTTTAATAAGATGCATTAACCACAACACATTCTATTGTTTCCCATAATAATGTGTTGCATTTTTAGAGTCTGTCAATTTACACAACATAGCATGGTTTTTCTGTCAAGTAATCATGTGACCATCTCTGCAAATACACAGTAGAAATGTTATTTTAGTACTGTTGTCAGAAATTGTAATAACCGAACACCATCCAGTTCCTACTTTGCTATTCTACAGATCATGTTGGCACTGCTGAGAAGGTCTGAAAGTGTTTGGTTTAAATACATTTCTGGTTCGTTTTCCTAAATTTAAAAACTTAGTAGAAAAAAATTATAAAATATAAAAAAGCGAATGTATAAAATGCCCCCTGTCTGTATTCACACACTTAATTTTTAAAGAAACTAAACTGCCATTTTCATTACATTTAATAAATATGCATTCAGGGGTTTAAATGGGAGATGAAAAGTGTAGTATTTGATACTCAAAATAATTTGGTCCTGAGACTTTTTTGGTTTCGCAATTGACATCGTCTGCAAAATTCAATTAATTTCATTCACTTTGGTCAGGTCAGAAAGAGACATATGCAGCAGCAGTTCTGTGTTAGCAATTCACTACACAGAAAATAAGGTATAGAAGTGAGAAATAGTTTTTGTCTTATTAATTAATTGTTTCAGGCTTTGTAATAATTTGATCAGAATTGTGCTTAGAAGCATGAAAAAAGAAACATACAAGGTTAAATCTAAGAATGTATTAATTCATGGGTAGGATGTATTAAACTGTAATTAAAGATAATAAAAGCACGCACTTAAAATACAAATAAAAACAGTCCTGGTGCATAAGGAATGCAGTTTACAAAGGTACTCTAATTAAAAGATTTAAATAAACATTCAGCCTTATTACCTTTGGGATTTTCTTGCCAGACTTTGCAGTATGCTGATATAATGAAGAATAATGATGTACTTGTTTAATGTCATTAGTCCAACTTAAGCAATCTAAATATGTACTATGTATAGTAGAAGAATTGTTCACACAGTATTCATTAAATAAGATAATTT
The DNA here is from genome assembly GCF_059453375.1 of Lepisosteus platostomus. Lineage (NCBI taxonomy): Eukaryota > Metazoa > Chordata > Actinopteri > Semionotiformes > Lepisosteidae > Lepisosteus > Lepisosteus platostomus. The sequence continues at coordinate 38,775,198 of NC_142622.1, read as the reverse complement.
TCTAACTCACATTGGTATTGCTTTTGAGTTACTACTGAGATAGAAAAATAGTGGAAAAATAAGCTTTAAAATAATGTTTTGGATTAAATTCTTCAAACGTTTAGGCACATTTAGGTTAAGGCACTATTAAATGTCTTGATTTCTCAGTATCTTAGCTTTTGTTGTTGTTTTTTGCTTATATTATGTTTCATAATATTATTAATGTTCTGGGAATGTAGACTTGCAGATGAATGCACTGAGCAATATTAACTTCGTACTGTCTTCTGGGCCACTGGCAAGGAGCTTTATGTTAAGTTCTGATTTACATCTTCATCCTTTTTTTTTCCCTCATATTAAGTATTCTAGGTTTGTTTTGAAATGTTTAAATAGTAATCCAGTCACTGGGGGTCTTAAATTAAAACACTAGCTTGTTCATTGGAATGTATGGTCCGTGAAACCAACAGTAAATTGATTCCAAGAAAGATGAAAATTCTTCATCTTTCCAAGGTGGAAATTCTTCATCACCAATAAACATGTACGATTCATAAACAATAGAAGAAATCATTGTTTCAAGAAATGCTTCCACACACTATAGATTGGAATGTATTTACTGTTGTTTCATCTTGTTTCAACAGTTCTGTTTGGGCAGTTTGTACTCTTCCAGACATCTCTTAATGATGTTGTTGATGTTTATGATGGACCCAACCAACAGTTCCCTTTGCTCTCCTCCCTCTCAGGTTCTCATTCAGGTAAGTCCTTCTCTCTTTTTATTATTAGTATTTTTATTGTTTTAGATCCTAAGTATTAACTGCCTCACTGCTTTTCCCCATTATTTTCAACAGCGCATGTTTTCTCCCTTTTGATGTGCTCAGGTTATGTGAGATGTTTCAGTACAGCTACAACTTAAAGCTATTTTTAATCCCTTATTATTTCTGACTTCATGTGTTTTTGCCTATAGCAAGCCATTGATAAAATTAATATTCATTGTCTCAGTGCAACAGCTTCCCCTGCTGATAAGCATGCAATCTGGTCATGGTAAAATTATGTAAATATCACCACACTGTAACTGATAAAACTAACAAATGTCGTGGTCTTGTTATATTAGCTAAGATTAAAACTTTCAAACTTAAAAACTTAGACTACTGTATCAAATTGCATTAGCAAATACCAGGATAAGTGAGCAACAAAAAATGTGCCATGAGGGATAGTTATTAACCTGTTTGAGTCTAGTGTATTCAGAATAAGGAAGGGAATGTGTTGCTGCTTTTCAAGTATACATCATCTGTTTACTGATTATTTCTGTATGTTGCTACTGCATTCCATACGTAAACAATCACAATTCTCATTCCCAAGATTTTTCCCCATTCACTTCCTAATTTTGTGGCACAAATGGCAAAATTCTCTCCCATGAGAGAAAATCTCAGGGCTCTAAACAGTACAAGCTCATTTATAAATATAAAATCATATATCTTGTATTTTATCATTAATAGAATGGTTAGGTAAAAATAAGCAGCTTATTAATAATCACAATAGTGTTTTGATATCTTATAGAGTTGTTTAGGGGATATGAAAATGTAGGATCTTATATAAATTTGGGAGTGCCTGACATCTTGTGTGTCGTTTGCTTATCCACACAATTTCTCAGAGATAAGATGACTATACCAGCTGTAAATCTGTTTTATTGTATATTTCTGCACTTGAAATCTGATTGCAGAGTATAAGGTAAAATCAGAAAATACATTTCTCCAAAAAGAATTTTCTCTTCAATTCAACACAAAAAATAAAGATGTAAATGTTAATTTATCGAATGGCCTTAATCAACCTCTTGCCTACAGTGAATCTACCATCAACCTGTCAGCAGGTTGAGAGATTGATCAACACTTAAATGGTTTTTGTGTCATAGACACTACCTGTGCCAGCATCACTCCATGAGTTCTGCTGTTTAAATTAATCAACACCTCAGTTAGAAGCCTTTACTGCCGTGTAATTGAATAGTTTCTCAAATTAGGATTTTTTTTTGTGTAGAAAAAAGGGGCAGGTATTGATATTATCACATGTGTTGTGCATACAATAAAAATACACTTTGGCTGTCATGTGACATTACAATGCTTTTTTATTGAGCTTTTGATGAGGAGAAGAAAATAAAAGAAAAACGGAAACATTTAATGACCATTAGTTTGAATTCCTAGTCAGGTCAAAAAGGACATATACTGTAAATTTATTCCCTCATAAATAATCACAGAAAAGACAGTAAATGACATTTATTCCTCCATTGAAATGTCTTTTAATGTGCATCTGATAAGAACCAGTTTAACATCTTGGTAAGTTAGATTTCTTTGTACTTGAAAATGAGCATCTTGATTTAAACAAATTTACATCTGTCTAGTAAACTAAAATATTTTGGGAAACGTTTTATAGGTAGTCATAGATTAATACATGGAATATTACTTCAAAAATAATTATGCTGAGATGTTAAATAAAAGACAGTGAGAAGTTCAAAAGCAAAATTTACAAAAGGATGAAAAGCTTCCTGACAATCAATAAAATACATAAAGCTTATCCGTTTTTTTTTATCTTTTCATACTCAAAACAAATGCTAGAGTGTTTTATTAGATTTCAACATGAAAGGCTAAATAAGTAGCTAGTAAGATCAAGCTTAGTTTAGTACGAACATTTTATCAAATGGACATTGAAGTATGTATTAACAGTATAAGAGATATACAAAACTGCCTGGTCATGAGGAATCAAAGGGAATATACAACACTGAAGGAGATGCAACACTTTAAGGTAAACATGCATATCATGCATATCAAGTAACAAAATAAGAATCTCCCCACTAAAAAAATAAAGTGAATTACTCCCACCTTTTTGAGCACACTGTAACTGATTAATTTTGTCATAAACATTTTACAGGCTAGACCTAGATGGGTAATATCATCAGTGTGTGTTTCTTATTAGTATTAGCTTCTGTATCTCATAGCCTGCCATGGTATCTTAGAACTCTGTCCTCCATTCCTCCTGATGTCTACCTTCATTCTCAATATTCCAGTATAAAACAAATTTCAAAAACACATGTAAAGTATACATAAACACCCCAAATAAACAATTTCCATAGCCTATCCCTTAAATAATTAAAAATATGCAGAATACATTTTTCAAAATATGTTGATAGAATACATTAGGTAATTCAATGCCTGCATTTGGTCATATCAGAGCAAAATATACTTTGAGTTCATCTCAGTTAATCAAGTGTCAATAAGTATTTGTGACACATTCACTTTAAGTAAATTATGTAAAAGTCACTGTTTGGTTTCATACCCCTTTGACACAATAACACCACAATAGCTGTTGTTATTTAAATGTCTTTACTTTGTGTAAATATAATAAAAGAAAATGATCTTGTTAAATTCAGAAAACTGTACCGTATTTGGTATCTACTCTTTTAGAAGGATCCAAGGATATAGTGTTTTTTTGAGAATCAACTTTGTAAAATATCACAGTGAAAACATTTTGAAGTGCAAATTGAACCTTCAAGCAGATGTCATGTTACATGAACTTGCTTCCCTTCTTTTTCTTCCCTTAAATTACACACCACTTTAGCCTGTAGGTGATATTATAAGGTTCCTAATACAGCATGCATCTCAACAATTCAGGTGTTGCCTGGTTTTCATTTCAGTTATGTGGATCTTTTAGGTCAATGTGTAATAAAATTTCTGCCAAAGGCCTTTGTTCTCTTTGGCCTGCTGGGAGCAGACAGCTTATAAAGTTTTTTTAAGAGTATTTCATTTTTTAACCATTCATAAGTGAAAAGTGCGAATGGACTTTGATACCTCTTGGATCATTGTGCTTTTGTTCAAAGAGCCATCCATTTTGTTTAATTTGATGTCATGTAAAAATGCATCTGACACAAAATACTGTATATAGATTGTCAGATTTCTTTTTACTCATTTTTGATCTTCACACAAATAAATATATATTAGAAGAATAGGTTTCTATACTATTACACTAACATGATTTGGCAATGTAATCTTCTGCCATTCTTACATTCCTAAACATTATAATTATTTCCTCTTCCAGCTGACACATTGATATCCTGGGATTTCTAACTTGACAAAACCATATTCTTTAGAATGCTTTCTTGGAACACTGTATACTTCAACAATCTAGCTAAGCACAAATGATCAGTACATGAGCAAATTACAAAACATGAAAAATACAGTATAATTAAATAATTTCTTATCATCATGTTCACCACAGTATTTGAGTAGGAGGGAACAAGTAATAGGTTTATTCCATGCTGAAAAGAGAAGAAAGAAAACTTTGTTTTCTTCAGCATGGAATAAACCTATTACTTGTTCCTTTGCAGCATACGCATGCTGACGCAGCTACCCACCTGTACCACTACAGTATTTGAGTATCCTTTTATGTCATGAAGAACGGTTTATTTTGTATATGGAAATTGTTGAGGGTCTCTTTGTGAACTGCTGGTTTGAACTGCAATGCAAGAATACTGGACAGAAAGACTACTATGCAATTCTGTACTATAATACAGTATATAGGAACACGTGCTGCGAAACTAAGTAACCTATTGTAAAAATATTTTTTTACGTAAAAATAAATTATCTTTAGCAAATAGGGAGGAGGAAGATGAGCATGCTCCTGGAATGCTGCCAATATGATAAGCACAGTGAAGCATGATAGATTACAGAAAATATTTAAGGACTGTTCTAATTTAATCGCTTTGAGTAAAACACAGCGAGCATCTCTGTGTGTTTCACTCCCATGTGCATGAAATAAAAACTGCTTTTGACTTCTGAGATGGATTTCTGATTGTCTTTTAAGGGGAACATTTTCTCCAACAAAATAGTCCTGGATATATCACTTTTGCCTAGTGCATTATTGAAATTCATCTACATCTACTGCATGAAATTGGGAATACTAAGGATTTAAACTTCAGACAATTACTTCTACTTATTTCTAAAATACTTCTGTTGCTCCAGACATATTGTATTCAAAATGAGTGCTTTACTATTAAATGTGTTAAATAAAAGTTTATTTTATTAAAAACAGAGCTTTTAATGATGAATTTCTTATGTTTTATTGACTCATTTCCAGTTAACCTGTAATATTTCAAGATAGTGTTCCAGCTATTTAAAATAATGAAAGTAGAAAAATATACTTAATTTAAGGTCTGCTTTGTTTACAGGGGAGTCACTTCCTTTAAGTTCAGGCAATCAAATTACCATCAAGTTTACAACAGTTGGTCCAGAAACAGCTAAAGGATTTCATTTTGTTTATCAAGGTAAGCTGTAGTTATATTTAATTTAAAAAAAAAACTAAGAATCTTATAACATTTTTTAATCCTTATTTGTTATTTTAAACCCTTTGAAAGACTGAATAAAAATGATTCACATCTCCTATAATATAACAGAAGCAATAATCATCACTAGTGTACAGAAATACAGTTCTCTGATGCTATCGTCCGTCCAGAATTTCGGATCTGCGGTGCAAGAGATTTACAATGTTTTACTAATAGAATTTAAAAAAATAAATTAATTGTGATACATGTATTCCTTTCCATTTAGAAGGGCAAAACTCAGTGTGTACACCAATGCCATTATAGATGTTATGCTATTTAAGAATTAAGATAATAGTTAAGGGGCACATAATACTGTATAAACTCCATGAATTCAACAACATAAAATATTATTGACTTTTTTTTTATCTTGCAAACCAAAGTTTTTTTTTTCCCAGACTTTTAAATGTGGCATACAGTTCTGCAGAAGTGATGTGGATTAGCACCACATGACTCTTCCCCTTAGGCAATTTGCCAGAAGATGTTTTACATTTATTAAAAATTAACCTACAGAACACAATTTTCTAATTAAACAATGGGGCTACTAAAACCTACCAGCGTCCTGATCAGTCGATAGAAATGTTTTACGTTTACTAAAAGGGTTTATATAAGCCCTTTAAGATTAAGCCCACATATCAAGTTTATGAACAAAGCTTTAAAAAAAAAAAAAAATTCAAACCTTTTTGTGTGGAATGAAGCATCTACAATTGTGAATTATAAGTTACTTTATAAAAAATGTTAATCACTTTATGAATTAACATACCATAAGTTTCATAGAGTATGAAGTAAAAGATCATTTTTTAATATATACCAATGAAATGTATTCTACTACACTTTTACAGTGTGCCTATAAATGCAGTATAATAAACAGTTCAAACATCAGATAAGGTGAAAGGCAAAGAAGCCTTAGTATTTTCCTAAGGGGTACGATAATGGATGTGAGGGCATACACTTTTTCATTCAGCAAAGTGAAAACATTATGCAACTTGATCATCAGCACAATCTTCTGAGTCATCTGGACCAGAAGCACAATAACTCAAGTGATCCCGGAATACTAAAGGACAAACACACCATAGTAGCTCTGCACACAGAGTTCTGTAAAACTATCCTCTGTGTGCAAAGAAAAGCACCAAAGAATGTAGGCAGAGCAGAATTAGGACACCACCCACTGCTGATCAATATACAGATGAGGATAATAAAATGTGGTCCAATTTTAAAAAGCATTTACAAGAACTTCTATTATCACAAAGCCCAGCTGGTCCAGAGGCTCTTTTCCCTGAGCCACACCAACACCAGCAAGCCTCAGGACAATAATGCTGTAACACCTCAAATCTGAATGAGCCAAATTACAGAACAAGCCAAACAACTGTACTTCACCCTGTGGGACACACACAAACACAGCGCAAATTGGAATGCTAAATTGATAAAAGACAATACACACTGGCCAAGAATCTGACCAGGCTAATAAGCAAGAAGGAGAAAAAGACCCTGATGAAGTACAAGCTCAGGGACCACAGCCTGAGCAAAAACAGCATTTGACTTAATTTCCTGGAAACTCTGCTAGAAGTGTTCAATAGCAGTATATTAAATGACAATCTCACTTTAGAAAGTAAACTTAATGTATGATATGAGCTATGAGAAAAATATTTCGCTATACCCTTAGAACATACTTTTTATAATTTTTGCAAAGACTTTACTATTGAGCGAAGAAGGTGTTGAGATATAAAATTATTTCACATATACACTTTAATCCCATATGTCTAATGTGCACTTGATACTCAAAGCAGAAAACACTGTTTTCTATGAATAGTGGCTTAAATTTAAATGTTTGCAATAGTTTCTTTTATCTTAATCTTTTGCTGTTTGTTCATTGAAAAGTTAAAATGATACATCATTTTATAATCTTTGTGTTTACATGCATGCAGCTGTTCCACGGACAAGTGCGACCCAGTGCAGCTCTGTACCAGAGCCAAGATTTGGGAAAAGGATTGGAAATGATTTTGCAGTTGGCGCGGTGGTTCTGTTTGAATGTAATCCAGGATACACTCTACATGGATCAACAGCTATTAGATGTGAAACAGTTCCCAATGCTTTGGCTCAGTGGAATGACTCTCTTCCCACTTGTGTTGGTAAGTAAAGAAGTCCTTATCTTTCAAAATAATGTGCTTGATCCCAGAAAAAAAGAAAGAAATATGGAGAAGTTTTGTTAAATTCAAGAACCTAACCTTGGTATCAGTTAGACCAAATCAATAGATATGTTAGCATGCAAAAATACAAATTGCAGCTTTTGGGATGCCTTTTTAAATAATGGAATGCTTTTATTTTAAAACAGTCATATATCATGATAATGTACTTTGAGACCAACCGACAATCAATTCCTGTTGGCAGCAAAATAACCAAATTAATTCATGTTTCCTATTGTCGAGCAATTGGAAATGAACCTCTTGCTTTTTCACAAGAGGTCCTTAACTGCCAACAGGTGAGAAATGTTGTCTGTCTTATTTTTATTTTTTTGCCTCTCATGTGATATCATTAAGGCAAATACCTCTTAGGGGTGTGCAGAAAATATATAGACGTCTATCTTCTTTGTGAAGGAAAACATTACAATTCTTGCATTAATTCCTGATGTAGTAGAGAAGGAGCAGATACGTGCCCCAATTATAATTTAATCAAATATATATTAAGATATTTAAAGGTGAAGGGATTTCAGAAATAAACTTTCGCTAACCATTTCATTTTTTTTTTGCACATCCCTAGTCCCGAATAGTGGTATTTGTTGTCTATTTAGTCCCCCCTAAAGTAATAAAGTTGTAGACCTATTTTCTTATAAATGTTTTTGTTTGCATGGTGCAAGGAAAAGTGAGGGATGGCACCGCTGGAGAATGGAGCACATTTGATCCCTACTTAGTGCTTTCTTCTTCCCAGGGTAGGTGTAGCAAGTGACTGTAAGAGAAAAAGTTTGCTGCATACTACCCTGACAGTCCACCACCGTAAATTACTAGTTAAATCTACTTCACACCTTAAAATTAGTTTAGAATGAAGTGTTTACTTAAGATCTCTAGAAAAACTTTACTCACAGAGAGAACTGTAAATGTAGGAACGAAAGAACCCACTCCACATAAATCTGATTAATGGTTCATAGGTGCATGATGTTACAGGCTCTTCTCACTGTACATGTGGACTTTATTATGTTTGAGGCTCATTTCTGTTGAAGGGTTAAAGACCAGAGGTATTAATCCCGATTACCATTGAGCACATAGCACAGTAGATAACAGTGGTAAAATATGGATGAGCTTGAAATTGCATTGAACTGAATCAGTTTAATAATTTAAGTGGTGAACATGAACATATTTAACTGCGTTAAATCTCTAGCAAATACTTAAAACATTTCCTCACAGATATTGGACATCAATCACTATGTCTGTACCTGCTTTTAACTGTTTAAACAAAGTGATTGGCGTTGACCTCTATATTATCCATGTTGTCCTAGACAGATAGCATCAGACATTTGCAGTGGAAAATATGATAGCAGTATTAAAAACCCTGAGAAGCTTTTGTCATTTACATTTACTTTCTTTTGTTGTATTTGATTATCATCGAGGCAGAAATGGTAAAGCCTTTTGAAAGGAAAGAAATAGCTCTCAAAAAAGGATACAATAAAGATCATTTTTGTTTCTCCCAGTGATTCAAAGATAGGAGCTTACACTTACACTGTATACTGTATTTAGAAAGAAAACATCTTTCTTTTGTTCCTTCTACAGTTTTTTGGTTGACTGAAGTATAGTAGGAACACTGTGAGTGCAAAACATATACAGTATATAGTGCATGTAATAGACATGCATAAATTCTATCTCATAAACAGGCTTTTCATAGTCATTTTTTCCCTTTTACTGTAAATACCCCGTATTACAAAGGTTATATCAGCAAAACTGATGAAGATAAAAATATATTAATCCTGTAAAGCTTTCTTTTGGAGATTGTAATTCAGATTTACAAAGACACCTGCATGGAGAACCTCATAGAGCAATTTTTGTGAGATAAGGTCACATAAGATTTTTAATTAAAAAAAAATTTAATAGCAATCTCTGTCTGCGTTTTTCTCCTAGTCTCCGTTTCCGCTCACTAACATATTGATTTACAATAGAAAATTAACAGGAAATTAATATAAGTAATATTCCATGTGAATGCTGTTTATTTTCCTTTTGTTCCCACGGTGGGTCCTGGTTAGAATAAATATAAAACTTATAAAAACCTTAAAAGAAAAACACCACCCTGTAGCCTGATCTCATATGTGTCAGAAGCTAAGCAAACCCGGGCCTGGTCAATACAAGAATGGGAGGCCTCTAAGGAAAATCTGGAGTTGATCAGGAGATGGTGTTTCAAAGTGGTATTTGGTGGAATAGTAAGTGGCACTTTTCCCTATGGGCAGGAATTTCCAAACCAGCGCTCCGGTTTAGTGATAGCAGACACTGTGCTCTAGGTAGTGTTGTCTTTCAGATAAGACATTTTTTAAATACCCCACTAACATTTACCTTTGCCCTATGCTGCCTGTAGTCATTAAAAAAAATGTTGTACTTGCATTATATGTGTTGTGTCCTTTGTTAAACCTCGTAAAAATTGTAATTTGCCGTAGATAAGGATGTCTGCTAAGAAAATGAATAAGAATGCCATCATGCTTACTACTGCATACAAATTAAATCCATGTTTTTTTTAGAAAGTAAGCAATCCAATTTGAAAAGCTCTTAATGAGAAACAAAGAAGTCAGGCAGCCAGTTCTCTGCAGAATATATCCAATTTCATACATATGAAGCTTAGTCATTTTTAGCCAGTTACTTGTATTTCTTTTGAAATCTCACCCCTTTACATTTTTAAAATGAATGTGTTTGATGTTTTTTCTGTATTTTCCAGTTTAAAAAAATACCAATTAAAGTCTAAATCCAGTTTTACATATGTTTATATGGTTATAATGAGCATATCTCTAATAAGATTGTCCATTAATTGCAGAAAATAATGTTTTCAAAAAGCATTAGTTTTCTAGTTCTCAAATATTTTATATTTCTGAATACTAATTCTCTTGTAGGCATACAATAACTCTAAAGTTGCAATGCGAATTTAATTGTTTACATTTCTATTGAATTTTTAATCCCATAGATTCTAAAGCATTTCAGAGGTGAGGTGACCCAGTCCATCCACCACTGTTCAATGTTCAATGCCCTCCTGGATGAACTATGGCAGGCGTTATTCACCAGCATACCCATTACATATCAGATCAGATTATAGAATTAAGAAATTACTTCACGAAATGAATTGAGGGGGGAATATACAGTAGGTAGGCCAGACTGTGTGGGTCAAATGTTGTTCTAATAACAACAATGTCAGTCGAGGCATTGGTTTAAAAATCACATCCAAAGGACAATACATGTACCTGCTCGCAGGGTGTTCCCTGTCACTGTACCGGGGCAATTACAGTAAATTGGAAATTATGGTCCACAATGAAAGGAGCCACTTACCACTCCACCCACATCACTTACAGGTGTTTGTAGACCTGCTGTGTTTACAGATGTCAGCTAAGGTTGCACTTAGTACTTTTATTTTGTTTCACAATACACTTCATTGTGCAAGCCAGGTATTCTAGTTTATTTATTGCTACCATCCTATTACTAAATCTTAATTCCAGTATAAGACATCCTATCAAGAGCTTGCATAGTGCCTATTGGATACAAAAAGATTAAGACTGGTTATTTTCCTTTTCTGTTGTAGCTAGAAACATTCTGATTTGCATATAATATATCTAGGAGACATTTGCATTTTGTACTATATTCAAACACATTTTCTCCAACTGCTCTGGTTTCCTCCCATTGTACCTACCAAAGAGAGGGTACCCAATTGCTAGGGTAACTGATGTCTCTGAGTTGGTATAAGAGTCTGGTAATGGATGAAAATATCTAGGAGTTGTCATTTTCAAATGCTTGTCAATTGCTTTTGCTTTGTTTTAATATTAAGTTCAGTAGGATTCCTTAATATCAAAAAGAGTTTCCTGAATTAAATGGCTGGTGTGTTATGATTTCTTCTAACATTAAAATATATGTGTAATGGTTAGCCATTTGCTTGGCAATAGAATACATGTACATTTTATTGTGCATGCAATTCAGCTCATCAAAAAATTATCTTTCTGAACAATCTGTTTTGTCATTAAATTACCTTGCAATCATGCTACCTCACCTCTGGTTTTTTATCAAAACATGTCAAGTAATGATTGAGCAGAGAACAATGATTTGAGTAAGAAGATTGTGTTTTCTGGCAGTAAATCCCTGACCGGACATATTTCAAGGGTGTTCTACTTTTAACCACAATGTGTATTATCATAATGTTGGCTGCTATGAGGACTATGACAGTGTTTACGAAATGGTACTGATCCTTGTCAGAAGTCACCCCATTATTATATCTGTTCTGTTAAGTACACTTGAAAGAAATGGAAATTTCCAGTGAAATGTCTGGGCTTACACCCTCTAGTCCCTAAGATTAATATCCCCCTTTTTTTCTCTATTTTTTCTCTATGTTCTTCACAGTTACAGTTTTGCAATTATTGTAATTTAAACACTGGAATTGATTGGATTATAAATGATTTATAGTATTTACAGTATAGTAATCATTGTAATGCATTATCTCAGTAATATAAACATGAAAGGCAAATTCATGGGGTGAATGAAAGCCCTTGACAAGTTCCTCATATCAACCCTACAGCCCTATTTTGTCTGTCAGTCACATGAGGCACATCTGTTACCATATATGTGTACAGTTTCCTGAGATGATATTACATAATTATGGTGTTTTCAGACATGCTTTTTAAATGTTATATTGCTTTTTTGACCTCCAGATTCTTTGCTTTGCTCTTTTGTATGTTTTATATGGAAATGCATTCATTGCTGCTTTATCCAATAAATTAGATTTTTATTTCTGCAAAAACAGTTTACTTTGGAAACAGAAATTTAGATACTCTTTTGCTTCTTTGTGCATCTTTTATTTAGTAATGTGACAAAACAATATTACTTAATTTCTACTTGTTCTACAAGTAGTACTATAGTGAGTAGTATAATGTATAAATAACATTTTACATACTGTTTGGTTGTACATCTCTTCAATTAATAGGATATGTTACAAACAACAGAAATGCTATAAAATATATAATGTCATGATGTATTTTCTTCCTGAAAATGCAGTTTTTAATGAAAGCATTACATTTTTAAATTAAATGACCCATTACCTTTTGAATTACCATTCTATGTCCTGAGTTATTTGTTACGTCTCTGAACCATGTGGCTTTTAAACTTCATCTTAATGTTATATTTCTTTTTTTTTTCATCAGTCATGTGCTTTATATTACATGCTATGCTTTCTTATTTCAAAGTTCTGAATTTTGCTTTTAGTGCCCTGTGGAGGAGTTCTAACGAAGCGCAGAGGAACCATTCTGTCTCCCGGTTATCCAGAGCCATATGACAACAATTTGAATTGTGTGTGGAAGATCTCTGTGCCAGAGGGAGCTGGAATTCAAGTGAGTGAGCTTTTGAAGCCTCATGAATTAAATGTACAAGAATTAAAATATTGCTATTATAAAAACTTAAATAAAGGGAATTTTTAATGTCAGATGAATTATGGATTAGGCCAATGTTTAATTTAATATGGAAAGCATTTTGAACTTGAATCATGTTTTCTTGTTCTATTCAGTATTTGTTTTTCACTTGTAGATTTAGTGACTTGGATGTCTTTGGTCCCATAGGAGATTTTTCGATGTCCAACTGTAGTTACTGTTAGTCATTGTAAAACAAACAGATCTTGACTAGAAATTTACATACTGTGTACTGTCTTCCCTTCCTTTTTCCCTATGTTCTAGATTCAGGTTGTAAGTTTTGCTACAGAACATAATTGGGATTCACTAGATTTCTATGATGGGGCAGATAACAATGCACCAAGACTTGGCAGTTATTCAGGTAAACTGATGATTATCACAAAGTGTTATGAATGTCATGCACATAGTCATCAAAAATGTCATATGTCAATTTTTAAATCTTCTGTAATAGTGTTAAAATGCCTTTATGTTGTAGGTTAATGGTACAATTAACTATCTTGTCAGGAATATAAGTGTTTCTGGGCATTAAGATTTAAGAGACTTCTCAGCTCCCTTTAAATTGTTTTAGATTATGTGCACAATCGGAAGATGAATGTATGATGAAAGGGGTTATCCTACTTATATGTGGACAGAGTAGTGTTCATTTAAACAACCTTTCAACTTGTCATTTCCTATTCAAATAGTGCTTTATCATCCACGGAAATTACAGTTTCTTTGGGATGTTTGCTTTGTGATGATTAAGTACCCATCTATTGATGCAAACCACAGATAAAACACAATAAAGCACGTTATGAGTATGGAATTCATTTCTACATTGCTGCCATCAAATGCCTTATAACCCCTTCATTTTGATATTCTTCTATTTGTCTTGTATTATCTTCCTGTCATCCACCAAGGTTGACATTCTTTCAGCAAGCAGCATCCCCTAGCTTAATTTCTATAGAGATTTTCATTGGCTCTTTTTTAATAATAAGGGCTGCATCTTGGGTCTCACAATGCTACTTTCTTAGTACATCCTAGGATCTATTTTCTGATCATACCTTACATTCACTTTTGGAATCTTTTGTATGAGACCATAAAAGGGTGACCTACAAAAGAATGTATAATTATGAAATTATATTGTTGTTATTGTATTGTTACAGAATCCAAATTAAGATAACTGATAGAAATAAAATAGGAGCATTGAATGACTTTGTGTTATGTTTGTTTTCTCTACTTGACTAAATGTTATTCAAAAAAAAATGAATGGACATTTTTAAAATAACAGGGGAGGTACAGCCAAAGTTGTCATCTTGCTCTTTATGTGGACTGAAGTTACAGTAGCTGGCATGTGCAGTGCACTTCTGACATAATTGTGTGTGTTTCTAAATTCCCATGCCAAGTCAAAGATTTACAAAAGATTAATGTAATCATGCCACAGAAAATGTCCAATTTGGCTCTACACAAGAAAATGTGTTGACAGTTGTACTCGAGCAGCTGTGGTCAAAATTACAGGAGTCATTATCATACTGAATTCTTGTGTTTTGTGTATGGTATTCTATCCTAATTTTGTCATTAAGGGCTTGGATACACAAAACTTGTCAACACATTTTCAACTTCCTAGCATTGATACATGGAGCTGGAAATTAAAAAATATAAAAACTATTAATAAAAAACACATTTGAACATTTCAACAGTCATTTTATTAAATTATAGTTTTTATGTACAGTAGATGTTTCTTAAGCCAAAGTATATATTAACATTAGTTAGTGACTTGCACTGGTAGGACTTAATTAAAAGCTTGACTATTAACATTTTTGTTGAACTTTTTTAGGGACAACAATACCACAACTTTTAAATAGCACATCAAATAGCCTATACTTAAACTTTCAGTCAGATATCAGTGTGTCTGCTGCTGGATTTCATCTGGAATATACAGGTATGCTGACTATTGAGTCTGTATTTATTCATTGTCTAAGATCTATGGATTAAATAAAAGTAATCATGTCAATGTATTGAAAAAATCAAAATATACAATAATAATTTAGTAAACTTAAAACAGTGAGTTACGTTAAATTCCTTTGAAAGAGCTATACTAAAATGAACAAATGTTTTTTTGACTTTCTAGATTTTTTTCAATGAAAGTATATGAAGTGAATTTTAAATTTAAAAACTCAAATCGTGCATTGTATAAAAAGTTGGCCTAAAGCTTTTGAAACTAATAGGCAAACTGATGTGCAGAAAACGTTCTGTTTGCCATAGCCATGCACAGACAGCTGGTGAAGGCAACAATATCAGTTAAACTGATCATTTACTGTACACCTTGGAGTACTTTAGAAGGTTGTCTCCACATTCAGCAACATGAAATATTTCCTTGAAATATGCTGTACAAAATTGAATAAAAGCATTCACAAAGTTTGTACAGTACAGTACATCTTTATAACAACACAGACAATAAATTATATTATATTGTTTATCATTTTGGAATATTTAAATACATATATGTAATTATCAGGTATTTTTTGCTATGTGCAATAAATATTTCTAAGCTTTAAGGGGTGATAGTTTAATTCTAGAGTAGGTCAGGAATCAAAACAGCTGAGTGCATCATAATTTTACTGATTTATGTCTTGCTTATCTCTATGTGGTTTGCCCAAAGAATATCTTTGATATGCTTTTTAATCTTCTGGGTTTCTAGAGAGAACAAGCTTACAGTCCTGACTATAAAGATTATAAGATTCTTTGCCTCTCACTGCAGTGATTTTACACTGTCCCTACTTAAAAGCTAAACTGTTGAAAATAACCTCTTCAGCATGAGAATCAGCTTTGCTGTTTGTGCACCCAGGGTGTTCCTACATTCTGCTGCAGAATCTGTTATTCAAAACTATTCCTTTAACTCAGTCAGTATTCAAAATTAAAATTTGTACATAAATTAATTTTCAAGACGTTATTTCCCCTCATATATCAGTGTAGGCATTCTAGTCATGCATAAATGATAATTTTATTTTGAGAAATTGCATTGCTTGTAGTTAGATTATTGTTGTGTAGACAAATACAGTACATAGCCATTTTTATAATCTCACATCACAACTATGCTTTTCTTTTTGCCTTGTTAGCTTCTGGAACATGCCTACCTATCCAACTACGCACTCTAATACAACTAATACAGTATATATCAAAATAAAAGTTAAAAAATATACATCTACAGTACATGCATTATACATATCAAATAATACATAGACAATACTAATATACATACAGTATGTACAGTACAGGTATTAAATGTACATGGATTGTGAAATCCTACTTTTCCTCTGTCCTAAGCAATAGGTTTAGATTCCTGCCCAGAACCTCAAACTCCAAATAATGGAATAAAAGTTGGTGACAGATACATGGTTGGAGATGTTGTATCTTTTCAATGTGATCAAGGATATTCTCTACAGGTAAGGAAATTATTATTTCATCATATTTTGCCTGTTATTAAGCAATTTCCAGACATATCTCTGAGAGCTTACAGCCTGTGTTGAACAAAAGTACACCCACAAGATTTTAAGAAAAATATTTAAAAACTGAGGGGAGGAGTTGGTTACTCTGATTTATAATGTTGAATTATTCTTAAGAGCAAAGCTGAAAGACGTAAAAAACCAAATAGAATAATTTTAGTTTTATGCCAAGACAATAATTTTGACAAATATGCACTTATGCACTAACCTGAAAGGGCTGAATGGTTGAACTGGAGGATTCTCTGACTAGAAGTCTATTATACCCATACTGTATATGGGCTGCAGCAATTACGTCTTTAACTGATTCTCAAATTTTGTAGCAAGATTTTATTCCACATTAAGATTTTTGCTAAAATATAAGAATCCTAAGCTGATTCTATGTTAGTTTTCATGCACTTCTTTCTGTTGGTTTCTTGATCAGTGTTCTAACAGTTTGCTTAAATAGTGCTTTCATTACATTTCCAGCTTGTGGAGGCCTTATTTTTCACATTATTAACTTATCATTTATTATAAATATACTTGGTTCCAACATCCTTGTTGCTAAAATGAAGATATATAGGTTTTTAGATCCTTTAACCTAATTTCTAGGACTAGGAATCATTTGTGTTGCTCCTTCTGGAACTCTTTCTACGGTAAGGTATTTTTGTGGTATTGTTAACAATATATCTTAGTGGTACATTTTAAAGCATGAAAATACATTGCTCCTTTGAGCATTTCTGAAAAATTAGAGACTGAATCAAAAGCATTTTGGATATTTAAATGTGTTGTTCTATTATACGTTTTAGAGTTTTCTCAGTTATTCTTCGAATATCAATATTTTACACCTTCATGTTTTGCTTTCGGTAAACTATCGGTATTAACTTTACAAATAGCAGAAGTAAAACTCCTTGGCCCAGAGTTTCCCATTTCAGTTCTATTCTCCTTCTTATGAACTGACATTACATTTACAGTTCTCCAATTTGTGGGTACAGCTCCCGGGCTTAATGAGAGCTGAAACATACTAGCTAAGGGCCTATGAATAGCATCCCTCATTTCCTTAAGTACGCCTGGAGACATGCCATAAGCCACTGATGATTTATTGGCTTTAAGCTGTACCAGCCCCTGTAGAACTTCAGTGTCAGTTATACTGAAATTATCCAATACTGATAGAGTGCCTCCTATAACATGGGGCATGTTATTAAAGTCAACTTTTGTAAAAACCTGTATGAAATGTTCATTTAGCAGGTTTGTGATTTCTTTATCTTCTATTACTGCTGTTCTCTTTTTTTTCCAACTGTACCTTTTGCTCAGTGTGCTTCGTTTCTATTTTTACATCTTGGACTACATGTAGTTGGCCTTGGTTGGCCCATATACTGTAGATTCGAAACTGCCTGTACCCTTTTGATTCAGTTTTGTAGCTAGCAGGTTATTTTTAGAATGTTGTCCCATACCTTTACCCCTTCTCTTCTGCTTGACTTTCTGAAAAACTATAATGATTACTTTATATTAATCCAAACCACACTTAGCCAGAATTCCGTTTTTCCTGTAATGTCATTGTTACCTGTTTATGCAGTAACTTTGACATTTTAAGCATTTAATAGTTAATGCTTCTAACATTTAGGTACAAGCTTTTCCAAATGGTTGGATTATTCGGTTTGTTTTTACTGTTGCCCTGAACTTTCATTATTCCATAAGAAATGGAGCTCATGTACCACGTATTTTAGTTTTAATATTCCTCAACTAATCTATGCATATGCTTCCTAAACATATGGGCACTCCTCCAATTCAAGAGCATCGTGTCCTGTTTGTACAGGTTCCATTTTCCTGGTCACGCATTTGTTACAGGTAGAATTTCTGAGAAAAGAGCAGTAGATATTCTGTTCCTATTTTTGTGTTTTAGCTAAATCTTTATAGTATCTACCTTAACCTACAGTAAGTATATGATTTGTTCCAGCATGTACCATGACAGCTGGATTTACCTTAGTTTTGGCCAGGAGTCTATCCAGAAGCTCACTTTGTTGGAAATGTAGAAAACTGTAACTGTAACTTGAAAATCTACTTTGAAAAAGACAAATGCCACTGAAATTAGTACAAATAATGTATAATAGTATTTTTGAAGATATTCTAAAATGATTTGATTGGGATAATTTCATAACTATTTAAATGATGTTTTTATTTTTTTTTTATTTTAAGGGAAATACCTATATAACCTGTATGCCTGGACCTGTAAGAAGATGGAATTACCCTGTTCCACTTTGTTTAGGTACAGTATGTGCTAGTGTTGATATGTTGTTGGCAAAGGTAAGAGGTGAATTGTTCTAACCATTCTGGTTTGTGTTGTTGTTACTGATGCTTGCGTAAAGGATTATAACTTAGACAAAGTAAGGGACATATTTTGGTCACAGTCATGACAAAAGCGTACCTGATTGCCAATCTCAACACAATGACAAATTATAATTTACACTGCAAAGCAGTTTTGGAAGCACTATTCTGCACAGGTTTCTAACATTTGCAGTGTTATGTCATTAGCATTTCTTTGATTTTTTTTTTTAATACTCCATTTGCATTTTAAGAATTTATGGCTGATGAGGAGAAAAAATATTTGCATAAAGCTAAACTTGGGAAATGGAAACATTTCATAGAAAACAAATTAACAAATAGCTATTTTTAATAGTAGTAATTCAATAGAGGCTACTAATGGTTTAGGTTTTGTCATGAATTTTGAATTTTAATTTTTAAAATAATAAGGAACAACTGTCATTTTGGTAATGAAAACAGCAGACATTTAGAAATTTAGAGGTAGATATTTTAGATATTTAAATGGTGGAATGACCTACAGTATTGCTTTTTTCTTCAAGACTTGAGTTTCAGTATGCAAATGAGCACTTAAACCAAAATGGAACTCCATTTCTTCTTGCAAATGGAGATAGTGTAGCACAATCTTAAGGAAGCAAGGAACTAGGTAACAGCTCTCTGTTTCTGTATCCTAAGGCAACTACTTCAATGCAGTCCAGCTGTAAATCTTGAAGAGCTAAATTACACTGATGAATAATTTAAAAACCCTCTGCTTACAGATATACATCTTTAATAAAACAACACTTAGAAGTATTTTTTAAGACAAATCATTAAATGTTAAATAAAAATAATAAAACATTAGCAGTATATACCTCAGAGCTTGTCTAAATGTTATATATTTGTAAGTATATTTAGCAATTGAAGCAACAACTAGTATTTAATGGAAGAAAAAATAAGTGCAATACTCCCATTAAAGACTGCCATATTCTTCATTTTAGACTGAAAGTGTGTCTTCTTGAACTGTTCTTTGGTCTACCTCAATTTTCACATACAAAATACATCTGGAACTCTGCTCCCATCAAATAAGTTCTTTGATTTGTGTTGAAAAGCAAATTGTCATAGGCCACCTTCATTTTGTTTCTGTGGTTTTCATTTTTGTTGTAGTATTGCAGATGGCATAGATGATTTAAATTCTTTCTGACTTTTAGTTTTTCAATGGCAAGAGTTTATCCCCAAATTGTCAAAAATGTTTTTCCTGAACAGATCATTTGAACATTTGCTTGTACTAACTAGATGACCTGTGGGACCAGCTCTTTATACTGTACCTTCCAAGTGAACACTTTCAAAATTCAATTCTGATCAAAGGATTCCCACTTGTCTGTATACTTTTTTTTAAATTCACATTTGTTCCCATGTCACATTTAATTTTTTCTTCTTTGTCTCTGTTTTATGCTGAATTCAAGTCATTGCTGCAACCTCTGATCCCACTGACTAAACAGCCTCCCATTTCATGCATTGAACCAAATCATCCACAAACCTCATGCCAATAGATATCTTTTAAACACATAACACCATTAAATCTGTGAGCACTCATTTCATCATCTTTTGTTAAACAGATGATGAAGCCTTATTGAACCTGGACAATAGCTGCTAGCACCAACTGAATGTGTTCTGTAACATTTATATACAGAATGGTCTTGTAGAATTCTCTTCATATTTTATATTAAGCTTCCCCTGGTTTAGTGTTTGCTTGAAGACACATTTTATGGCACTTGTACCATTCTGTACAAGTGACCAATATGATAGCCAAAGAGAGTCAAAATTATTTCCTCCAATGGAACTACTGAACCCTGAAGAAAAAACGGTATCACTAGAATTGTGAAGTGAATTGAGCCCACTGACTATTTCCTCCCAAGTACTGTATATACCATAATGCAAAAATAGCATTCCTTTTAACCTTTAAAGTTCTGCAAATGAGTATTGTTTTCATCATTCTAACAATGTTTTTATAACTGTATTATGAAGTTTTGAAATGTAATAACAAATTTAAATTTGATTTCATGGTCACATTTTATTGATGTAGTGAGGTTCTTTCCATCTCCTGTCTTCCCCTTAGCATGAAGGAGAGAAACGAAATGGCCTGAAAATTACTTTTGGAAAAAAAAGCTTATTTATAGAACAGCAAGCAGACAAAGAAGCAAGCTGATGCCAACTGCATGATCACAAATCGGAGCCTAAGTGGCAGGGCAAATTTTAAATGGATAAAAAATACAAGCACATAAAAATAAAAATAAAAAACAGATTAATTCTGCAGCATAATAGTATGAATGATTATAAAGCTCAATAGCTGTTCAGTTTTCTGCTTTGCAGACAAACCTGTGGTAGTGTACTGATGAGAGATTTCTTCACCACAGCACTAGAAAGGTGTATGCAGATTTGTTTGGCACCATTGCAAAAAGGTTTTAGGTTCCATAATGATTATTGAAATTAAATATGAAATACACCTCATTGCATAGACACTGTGGTGGACCTTCATTCGGCCTGTTGACAATGACAGTGGTCTTTAATAATATAAAATATTGCACAACCCTTGTGTTTCTGTTTCCTTTATCCTGCCATTCAAGTCATATTAAGGCAAAAAAAAACTGTTGTTAATTATTAAAATGATATTTAAATTCGTACATATAAAATGACATCATTATCATCATTATGTTCATCACAATCAAATGTAATTCATAATTTAATTATAGAAAATATTACACAACCCTTGTTTTTCTGTTTCATTTATCCTGCCATTCAAGTCATATAAAGACAAAAAACATTGTTGTTAATTATTAAAATGATATATAAAATACATGCCCACCTGTATGCCTACCCACCTGAACTATAAAAAAAATACTGTACATATAAAATGACATCATTATCATTGTTATGTTCATCACAATCAAAATAGAATTGCAAGCAGCAATGTCCTGAAATTTTCAATGTCTCATATCCTTCAGAGCCCAGCTGTTCCAGTTGACTTTTTCTCCTTTATATCTTTGCTGAACACAATGACCCTCACTAGGTCATGTAGAATGCAATGGATGGATATTTGATTAAATACGACAACTATCATTAACATGATAACATGAACTCTACATTCATTTCAGTGGGCAGCTAATTCACACATGAAATACTTTACTGTATCAGATACACAGCTCCACTAATTTTGAACCTGTAACTCAAGAGATTTTTCTTTTTTTTAAGTTGCTTACATATCATCAACAGTAACTTCTTAGTTAGGTCACATACAATGCAACAAGCCCTAATACTTATTATTCTAGTTTTTTAACTTTGTATCAAACATTATATGAAGATTCCTAAAAGCGTTGTTATCAAATCATGCAACTAAATGCAGGCAAGGCACATCATCGCTGGGAATCTTCTATCGATGAAAAATTCAAAATATGTACTTCACTTCAAGTACATAAGGGAGAAAATTTAATTGAAAACTACAACACCTTGCCAGAAGAAAGCATTTACTTTTCATCTCAGCTCCCTTTCCAGTTAAATTATTAAGCATAAATGTTTGGGTTATTAATAAATTACAGCATAAAATAAGTAACCACGGTATGTAGGCACATTAGTAGATGAGTGCGCTGTTTTAAGGATTCGCTTATTAAACTTGTGTACTTCCTGTCTGTGGCATTCAAAATCTTTTTTGGATTCTGACATGTTTTTTGTTCATTCAGGAACTTTTTCATAGTTAACATTTTAAACATAACTGTTGTGAAGACTGGTGTTTCATTATGTACAGTACTTTGGTTCATATTGTGTATTGGTAGTTCTGGCAGATAAGCAGTGCTGAATATTCCCACCAGAACAAGACAGTTGCTTTGTAACATTTTTTCTCTCTTTGCACTGCATCAGAAAAAGTGTTGAGAGCAAATGTCCTCTAATTTCCACATTCACTTCAGTCAGCTTTGAAAGAAATAGTAAAATAGGCTTTTTGGTCCATTTACAGTATTATGCAATAATAATATTTACAATATTTCTGTAATTTTCTACACAGCCCAGTGTGGAGGCTCAATGACTGAATTCAGTGGTGTCATTTTAAGTCCTGGGTATCCTGGCAACTACCCAAGTGGCTTAGACTGCACATGGACTGTAAAACTTCCTATTGGTTTTGGTATGTACTGTATATGCATGTATATTTAGAAAACTACATTTACTGAATGCATGTTATCAGCATATATACTGTACAACCACATACACTGGTAATATAATTATGTCAGGGATCAACTGACCAGATTTCAGAAGCTAGGTGATCCCAGGATTTAGGTGGTTAAAGTCAAAATCTTATTATCTAGATACAATGAAGTGCAGGAGGTTATAAATGACAGTTTAATAAGAAACATTATATGATAAAACATAAGGCAATTAAAGGAATTTTATGGCGTAGTAGTTAGGGCCCTGGACATTTATCTAAAGCTAAAGTCCCAGGTAGAGCACTGCTGTTCTATCTTTGAAGGATGTAATTAATTCAGATTGTTTCAGTAAGGTGCTCTGATGTATAAATGGGTACAAATGCGAGCAGATTTGGATAGACAAATTAATTGAATCAGTTGATAAACATATTTCATAAATAGTGCTGGAGAAATCAGAAAGCTTACAGTAACTTCCTCCTATTTTTCTTCTTATACTGCATGTACCATTATTCCCCAGGTATTCATCTCCAGTTTCTGAATTTCTCCACCGAAGCTATCCATGATTATTTAGAGATACGGAGTGGATTGTCAGAGACAGGCACCGTGATTGACAGGTTCAGTGGGCCTCAAGTGCCAGATTCCCTTTTCAGCACCACCCACGAAACCAGCTTTTATTTCCACAGTGACCATTCTCAGAGCAAACAGGGATTTCACATCATATATCAAGGTCAGTTTTGAGTATATCATTCTTTCTCTTGTGGCTCTGCGTGCTGTTTAAAGTATATTCAGCATGCAACAGTTCATGACACCCATCAGTTCCTCCAATATGTAAAACAGTACCAATGAAAGCACTATAGAAAATGCAATGGGATATTTCTTTTTTTATTTCTTCCTATATACTCATTTTTGTCAAGACGTCTCATAGCCAGGATAAAATCTAAATTCACAAGTAAATACACACATAAGGAGTTGTTATTTTCCACTGCAACAGTTGATCAGAACCTTTGCAGAAGTCTTAAACACAACAGAAGTGGGAGACTTTTAAATTTATGTTTTTGACATGGATGTTCATAAATACACTGAAGGTTTTTTTTTTTAACATTGATAACATTTGCTAATTCTGCAGCTTACCAGTTGCAAAGCTGTCCTGACCCCCGCCCTTTCCGAAATGGAATTGTGATTGGAAATGACTTCAGTGTAGGAATGACCATATCCTTTGAGTGTCTTCCTGGTTATTCCCTGATTGGAGAGGCAGCATTAACATGTCTCCATGGGATCAGCAGGAACTGGAACTATCCTCTACCTAGATGTGAAGGTATGAATCTATCTTCTTTCTTCTCTTCTGATTTTATAAAGAGTATTACAAACTCACAAAGAATACAAACACTTACCACAAGGCAGTAATTTTATCAAGGTTTATTTTTAAAGATTTTAAATACTAAGTCTGTGGAATTCAATACCTGATTGTAGTGCTAAGTGTATATGCTTAGCACTACAATCAGGTATTGACTTCTAAAGGCTAAGCCTGACAAAGAGCATTGAAATTCAAATTTCCCAAGTCACCAGAACTGCAATTGTGAAAAGCAGATCAAAGGTCAAAGACCTTTTTTTCTGTAAAACTACCAGGTCCTGCAATACTCCAAGACTCTAATGTCCTCCTTGGGGTATAGTGTCAAAATATCAATAATGCAACTTCTATCATTACTGAAACATACAGTATCTCCTTTGAAGTATTTGCTGTATGAATGACCAGATGAAACTATACAATGAGAAACAAGCACTGAGAAAGAAAAATCAAAATATGAATGTTCTTTTTATTCTACAATAGTTTGAAAATCAAAATAAGTTGAAATAGAAGTCTTTGAAAATAAACAGCAGTCAATGTCAAACAACTGCTGTGCATTCCAATGGCAAAACAAATGGCTTAAACAAAAGACCAATTAGTTCATTTATAAGTATTATTCAATACATTTTCTGCCAGCATGTTAGGATCTGCTCTTTTTCATCAAATACAGCTACGCATGCTGTGACAAAAATGCTATCACGAAAATGCCCAGGTAACATTTTTCTAAATGGTGATGATTTTAGATAAACATAGTTCAAAAATACTCAAAATAAAGCAATATTTTACTTACTTTCACCTCTTCTTTTCATTTGTTGTAGTTCACTACAAGCAACTACACATTTATAAATTATTCCCATAATGTTGTTAGCTACTGTGCATCACAGGATTCATTTTCTCTCTTGTAATACTTTTGTGCTCAGCAGCCCACTCTTAATGCTATGGGGATTTGTCTGAAAATCCTTTTTCCATAAAGACATAAAGTGTATAGACCAAATTTAAGATTTGAAACTTGAAACAACACATTCAACAGTTGTCTGCCCCTTTAGAAAGTAAATTGCTGTATATGATGTATCTGAAAACAAAAATAGAACATAATAGAATAAAAATAATTATATTAAGAACTTCAGAGATTATCCCCCCCCCCCCACCACCAAAGCTAAGAACATAAGAGTAATAAAAGAAGAAATTATTCAACTTGTCTTGCTCTTTAGGTTACTAAAAGCTATTGAACAGTTTGAAAGTACTGTACTCAATTTCTTAAATGTGTTTTTAGTCAGTGCTACTTAGATTTTGCAGTATTGACTTCTTTTCTTCATATGAAGCTAGATGTTTTTCCTAAAATATATTTTTGTATTAGTTTTTTTTTATATTTGTATCTTTTCTCCTTAGGAATGACATTTCATCAGGCACTACAGTTAGGTATTGAATTCTGAAGCCTAAAGGAATGGCAATCCCCTTTGCAAACTTGTCTTCACAACATGTACAAAATAATAACAAGTGAAATGTAATCTTCCAATTACTTTAAAATCCACACAATTCATTTCAGTCTAAAAATTCAGGGGTTGTATATACAGTAGATGTTAAAACACTTTTGACTGTAGATTTAAAAGTGTCAGTTTAAGCTGGGATTGTTTTAAAATAGGCTTTAATATTGTTACAGCTAGATGAGGGGTCAACATCTAACCAGTATCAACATTTGCAGTTCTCTAGGCTTCAAAGCAAGGAGTAGGAGCTGAAGTGTTTGCTGAGCTGCAGGTGGTCTGAAAGACATTGATCAAAACGAATTTCCTAGTTTACCTTAGTTAATTAACTTCTTGGTAAATCATTAAAAGTCATAAACCTCATTAAATTGAATTGAACAGTACAGAAACATAGGATAAAAGACTGTAGTTGCCTGTCATATAGTATCCTCCAGTTTTTCTCTTCCAGAAGTGTGCCAGATTTAAAAGAACTGTTGTGCCTCTAACTACTGTAAAGTATATCAACTGCTCTGGTATATTCTTGGCATACTGTATCTATACAATTTGGGGGTTATAATTATTTATCTTAATTATTGATTATCCCTCTCAGTATTATATTTTCTTAACCCCCTGTATTGGTAACAATATTTATTATGGTGTTCTAAATAAAATGTTATATAAAATATGTCTATGGTTATATTAGTTCTAGGTTCAGCAGAAATACTATTAAAAGCTGTTATGTTCTTATTTTTTAGTCATTAAAATTCTGTTATTGTTAAAGATTTTCTTAAGATTTTAGAGGACATGGATGCGAATAAAGCATTTGTATGCACTATGTGATCATTAAAGCAAATCCATGCATAGTCTGGCATTCCTAAAAAATGTTTCCCCTTATTTTCATAAATAAAGTAAAGCAATTGCTCATACTTCAAGACACCCATCATTGGTAGGAGGAAGTCAGTTCCTCCTAAATGTAAAACACTTGCAATGGAAAGTACTATAGCAATACAATGAAAGAATGAATTGAGATATTGCATTAATGTAATATTTGAGCTGCATTTAAAGTGAGATTTTTTAACCTCTAAAATTGTAAGATTTACTACATTTTACACTATTTTTAGAAGTGAAAGGGAACTCCAGAAACCACAGATTCACTGTATTGTATACCTGGTGTGTGCCATGTCCAACAGATTCACAGCTTTACTGGAGATGGATCTGGGTACTAATAGACTGGAGGAAAAGGGACAATTGAAGGGCTCTCGGTAACTCAGAAGCCCATTCTAGATTAAAAGGGAAGGAGTGAAACTGAGACATTCATTTAGTAGACGATGTAGTGTTCCAAAGCAAAAGGGAGTCCTCGTATAATCTGTTTCCTGCCTGGCGCACAAAGACCTCCCTATGTGAATAGGCTTATGTAGGAAAGGGTAGGCTGACAATTCTGCAAGACAAATGTACAGATTTAGAGTTTAAAGATACTGTTAGATACTGTTAGAGCAGAAGGTCTGCAATGAGCTTCTTAGATCTCTACAGGTGTCAAGTGCAAGCTCAGGGAAGCAAGAGGCAGTACAGGGATTATACATGTGGCTAATGGATTGGTTTGTAGAAGACAGGTTTAGGTTTATGGGGTAATGAGGATCCTTCTGTAATAAGATACACCTACACCAGAGCACTGCCATTGGAAACTAGGGAACGTTTGGGCAGGAAATTTATAAAAGGCCACCACTGGCTTACAGTACCTGTTTGGTCATCATTAGATCTTATGAGAACAGAAAAGTTGCAAGAAACAGTGAGGAAACACTCCATTACTAAAATCTATTAGAAATATACTAGAAGCACAAGGAAAACACAAGAACAAAAACTCTAAATTACTCCACAGAAACTGTGACATAACATTGAGTGGATGACAAAGATTTACATAAAATGATCATGTACAGATTTTTGACAAGACGGTAAGGATCAAATAGGTGGTGCAAACTATTGGGGATTACATAGTATACAGTAAATTGGCATTCTCAAAAGATGCCAATTAAATCAGTTCAAAACCCATTACTTTGAACTTCTTGCTGGAGAATTTGTAAGAGATGGGAGCACTAGCTAGGAGGCATTTACAGCACAGTGCTCTCAAGGGGACCTTGGGATTCACAATGGAAGAAAGTATGAAAGAAGAATGAGGGTTGTTGTTGTTCGATCTACTAAGATTTCTTTCATTATATTTTTGGTTAAAGTAGAAAACAGGAAGAGAAATATACAGTATTTCATAAAAACGTATCTTCTTTTCCAGATTTCAAAGTATGAGGTGCATAGCTGCAGTACATTAGCATCACATCACAATGAGATAACAGGGAACAGGGATAAAAGGAATGGGATGGTCTCAAACGTTTTCCTGTGTTCTTGAATGCTATAAAAATTGTAGGTGACAGAGATTAAAGACACTGTAACCATAGTCAGTTTGACTGCATGTTCTTTGTAAGTGTTACTTTTTGGACTTAACAGGCACACTACATCTCAAACATTTTCCTATGATCTTGAATGCTATTTTACTGTATGTGTGTACCCAATGTGTGTGTATATAATAAACTGTATGTACATACATCTCTTTGCTCTATCCACTACAGCAAACAAAGGTTACAATTAGCAAAACGCAGTTAATTTTATATTTAAGAACATATTTGAAGGCACAGAAGAAAATAATACAAATGCAAAGCACAATAGCTTACAAAGTGCATTATAAAAGCTCATATGTTTTAGAGGATGAAAACTGATAAATGTCCCCTTTTAAAGCATGAACTTCTACTTTTTTCAGAAGTCCAAGTCCAAGTGAGATGGTTGAAATAAGACAAAGGAGATTCAGAGGGACGTTTTTGTTTTCAGCGTTTACAATGAGGATAATAAAAGGAAATGTTCAAATGACTTCTAACAATACATTTTCTGTATTTGCACCAAAGCTCTCTGTGGGGGAAATATTACAGCAATGAATGGTACCATTTATTCACCTGGACATCCTGATGAGTATCCAAACTTCCAAGACTGCATTTGGAATGTCAGAGTTCCACCCGGAAATGGCATATATATAAACTTCACAGTCTTACAAACAGAGCCCATTTATGACTTTATCACTGTATGGTAAGTAGTTGCCTCTCTTTTTTTCATTGTTATTTCATTGGTATGCCAAGATCAAGTCTTTTTTTAATCGCATACTAAAAAAACACGCATTTACAATTCCTTAATGTTGATGGAAACCTCAGAAAAAAAACAGTTTGTAATTTGTCAAACATTTCTTGTTCATTTTTAAATTCTTAATGAATTAGCTTGACAATTGCTGTGTACCTTTGATATCTCCTGATGGGTAATCAAAATAAATATGGTGGGTAGCTGTGTCAGCATGCGTAGGCTGCAAAGGAACAAGCAATAGGTTTATTCCATGCTGAAAAAAAAGAAAAGAAAAAAAAGACAAAAGAAAAGAGAAAGAAACTCACACCTGAAGAAGGCTCCACGGCTGAAACGTTGTGTTTTCTTTTTTCTTTTTTTTCAGCATGGAATAAACCTATTACTTGTTCCAAAATAAAGTATGCACATTAATTTGTGAGTGCACAAAAGATTAAATCCCTAACTTTTTAGATATTTTCGTGCCATAAGTATTTTAATCTAAGATTTCTAAAATGCCTTGGTTTTAGAACTGATGTACAGTAATTTGGCCACTTCCCTAAGTAAATAGTCTGTATTTTTATATAT
Organism: Lepisosteus platostomus; assembly: GCF_059453375.1. Classification (NCBI taxonomy): domain Eukaryota; kingdom Metazoa; phylum Chordata; class Actinopteri; order Semionotiformes; family Lepisosteidae; genus Lepisosteus; species Lepisosteus platostomus. The sequence goes on along the minus strand of NC_142622.1, from coordinate 38,745,753 downwards.
TTATATATTGTTTTTTTTTTAAATGACCAGTAAAATGCCCATTGTTTTTCAAATGCCTGCTTAATAGATAATGCAATGCTACAGTTTATGAACATATAAATGTAATACTACATGAATTAATACATAGCATACTGTATTGGGTTATGTTTTATATATCTGATTTAACATGCTGATACCTATTCGTTTAGTCCATACTATCTTTGCTTTCCTGAAAATCTTTTGAATTGTAAAAATCTGCTCATGCTTTGTTCTTGCTAACCAGCTTGCTTCAGGAAACAAAATCTGCTTTTTAATTATTGTGACTGGGCCTAAAATCTGTGAACAGTCTGAGCTGGAGATAATAAACACACAGCGATGTGTTACACTGAGTTAATCCTCCCCGATGATCTATCAAAATGGGTAGTTAATTAGTTGCGTCCTCCCTTTAGTTACCATGGCAACGGTTCTGGCCATTTCAGCTTTAAAGAAAGTCCTATTATATGTTTCAAATCAATTTTAAAAGGCCGCAGTGGAGAAATACTTTATATATTATTAATGCATGAAATGAATGCTAGCTTTCTAAAGTTTAGGACTAATCTTTCATGTCAGCTTTCAAGGTGTTTCAAGATTAACATTTAGTTGCTGGAAAAGACACTTTCAAGCAATTGAAATAATCTCTTTAATTGCTGTGGTAAAGCTCTGTTTGAGCTCTGCTTGATGTCAAATAGAAGCATTGTGTATCTATACTGCCATCTGATATGTGCCATTTCTGAAATATATATCTAACTCTGAGGAAAAACGACACTGTGGAATATTTTGTCAGCTCGATCCTTCACTTTATTCACAGCAGAAATGCTTCTGCCCTTTTATTAGAATGAGATCAGAATTTTTTCCTGCACAGTTGCTGCCTATTTCTATTCAAGTATGTGCTTCAGAAAAGTACAAAATGGCAGATGGATTTCCTACAGCTTTTCTAGTGACAAATGTAGATGGTCAACACAAGTTTGATTGCATTTTTTCTTAGGTGACAGAAGAACCTAGACATTTCTTCTTAAGATAGGTTTAAGAATAAATGGAGTACAATGTCTTGAATATATTAACAAAATAAGTATTTTTAAGGAAGTTCACATCAATCATGAATGAGTAATATGAATTTTACTGCGTATTAAATTTTTAAGAAAGTTGTGCTCTTATGTGTTATTGATAATGTTATTGCATGATGCATCCAAACAAACAAGATTTTCTACATAAAATGAAGTGCATTATGAATGTGTTTTGATTCTTTGCTTTTGTGGAATGTGACATAATAATCTCATGCTGCATGAGCAAACTGCCCCTGTACAACAAATAGGGTCTTTGTTCTTTTTATTTCACATGCATGGCCCTCATTGAAAAGTGTCTATTGAAGCAAGCAGTGATTACGTTAGAAATCATTGTGAGCATGGTTCAGGAAGTCATTCTTCAGGTTAGTTCCACTAAAGCAAGAGTGGACACAATGAATTTCACATTTGTCACATTTCTCATCAGATACGTATTTCATTAAATGCTTCTCTTCTGTAATATTCTCTGAAGCTGTATGATCCATCCAAGAGTAGGAATTGAATAGCACCCCTGAATGGAAAATAAGCTTGTATCTAATTTAAATGTGCACTGGACAACTAAGTCCCAATTTCCCTTTGTTTCTCCAGAGGGTATATTTACTTATTAATGGTGTTTGGAGTCCATCAGATTTCCTGTGTGTGATACACTGGCCACAACACCTAAATAATGCATGTCCTACATAGGTTGAAATCACATTATTGCCTGTCAGCAGAGCTTGTGAAGTGGTCAAAAGTTAAAGGAATACATTGAGTCCTATAATGCTCATCAGGCTGGTGGCTTCACAAAGTAATTTCTTGTCACTCTATTTAAAAACACAATCCTCATAAGTACATGACATTTCTTTGTCCTGAATGTGTACCTAAACTTTATTGTTTGTCTCTTGGTTGTAGCTTGTGTGCTGTGAATGAAATGGAACATGGGTGTGATTTTGGCTATCCTCTTCAGGAGTTTGGATATTCAGATCATGTCATCCCAGTGGATATGATTTCTCCCAGTAAAGTGTCCTTGTTTAATGACAAATACACTCCATTCTTTTATTACATTTGTTTTTCTTTCATCTGAGGAATATTTAATTGGAGATTATATATGGGATTGATGGAGAAAGGCAAATCCCGAATTCCCACCAATCTCAGCTCACTATCAGTATGTTCCACCTAGACCATTCTATCACAGAGCTTGTCATGCTGATACCACTCCATCATACCCATCAATGCTGCCAATGCAGTAACCCTTTGGTGTATCACAGGGGGCTCTGACTACCTTGTCCATATGGCCAGGTTGTCATTCCTCAAGCCAAACAGCTAAAAGCTAAACATATCTATAAACGCTGTCTTATTTGCAGTTACATTGGGGTATGTCTGTAATTCCTGATTTAATAATTTGTTGTCTTGCCTTAGAATAATAGGAAATGTCCTATTGTGGAAAACTATTACAATGGGCCCTTTGTATTTTATGTAAATAAAGTCTCCTTTGAGTCTATGGGATAAATCACAGGGTTATGTCAATAGTGGACCTTGGTTCTAGCTTTCCAGGGAGATACATCCAATCAAATAAGTGCTACCAGTTAGGTGAAATGGAGACAGCTGGGGAATCTATGTCTCGCACGGCACTAGCAACCCCTATTGCTGATGAGCTGCCTGGATGCATGTGATGTTCTATGTGTACTGTGTCAAATCTCCAAACAGCAGTATACAATTGCTCTTCAGTGCGCACTCTGGGCTCAGTGATGCATACATATTATCGCAATCTCTCTCAGGCTGCTGTGAAAGTGAAATGTGTACGGAGTTGTAATTATAGTGGTAAGTTGGTTTGAAAATCAAAAGGTTCAAAAGGCTGTTCTGAACAAAAAAAAACACAATCATTTCCTATTATTTGTGTAACTGCTGCTTAAAATTCCATTTTGTTGTTTTTCTCACTTTAGGGATGGACCAGATCAAAACTCTCCACAGATTGGACAGTTCAGTGGAAATACAGCATTAGAATCAGTCTACACCACATCAAATCAAATCCTCATCAAATTTCACAGTGATTTTAGTGGAAGTGGATTTTTTGTTCTGAGTTATCATGGTGGGTATCGAATGAATATTGGGTTAAGTGAGCTTCATTTTATTATACTCCTCTTTTTGATAACTTTCCAGTTTTCAGTTGATCAATTAGTGACTGTATAGGAACCTGCATTACATACAGTAGTGTACAATAGTACACTGCTATTCTACTAACACTTGTCATTGTTCTCTTCTTTTTACTCAGTTTTCCTTCTTTATGCAACAATACAATTCTTTGGCAATCTTCAACTGATGTTTTAACCATTGTGTTTTAAATTAATAGATAAACCTGATAAATCTGTATGTTTGTAATATAAATGGTAGCCCTTTATCTCTAAGGATGTATAGAAAGGAACACATTTTGTTAATGATGAGGAACACAAAGTCAATAGTCACTTAGATTTAATTGTTAAATATAATGGGTTTGTTACAATAGAACTTTATATATTGACTGATCACATACAGTATGCTTTATCTTGAGTTGCTGTGATAATTTTTTATTATTATCATTAGTTCTTATAAACTCTTCATATATTTCACGAGCCATTTGAGTTGTGCATCAAGAACATACTAAAATAAAATAAGATACACCTCAGTTTAATTTAATTTTGCTTAGTTACACTTGTATGGATACAAAGACTAAAAAGCGCATGGATTACCCTTCTTCAAACATGCACGATGAATTCTAGTATAAAAAAGATATCAAGGCAAAACACCTGAGCTATCAACTGTATATCCTTCATCATGAAAATACCTTCATATCAGTGCCACTATGTTGCTATCAAACAGCCAGACAATACACTACATTTATTGTAGTCTAAAACTGAATAGAGAATTTGCGTGTAAGGAATTATGATTTACCACCCTTCTTAAATCTGAGTTCACTGTTAAAATGATGTTATTGATTTGTTCTGATTAAATTATTCACTGAAAAATAAAACATTCACATGCAAGTGCAGTGATTACTGATTCCATTCCCACTAATGTATTTTATTCATTGTTAGTTACCCATTTGTGAGTATACATGTTTTAGTATTTTTTTGTTGTTGGAAAGTTTTTTTGGAATCATGTAATTTTTAGCAGTGACTGGAAGAATGTATTTGGACCTTGGTATTTTTTACAAGGAAAGGTTATATAATTTTTTTTAAAGATATGGATGATTTCACATTCTCAAACATTTTTCTGCAAAGGCATTAAGAAAGTCAAGATATCTTAAGTATGTGCCCTTGGCTTGGGACAAAAATGGTTTATTCCTTCAATAATATTTAACACAACAAACCTCAAAGCTGGACTTATGTTTGCTCTGGAACATTGCACCCTAGAGGAGAAGAATTTTGGCAAACGAAATGAAAGAAAAGTATAGTGTTTGAAGAAGTAAGTAGGACTCAAAAAGCCATAAGTTTTGCCAATAGCAAAACACGGTGGGGAGGTGATTCTGTATATTCACAACCCATAGTTACAGAGTGAAAGGTCATGCTTCCAAATAAAGTTCAGGACAGGAACATCAAATAATGTAAAGACAACATTAAGGAAGGGAAAGGAAAAAAAATCTTCATATATTGTTTTCAAAGAATTAAAGTGGCATGAAAAAAGTAATATGTTTTAACAAGAAAAAAATGGAAAGCCTTTACTTAAAGGTTACTTAAAAGGTTCACCATTCACCATGCAGTTTGAAAACTCATTCTCATTAAGACACTGTGAAGCAAAAGCAATATATAACATATATATTATGTATGCATTCCATAGTTATATATGTTTGTGTATGTGTCTTGAAAGTGTTAGAGAATATATGGAAGAAATTGCTATACAATTCAGGAAAGAAAGATTACTGCACTGTTACGATCATATGCAAATTAAAACATATTACTTTCCCAAACAGATATCTTTTGTCTTAATTTTCATTTAGTAAACTTGGATGTTTACTAAAACATATTTGGTTTGTTGCGTGTTTGATATTATGCCAACCTAGTTTGTATTGCAAAAATCATTTGAAATTCGGTTTTATGCATGCATTGTGGAAGACTTGTTGTGATGCTAAAAGTTTTGTTTTTGTTCCACAAAGAAAGGAAGAGTTGAAAATCTTTATGATATAATTTCTAAAAATGATGTCTTCCAATGCCATACGTTGATTTCTACACATAAAGATAGCATAATTACAGTTTGTCGTTTACTAACACAAGATATACTGTATATTATTGTTAAATTCATTGATCAGTATGATAATGGATCTAATTAAATGAAACTTGCCAGCAGTGATTTGGAGGTTTCATTGAAGATAGCTGAACTGTTTACAGATTAATTATGATATGAAATAAACCTTCTCCATAACTTTGCTTGTTGTGAATACTTAAATCAAATATTCATATAATCGCTATACAACAGAAATAAATCTATACATGACAGTTTAAAGGAACTTACCATTTTAAGGAATGGAGTAAATTGTGAAGGGATTTGATTGAAGAACTTGAAATCCTCAGAGATACAGTAGGTATGTCCATAGCCATCCCAGAGGGTCAATGTATTTCAATGGAAGAACATCTGCATTTAGGTCTATGCCATTAGAGTGTTATATATAACTAGATTGTTAAATGTATCTCTTGCTTTCATTTTAGTTAATTCACTTACCTGCTTGTTAGGTAACAATTACATCTTATAATTCACTAAAAAATGTGTAAGAGAGTTTAAGTAGTAAACTACTATTGAAAAAACTAGTAAAATCTGAAGTGGACTAGAGCTTGCTCTCAAACCCTTGAATTGAAGACTGCTGCTATACTAAATAACTAGTTTTCTACTTTGCTTACTCACTTAATTATACAAACGTTATTAATAAAATAATGTGCAGAACCAGTGTTTATCATTTTATAGAAGTGTTATTATTTGATTGTGTCATACAAAAACTAATGGATTTTTCTTCCTATTGTTTTTTTGTATTGTATACACTATAAGTGTACTCAATCAATGATAAGGGGTAGTTTTGCAGACACTTTAGCAGAAGTCCTAGACTTGTTTACCTAAATTAAAATTGCGTAATATTTGGGGCTTGTGAAAATATAGGTAAAAGTTTTGTGTACTCCAGAGCGAAAAAGTTCCAGAAATACAACTTTAAAATATTTAAAAAAGATATTTTGGAGGGCGAGACTATGGTGCATTGGTTAGAGTTGATGTGTCACAGTGCTAGGTCCCTGTGTTTAGCTCCAGAACTTACATTTTTTTGCTTTATCTAGCTTATCAACTGCGAGTGTGTCAGCCTCCTCCTGCTGTTGCAAATGCAGAAGTACTGACTGATGATGACGAGTTTGAGATAGGTAATGTGTATTTTTCTGTCATATCTTTTAGTTACAGTAATAGAATACCATGTAAATTGCCTCTATATTGGATAGAATATTTTACAAAAGTATTTTTATGCTTTAGAACTGTCAATTTTCTCATCATTTGATCTTAATCTGATCTTAAAAATTGTATTTTTCCTCTTCCTTTTATTTATCTGAAGTAGGTGGCTTTTAAACACTATCTTGATTACTTTGTTTTGTTTCAGGTTGGTTAAACACACTTTAATCCACTTTCACTTTATTATTATTGTTTTTTTTCTTAATTTTTCTCTTTCTCTTTTTGAAATTGTCAGTTTGGAAAACTGAAAGAGTGTCTGTTCCTTGCAAAGCCTTAGCCTTTTTTCTTGTCTGTCTCAGCTACCTAGTTTCTCTGCTGTAAAGGTATTCTCTCAGCAGATGTTTTGAAAAATGTTTTTGAAAAGCAATAAGAACACATACAGAAACATGCGTCCCTCAACATAGTTAGACATAACCTGCATATCCTGTTGCTATGGGATACAAATGAGGTATGCCTTTATGGTAACAAAGATGGATTCTTATAGCACAGTAAACAGATGGCTATGAAATGGTCTCTATCTGTTTATGTAATGGCAACTTGGGCATGGTCACATCTGGCAGTCCTATGGGAATATACACTCATTTATAATGCAATAAACCAGTGGATAGACTAAAGAGAGATACTCTTTATGAGTCTTGTGATACAGATGGAGCCATCTAGGATACAAGAGGTGTGAGTTGGTATACCATGGTAAACTCGGCGCTATCACGGACAGCAACTTGTCATGGCTTTCCTTATTTTTTCAAAAAATGAGATGCAGGACTGCGCTACTTTGTAAAACTGCCAGGTGATGCAAAGTTATTGGCATGTGAAATAGCGTGTCTCAAAAATGAAAAAGGTACACAAATGATACGGTGATGGCTGTGAAACAAATCACAAATCACCCTCGACATACGAGACTTCTTGCACCTTGATGGTTGCATTGTCTCCTCGCAGTGGGGGGAACTGGAGGTGGGCTGCAACCCTTTTACGGTCCTTGATGCATGAAGAAGCCCAGACCAAAAGCTCCTTATGCTGTAAAGCCAGCTGTTTGTCTTTGGAGCAGTTTACAACCACGCAATGTATTTACTGTCCTTATAATTCGAGTTTGAAGTGTCATCTCCTTCCGGCTTCTTAGCTCCTCGGCATGACTGTGTGTGTGTGCTGTCTCCCAAATCAGGACATTCTGCTGGTTTTTCTAAACTCAGTTCATTGCAGGCAACGCATTTTAATATCTGAAGATTTTTAAATAAAAATATGTTATTTTCAGTTTACTATCTGGTATGTCCCCAATACAAATAGTGACGAACATTTGTGCGAAATGCTTCCCTGAGCTGGGCAGCCACTAACTGGCTATGGTGTATCTCATTTGGTGACAAGCACATTTTTCCTGAACTTCAGAAATTATTTATTGTTATGAAGTTATCACTACCGTTTCACTGCTTTTCAGTCATGCTATTTTGTAAGCTTAATTGTATATTAGACTACTTTGTTGGACAGAAAAGACCAAGACAAAAGACAAGTAATTACAATACTTTTTGTATTTTAAATGACATTTTTTGTGAGCGGCAATGATTTAACAATACATTTCAAAAATATCTTTGTTTTTTTATTTTTAAAGCATCTATTTCAAATAGAACAGGCAGTGTCTCCTTCATAGTGTGTAGTTTAATATTGTTTTATAAATATAAAAAATATAGTTTTATATTTAATATCAACAGATATACAGTGCCTTGCGAAAGTATTCGGCCCCCTTGAACTTTTCAACCTTTTGCCACATTTCAGGCTTCAAACATAAAGATATAAATTTTTTATTTTATGTGAAGAATCACCAACAAGTGGGACACAATTGTGAAGTGAAACGAAATCTATTGGATTTTTGAAACTTTTTTAACTAATAAAAAAATGAAAAGTGGGGCGTGCAAAATTATTCGGCCCCTTTGCGTTAATACTTTGTAGAGCCACCTTTTGCTGCGATTACAGCTGCAAGTCGCTTGGGGTATGTCTCTATCAGTTTTGCACATCGAGAGACTGAAATTCTTGCCCATTCTTCCTTGCAAAACAGCTCGAGCTCAGTGAGGTTGGATGGAGAGCGTTTGTGAACAGCAGTTTTCAGCTCTTTCCACAGATTCTCGATTGGATTCAGGTCTGGACTTTGACTTGGCCATTCAAACACCTGGATACGTTTATTTGTGAACCATTCCTTTGTAGATTTTGCTGTATGTTTGGGATCATTGTCTTGTTGGAAGATAAATCTCCGTCCCAGTTTCAGGTCTTTTGCAGACTCCAACAGGTTTTCATCCAGAATGGTCCTGTATTTGGCTGCATCCATCTTCCCCTCAATTTTAACCATCTTCCCTGTCCCTGCTGAAGAAAAGCAGGCCCAAACCATGATGCTGCCACCACCATGTTTGACAGTGGGGATGGTGTGTTGAGGGTGATGAGCTGTGTTGCTTTTACGCCAAACATATCGTTTTGCATTGTGGCCAAAAAGTTCGATTTTGGTTTCATCTGACCAGAGCACCTTCTTCCACATGTTTGGGGTGTCTCCCAGGTGGCTTGTGGCAAACTTTAGACGAGACTTTTTATGGATATCTTTGAGAAATGGCTTTCTTCTTGCCACTCTTCCATAAAGGCCAGATTTGTGCAGTGTAAGACTGATTGTTGTCCTATGGACAGACTCTCCCACCTCAGCTGTAGTTCTCTGCAGTTCATCCAGAGTGATCATGGGCCTCTTGGCTGCATCTCTGATCAGTCTTCTCCTTGTCTGAGCTGAAAGTTTAGAGGGACGGCCAGGTCTTGGTAGATTTGCAGTGGTCTGATACTCCTTCCATTTCAAGATGATCGCTTGCACAGTGCTCCTTGGGATGTTTGAAGCTTGGGAAATCTTTTTGTATCCAAATCCGGCTTTAAACTTCTCCACAACAGTATTACGGACCTGCCTGGTGTGTTCCTTGGTCTTCATGATGCTCTCTGCGCTTTCAACAGAACCTTGAGACTATCACAGAGCAGGTGCATTTATACAGAGACTTGATTACACACAGGTGGATTCTATTTATCACCATCAGTCATTTAGGACAACATTGGATCATTCAGAGATCCTCGCTGAACTTCTGGAGTGAGTTTGCTGCACTGAAAGTAAAGGGGCCGAATAATTTTGCACGCCCCACTTTTCATTTTTTTATTAGTTAAAAAAGTTTCAAAAATCCAATAGATTTCGTTCCACTTCACAATTGTGTCCCACTTGTTGGTGATTCTTCACATAAAATAAAAAATTTATATCTTTATGTTTGAAGCCTGAAATGTGGCAAAAGGTTGAAAAGTTCAAGGGGGCCGAATACTTTCGCAAGGCACTGTACACACAGTACATCTACTATACTGTTAGCTTTGTTCTTGCAGACTGCCTTTATCTAGATGTCATTATTTAAAATACACCACTATTTTGTAAGCGAACACTAATTGATATTAAAATGTTTTCAGTCGTGCACACTGTACCTCAATAATATATAGACAAATTGCAATATTAACACTTTCAGTTTTGATTAGTTTATATTCGCTCCATGAAATTAATTGTTTTCTGCTAAATCAGGCACAATACAAAACTAAGTTTTGACCCAGGCTATATTCATGGCAATTTTTTTCAGAAAAAAATAGTCACATTTCATTATAAAATAGTGTATTTTATATAATTTTATAACATATAAAAGACATTTTCAAGACATGATTATTAGTCTAAGCAGCATCTAATGCAACTGTAGTGCCACCTATGGATCTGTGGAGTGGAGGGCTGAATTCAGAATGCTGAACAGTACCGTAGTACAGTATATTTCAATGTGCTTTCCGCTAACATAGATTATGATGCGCATTCTAGATGGCTACATCTGTATTTACAGTTTTATGTATCTCACCTAAAGGCAGTGGGTAGATGATGAAGTAAGACAAAACAATACGATTGTGCCTTTTCACTAATGCTTTCTAAAACAAACATAACAGTTTATACAGTAAAAAGCTAAGCTCTACACATCATTTCTTTTTTAATCTAGCATTATTAAAGTAAAATGGGTGAAGTAAGGAGAAATGGCAAATGAATAAAAAATAAAAACATTAGCCCCAGAAGTGACAGATTAATTTTTGTATTCTTTGGATTAAATCTTAATGATAATTTTCAGTGGTATTTGCTTCCCTAATATTATAATGATTTTGCTTTTGATTACACTTGTAATTTTCCTCAGCATTAAACCAAGACCTGACCCTTTGATACATATCCGTTACTAGTATATGTAGTTTTTTGTTTCCTTGTAATTAGCTAATAGCATAATTAAAGCCAGATATCTAGTGATGTACTTTCACAAAACATTTTCACTCTAATTACCCAACAGGAGATATCATCAAGTACCGGTGTCTACCAGGATTTACTCTAGTTGGGAATGAAATTCTAACATGCCGACTCGGGGAGCGCTTACAGATGGATGGGCCACCTCCAACTTGCCAAGGTTGGTATTTGAATTAATTTGTACAGAATTTATTTGGATTTATTTGGTATTCATTTTCTATTTGAGCTTGTGACATATTTTGCAATATATTTTATTGTACTTTCTCGTTTCATTTACTTTTCCCTCTTTGTATCATCCACAAAATTCAATGCATCCATCCATTTTCTAACCACTTTATCCTATACAGGGTTGTGGGAGAACTGGAGTTTATTCCAGCATGTAATGGACACAAGGGAGGATACATCCTGGTTGGGACGCCAGTCCATGACAGGGCACACACAAACAGAAACTTGCACATACTTTCTCCAGGGCCTGTTTTCCCAAAAGCCAATTAACCTACCAGCATGTCTTTGGACAGTTGGAGGAAACCATCACCCAGTGAAACAAACAACATGTACAAACTCAATGCCCCCAAGGAATTAAACTCAGTGCCTTAGCACTGTGAGTCAGCAATGCTTACCACTGTGATACACAAAAATATAAGACAAAAACTAAAGAAAGACTGAACTTTCTAAGAAATGAAAAATTAAAAATGATATATTGATATATTGTTATTTGGAATTAATGTGACATCCAGATAACAAAGTGCATTCTGTATTGCACTTCAATGAAATCACCATGGCATACTAATATAAAATTGAATATGTAAAATGATATTGAGCTTTCAAACAGTTTTGAATGACTAGGTGTGATGTTATTGCACCATTAGAGCAGATGAAATTAGTTCTACAGAAGAATTTATATAACAATAGTAATAATATGTGGTTTATGTGTGCTATCCTTACAGTGCAGTGCCCTGCCAATGATATGCGGTTTGATTCCACGGGAGTCATACTAAGTCCTGGTTACCCTGACAGCTACCCTAACCTTCAGATGTGTGCTTGGAGTATCACCGTGGAGAAAGGATACAACATCTCCCTGTACTTTGAGTTCTTCCAGACAGAGAGAGAATTTGACATTCTTGAAGTTTTTGATGGTACTGCTCTTAATCTTTTTTCACACACTGAACCTTTCCTGAAGTAATTAGTTTTAGGACTAAAGATACTAATACACTGTGTAGCCAGCTTTCAGAAATGTAGATTTTTTTTCCCTCAAATGGTTACAAGTTATAATACTCTCCAAAAAGCAGATGTGACAAGATATGTCATACATTAAAATGTTTACCTCAAAAAAAGTCTTGTGAACTTTGAGATAGAAAAGTATGTTTATGCATCTTTCCTTGGGGTCTGGGCTTACATCTGACAGACATACTCTGGCCATTTGTTTTTTGAAGTGATAATTCTGCCCAAACTTAAAGCAGAGCTTACGTATGTAATGTAAAATTCATAGCAACTTTCAGTGCACCTTCTTACTCGCTCCATTTCAGTCAATAAAGGAATTCATTTTTTTTTTCACTCTATTAAGGGCCAAACATTCACAGCCCAACACTGGCTACACTCAGTGGGGATTATCCTTCTCCTTTTAATATTACAACAACTGGGCACCAACTGTTTCTTCGCTGGTCTGCAGACCATGGGACAAATAAGAAGGGGTTCCGTATCAGATATGTTGGTGAGTATCAAAGTATGTATCCATTTAATAAATATATTTTAATTGCATTTTATTTTTTCAATACCAACTGGCATGCAATGATGAATGAACTAGCTGATATTGCTCTGCGAATGGCACTAATAGCTAAGCATGAAACTTTAAGATATTTGCATGTACCTTTTTTAGTTGTTGACCATTTTAGCTGCTATTTTTGTACAATGAAACACACCATTAAAAAATCATATTTTTCTTTACCTTCAATATGTTTTGCTGATTTTCAAATTGCAGAAATAAAAGATGAAAAGAAATAGGGAATTGCAATTAAGGTTCCAAGTTCAACTTAGTGTACTGTATAATTAGAAATTTCTAACTTTTTTAGCACCCATGAAGGTGGTAGGTTGTTTTAGAAGCTGCCTAGCCATTTTGTTGAATTTCCTCGGAACGTTTAAGAAATGTCTACATGTACTTTTATGGTAAATTTTTAAAATAGTTCTGAATATTTACCATTGCAAACTTTCAGACATGAAGATAGTAAGGTCAGGTTTAATGATCCTAAATTCCGATGATTTTCATTTGTTAAATAATGATAACTACCAAATGTAAATGAGAGTAACATGCTACTCTCATTGTGCTTTTGTGAAGTTCTGGCTGCAGTACTTTTTTCCCAGCTGGAGCCTGTATTTGAGAATGAGATGCAATTAAAAATTCAAAAGTTTAAAATGAATAGCTTAAAATTTTAAAAATAGCCCAGGCAGAGGAAGAGAAAGAAGAAGGTATCCTTGTAATATATGAAATGTGCATATTAAAAGTATGTCCTTTCTTATTGTAGTACTGTAGATGATAGCAGGAGACAGTGTGAAAGCTACAATTCAAAAGAGTCCAGTCCCTGAAATTGTCAGTTACTCACAATCCGTCCTCCTCTAAGAGTCATGTCTGCCTGTTATTTAGTGAAAAAGGGCTCCTGGACATCCTGGAAAAACATCTATAGTCATAACAAATTAAGGAGGCAACTGGTTGATAATCAGCAGTGGTTTTGATTTTCCTTATAGGAAAAATCAATGTGATTTTTAATCACATTGCCAATAGTTTAGGTCAGCCTAAATATGATGAAGAGGTGTTCCAAGTGCTGAACCCATCATTTGTGAGAATACTGTACCAAACAGACCAATAAATACAACATTGCAGTCCAGGAGGATTGTAGGATAACTGAGATAAAAATAAACTAAATCTAAGAGACCAAATACTTCACGTGGAGGCTAGGGGACTTGTCAGGTCATTGCCACACAATGACCTCAGTATCGGCGCAGTTATGGAGAAAAAAAACTAGAACCTGGGGATTCACAGAGGTAGTGACAGGCGTGAATAGTCTGGAGAGAAGATGCTAGTGGGTAAGTTGAAAGTCTTAACTTATTTTAGTACATTTAGGGAAGAACTGATGGTGTAGCTACAGGCATGTCCTAAGCAGAAGTGTTAATACAGGAAATATTGCACTTGTGTTCTTGATTTTATCCCTGAAATAAAAAGATATGCCAGGGCAAGAAGTGTGTAGGTCTTTATACCACTCAGAGTGTGTACGATCTGCTCAAGAGGTCTATGAGGAACCCTTGGGTTGTTCTGATAGTTTGTTGTGATTGCAGAGTAATATTTCATCCTGGCAGCAGTAAGAGCTTGTTGATAGAGGGTGATGGGCTTGGTTTTAAAGTACTGCATCCTCAACACAGGTCAGATGGTCTTCAGAGAGGGAGGAAGAGTCACTTTATAAACTATAACAGATGGAATAAGGCAGCATGGGCCAGAGAATCCTTTTTTATAACTTGTGTTTTTTTTCTGGACTTTGGAGTTCAGAACAGCTTGGATGCTACTCAAACAAAAAAAGATACAGCCCATATTAATAGGCCCACTCTTTCTGCTTTGTAATCTTCAGGAATAAAGGTACCGTATTTGAATTCCTTAAGAAAAAAATAACTCTCACAACTTGTGATCTGTTTATTTAATCCTTTTCTTTTAAAGTAAACATTTCTTTTGAAAATAATGATTGCTTGCTTCTTGGTTGGAAGACTTAAATGGTAGACAAATTCAAGGATAAAATGAGATGCTTTGCTCTTCTTTTTATGCTTTCAAAGGCTGAAATGCTGTTCAGAATGCATGAAACCTGAAGCCTCAGGGTCTGCAGCATAACACTGTTATATTTGTGAGTTATTTGAATTTTAAATAATAAGTGCCATAATTGGTTTACACATAAAAAATGACATGCAGACATGCAAGAAAAAGGGACGATTTTATTTTTATTTTTTTCTTACTTAACCGTCTATCTTTATCATCACAGGATCCTTGAACAAGCAAGCTCCTCTGTAAAAAATGCAACAGCTTTTATTGAGAACATTGTCCTTTAACTTACATGAAGCCTCCTTCTTACTCTTACTTTACAAGTATTTTAAGTCTGCTGTAGAATGTAACTATAAACACCACTAATGTCAGCATCTTCTCTTCACAAGGTCTTAATTTAGCAAATTATGCAGGTGGAAGAAAGATGCACATTCCTAATATGGGCTTCACATGAAAATACATGGTCCAAAGTAACACTACGTACATTGAAACATTCACCAACCAGCTAATCTTGGGAGCCTATGAGCATAGCTTCAGTCTTGTCATATTTTATCTTAGGAAAGTTCTGTTGCATTAGTATTTTGATATTAGACAGACAACTACAGTAATATGTAGAAACTGCATGAGTAGCATGTGATTTGGCCTCTGAATAGATCTGAATGTCATCAGCATAGCAATTAAGTGGAAGTATAGGATAGTGAAATATTTGACCAAAATGCAACATGTAAATACTTAAACTAAAGGTCCCACCACATAGAACACCTTTCAAAAAACCCTTGTGGTAAGAAAGGAAAATCAAGAAACATATCTCACAGCTTTTAAAGTAGTTAGGGGAAAATGTTTTGTTAAATCTTATTAAACTGCTTACTTTCCAAATTTCCAAGAAGGCACTTTTATGCTGAGAAAAATATTTTTAGTGGCTTTATAAGAGAGATTTGAAGGACAAAACCAACAATGTTGTGCATGTGTATTTTCTGAAACTGAGATCCTGGCAGTAGATCTTAGATTCAGAGATTAGATTATGTTTGCCTTCCCATCTTAGTTTGTACTCCTAACTTTATTTCTTGATTTTGTGCTATATTCATCCCACTACTGTTATATAATTGGAATGGAAAATTGAAGTATAATAACAAACCTAAAACAATGCATTAGACAAGAAAGAATTTGATCCCTCATTCTGCCCCTTTTAATTGTATAAATTAAACATAAAATAAACACTGAAGTAGTGATCACTTCAGTAGAGTTAAATAAGTAAAATATTTGCAGTTATCAGCAGGAATTAGTTCTAAAGTTCCAAAATACCACCTTCACCAAAAGCAAAAAAGTACTAAAATTGCTTTGGAACATAATCTTCCATGGGTATAGGCTAGTAAGAAATCTGTTTTTTTAGGAACCTTATTTTAATTCTACAGTTAAATTTTAGTTAAATTATTTTGGGGGGGATTTCAGGGAACAAAAGTACATAAGACTAAAATCCTGAGAGATCAGAAGTGAAGTGAAAAACAGCTGTGTGGAGGTTCATAGGTACCTCTGGGGCTGATACCATTTTCTCCATAAGGATTTTTACATCTCTACATGCTGATGCCGAGGATATGATTTTACAGACCTTTTATGACATCCCTGGCTTAGAGTCTAAATGCAGCCAACTTGTTAAGCTCAAATCATTCACCTGTCTGTCCAAGCATATGTTCTAACAGCTGCCTCCATTTTTATTAATTTTAACAAAGTGCAGAAGCAGAAATAAAAAGAAATAACATAACAAAATCAAATTCATTTGAAACCAGGTTAGCTTAATTTGCCCCCCAAATCACAAGCTTCTATATTTCAATCATGATATAAAATTTAGTTGTAACTTGATTTGAAATATAGATTTGAACGAGGTAACAAACATTTTTTAAAAAAACAGCATACTTTTATTTTTCCCTCCACCGTTACAACTTCTCCTTTTTCACAAAATAAATGGGTAATGTATAGATTTTTCTAGAAACATACAAAATTGCAATTTGTGGCTAGTTCCTCACTATCTGTTCAATATAAAATGTGCAAAGTTACTGCTCTGTATATGTTTCAACAGATGCTCTGTAGTAATTTAGACTTAAATGGGTTTTGAATTTACCCTGAGGTAGTACAAAAAGTCATTTCTGTTCCATTATATTGATTTCCACTGCCTCTTCAGTTTTTTACAGAATACATGGAAATACCATGTGATCATTATCATTCTGTGACGTAGTGTAGTGTACTTGCCTAAGTTAAATTAATAACGGAGTTTTATTATGGGAGTTACATTTTTGAAGAAACATTTCTGAAGTTTTATTTTTAGTTATTTAAATCTACAAAACACTACTCACCACACAATACAAACTGTAATTGTTAAAAAATGTTATTTTGTTAAAAACAGCACAATGAAATGCCACTGTTAAAAAAGACTATTGGTGTTAAGTGTTTACATCATTTGTAAAATATGTTTTATAAATGTCAGACTCATTACCAAGATGCCAAAAAAAACTTCAGTGTAACAAAAATGACAAAATCTGTTTCTTGCAGTTTTTTAGCATGTTGTAAGTGTTTCACAAAATATATCACCCAAGATTGCAGTAAATTATAATTGCAGCTTGCAGCAATAAAGAAAACTTATTTTAAGCAAAACTGAAATAATTTTGATTTTTATGCAGTAAATGCCATTTTAAACAGCTGGACATATCTTCTGAATTAACCATGACATCATTTTTGACATGCATTTTACTTATGTGTCTCTGTTTTTAGGGTTTATTTTCTATTGTCTTTACACATGTAATAATAACATATATGCATCATCTCCAGAACTACCTTGAACATACAGTAAATACAAGTTCCAGAATTAAGGGTTTAGTTGGTGGGTGTTAGCAGTGATGCATATATCCACCCATTCTCAATGCTTTATCCAGTACAGGGCCACAGGCTCGGGAGCCTATCCTGGCAAGCAATGGGTGCAAAGCAGAACGCACCCTGGATAGGTTGCTAGTCCATCGCAGGGCACACATAGACAGAAACACACACATACTCACACTAGGGCTAATTTTCCCAGAAACCAATTAACCTACCAGTATGTCTTTGGACTGTGGGAGAAAATGGAACGCTTGGAGGAGACCTACTTGAACATACTAATTCCTCACAGGTAGCCCCCAAGAATTGAACCCAGGGCCCCAGTGCTACAAAGCAGCAATGCTAATCTCTGCTCCACCATGCCATCCCGATGCACACAATTCAGTGAATAATACCTTATTAATGAACTTAAGAATGGTCTGGAGAAGCACATACAGTACATCATGCATAATAAAATGGGTATAGAGTAATTGGATATAAGATACAATCAAACATTAAAAAGCAGATGCAGCCAGTACATTAGTTAGTTCATCTCTATTGATGTTTTATTTTGTGCATCCTCTTCATGTCTTTGTTCTTTTTCAGCATGAACTTGTGCATGCAAAGTGGGTTTTGAAGAAGAGTAAGGTTTAAAAATGTTTGACTTTTGCAATGAACTACAGTATGTTATATTAGTAAGGGTTTTAATATATGAATTTATTAATATCGCATGCCAGCTCTTAAAATTAATGATGCATTTCTGTTTTTCAACATTATATGACTATTACTTTTAATAAAAATACTGGTGCCGGTTTTTAAATTCTCCCACTAAAAATTAAGCAACGTCTCACTTTAATAGTTCATCATTCCATAAACATAAGCTCCTTTGCTAACTATAAACCTTTATGAAGGTTATTAGTTTATTATTACTTCTACTGTTTTCACAGAAATATTTACTTTAAAAAATCAGATCAGTGATAATATTATATATCTTTACATGATAACCTCCATTTTAAAAATCCCATTATGTGTGTTATATTGAGTTCTTATTAAATTTGGCACAGTGTTCAATATATCTGAGGCAGCATGATGGGTGAGCATTTAGCATGTAGGTTTAATTGGCTAGTCTGAATTCTATTTCTCCATGGCCTCTAAAGGGTCTGGTATCACATCCAGAGAGAAAGCAGTCATGAGATCTCTTTTTTGCTTTGTGCCATCTGCTTCCAGGACTCTTACCAGGATAAGAGGATTTCTGGTAATGAATAGATGGATTAATGTTATATACTGTATGTTTTGTATGTATTGTCCACTAGAAAACACAAGTGGATTCAGACACACATCATCAAACACAATGCCCTAATACAAGTACAGATCACTTACCATAATTGTCCAGCCTGACTGTGAAGCAAAAGGCAGGCCTTGATGTAATTGTGTAGTGTACTACAACAATTTAACTGATGAAAAAGTGAACCTTTTTTTAATCTCTTTCTCTTTTCTGATTCAGATAGTGACCAGGTCTTTGTAAGACTTCCACTTGTCCTCTGAAAATAAAATGAAATGAAATTCAAATAGTCAAAATGTGAAGGTGTTTGAACCACATTAACACATATACCTTTGGGTGTTCCCCTTTCATGTTGAAATACTTCATAGCCACTTGCTTTCCAATTAATTTAGTTTTCAGAAAACAAGAGGGAGCTATATTGAAAGTGCCATAATCTGAAAAAAAAATGAAAAATGATATTATTATATAAAAGTTTTTTAAAAAAGATTAGATATACCTTTAACACTTACATCATAGTCAGGTTGGACACCAATTAATTCATCATAATACCTCAAAATTACATTTTATGAGGTTTTGATAAAATGTTACTATAATATTTAATTACTATAAAAATATGTGGGCTATGATGATAATAATTTACTAATCCATTTTAAGTTAAAAATATTTTTTTAACTAAAAAAAAGCATTTGATCAATTACAATTAAAGCCTCTATTTATATATGAACTAAAGTGTCTATGAATTTGTTGTTTTTTATATTACCTTCTTCATATTTTTTAATAGCTCATTAAATATGAACATAAATACACAAAATGCCATAAATAATGTTACAAAATGACACATAATGGGATTTTATATAAGTAAACATACGATGCTTTTAACAGGAATAACCAGGAACTAACATTTCACTTTTCAGATTTCCTGAGTTCGTGAGAAGCAAGCTGGAAGAAAATGATAGCAAAATATAACATTCCAGAAATCCATTCTCATTCACTCCAGCTTTTTATTATTTAATTAAAAACTGAATACAGCAGCTTAAAAAATTAAGTCTTTAAATATGTGTGTTGACAGTGAATGTACAATTATATGGAAATTGCTTGAAGAGAGATTCTATCAAATATTTGCAACATGTGGAGAAACCATATGTTGCTCCTGAAGCAATTTGGAATTATTGCATACATGGGTATGACTACTTTGTTGTACGTCCAGCAGTTATACTCCATTGTAGATAGCGGAATGTGTTCTCTAGTAAAATAAACAGTGATTTAGGATTTAAATTGCTAATGATTCCTGTTATTTGTTCAGCACTGTATTGTAGCACTCCAGATTCACCTGCTCATGGATCGATCATAAGTCAGACAGGAGGTCATCTGAACAGTTTGGTCCGTTGGGCTTGTGATCGAGGCTACAGACTTATTGGAAAAAATACAGCTGTTTGTAGGAAGACACCCTATGGATTTTATACATGGGATGCTCCAGTTCCAGCATGTCAAGGTAAAACAGTTCCATTCAGGAATCCTTTCTAGAAACGTTCATCTTGGTGTACCAGCAAACTTGTATATTAAAGCACATTGAAATGGGAGAAATGCCAACAAGCATAAAGGTGTATGGTAAAGCATGATGCATACAAAAACTATGACAAAATAAGTGCATGGAATCCGCATGGTATAACAGTGAAAAACTGACAAATACTATAAGCCTTTCTGCATGTGCAAGCTTATTGTATATGGGTATCTAAGAAACAATTCTGATGGCTATGCTTGCACCTGAGGGCTCATACATGGTAAAGATAAACAATAGAAAATGTGAAATTTGTTTAGTAGGTTTTACATCTGATATGTTGTGGAAGCAAATAAGCTTCAATGTCTGGACTGCTCCGTTTTTTGTTTCAAGGAAAAAGGCAGATTTTAATGTTACATAAAGAACTAGAAAATCATGTTTTAAAAAATGCAAACATTCTTTGAACTAAGTGCCAGAGTTGTTTATCCGAAGTTAAATGATGTGAACAGATTTTTTATTCCCCTCAGAAAAAATGGAAAAATTGCGGTAATATTAAGTGACACTTAAATGGCTTTATGAGTTTCCCTCAGTGTCCCAGGGTACAATGTTTTCTACAATAATACTAAAACAAACCTACAGGTTTTCAGCATCTGTAATCATCAAATAAAGGGATGCAAAACTTTTTGTTTTCTAAATCACATTTTCAATGTGACACTGCCTTTATAACTAGCACAGTATATGTACTGATACTATATAATCTTAAAATATTTATGTTCTGATATGACCCCAATGTATATATCTACTTACTATCAGTAAGAATAATTTAATTTTCTTCATTTGGCAACAATCAATTAACCAAACGTGGAACGTTCATGTCAATCTCTGTCTGCCCCAGATGAGATTCAATCTGAGTCACTTAGTGGCTCAGAGCATACCCAACACCATGTCCTAGATGGTGATGGTACCACAAATCTGGGTCTTCTGACACTGGAGAATTTTACGCTGTCACGTTCTATAACTGGATTAGTGCAAGTGAGCCCTTTTAGGCACTTATTTGTGACTTCCCTGGCATGCCACAACATGTGTGTGAAGGACTGGTGATCTTATTTACCTGGCACGAGGTCCAACAGATCATCAACTCTGGGAAGCATTGTACTGTAGTGTGCATCATTTCGATTCTGCAACCATGTACATATGCTGTACCAATGCTGCACTTCTGTTTGAGTAGAATTTGGGATTCTAAAGAGAAGTAAAAGAAGGTATACAAAATAGAATTGCAAGCAACAAGAACATTAATAAATTAGACCCCTTTAGTACTTATACTGCTTTGATTTAATAATAGGTTTGAGCATTAACGTGTCATATGCACCCTAGCATTATATGTAGGCTTTTGTTTACTATATTTTGATGTTAAACTAATGCATTATGTTTTTAAGTGCAGTTCATTATACATGCAGTATTGTATATGACAGAGCACCAGCACAAAAGGTATCTCAGCAGTTAAATCCTAACTAATTAAAAACTGTTTCCTTCTAAATCAGTGTCTTTGAATACTCTTTGAATAAATTGAGATATTTAAGTATGTTTAGAGGCTTTTTATATTTTTTTTTTACAAAAAGTACTAACTTCCCAATTATATTAAGTCTTGCAGGTTTAATATGAACAAATCTGTTTCAGACAAGGTTAAGATCATGGCTTTGAAAGTTTTTCTTTGCATTGATTTGAATGTCTTACTTCGGTAAATATTGTTTCCACAGATGAAATATGGATATTTTTAAGATTGCCACAGAAACATACTCAACTAATTGCAAAATTATGTTTTTTACCTGCTAATTTATGTCAAGCACCGTATACATCAATATTGTACATTGGTTTGGTTATGCACTGTATCTAGATGATAGATTTCTAACATGTTCTCTACATTTTCCTACTACAATATTGAGAAAAAGCAAGTTCCTTGGATCAATCAACTGCCAGCAACCGAATGAGCTAGACTGACCAAACAAACATAATGGTTCACTTGCTGCCTTTCTTATATTTTTCTATGTATTGTATGCTTTTCATATTGTTGAAACGGGTGAGTGAAGTTATATAATGTACATATTGTAGTTGTGAAATTATGGGTTAACGCAGCAGATCAAATTAAGCTTTGATTTCTTCTGTCTTGTTTTTAGCTGTTTCCTGTGGTGTACCTAAAGCGCCAGTAAATGGAGGTGTACTGACTACTGACTATTCCGTTGGTACTCGTGTAACCTACTTTTGCAATGATGGCTACAGGCTTTCGTCCAAGGAGCTTACAAGTGCTGTTTGCCAACCAGATGGCACATGGAGCAATCATAATAAAATTCCACGATGCTCAGGTATGCAGAAGGCCTTCTGAGAAATTTGTATGCCAGAAATGCTTTCTGTTCAAAAAGTAAATGAATAAATAAAAGGTATGCAAAGATCATTTTAAAAACATTTGCATTTTGGTATAACCTTCCCTGACAGTCCTTTAAAGAAAACAGCACTGTTAATTGCCTAGGTAGGTTAAACAATGACAAAAAAAATACACTACCAACATTTTGCTTTTTGATTTATGTGATAATTCAGCACTCAAATAAGTGGAGTCACTTTATACTTTATATATGTCTCAATTTGCATAACTTGGGTGTATATATATTTGAATTTGTGAAATACAGTAGACGTTATTTTTTTATTTGTAAGCTTTTATTTTTTTGTATTTCTGAATAACATTAGATATAAATGTATTCATAACAATACAATATTAAGATTAATTCAGTTTTTTTACTGTGGAAATTGGACTTGCAGTATTATTTTTTTTTTCTTTAAAGATCAATGTCGCAATGCAATGATATGCATAAAGTTAATGGAAATACTTTCTTTTCTTCAAGTTGTCGTTTGTCCCAGTATTGGGTCTTTTTCACTGGAGCATGGGAGGTGGAGGATAGTGAATGGTTCTCATTATGAATACAGAACAAAGATTATTTTTAGCTGTGATCCTGGTTACTACCGACTGGGACCCGTGTCTATCCAGTGCTTGGCTAATGGGATATGGAGCTGGAGAAATGAGCGACCCCACTGTCAGAGTAAGTGGAGGCAATTTTTCTATTCTAACAGTGAAAAATACTTTTTATAATATTTTCTTTTTTTTGAGGAGCAGCTTTAACACTAGAAATTGTATTCAATTTCCATCAATAATATACATATGGGGGTGGCATGGTGGTGTGGCTGCTGCTGCACTTCTGCTGCCTCACAGCTCTTGAGTCATGAATACAATTCCAGGCTGGGGTGCCATTAGTTTGCCTGTTTTCCCTGTGCTGATGTTGTTTTCCCCCATGAGGTCTGGTTTTCTTTCACTTTCCAACAAGAACCAGGCTAGGTTAATTGGTGTCTATAAATTGTCTCTGTGTGTGCGTGTCTGTGCCCTGCAATGGACTGGCTTATCTTGCAGGATGTAATCCCAGTTTGTGCCCCATGCCTGACAGGTTATGCTCTGGCTGGCCAAGACCATCTATAGAATGAAGCGGATATGGTTATTGTATGGAAGGAAAATGTGTGCTTGAAACAGTTTGTAGGAGGTAGAAGAAGTGATTTATATTGAACAGAAACAGTAGGTGATTTAGAGTATAGAAATTCATATAGTGCAGTTAAAAAAAACAGTGTCTTCTACATTCAGCTTGAATAGATGTGGATATAAGCAAAGTTCCATTTTATTAAATTTCAGTATTATGCAACTCAAAATAATTGTATATAGTTATTGTTTGCAAACAATGGTTGATTAATTAAGTGTAAAACTTTAGCAACATAGGTACGTAAAGAAGCAAATTAAACCATTTTCACTTTTAGACATCTTGCTATTCTGAAAATAATATAAAACAAACTGAAAAGTGATCATAGTTTGTTTTTCCATAATCTTTTCTCTGGTATTTGATAGATGTAGACTATTCTTTAAAGCTGACACATTTGCAAGCTTTAAATTGCTTTCTATTGCAGTTATTTCTTGTGGGGAACTACCTACTCCTCCTAATGGGAATAAAATTGGAACACAGACAACGTTTGGAGCTACAGCTATTTTCACCTGTGATGCTGGCTACATGTTGGTTGGATCAACAGTAAGGGAGTGTTTGTCATCCGGACTGTGGAGTGGGTCTGAGACCAGATGCCTTGGTATGAGAATCTTATGTACAAGTTTAACATCTTTAATTTGTTACAATCACATACCTGTAGTAAGAATCTTTAAAAATACAGCATCAAATGTGAACATTTGTATTAAGTAATTAACAGTTTTGACAAAATCTGCCTTTAGGAGTTGTGATGGAGTATTCTCCAAAGTATGCTCATTACAAACTTTTGAGTGGTAGTGGAATATGGAATTTTTCATAATTTGTGAAATTATGTTATTTTTCATAATGCACAGTCCATAGTGAATATTGACTGATTATTCCATTTTATATTATAAACCCACAAGTCATTGTACAAAATAGGAACAAATCAAGGTACAACATTAAAAAAATAATGTAAGCTGTAGGAAAGGGAAAAAGAAAAAGGAAAGTTAAAATGTTTTAGCCTTATTACTGTTTCTTCCTACTAGATTTGTCATTTCAGTTCCTTGGTTTAATTGACTAATGTGTTACTTTTCCTTGGTTTAATTGACTAATGTGTTACTTTTCAACATTCGATAGTAAAACTAGCCTTAAAAATGATTAATTGAAAAGTGTTGCAGTACCATTTTGTAATTAAAATTCATTACTCATCAGTGGTAAATATACCTGATAAATATTCTATTTTTGTATTCAATCTTTAAAAAAAAGTAAACACCAGAAAAACATTTGTGATTTTAATTGTTGTTCATTTTTTCCTGTCTAGCTAGACATTGTGGTGTCCCTGAACCAATTGTTAATGGTCAAGTGATTGGTGAGAACTTTGGTTATAGAGATACCGTGGTATATCAGTGCATTCCTGGATTTCGCTTGATTGGCTCTTCTGTGCGCATTTGTCAACAAGACCACAACTGGTCAGGTCAACTCCCAGCCTGTGTGCGTAAGTGACAATTTTAATAGCTATGGAAAGGACTCAACTCCTCAAATGTTTTTCCATGTTCAGTTAAGACCTGCTTAATTAACAACCCACGTAATACAAATACAGCGTATCATGAAAATCTCCCAGGGCTTTTCGTCACCTGTCTTCTGTAAGAATGTTTCTTTTTTTATACATTTATAAAGAAAAAGACAAGTTCCCTAACTTGGTGGAAAGTGCTTCATTAGTTAAACTCAAACTGTTATTAATTTTAACACTTAACAGTACATATAGATCTGTTAACCCATTAATACAGTGCAATGTATAATTATGCCATGCTATTATTGGTTATCCTACTGCTCATTTTTGACATCCTTGGTCAAAATGTTAGGTCATGCCTGCACCTTACAGCAAAGAGAGATTAGAGGATTGAAGAAGTACAAGTAGGTACAAGTAAAGGTTTGTTCCATGCAGAAAAGAAAAGCGACACAAGAAAAAAAGGTTTATTGCATGCTGAAAGGAAAAGAAAAAGTTGACACCTGAAGAAGGCACCACTGCTAAATCGTTATGTCTCTTTTTCTTTTCAGCATGGAATAAACCTTTACTTGTTCCTCTGGAGATAAGAGGATGATTTGAAACATTTGTGGAAATTAAAAATGCTACAGTGTTTATATACTGTATAGATGTTATATATTCGTAACCAATGCTAATCAAATGAGCTCCACTCAAAGACATATTAGCACTTTTATCACCTTTTAGTCTGATCTCTTTGGATTTCAGACGATAAACGACAATGTGCTTAGTCAGTTCCTGGATGATGAGAGTTCTCCAGTGAAAAAAAAAGTTGATGCTGCCAATGGTACTTTTAGATCAGTATGTGGTTTGATTCGCTGTGTACCAGAGTTTTGTAAGCAATGTCTCAGTGTTGTAACCAGCATTACATTGGTGGACAGTAGATGAAGTCCTTCGCGTGAGGCCATACAGTATACCAAGGTCTCGACCACTTGGTCATAAAAAAGTATTTAGCATGGTGCATATGACTGTGTTTTTCACTCTGGTTTTGAACAATCACTTGATCCACTTTCTGTCTAGTGGGTGCTGAATTTAAGTGGTGGATTAAATGGATCTTTCCATATGTTTCTAGCACTTGGGGATCCTTTGGGATGAAAACCTCTATATAAAAACAAGGGTGATTATTGTTAAAAATTGTAAAAGTTTTCCTGGGTTTTTGTTCATGTACTTTCATATGTAAAAACATAAAATATGGTCTGCTGGTTGCTGAAATTAATGTTCTGAAAATGAACATTACATGCAGGTAGTAACTGATCTTTTCAGGAATTAAATACACTAATATAATACAATTTTTTTTTATTTTTGAACACTGCATTGTATGTAGTTGGAAAAATGTTTAACTAGTTTAGATCACCCATAAAACTGTATTTTGTTTTTCAAAGCTTCTGTTTTATGGTGGAGGAGTGTACTTTAAATGTTGAAAACAAAGAGAAGGTATAATCTTTCAGAAATAGAAATTTATGGTCATTGCATTATTATTACTAAAATGATTGGTGGAATGATTTGTTAATCTAAATGTTTTAACAGAATATACTGTGTGCTGTGTTTTTTTTCTGTGAGTTTAATTGAATAATTTAAAGCCTGCTATCTCTTTTTGCAAGTGCAATCAACTGATGTTTTTGTGTTACATGGAAAGTGGTACCCCAGAAATGTATTATTTCCATTTTAAGTTTTGTCTCCAAGATTGTATCCACACCTCAAATACACTGTGCAGCAGATACAATTTACAATTTATTGTAAATAACAACACAATAGCAAAAACATTACTCCTGTGCAGTGCTTTTTATATTGTGGTATTGAATATACATTCCATAACAGAAAAGGTTGTAAAGATAACATTAATACTGAAAATATACAGCAAAGGTTGCAACTGAAATCTTTTTGGATAAAAAATCTCAGTCTTTTTAAAATGCTTATCTTGTTTCTGATAACATTTCACTGATAGTCAACCATGTACTTATCCAGTAATCACAATTTATGCTGAAACCGAGCTGCTGTTAAGAATATTTAATTATTTGAAATCTGAAAAATGATAGCAGGAAAAACAATTTTCAAAGGCTCTTGAATTAAAAGGCAGAAAGTGGGCAATGTGAAATAAGTATCTTAAAAAGGAAAATAGCTTCAGCACTGCAATCATGTACAGTAGGTGGGATCACACAATCAACAAGCAATAATACTGCTTTGAATTCTTTGAATAAGAAAGCTTGTGAAATTAAACAGGAATTGGTACAATTTAAAAGAAATTACTACTGTAATTATGAAATGTAGCTGGTACAATTTACAGAAGCTGAAGTTTTGTTAGAGAAAAATCTTATAAACTGTTCTGTCGTTAAATACAAAATGCAACTGCACAGGCCCTCTCAGTGTTTCTCATACATTAAGTAGAAAAAAAGCACTAAAAGATACATTAAAGGTAAAAGCAGGGGGAAATGAAATATTTCTTTCTCAGAATTCAACCTGTACCATGCTGACAAGATAGGGGATCTTCTGTAGAATCCAGATTAATTTCATTCAAATATGTTGCAGTGGCAGCTCTCTTCTATGATAATTCGCCCAGGAAGTATTATTTTCAAAACTCTGCAACTTGTAAAAAACCAGGGGAACCGCCTGTGACTTACGAATTTCTTTAGTTTTCAGGTTACAAAGTTGAGTATTTGAACTCCTGTTTTAGTGTTACGGAACTGAATTTGCTAAATTTGTGAATATTATGAGGATAAGAACACAGAGAACCATGTGAATAGATAATATGTAAATAGCAGTGAACCATACTTTTAAAATCCTTATACCATTTCCACATCTCTTGCTGATTTTTTATTTTAAATATATACATTTCTAGCCATATGGTTTAACCATTTTCAGCTGTCATTATTTACAGAGAATTGCTGGTTAATAATTTGCAGTTATCCCATGCAAGCTATTTAAACTGTAGATCAATCCTATGTTAGCCACATAAGCTTTATTTAAACTGCGCAGCTGTTCTTTATAAATACAGTAGCGGAGAAGTAGCCTGGCTACCATCTCTTTATGAAATATGGCTGTATTAAGACACTTGTACAGTAAGTGTGTATTTTGTAATAGTAATCAGCACATCTATTTTTTCTGCTTGTGTTAGAGTTTTTTTTGCATTTGCTAATACATGCAGATAACACATGTAAGTTTCTTTTTGGTTGAACAATTGCTATAGAACCTTTTCTATAAAAATTTAAGGTTGCATAATGTGAAATAGACAAAACTCTGTTCAATTTCAAAGATGTTTTTTTTTTTTTCTGTCTTGTTCCTAGCTATCAGCTGTGGCCATCCTGGCAGTCCAATTTATGGCAGAACACTTGGCAATGGTTTTAATCTGAATGATGTTGTCACCTTCTCCTGTAACACTGGATATATTATGGAAGGACCTACACGGGCTCAGTGCCAGGCCAATAGACAGTGGAGTCATCCTCCACCGACATGTAAAGGTGGGGAAAAAAGTTAAGTCTTCTATTTATATGGTGCTCACTCATATCTAAATATAAGCCAATTCATTGTGAAGGAATTTCTGAAGTTACAAAATAATTTCATAATGCTATATTTTGCCATTAGGTAGTGTAGTTGCTATGCTGTAGTTTTATGTAGTTTCTTTATCAAGACAATGCATTCTGCGTATAGAAAATATGGCTTTTTTAAATAGCACAAACATTTCATATACATAACTATTGAAAAGTTGTAATTATAGCTGTTCCGTGAGCTGTTAACAGAGACATGTCATTCTATGAAAGTGTTAGGCATAGCAATTCATTGTAAATACGTTGACAGGAGTATAAAATAATCCTGAAACTTTCTGACTTTTCCTTGACATTAAAGCCTTTCACATGGTTGACAATCCAACATGATAGTAGCTGAAACAAACTTCATAGTATAAATTGTGATTAACCTTTACCTCAGTAGTTTCTTGTGTTCCTTCATAACTTTGTTTTATTACACACTCAACTTTTTTACCAGTTTATTTGGCCTTGATTGTTTTGTATTGTAATTCTTTCTCTATGCAATAGCCCACATCTATGTGCTTTGAAGAATATAATATTTATTTTTTGATTCACTATTAATTCCTTGAGCATCTTGTAAAGTTCACAAATTTCAAGATGTAGTTTTGTATACTACTGCAAAAATTGTTTTTGTCAAAGTTAAATGATCCTGGCTTAATTACACATTTCCATATGAATACACATTATATTGTTTAATCTTCTATTATTATATTGAAAATTGTCAATGACTGTCATGATTTCTATAAATAAATCCATTTTTGATTGAAAACATCTGGTCAGAATATATAATAATAAAAATGTTTAAAATAATTATACACCAATTCACACTTGTAAATGATCTTGTGATGCAAATATCTTGTGTTTTTCTTCCTTTCACTCATATACTCTACAGTATATGAGTGAAAGTCTTAAAAAAAATAGAAAAAATGTGATTTTTCTGATACTTTGTAAATTGAACTGAGTAGAAGTTCAATTTGAAATTGAAGACTTTGCATTGAGTTTATCTTGAGAAAGTATACGTATTTGGCATTTGACAAGAATTTCTGGCTTTACTGCTGCTATGGGTACTTCAAAGCCTTTAACAGCTTTGCATGGCAATAATGTATGCTTCATTTATTATCATGTGAATACTCTGTAATGTCCTGCTGTATTAGCAGAATACTGATCACTGCAGTAATAAATAAAGCAAGGCATATCCACAATGTTATTGGCCAGCAGCTTTTTCATAAAAAAAAAGAAATGCGATGGGTATTATCGACTTGCGCAGTACATTTAAACATTGATTCATATTTTTCTTAAGCACTTGCACACAAATTTGTTACTTGTGCATGATTTCGATTCACAAGTTGCTTAATTCTTGTAATAGAACTTACTGATGCAGAGGTTCAAGCTTTTCATATTGAAGAAATAGTTTGGAATGTTTATGTTTCTTCCAAATAACATGTCTGTTTCTGCCTTTAGTGGTCAACTGCTCTGACCCTGGAATCCCAGCCAATTCCATAAGGGAGAGTAAGATAGAGCATGGGAACTTCACCTTTGGAACTGTAGTGTTTTATGATTGCAATCCTGGGTATTATTTATTTGGCTCATCTGTGCTAACCTGTCAGCCTGTTGGGCATTGGGATAAACCATTACCTGAATGCATTGGTAAGTTGTCATTTTGAAGTTTGTAACATAGTGTAGATACTCCACATTGTCCACATTGAATCCTTTTAAATGAAACTGATATATACAGTATAATGAATGACACAATTAGGTATCTTATTTTCTTTTTTAGGTATCTAACAAAACAATATCTTTCACTTGTCTATAGTTTATGTAAAGTGTTCATTTCTGATTGTTACATGATAAAGGATGAATTGATTTTCACTCCATGTGAGACAGGAAAAAAGAAACCCACCTGTAACATACAATGAGTAATGTTAAATTTTTGTTACAGGAAATAGTTTTCCCCGGTTTCTTTAACATATGTTTTTATTTGCCTTTTCCATATATATAGTTATCTTTCTATATCTTCAGTTCTAAGTATTTACTATTGCTCTTAAAAAAAGGCAAGAGCTAATTTGACTCCATAGGAGAATGCTTTTAAAATATCCATAAAAAGGATTGAATTATATTTAAACAACAAAAAAAGATTAAGTATAATTTTTAATAGCCATTGTTTTTCTGAGATGGTGGTGTGACACGTGGGTGTTAAACTTTACAAACATTCCAGTCCTTCATTCTCAAGCTGGCAATACAGAGGATAAGATAAACAACTGCTACATGAGCATGACATCTTGGGAGTCTTTCATTTAAGTAAAATGAGTATAGGGACCACATGTCTGTCTCCAATGAATAGCAGCTAACAGCATTACACAGTCTTCTGTTTTGTCAGCACTGGCAGACATTGCTTAACAGGGGCATGCAGTGAAATGATGATGCACACTCAATTATGCTCTTCACGGCAGGAAAACGTGCGCTTGGTTCTGCCAACACAGATACCCATCTGAGGATAAACTGAGAAGTTCAATCATCATTTTTGTCAGTCCTATTCAAAATGAATTACAAGAATCAAATAGATTTTTTAATAACTCTAGTGTATTTCATAGCAGAACTTGAATCCTATAGATTTTAGCTCTCTTTCAAGGATTTGTATTTTTTGCTGTAATAAGAATAAATCCCTTGCGGTGTACATTTAACATTTTGTATGATATACACTACCCTTTTTTATTAGTTATTTACACTGCGCTGGCATGCAGTTGTTGAAACTGTAATCATTTTTAAACTATTTTATTATTTTTTTATATACCTGTGAGGAAAAAGCTTGGGAGTAAAATTACCAATTGAATGCAGGACTTTCTTATTATTTATTCCATAAATATTCAAAGACAAAAAGGTAAAGGGTTACACTGAACTTAAAGGGGAACCACAACACTTTTTTTTTGTTTTGGGGTTAGAGAGAATCGGCATTGATGAGTGCATTGCAAACCAAAGTGAAAGTAAAATGTACACACAAAATAGACTAAATGTCCAGTTATGTTCGATTCCATATTCTGAGATTTAGAATGAGGCAACCAAACTCCCAGTGAAGTGAAGTGACCTTATTATATTGTAAACAAGCAGGCTGGTAAATATATCTCTTTTAATCCAATGGAAATATTGTTCCTGATTTTGAGGCGGTTGAGCTGGCAAGTACAACTTACTGTACGAGTTAACTTTACATGCAGATAACATTGGAACATCTCCAGTAAAACGTCTGCTGCACAACCTCTACCTACTCACTGTACATCACATTATATTTGTCATTATAGTGACTAGCGAGCAGAAAGGCATGCCTCATGTCACAATTTTTGCAAATTCTCACTCACACCTGTGGTGAGACCAGTGTTATGAGACAACATGCCGATTATTCAGTAATTTTGTGCTTAATTCAGAATTTGTCAAATTTCGCGATACTGTCAATTGATCAATTTTGAGATTTAATAACCGGTCTGAGAAACTGAGACTGCAGTTCCCCTTTAATGTATTATTACGACAAAATAATTAACTTCATAACTGTGCTTCATCTTTTAATGCTCCTGCTGTGACATTTCTATTTTTGCAGTTTGCCCAGTTGTTCAGGCTTGCTGTGTTTTAGCCCTGCAGAGCTTACTATATTTGCTTTTGCATTTGTAGTTCTGTTAGGCTTCAAAGTTAACTGTTTCAGGTGAAACATACACCCACAAGTGATAAAAGAAATAAAGAATTTGTGAATGTAAATTTGAAAGAAATGTCCTTGAACTCTGATTTGTTTTTGTTTTTCTATAAGGTTGGTGATTTTTAGGTTTCAGTTATTTAGGGTGCTTGGCTCAAAACATGAATGTAGCTCCATGGTCCAAGCTCTCAATTTTCTTCAATTGCAGGGACTTGCTAGATACTGCAAGTTTGAAGTGATTCATTAAGAGATGTCTCCCTCTTCCAGTCAGCTCTACGTCTTCTGTACAGCTTCAAGTGAAAAGATAATGTCTGATACAGCTGGTTCTCATACAGTACATGAGCAAGTTAGAAGACCATGTCTTCTCTCTGTGAAGTATAGGAGTTCCATCCATAAAGCCAAAATCTAAAAAAAGAAAAAAGGAACAGTATGAAATATGCAGTAGTACAAACATTTTAGTGTATCCCTTTATTAAAACTTTACTGACAATTTTTCAGATGATCAAATAGACAAAAACAATGTAATTTATTACAACTAGAACAAAAATGTTCAACTGTATCCTTTGTTTGTTTCAGTCATTGACTGTGGTCATCCTGGTTCACCTCCGAATGGTATTTTAACTGGAGATAAATTCACATTTGGGTCAACCGTGCGTTACTCCTGCATGGGAGGGAGAGAGCTTAAAGGACAATCTACGAGAACCTGCCAACTGAATGGACACTGGAGTGCACCCATGCCTTATTGTTCAGGTAACAAAATCAAAATCATTTAGGTGACGTTAAGAAAACAGTTGAACAAATATAATCAAACATTCTTTTTACTCATAGTTTTAATTTACTTAAACTTTAAACAAATGTGTCCTGTAATTCAGATATTATATAAGATCAGTTAAAATGGGAATGCCTTCTTATTATTTCTAGAATCAAGCGGAAATCAAATAACCAAATAAACAACGAGCAGGAATGTAAACCTCAACCTCCATATTTGTTAAAGGTTTTCAGTGATTCCTTTGTGGATGAAAAGCAATTTGTGGAAGACATTTTTTCCCACAATGTGTTGGTATTCTTAATTTAATTAGACATTCAGTTTATCTTTTTGCAGGAGTTGTTGAATCTTGACTTGCAATTGATCTGTAGAGTCCTCACGGTATTCAGTGTTTGCTGTCCTTTATTGGAATTAGATGCCATCTGCTCATAAGTGTCTCAGTGAGAAAGTGCAGCTCCATCCTCAAGGGGAATGTTTTTCTTCTTCTATCTTTGCAGCAATTTTTGTCTGCCCTCAAACTTGTTGACCAAATTAATATTTAAATTTTTTGGTCTACTGAACCCCAAACCAACACAAGAACAAATTGTATTTGTGAACTGTACTCTCAGCCTTTATTAGATAAGAACAATGGAACAGGAGGTAGAAAATAGAAATGAAAAGGCTTATTCATGCATTCTAGAATGTTCTATTCAAAAGGTTTTTTACATTGTTAGATTTATTCTGCTAAAATATGGAATGTATATTACTAACGTGCACAAAAGACAAGATCAATCTTGAGTTGTGTTCCTTGAGGTGTTAGGACCCTTCCCTCATTAGTGACACCTCAGATGTTAAACTTAAACAAGAAGAGATCACATGTCAGTAACTGTCACCTGACAATCTAAATCTCGTAATGTATATGTGTAACGATGCCAGATATAAGACGTTTATTTAAACTCTATAGTTTTCATATCTTATCTCATCAGCTCAGAAAACAATTCATTAATACCTCAGAATCTCCCACAACATTTTTATATATTTTGCACTGTAAATGTGATATAATCTCATAATACTCTTTCTTTTTTAATATGTAGTACAGTATATGCTGTTGTTTTTAGTACACATTGCATATAGGTGTATCGATGTACGTTCACATGCACATGTTTTATCCTGCCAAAGTATATTTGTATATCCATGCATCTTCTAACCAATTCATCCAGTACATGGTCACGAGGAAGCTGGAACCAAACCCAGCAATCAACAGAGCCAAGGCATGCTACTCCTGGCGTACCCTGGATGGTACTCCAGTCCATTGCTATAAATATATACTGTACAGCATATAAATCAATATCCATATACTGTATAGCTCAAAGTCCAAAGCTTTTTAGTTAAAATAAACCTGTTGTAAACCAAGACATTTTAGACATCTAACTGCTGCCTAAAAGACCCCTTTAATTACCTGAGATATGATTTATGAATTTTAACTGTCTTTTTAAAAGATTAAAGAAATGAAAACAATAATAATCCACCTACCTGCTACTTAGTCGTCCTTCTTCTTTTTATTATTATGATTATTATTCCCTAGCTATTGTGGAATGTGTGGAATGTGAGTCATGTTTGATCAAGTTGGAGCAGAATAGGCAACTTGAAGGATTTAAAGTGCTTATATATTGTTATATATTGCAAGTTTCTAGCCAGGTATAAAAGTGGCTGAAATACATACTGTATATACAGTATATAAGAAAAAGAAAGGTCTGCTTCATTTTCCCCAGTGTTCCAAAAGACTAAGCCCTTAAATCTTACTTCTACTTTACATACTGTCAACTGCAACAAGATCTGCAGTAATATTGTGAACACCACCAGAGGCCGAGGTAAAAAAAGGTTTAAGAACAATTGGCATATGTACACAGTTGCACCTGTTGACACTAATTATTTAATTAATTGAAATGTAATGTTTTTGGGCAGCATGGTGGTGCAACGGTAGTATTGCGCTGGAGCCCTGGGTTCTATTCCTGGGGTGCTATCTGCATGGAGTTTGTGGGTTTTCCATGTGTTCACCTGGGTTTCCTCCAGGTGCTCTGGTTTCCTCTCACAGTCCCACATGCAGGGAAGTTAATTGGCTTCTGGCCCTGGTGCGAGTTTGTGCCCTGCGATAGACTGGGATCTTGTCCAGGGTATATCCTGCCTGGTACCTCCACTTGCCACCTGTGACCCTGTACTGGAAAATGTAGGTTAGAAAATCGATACATGCAATGTTTGTATTCTCACAAGAGTTTGTTGTGTATTGGTTTATTCATCAGAATGTTAGCTGACCACAGTGCAAGTCTCAGAGCTGTACAAAGAAGTTTAAGTTGGAGAAACAGTATAGCTCTCTCAAATTACACTTAGAACACTTGAAGACAGTACAGTTGGAGCTCCGGGAAAGCTAGATATTTTAGTTTGAAGTAAAATATAAGTGATAGCCTGGTTAGAAGCCTGTGTAGTGTAACAAAAGTCAGGATTTCTCAGAAGTGGGATCATCATTGATATGAAAGAGTTTTTGTGAAAGTCTTGAGCCATATGTCCCTAGACACATTTTCCAGATTCTCCAATCTGGCCAGCAGTGCTATGCACAAAATACAATTCATGTTAGAGATCTCAAAGGCATTTTATAAACTTGTCAAAGACTTACTTCCTGAGCCATGAATATGAATCTTGAATAAAGATCACAGCTATTATATGGATATTTGTGCTAAAGTTAAGAGCATAATTAATTGATTGCGCTGTATTGAAAGTAAGGCAATATGGATAAAGGAGTTTTTTAATTGTGACACAAAATCATTTAGAATGGTTTATAATTAAACATCAGAGGAAGATAAAGATTAGTTCTTGCAGAATAAATTTTACTGTGCAGGCTATTTTTCATCCACTCATTATGTTTCTAGAGTACATTGCAGTCTCCTCATAAGAAGTAATTTTGAAACTTCAGTTTTCGAACTGAATATATGTGGTAACGGATCAGAATTCAGTTTTGGGATTTTTTTTTACGAAAGTGTTGTTTTAATGGTAGAACATACATATTATAACAAAATTAACGGATGCATTCACACATTAAAGTCTGGGATATCTTGTCAAGTGGATAATGAATTATCTTCATTTTTTAATGGCCTTTTTGATTTTTCAGTGAGGACAGACTTTCACAAATGTAGATATTTAGATTTCTTTCTCCTCAACCAGGAATCAGCTTTATAAATTGTTTACTTTGAGGAAATGTCATCTTCACTACAGAATTGCAAGACACAGTGTCTTTTTACCATGGAAATCCTTTACTGAGAGTTATTAATGCATTCGTTTACACTATGCAAATAAAGTCCTATACAGCATATTGACTAATCTGCTGTAGTAACACACAGCTGAGTATTAGTCAAGGTAATAAAACTAGTATTAAGAAGATATTTTTATATACCATATTTATACCATACCATTTGAATCAGATTTATATGTTTCATACCACATGAATCAGATTTATATGTTTCATACTGTACCATTTTAGATATAAAAGAAAATGAAGGTTATGGTGAATAAGGTAAATGTATTTGAATGTCAAGTCCATTTTTTTGTTGGTACAGTAGCTTACAAGACATTCATTAAACTGCTTCCTGAGGAATCATAATCAGCTTTAGTGATAAGGTTTGCATTGGAATTGGGTACCTTGTTCCAAGCACTTATTATGACTCTGAAGTATAAAGTGCTTCCTGCTTCTTTTAGTCCTCTTTTCATTTGTTCCCTTTGTGCCCTCTTGTTTTTGATTTTCTTGTTAAATTTGTTAATGTGTTTCAAATAGACATAAAATGTTTTCTTTAGCTCATGTTGTAGCACCCATGTGTATACCCATGCCAAGGCATTTAACAGTGATGCTAAGGATGGACATATTGTATTGGTACTAACAAGTACAAGTATTGTGGAAATAAAGACCTTTTCTCTGGTGGTAGAAGTGACAACAGAAGGCACCCCTCATGGTCCCCCAGGAGATCTGTGAAAGGGAATGCATAGACTCATTGTTGGAGTAGAAGCAGTGCCAGGGTGATATTCATCATTGATTGTCACAAGTGTTACATGTTAGTTTTGTTTTCTTTTTGATTTGTTCATTGTGTTTAGAACTACGTAACATTGCTTTTAAAATTGACAGCAACTGAATTCATTGTCATGTAATAATCACGTATTTTATTTTTCTAAAGTCTGCACGATCACAACCTTTATTCATATGAGTATGCAAAAATTAAACAAAAAAACTTATTAAACACTGCAAAAATGATGAAATCTCATTCAAAGAATTAAAATTGCCATCGGGGTGATTGGTTTCAATGTAGAGCAAATCTAGTAACATCCTTAACTTTTTTCATAATTCCATGATATACAATTTTGTCTAGTATTTTTTTCCCACAGAATATTTGCATAAAACACTTTACATTACTAATAATGCTTATTTAAAGTTCTTCAGATGTTAACTTTCTTTCTCACATGCTTATCAGGGTCTTTAGAAAAATGTAAGCATACTGTAGTTTTTTGTATATACATGTATACATATGCAAGAATACTATTAATATATATAACAATAGAATGCATTTAGTGTATAAATTAACCTGCAGATTAACATGGTGGAACATACCCTACAGTATTTACATTCCTAATTTATAAATTAAAACAAAAACATTCTGTTCCTTTTGGTTCTTTAAGAGAGTATATTGAGGTCAATACCCCACAAAAAAAAAACTGAAAGAGTCAGGAGCACTACATCAGAGGATTTTTCCCTGGTTTCAAGTTCTGAGTTCTAAAGCCCTTTGGATGTTTTCTGCTCTTTATTGTAATCTGCCCTTGAGCATTTTGTTTTCCTGGCAGAATTTCAAAACCCTAAAACTGAACATTGCAAATTCAGCTGCTTTCTCTGTTTCCCAGGATTTTCTGTTTTTCTGTGTTTCATCAATGGGATTTGAGGTGTCATTTGTGTGTTTGTTTTAATTTGGAGTGTGTCTGTTATAACTATAGTCTGGTTTTGTTTTTGATGTAAGGAATGCAACATATAATGTGGAACACAGCCGAGTTGAACCCCATTCATGGGCATACGATTACAATAAGATCCCTGTTGTTTGTGTCACTTTTTGGTTTAGCATGGTATAATAAAATGTCTCATTCTTAGATGAGGTGTACCCAACTGATAAATCTTACAATCTCTCAAAGATTGCCTGGGAACAAAAGCATGTACAAAATTGTTGCCTACATCTTTTCACAATGTAAGTGGTCTTGACAATTATGTATTGATGATGGTCCATATGCGCCATTTGGCTGTTCGAGCTTTAGCTCCTTTTAGATACAGAAAACATATCCCCATGTTACAACATGATCTCAGTTTGATACCAATTCATTGGCTTCAGTACAGAGTCTGTTGTGACTCCCAACAGCAGGAATCCAAATCTCTGATTATTATAACTTTTTTCTCTATATATTATGGACTATTGATTAAACTGGCTCACAAGGTGCGTGATTCAGTGTGTAGCAGCTTTACGACAGAGAATGACATATTTTTATTGTGTCACTCTTATATCAAAACTCTCTGAGCCCTGATTAGTGAACATACATTCATTATCAACCAGTCAAGATTTTGTTTTCATAAACAGTTAAAGGATATTAATTTCAACAGTTACATTGCTTACCTTTAGAGTAATGGTAAACTTTAAATAACAGCATACCATATTTCCCAAAAAAATATACACGTTTTCAATTTTGTCAAATGGTTGGGTATACCGGAGCAGCAGTGTAAGTAGATGTTAGGCTTTAGACAGTAGCTATGTGGTCGTTTATTAAATCTGAGGTGGGATTATAACTGCTGTTGTACTCTTGCACACTTGTGTCATTAAAATGTCCAGCAGTGTAAACGGATAGATACAGTATGTATCTCACCTTGGATGAAACCATCTGTCAAATTATTAATATAAAATAAATGTTTATTGTTACTAATAACTTGCTATAATGCTAACTACAGTATGTTATTGGTTTAGAAATTTTAATTTTTAACTGAAATCAAAGAAGCTGTACAGAGGCATGTCAGCAGAATGATGCAGAACTATACTTTATTTAGATAAATCAGAAAGGAAGCATTAATCTTATTCATTATTATTTTATAATTAAATCTTTTCAGGGTAAGAAGTAAAATGCTTTTTTTCCCTATGCTAAACTCTGCACTGTATATTACTCTGTCAAATCATAAGAACAGCCTCTGACCATAACTCTAATGGTCTCATGACTGTCATTTCAGATTTGTAGAATATGACCATTGGGATGGCTAATAAAGAAATAATGTCCTTGTGTCCCTGAAATAGGGTGCACTCAGCACATTTAATATAAGACAACACACTTAGAGAGACTAAAAATTGATGTAACACAAGACAAAGTAACGGTGTTAAAGCATATCAATCATCTCACATGAGAATTTAGTACTGTATGTATAGTATGCAGGGAATCTTTCACGTTCCAGTTGGGAGTTATTCATAACTCATATTAAATCACTGTTATCAAAAATATTCACAACCGGGGAGATAACACGATCTCTATATTGAAATGGCAGTCTGGGGTTAGAGCTCCATTTATCCATTTAGCTAACACCTTGTTTGTTGTTTTTGTTCTTGTTCTTTTTTATTTTTACATACTTACGTACTATACCCTCTGAGGTGCTTACTTGTTCCCATTGTAATTGCAATGACATTAATAGAATTGGACTTCCCTGAACAAGCTGAAATGGCTCTCTCCAGAAGTGGGGGGAACAGCTGCCCCAAGAGGAGGAGTTTAAGTTCCCTGGGGTCTTGTTCACAACTGAGGGTAGAGGGAATTGTGAGATTGACCAGTGAACTGTTGTAGTGGATGAAATAATATGGATTCTTTACCGAACCATGGTGGTGATGTGGGAGCTGAGTTTTCGGACAAAATTCCCAGTTTTCTTGTCAATCTAGATCAACAACCTCAATATGGTTACGCACTTTGGGTAGTGCCAGAAAAAAAGTATATTATGCATACAAGCTAGATAATTTATTTTGGTTCCAGATTTAATATGGCACCATACTAGGGTAACATGGTGCTTTTTTTTGTTTCTTTTGGTTACTTTGTTTATTTTGTTTTACAGTATTTTTGATGTTTTTTGTTGTTTTTGAATTTTTTGAAGTTATTGAATTGTATTGAAATTCTGTGTCAATTATAGAATCTTTGTCCTTGATTATAAATATTCATAGCTTTGCTTATTGTTAAATGTCAGTGTCTTACTCTTGATTCCAATCTGAGCACAACTGTGATTCATTCAGTACACACAGCAACACAGATACTCCCAGTCTGAGCAGGAACAGTGCCAGCAAATTAGAAATGGTTGAGTTGCTTAAGATCCAGAAACTCTTGATCTGCTCTGCGGCACTACTGGAGATCCCCAGCAGTACTGTAACTAGAATATGAACAAACAGTCTTCAAGTTGTAATGCTTCCTGTATGCAGGGTACGTAATTTTCACTTGGTGAGAAAACTAAACACTTTATTTCCTTGGTTTTCTGTTTTTAAGATAGTTACTGTACCAAACTGTTGGATTGTGAACATTGCATTGGAGAGGAACGATCAAATTTTCAGGGCCAAGAAACATTCAGTTCAAAATCAAACTGAGTAAAAAGACCTGTAGGATAATGTAAGTTTGAAAAACAGTAGGTAGTCTCCTAATTATTAGAAAATCAAAGGTAACAGCTTCATACGATTCATTGGACTGCCTTATTCATGTGTAAATAAGTACAGGAAATAGCCTGCAGCTCTGTATAATAGCTACCTAAATATGTCTCCTGGGTTTGCATAGAGCTCAGTGTGTACCTGATATAAGTCTGTAGTGGTATGCAAGACTTACAGTATAAAAATTGATTTTGTTAGGGCCATTTGTTGGTTATATGATACGTTACTAATGAGTAGGGCATTCCAGGGCTATTAAGCCTCAAAATTAATTAGGTCTTAATTAATGTGATACTTAATGATACCAAAAAGTAATTTATTACAGAAAGTTCCATTTTTTCTGGCTGTAATTTGGGACTTTCTGAGTGGTTTATTCTGCTTAATCTCAGGCCTGAGAAAACACAGAATTGCTGAAAAATGGAGACAAAATAGCAGCTATTTTTTTTATTATTAACTAGATACTTATAAAGCAAGAGGGAAAGTAAAATGTTGCCTTAGAATTTACTTTTACAATCAATTGGGTTTATGTTTCTCATTCTGTATTTGCGTGACAAATCCTGCACAAGAGATATGCTTATATCCATAAAATTGGAGATCAAGCTAAGTAAAAAATACAATTATTCCCCTGTATAACAAGAGATTCATTTAGTATAAAGTAATAAGCAGCCTTAAATGTTATTTAGATAAAACTATGTCAATTTGAGGACATTGTCATTGATATTACTGATGAAAGTACAAGAAGAGCTCCCATTGCTCTTTTTTGCCACATTGCTATGAATGTGAAGAGACAAGCACATTTGAACTATGATGTTCACATATGTTGGTTGCCAGATTTAACACGGTTACAGTATTTAGACAAACGGGGAATCTTCATGTTTATAAATGTTAACCTTTAACACATTAATCCAGTATTCTTCTTGTTTCATTGATGTGAAAGGCAGGGCACTTTCGGCAAAACAAAACCATAAATGAGATTGTTGAACAAACATGGTTCACAGTGGTTATCTTGAATGGCCAGTGGGATAAGGTATATTTTGCTGTTGTATATGTATTTGCAGGGAATACAGAAATTTCTGTTGTTAAATTTCTTGAATGTTATGATGGGAGGCTTGAAATTAATTTATTCTTAAGATTGCACCCTTTTCAAGAGTAGCATACAGTGTGTCCCTACTTCATGTGCTCATAAGCTCATGAACACCATTGAAGGAGCTGTTGAGAATCTATTACAAATGATTTTCACCCTATACTATATGTCCTATTCAGTAATAAGATTAATGTTGCTTTTGTCTGCAGGTGATTCTTCAGGTACCTGTGGGGACCCAGGTGTTCCTGCCCATGGTGAGAGGGAAGAGAGTGACTTTAAAATCCGAAGCAAGGTGCGCTTCACTTGTGCTACAGGGTACATTCTTTATGGTTCAGCCGAAAGGATGTGCTTCCCCAATGGAACTTGGTCAGGACGACAGCCATCATGCAAACGTAAGAAATGATTATAATCACACAGTGAGTAAGTTAAAAAAACAGAGAGAGCATGCTGATTTTTTTCTTCATTATTTAAGCATATAAGTTTGAGACCCAGTTTGCAAAGGAGGGATACCTCAAAATCCTTCAAATTATCGGAGTGTTTCCAATGTACAAGATATTGTCATTGATATGGGTAAAAGCCATGCCTACATTTGATTGTGTTATTCCAAAATCAATTTGCTTTTAATTCAGTGATTTCAAGTGTTCAGTGAGCACTGTATTGGTATACAGTACATTCACCTTAAGTAAATTCAGTGAAACAGTTGCATTTTTATAATTATTGCACATTTTTACATTTAATGAAGAATTTGGTTGAGTAACTTCATAAAGTTATTCCCTTTCAGGCAGTAATTTCATGAACTGCATAACCCATTGAGCTCACCTATCTCTTTGTATAACTGTTTGATACTTTGCCAGCCTTTATGTTCTGACTTCAATGTTTTCTTCAACATGTACTGTAAAATGCATTCTCAATTAGATTAAATCTGGAAATCGATTTGGTCAGTCCAAGATTTTCCTTCTTTTTCTTCAATTAACTCATTGATTGCATTGGCCATATGTTTTGGGTGTTTGTCATGCTATGTGGTGAAGCTCTATCCAATATGTATGGAAATACGTATGGAAGCATTTTTTTTACATAAACAGTAAACTTCAGAATTTATTTCACTGCTGCCATTATTAGTTAGTTTATCAATGATGATAGTTTATCTAGAGGTGGTCATGCATGCCATGATCATGATAAGCTACTGTAAGTGTCATCTAAAATAAAAGTTTTGACTTTGCTATACCAATACTTTTTGGAGGTCAATGTATTTCTAGTTGCTTGTGACATCCAATTGGAATGACATTCTCACAAATGCAACTGAACTTTCTTTAACCAAACAGAAAAATAATATTTTTCATCATTCTGCAGAGTTTACCAGAGTTTGGTAAAATATGTCCCTAACAAAGCAACTTTATTTGACTTTGTGTAAAGCATTTTGACAGTTTTAGACATAGTGAGGCAAGCTTCATCTGCAGTTACATTAACTGTTAATTAATATTTTATTTCTAAGCACTAGATTTGACATTTAGCCTTTCAAAATGAAATGAAACCATCTGATGGGGAGAATAATTCTTCATGTGCATGAGCAAGCATTTGCTTCATAGTCAATTTCTAATGCGCTATTTGAAAATATTGATTGTATGGATGAACTGTAAAAAATAATATCTTGATTTACAAAATAATTATATCTATCGTGAAATGAAAATAAAGATTAAATTAACACAATCTCATTACATAATCCAAAGCTTTTGAAGTATGCTTGTTCTATATTCTATACATACTGTATACAGTATACAGTATTTAGTTTATGCTTGTACGTCACATGACCACTTACACTACCTCTTTCTTTCTGAAAGTCAAGATCTTTCTTTTTGACTTTCCCCTTAAAGAGGAAAAAAAATAAAACATAGTAAATGTGTTGTGTGACACTAGAGATGTGGTGTCAACTGGAAATATAAGAGTTGTTTTCTTTCTCCCTTTATTTCCTTTATTATTATGGACCCTTCTACCTCAAGATGTTACCCTTTTCTAAACTAGACAGCTTATTTTGCCAAACTATTTCCTTCTTTGTTCCTTTTGAACAGCTATAGTTCAGTTTTGCAGTTGAAAATATTTCCAGATTGTTAACTCTTACACCCCTGGAGGCTGAGGTCTAACGAGGCACAAACTTGTTCTGTTTTTCTGAGATCTAGGAGCTTGTCCTTTCGATATATGGCATCATAGTGCAGCTATTGCATCCCAGCCTCAGGAAATAGTTTTTCAAGAATGTAACTGTAATGTA
This sequence comes from Lepisosteus platostomus, assembly GCF_059453375.1. Classification (NCBI taxonomy): domain Eukaryota; kingdom Metazoa; phylum Chordata; class Actinopteri; order Semionotiformes; family Lepisosteidae; genus Lepisosteus; species Lepisosteus platostomus. The sequence goes on along the minus strand of NC_142622.1, from coordinate 38,701,406 downwards.
TGTTTATAAATTTATTACTCTATTAGCAATGATCATATCAGCAAGAAAATTAATTTTATGATATTTTCATTCTTTCATTACCTATTGTATGTTTATTAGACACTTTGATTTTCCTCCAAGTTTTTTTTTATTACAAAATTTGTTTGAATTGAAGCTTACTTTCATAATAAGAGGTTCACATTTGATGCAATGACATTAAAGGCAGACTAGAGTCCCTCTGTGTATATCCTGAATTTCCAGAAAGATGCCTTGCAGTTGATTTCTTGCAGTTTCTTCTCAGGTTTATCGTTTAAGCCATTTATTGTTTGCTTTTAGCTGTGCAGTGTGGAAATCCAGGGACCCCAACCAATGGCAAGGTGTTCCGAATTGATGGGACAACCTTCTCCCACTCAGTTGTTTACTCATGCATGGAAGGATACATATTATCTGGCTCTTCTGGGAGACAATGTCTGGCTAATGGAACATGGTCTGGAACCGCCCCTAACTGCACAAGTAGGTATATTAATTAAAGGTACTTTATGCGATATTAAATCAATGATGTTCTATCAACTTTAGAAACCTTACTGATTATTATTCATCTCCAGTCTGTGTTTAAACCAAAATAACATTAAATTATAACTCCTTTCAACTATGCTGCGTGAATAATAAATATTCTGTGTAGGATTAAAGGTTGTAGCCACTAATCTGTATCTCTCAGAGGGATTATCCGAAAGAAAGGGATGATCTAGTTCAAACACGTGGTTAATTGTTTCAAAAGTTGAAGTATATGAGAACTTACATTTGAAAGAAAATAAGAAAAAAAATCTTTTTGAAGACAATTGTGCAGGGAATAATTTATTTAAATGTACCTGATATGAAACATAATGGGAGTTGTGAATAAATTTAAAAGATGAACATCAGTGACTAAAAGCTGTAAATACTTAAACAATGGATTTGGTTAATCAAATTTTTAAAATATCTACTGTATTTCCATCATCAAAGTCTGAAAAAAACTTTCATCAAGGTAGCCTTATTTCCGTTCATAAAATATACAGTAAATGTATCAGTTCATCCAATGAAAAGTATCACTCCGTAAGTGCTTCAACAGAAACGTCTCAAAATGTATTTCAAGTTCTAAGTACATGGGTAACATGCATATCTTAAATTGACAGTTTAACAGAACCTACGAAATTACCTGTTTCATGCATGCTGTCTCTGTAATCCCAAAGACTGCTTGGTTGAATTTACTGCCTTCAACTCATGGCCTTGATTCTAGAATACTTTGAACCATGTTTTAAACCATGTTTGTTGCCTTAATACATCCATCAGTCCATTTTCCAACCACTTTATCCAATACAGGGTAGCGGGGTAGCTGGAGTCTATTATGGCAAGCAACGGGTGCATGGCAGGAGACACAGTGTACAAGTCCACACACAGACACAAATGCACACAAACTCACACCAGGGCCAATTTTGCCAGAAGCCAATTAACCTAGCAGAATTATTTTGGACTGTTGGAGGGAACTGGAGCACCTGGAGGTAGCCCATGCAAACATGTCAAGAACATACCTACTCCACACAGATAACACCCCAGGAACTGAGCCCAGGGCCCCAAGAATGTGAGACAACAATGCTAACCAGTGTATCTTTTCTCAGACTCCATTTGAGTCACAGTGCAAAAACCGCTAGTAGCAGTAGCATTTACACAAAATACTATTGCATCTTTTAACATCGTGTGTCTCTCCACTGATCTAGCAGGCATAGGTAATATCTTTATTCTGGCCAAACCACTAAACAAAACATTCAACCAACTAAGAATATCCTCTTTTATATGTTAACCTAACTGTAATAACTTTCCACATTTTTCAACACATTGTGCAATTTCTAGCTTTTCTCTAATGCTTGATTATTTCTTAATAAAACTCTTTATTTCACTATGATCCATTTGATTGACTGAACCTTTTTCTGTCTCATCCTTGAAGCCTTTCTCATGCTTTGTCTGAAAATGTCATTGGACAATTAATGTGTGAAAAACAATTTTCTCGAAACATAAAGCACAATAGGCACAGAATGTTTGTTGAACAAAACTGTATTCATCTCTACAAGAAAGCTGAGAAGTGCAAACATTTAACTTTGCTTTCTTAAGAAATGCCATTTTGTCTAAAATGTTTGATTCTCCAATGAAGGGTAAAAGCTGTGATCCCTCTGCTGAAAGTTTAACCATTTTGTTTTAAGCCAATGATTTTCTTTATTTTGTAGAACAGAAATGGTTAATGTTAATGTTAAAACGTTAATGACAAGGAACATCTGCCACTGAGCTACAGTAGTTAGCTTTGATTGGTAAATGTGATGGATTAGCCTCCATGCTTCATATTGGTTGCTCGTGTGTTTTTTTATAGTGTGTAGTGATAAATTTTTTTGCTATTTTGATCAATGTGAATCAAAGATTTACTAAATGGCAAGTTTAATTTCTTCTAACTTATAATAAGCTACATTAAAATATAAAGTACAGTGACTTTTAAAAGTCTTCACCTCACCCTTCTTGGACCTTTTCAGACTTTATTGCAATACAATATATAATTATAATGTACTTAATGAGGTTTTTTGCTATCGACCAACACAAAACACTCTTACATGACAAAGTGAAAATAAAATTCGGCAGATTCTTCTAAATTATAAATTGAAAATCAAGCTGATTGCATAAGTAATCACTCCCTTGAGTCAATATCTGGTAGAGGCACCCATAGCAGAAATTACAGCCATGAATATTCTTGGATAAGTCTCTTCTACATCTGGACATTGCAATTTTTGCCCATTCTTCTTTGAAACAATGCTCAACCTCCCTCAGTTTAGATGAGTACTGTCTTCTGAGAGAGGGGTGTATTTAACTTGAACTCATGTAGAACAAACAGGTGGACAACATTAAACTAATTACATGACTTGCAAAGACAAGTTGCTACAGACAAATCTGTAGAATTTTGCTTTCATTTTGACACTGTAGAGTGTATTATATTGATCAGTGGCAACAAATCTCATTAAATACATTATGATTCCATATTGTAAGATAAAATGTTATAAAGTCCAAGGGAGGCAAGTACTTTTGAAGGCCACTGTATGTTAAGACTGCGATGTACTGGTGTTCTGCACAGGGTTATGACTTGCACCTGTTACTTGCCAGGATAGGCTTGGTCTCCCCAGTGAACCTGTTTTAGATCAAGTGATTAGAAAATGGATGGATGTTAAGTACTGATCTTTCAATTCTTAGTAATGAAGCAGTGGATCTTTAAATATAATTATGAACTTTATAAGCAGTTTAATTAAAACATCAAGTACAGTAACATTTATGAGATGTTAATGAAAAAAAAGGAATAGAAAATGAGCTGTCATATGCCGCTCTAGCATAGCATGTCCTCTATTACAAGAGAAAAAATTAGAGGTCTTCTGAAATGCATATGGTAACTGGGCTGTACTATATGACCATTATAATTCAAGATTAAATGTAATTTTTTTTATTGAAAATGTGCAAAAATGAGATCAAGACTTTCTTAGGAATGTAAATCTTAAAGGGCTTTTTCTCAGCTGTAAATATAATCTCTGAGTTTATTACCATAACAATGTCAAAAATAGTTTATTACTGTTTAATTCAAATGCACCTGACCTTTAAGTTTAGGGGCAATTGTTAAATAGATTTTTAAATGAATCAGATCAACCAGGTCTATTTCTTAATAATCCATTTGAAGCATCAATAATTGTAAAAGATATGCAATATTGATTATTGCTGTTAGACTACCAATGCCACATATGACAAAAGTGGTTTGCCATTTTGCAGTGTATTGATTTTGTAGCTTATTGTAAGATCTATTATTTAGAATAAAATACATACTGCCTGGAGATATCCTTGTGGCCACATTGTTGGGTTATTTAAACTAATTTATAGATATGATTTTAAGAGGATTGTTACTTAATGTTACTTCTTATAAGATATTATAAAAATCTGACACATTATATATGTGTCTGTGTGCGAGCACACAGACCTCAATAATTCAGAAGCATATTAAATGATTCACAGTCATGGACAAGTGTTTGTACACCCCATAACCTTTTAAGAACATTAATTTACTGCTCTCTGTGTTGGGATGGGTGAATATCCTAGCTTGTTCAGTTGTAACAATAGCATTATGTATTAAACAAATCAAGGTCTATATTTGGTGTACGTTGCAACTACATTTTTTATTTTGATATGGACTTTACTATTTTATTGCATATAGTGTTTTGAACTTTATTTGTAAAACAGGACATACAGGACAATTGTAATTGTAGAAAAACTGGCAATACAAAAATAGTCAGTTGTCTGCGACATTTGTATAGTGAACCATTATGTTTAAATAAACTAAGCACTTTTCTTTCAGTGATTAATTGTGGGGATCCTGGAATTCCAGCAAACGGACTCAGATATGGAGAGGACTTTACTATTGGACAAAATATAACATTTATTTGTCAGCCTGGGTATATAATGGAGCCATTAAGTTCAATGACTCGTACCTGCACTAAAAATGGCACATGGAGTGGTGTTATGCCAATTTGTAAAGGTAAGTGTAATTAAAAAGTAAAGCAAAATTGCATGTCTATTCACTAGGTAATGTATTATATTATTAAATAATGTTACATCCCCTACAACGTATTATTTAAAATTAAACTTTTTTGACTTCCTATTTTCACCTCTTTGAATTAGTATTAAGAGGTAACAGTGTGATATGTTTGTGTTGCTTTTATTATTATTTCACTGTAGCTGCATTTTGGAGTGAGCAATTTTGTACCTTCTCTTCAAAGTTTGATTGTAACAAGAATCAATACTCATCTAATTCAGAAAAACAATAATTGATTAATCAACATGTTTAACATCAGAATGTCTACACAAGCAAGGTTGAATTTGTATTTGTATTGCAAAATAGAAATGATCCCTCTCAGGATAACTGAGACAATAATTTAAAAAAGCCAGAGTTTATCACCTTATTTCACATTCTTAATTATTATTTTAAAAATACAATTTTCAGTTTGACTGGCAGTACATCAATATGTTTTTTGGAAAACTGTGTCAAGATTAAACACAGGTCAGTGGTCCTACTTGCTTTTCAAACACTGCACATCTAAGGGTATTTTGTATACATGTACAGTAGGTTGTGTTTGGTAAACTTCCAGTAGGAAACAGAATACCCAGCCTTTACAAATCTCCTTTGCTTCAACTAATTAAAAGCAGAGACAAACACAGCTTTCTGTTCTCTGACATAAATTTGGATTGAATGCTTTTGGATATCAAAGGGTGTTCCCCAGTGTGTCAGTACTCAGCAGATCTTTAAATAATGACAACTGTGGACATCAGCTGTATTTAACATAAAAACGACCAATCCCTTTGCCTCTAACAATGAATGAGTCCTTCTATGTGGCAGGATCATTTAGAGACAGAAATCTAAGTTATATTCTTTAGAGGGGACTGAGTTTTTTCTCCATTAACACCCTCACACCTGAAGAAGGCTCCACGGCCGAAACGTTGTGTTCTCTTTCTTCTTTTTTTTCAGCATGGAATAAACCTATTACTTGTTTTTCAAGTAATACATTAGTAGTAGTAGTAGTAGTAGTAGTAGTAGTAGTAGTAGTAGTAATTCTTGAAAAGATGGCAGAACACCTTGTTTTACTGTCTACCACTCCTATGTTACCAATAACAAATAAGGCAATTGAGTGGTCATAGGTCATTTGTAATACATTTATGTACTGCCATCTGTATAGCCTATAATACTTTTTATTATTTGATGATACCCAGACACAGCTGGTGGTGTTGTGTCAAACACTCTCACATAATACCAGAATGGTTGATTCTGCATATTTCTAGCTGTTTTTCTTAAAAGCCTCTCAAAACAATCCTGTACAATTCTCTTCTAAGTATTCTAAGAATACTTAGAATGAAAATATTGAAAATATTAGGCAGCGCACTCAGGCTGGAAAGGACAGAAAAACAAATGTCTTGACGAATTAGTGAGGCAAAAAGATAAAATAATTGATTAAGTAGATTAGGGATTTAAAATAGCCATCTTTATTAGAGCATTTTTCACTGTAATAGAAAAAAAGATGTAGTTATATTAGTATAATTAGTGTATAGTCCACTAACATCTCTCTGACTCTGGACTCAGAAAGGAGGCTGGAAAGACTGTTGAGAAAAGTTCTTCAGTTGGTGAAAACTCAATAAAGTTTCAGCTGAAGGAAAGGAAAACATTCTAGACACCTTCCTTTCCTATTCCAAACACTTTTCTTCTCACGCATACTCCTGCTGCTTCTTCCTAAGTAGCATTCATAGAATTCTCCCCTTCCTACCAAGCATTTTGCACAACACATTGTTGAAACCCTGGTACTGAGACAATTATGTGAAACACAGAGCAACAAGGAGAGGCACTGAAATTAGCAAGAAAGACATAAAAAGTGTGACATAGAAGAACGTCATGGGCTCTCTGACAGAAATTGAGAAATGATGATGAAGCCTATAGTAATAATGCAGAAGAAGCAAAGAGCTCTGAAGGTGCTCCTCTAGATGCATAACCCCACATATATTTTTGATGCCAGTGTTCCATATGTTTGTCTCTATGCTAGCCTTCCTATGGAGTGCAAAGTTTACATTTATGGTTTTCTGCAGCTAATGAATATTTGATATATCATTCAGCTGAAGAAAGATTTAGTCCACAAAGATGAATTATTAGGATTATTGGGTGTTAACGTCTATTGTCTGCTTCCTACATATCTCGTATTCTATGAAGTCACATCAGCAGCTGGCTCAGGATGCCTGTTCTCATCTAGGTCTCTTCATTCTTACAAATTATTTCATTTGGACACTTAAGTTATAAATTCATACACATTATTTATTCATTAGCTTATGAAAACTAGGTCAGTTTTATCATCTGGAAGTGCTTTCAAGCATGTTACATACTAATTCAGAGTATTAATAAAGTGCTTCGGGTGTTTCATTTACTTTGGATTGTTTGCTTGTTTACACTGTCACACATTATAAACAATAGAAACACCTCATTGAGCTGGACAGATTTATGTCCTTTAGAAGATTAGTTTAGAAAGGATTGGCACCTCTAGAGATCATCTCCAATTTGTTGAAGCCAATATAAATCTTGCAGTAATTTGTCCAGAATTTGCGTTCCAACATGATAATGTCCAAGACACACGAGACACAGCAGATCTTGTCAAGTGTACTTGATGAATCATGTTGCAGATGGGAAGCTGAGAGTTCTGTCCTGGCTACTACAAAGAAATCGGAATTTGTGACAAAACATAGGGAATCAGAAATAGAAACCCAGGCTCAGAAGCAGCAGATGTTGGCTTAATTCTTGTTTGTTTATATTTTTCCTGTTTTCTTGAGAATAAATAGAGTAAACAAATTACAAGTTCCTGTGATAATTAAAAATATTATCATCTTTCTTCATCAATCAATTCACGTTTGCACAGGAATATACTGTAGGTTCACAAAGATCTGACATTACTCTCTTAAGGATACCTTTTTTGGTCTACATTTAATAAAACATTTAATCCAAAATTGGATAACCTATTAGTCAGGCTACATATAATGGTGTATCACATATTATTGTATTCATATATTACTATATTCAACACAGAAAGTATACATTTGTATGTATATATGATTAGTCTTGCTTCATCTGTTTTCCCCTTTTTTTAAACTATTTTTGAATCAGCTGTGACCTGCCCTGCTCCACCAGCAATTTCCAGTGGAATTCTGGAAGGGGCTGACTTTGAATGGGGAACCAGTGTCAGTTACAGCTGTTCTTCAGGATATGAGCTGTCTTTTCCAGCTGTTTTAACTTGTGTTGGAAATGGAACCTGGAGTGGAGAGGTGCCTCAGTGTTTGCGTAAGTCAATATTTTGTTTCCTTATTAAATTCCTATTGTGTAATTTTGACAGTTAACATTTTATACAGTATAAACAGTATATAAAATGCTTATTGTTTATTTTACAAATTAACACTATCAGAGTTTTAAATATTGAAGTTAGGAGTTATTGCGCACTTTCTGAATGGTAGCAACAACTTGGTACAGAAAGGTGTGTTCAGTTATGTTTTTTGTCTGACGTCATTGACTGCTGCTCAAAAAAAATGTTTCTCCAAGCTCTGAGGAATTATAGCACTTGCACATTATATTTCTCCAGATGGCGACTTCAAAGGAACAGCACGACATGAATGGAAGCTGATATGCTGTAGCTAATATAAAGGCTGTTGCTATGAACCCATAAGTATCAAACATATAGACCAATTAAAAGTAAAATTAAAGGCATGTACATACCTTAAAGATCTGTTGGTACTCAAGCTATACATACAGTATATAATATATTAGGACCCCATCTACTGTCCTTTTAATAAGACAAAGGTAACTTGTACTCACTCTCTGAAGTAAGTGATTAGTTCTGGGAGAATGAATACTGCAGTTGGTATCATAACCTTTGCAACAGTAACTGTACCATCCTGCTGCATTCAGGTGTCACTATCAAATGGTGCTCAGTCTACAATTGAATTACTAAAGGAGACATCGATTAATGATGCCAAACTTGGAAATCCACCTTGTTTAAGGACATCAGTTACACCTCATCAGGTGTGCATTATTGTGCTAATCAATCATTTTAAATGTCTCGAGAGGAAAAAAGTCAGAGGCAATGTACAATGACAATGTACAGTTCCCTCACAAATGCTAGTGCAGTGCTACAGTTATTAGTATATTGAAGTCAAGCAAATAAAGCTTTTTTAAATTTCTGCAAAAAGAGATTTAACAGTATCGCTTATAATATTTACATTATAGCAACTCTTCATTTTGATCAATTTAAAAATGATTATATTTAGTTAGTACTCGTTTTTACACTAGTTTATTATTTGTAACAACAGAAAATATAATCAAGACATTCATTATTACTCTTGAAAAAGCAGTCACCTTATTATGATTATTAAGACATGTCACATATATTACAAATATCGTCATTGAAGCCTTTTTTAATTTGTTATATAGTATCCGTGACAGATAAATGTGACATTTATTATCACTTTTAGTGCCTTTTCAAAGAAAGTACAACAAAACTAATAATACATCTTCTACCCTGCACAAAACCTCATTATCCACCTCCCACACCCCTCAGTGATACTCTCCTCTGAGTTTCTAAATAACAACACTTAAAATTTGATGTCAAGCATATTTTTATGTGTCTGCATAACATAAATGAGCTTATAAAACAGAGTATTAGATGTTGACATCTGCTTCTTGAACCCAAGTGTGAAGCAGTTAAATTTATAAACATGCAAAAAGCAATGAAGTAGTACTCTTAGCATTATGATCAAAAGAGAAATACTGTATCATTATCTGCAAAAGGGAAAAAAAGCATTCAAACTAAACAAATAAGATAGAAGATTCAAAATGTTACCAATAGACTGAAATCCTTTGGACTAATGTATGCAGGCACAAGTATGGAATGAATAACTGAAGAAGCAAAAAAGTAAGGCAACATTATAACTAATCTATGTTAATAAGATTTGTGAGGACAGTAATATATTCAAAAGAGTATATATTCAATACAGAAAAAAATATATAAAGGAATACTGTTACACAAAAAACATAGTTAATCTCCCTAATAGCTCTCCTCATGCATGCAATAATAAATTGGTTAAGAATGTTGTTTTTTTTAATATCTCTAGAGAGTTATGTAGCTCTGCCAGAACAGACATTGTTCAATGATCAGGTTATCAGTCTTATTCTGTAACTGGGCAAAGGTGTTGATCTCTTTTGGGACTCCTAAAAAAATTTCCAAATCTGAAGTATTAACTTTTTAGAGCCGCTAAAGCTGTGTGGTTTATTTTCCTGTCTATGCCACTGCAAGCAAGCACAATGATGTCTGAATTTATTTTAAGTTACATTTACAGTAGTTTTGCAATAACATGGGAATCCATTTTTAATTTAGCAGCCATTAGTTTTATGACTGAACTGCCTCTTCCTCATGTTTATTGGCCAAAGTTCAATTGAAGGTAATGTAAACACCAGAAGTACCATGTCTAAAATTGGCTGTCCACAAAACTTTCTACATCACAGAAAATACACACTGAAAAACAAATATGGGATAATGCAGAGGAAGCTATTACAGAATATGGTCTCTTCATAGGCCCCATATTAATGAAAATTCCGATCACCTCTTCTTCTTGGTTCCAATTTATAAATACAGTTAGTAAAGTAATATCATGGACTCCTGCTCAGCATCCACCAATCTTTCAGCAACAATTCCCAAATTACTATCAGTCTTGACTTGTGTTTTTGTTTCTTACTGCACCCACAAATCTGTACTTGGTTGCTTGCATTAAAAGAAATTCTTTCCAGAAGAAAAAAAATAGGCTTACAGATGACCTTGTTGTGCAAAGGCAATTGTCTTTATCTAAGAGTAATATTCTGTGCATAGTAAACGTGGGTACCATATTAATTAAGAATTCAGGTAGACCTAAATGTTATAAAATAATAGTGTCTTTTGTTTGTTTGCATATATTGTATCTTTTTTATGCCCTATTGTATCTAAATCATACTACAATTTAAGCCATGTTACCTGAAGTGCTTATGGAGGATCAAAAGAAAGAAAAAAGCATGTTTTAATCTGTATTAATTTTATCGGGTTTCCATCATTCCACGGGGACAAGTAAAAATCACCAATAACTTAAAATGCACAATCAAAATATGGATGGGAGCTTAAAAAGGACATAAGAAAGAAATCATGAAGACAGTAAAAAAGAAAGTATTCTAATATTCCATCAAAATAGTCAGCTATCAAACTAAGCAACTACAGTCATTTTACTTTATTCCAGCCGAATAAAAGTATGATTCAGACTTTGTAGCTTGCGCACTGATTTTTCATCTTGACAGTATATCCATTATTCATCAAGAAAAGCCAAGTTCCTACTCAAGTTCCTAGACACTTGACTTTGACTGAGCCTTCTCCAAGCACATTAATTATAAATCAGCTTTATGTGATTTAATTTTATTTTTCATTTTTAAAGGGTAGATCGTTACCATCTTGGCTCACAATTAAATGGTTATGATATACAGTATAACCTCTTGATTCAGAAAGAATCTCAAAATGTGTGATAAACTATTGAGAATATTAAGTTCTGTTATTCCTGACTTGACTTTCTCTATTGTGGTTGATACCTTTCTTTACTATTGTTGACTCATATCTGCAAAAGTGCCATTGAAGTGACATGTACAAGTGTCACATGTACTATAAATATCACGCCTGATAAGAACATTTTATCACTGCTTTATAATTTGTGGTGACTACTATATATATGCTCATCAAGGATTGAAAAGTAAAATATGTTATTTAACTATTTAACTTTAACTAAGTGATGAAAATAGTCCCAAGGATTTCTGCAAAATATTTGACACAAGAATAGAGAGACGTTGTATACAAAAACACAAAAGCACCTCATTGGTTAGTCATCATTTGGCCGTCTATTTAGATGATTGACAGCAATATGAGGAATTTTAAACCGTACAGTACAGTATATCCAGATTTTCATTTGTGATCTAGTGTCCAAAGGCTTATTGGACAGACGTTTGTAATCCAGCAGGATAATGACCTCAGGAATTCCCATAAAGAAACAGTTGAAAAGACAAAGATTAAGTTATAGATTGGCCATACAGTACCAATCCCTGGATTTGGATCCCATGGAGATATTATTGATTAACCCAAGGGCTGCTGATGCAACGAGGAAACCAAAGTTATTTTCACTCATCAAAGTCATACAGTATGTGTGAAAAACCTTGGACAGACATACATTTCCGAAAACATACCTGGAACTTCTTGAAAATACAAAACAGCCAAGCAAGCCTTAGTGGAAGCAACAACTAACATCTCAAGACATATCTTGCTCAATGCATCTTGTAAATGTGTACTGCATAGGTGGGCATAAATCAAGTTGATTTTTTGAATATGTGAATAATTAAAGCTTTATAAATGGCCACCAGCCATGGTGACAGGTTCCTATTGCAATAACAACACTTTTGTGCTACATTTGAAATAGAGATCCCTGTTGTCAGATACTCATATCATTTAGTTCAGTTAAGCAGAAAGCTGCTGAGCTTGATCTTATGAGTCATAGCCTGGAATACACCATTGTAAGAGTATAAGCAAGAACCATCTAGGCGAGGAAGAAAGCAAATGGTGTACTTTATGCAGCTTCACATTTTTCTAATTGCTGGAAATAACCCCTTCCAGACTCTGAAAAATAGATACAATTATGATTAAATTAAAAAAAGTTTCCCCACAGAGTAAATGAAAAGAAGAGGTTTTGCATAATTGAGCACATAGCAGTATATACAGTAGTATAAAGCAGTAGCTTGTTAACCTTATGCTAAATGTAGTCTACAGTACAGTATGTACAGCAGAAAAGTTTAGTCCTTATACAATGTTGAAACCATAAGATAGTTTGTCTCTTAATTTTTATGATCTTCTTGTTTTTCACCTAAATAAGCATTTTTTTTACTATACTTTCTGTTTTTATAACTATATACTGTAGTTTTAAAATGCTATTGAAGCAGAAAAAGTATTGCTGTTTACAATAGGATTTTTAAGTTTAAGAATTACCACTGCAGCAATATTTTCTTTTAAAGTCTGAATTTTGTATTACTTCTGAGTTTTAAGTTGCTATATAAGTTATGGACTGCTATTCTAGGGATAAACTTAAGGTACTGTATATGTTGTATTCTTACCATGACTACATTAACAGATTTGACAGAAGCTTTGACTAAACCATGTTTTCATCCACACGAATTATGTGCAAATGTATTTAATTTATTTGTGGAGCAGTAACTATCAGAATATTTTTCAATAGAATGTTTTTAGAAGATAGAGATGATTCTCTGACAGCAGCAAATAATACAAATAATAACAGTAATACAAGTCTTGTTTTAAAAAGATCCTTCTCATTTTTATTTAAAAGTTATGGGTTAAAGACATTTTCTTTGCTTTTGTATAAGTGATGTGGATTAGCTTTTAACACCTGTGTTTGTTTCCTATCATATTTTTATTGCAGCCAAGTTCTGTGGTGATCCAGGTGTTCCAGCTGAAGGAGTAAGAGATGGGAAGAGCTTCATTTACCAGTCAGAGGTCTCTTTCAGCTGTAATCCCCCTTTCATTCCAGTAGGCTCTACCACAAGAATCTGCCAGGCAGATGGAACATGGAGTGGATCTCAGCCTCGCTGTATAGGTACTTTGGAATCACAAGGGTTGGAGAGAGGAAACATATTTTTCAGTACCAAAATATGCTATTTTTGTGGTCTATTTCTACTCTTTCTGGTTTACATACAGTATACAGAGTTAAGTGTACACACTATATGAACTTTGAGATACAGTATTTTAAGAAGTGGATTGGAAGACTATATGCCACATATATATTTTAACAAATAATAAGAAATAAAGAACCAAAATAAACAATTGATTTGTATTTAAAAAAACTCATCCATCTCAAGGCAGTATATAACTCTACAATGTAATTCCCCCACCCCCTCCCTACGAAACACATGTACACAAATCCATCGCAGTTTTACATGCTCAAGGTTTTCCATCATAAGATTTAAGCTCACGTTAAGTACATCAGTTTCAAAATCTATTGTCCTTGTTCCTTTTTTGGTAATATAAGAATTCACATTGCTTTTGGCTATGGTTTTTGGGCCATTATCATGTTTAGAAACAAACCCTTAAAAATAATTTGCCTTCTTTAAGGTGTTATGTGAAAACAGTAATATATTTCCTTGATATGCACCAGAGAAGGAAAACCAAAATCTAACACTTCCACTTAAATGTTTAAACACAATTTTTTGATGATTCCCTTCCTTGACTTTATTCAAACATATATATCTGTCTTGGAGCCAAAATTCTGAAATAGATGGTCATTCATTTTATGCATAAAACTCATTTGATTGTTTAACGCATGTACTGTATATGGTTTAGTGTCCATGTTAGATGTTCTTACAGTAACTGCTCTTCATCAAAATAAAGCTGAAGCTCTCTCCTTTTTATGGTTAGATAGCATAAAGCTGAATGTTTAAGAAAGAATTTGCTTTGGGCTTTCAATCACTCACACTTCTTTTTTTATTTTTTTCTCTCCATTTTTCCTTAATCTGTTCAGAGTTGTCTGCACTCAATGACTAATCTTTCCTTGCAATTTTCCTCTGAGAATACACTTCCTTGCATACAACAGTTATGAGTACTTTTTTATATTATCTCTGTGAAGTCTCACTAGACATTCCTCCTCTACTATCCTTCAGGCATTTCTTTTAAAGGAAATAGTAGGCATTTACCCAGCTAAAGACATGCACAAATGTTTTGTCTTAATTTGTTGTCTAAAAGCTATTCCCAGCCCGAGAGCAATGAGAGATAAGTAATATACTCCATAAGGAGGGGTAATAATTCACTCAGCTAAGTAACTGAGGTACATACCCACCAATATATTCATTTGCCATGGAAATTTAACATTTGCATAATTTATAAGTTTAGGTACTGCAGGGTTTTCAATTCTTTATGGAAGAATTGTATTGTATTGTATGTGTAAATGAACATAGGTTTCCCCAGAGTGCTAAATTACACTTATATAACAATAATACTATACTAAAATAGGACAGCAGTAGCATCATGATTAGAACCGTAGACCCATAGATGGCAAGTTGTGGGTCTGAATCCCAAGTGGGGCACTGTACTGTATACATACAGATGAATAAAATGTTTGGATGTTTAGCTGAGTACAGTACAAATCTAAATCGCATTAAGTCACATTGGGTAAAAGCATCAGTCAATAATTTAATAATTATAATTACAAAAATACCTTCTGTTTTATGGTATGTCATTAATCTAAAACAAGGCTTTAAAAATAGTGCTTTATAGTCCATGTATCATTAGTCTTGAGATATTTTACTATAAAAGTGTAAAGACATGCCTATTTGTTCTGTAAATATAATTGGCAAGGGATTAGATACTTGTTTCTGACTGAAAAACAACACACTTTTGTTTTTCGATTTGATATGCCAAACTTAATTAATATTCACAGGCACAAAAGCAGAATTAAATGTTTAAATGGTTATTACTGAATACTCAACCTTTACACATCGTAATTTACACATCGCATAAGCTTAAAGATGTATTTATGTGTTTCGTGTAACATTCATTTAATTGTTTTTCTGTACAAATAAAGTTCACTTACAAACTAAAAATGAATCAGCAGACATTGCTATGAACACAAAGTACTTCAACTTTCTGACTTAGAAGAATGATTAGAGACCAGGAACTCGGCACATAATCAATAAGTACTTAATTTTGTTCACAGCAGGCATTGAAACTGGTACGCAGGAGCAACAGAGAAAGCCCTTCATATTGCTCTTTCAGCAAAGCACACTTGCCCAGCATGCCCCATTTGTGATCATTTTAACCAGCCTAATCTATCAAACCTTTCCATTCCTTGTTCTGCTGACCACACAAAACAATGGAAAACACCTATCTATGGTTCACTATGCGGTCTTTTATTGGTAGTATGGAAAAAACAGAATTTTATGCAGAAATTCATAGAAGGGCATGCTACACCTCTTCAATTTTACAATGGCAATCTGCTATTTCTGTTATATTTTTTATTGCTGACCTACACACAATAATATCGCTTTGCCCATTGGAGCACATACAATGTAGATTGAATTTCATACATAATAGACTGCTAAACTAAGTGTATGTCAAAGCACATGAGGACACATATTCAAGACCATCATTAGCATTATGAGTGCACTGAAACACAAACTTCAGTGAGCATTGTGAAATTGTCTGACTTTGCTCATATCCTGGTGGGACGGATCAAACTGGCACAGTATCACATCACATCTAGTGAGAGCACATTAATGCACCATTTTGAAAAGATGATGGATAGACAGGAATATAACTTGAAGTAAATGAAAGTTGCAAATGCTCTGGGAATACCTGCTGCATTTGGAAAGAAACATTACAGGAAGGGTATGCATTGTGCTGCCCATAATTTTTATGTAGCTTTAAATAAAAATGATCAAACCTTTCGTCTTCCTGATCATAGACACCACTTTGTAAGCATACATTTCATAGAATTCATGGAAAATGAAGATAGAAATACAGATCAAAGAATCACAATATTGGGCATTGCATATCTTAGCATTTACACAATTCTGGTCATACTCACGCACAGATTTGATCTACCTTAGAATAGTCTACACTTACATGTTGCATGACTCCTGTACTGCTACAGGTATCTGGTGAAGGTGTTAATAAGTCCTTTTAATAACTTTGTTGAGTTGGTAGCACAGATGTTCTATTGTAATGCTAGTACTATTAAAATTTCATTGCTGCCTCTCATGAAAGACAAAAATTGTAGCATTATGACTGCACTGAAACAGGAATGTAATGAGCATTGTGAAATTATCTAAGTTTTGTCATTCTAATTGCCTAAGTCTACACCAAGGCATTCATTGTTGTGTTAAAGGAGATTCCTTCTCATATCATCACACTTATCACCCATCACAAAATCACCAAACACATTATCTTCTGTCAGGACTATCAAGGGAAAAACTGCATTCTTTAGTGAATAAGATGCTCCACCACTCTCACCTTAGATGTTGTCTGGCCTGCATACAATGGCTGTTTCATCCCTTAGCTATCCTAAGATTAGCCCTGCATGATCTCTGCACAGTACATGGACATCCTTTTCATCCATATGGTGAAATACAGTCATTCTGTTCAATTACAGGTCATTTTGATTTAAACAATTAAGCAGATGGATCAGATGGGTCTGGTGGTCTTGGGCCAGTCTTGTGACCAAAGCCAATTTTCAAAAGCCAGTGATTAATTTGGGCTAGTCTGCTGATTACTGCAATATAACATTTACATATAAAATTGCATCATGCCAATTATAACCAAGCTATCTTCGTTAGGGTCAAAGTGGAGCATAGTTGTGTCTTTCACAGTTCTTGCATTAGTTGAAGTTATGCGTTTTTGAAATGTCTGATTATACAAAATCTATTTTTCTTTCCAGTTTGATCTCAAACACTAAGCACCTGGTGTTTTCTGAAATTAATAATCTCTGTTCAGTATTTATGTTATTGCAAGGGGTAATTCTACTAAAAAAAATAACAGCCCTATCTGCTCATTTAAAATTTAAATATAATTTCGTATGTACTATTAATGTAAACTGTAGATTGTTGCATTTGAGCACTGCATCAGTATACAGTATGCATTTATTTTTTACCTGGTACTGATGTTTATTGCCATATAGAGTCCATCCAGCTCCTGACTATATCCTTGATAGTTATTTTTAATTTTATTCTTAAAGATCCAAAAGTCTAAAAGTTAGTATGAGTATATAGTAAAACAGTGGTTGACCTCTGATACTGAAACACTACCTAAGCTTTCCTAGAATTTCAAAGCAGCAGCCAGAAATTCATTTTTCTAAAGAACCTCACAAACTCTTTATGGATAGGATAGCCAAGGGAAAAGCATGTAAGCATTCTTAAAAGGGTTTTGTTTTATTTATGAAGAAGTGTTTGGCATTCGCATAAAAATGCAGAACACCCAGAAAAAGAATAGAGTGTGCCTTAGTAAAAACAAAAATACATCTTCAGTAAAATTCAAAGCTCACTTCCATTCCAGTATATTCTGTCTCCAATAGAGGGCATTGTATACAATCCTGTTTTTACTCTGCATACTGTATATCACTCATTATGCAGCAAGTCTGCACTGAAGAAATGTTATACATTTCACAGGCACCATAGAGGATAATTCTAGACCATAGAGGATAAATCTGCTCACTCAATAGAAAAGCTGTTTTTTTGCTGCTTATAAAGAGTGTTAAGATACTCTGATTACAGTACAAATAAATATTACAATATGTATACTATTCACAAACATTAAATTATTTGACTTTTTCTGTATTCCTATGTTCTTAGATATAAATTCTCAACAATATCTCTTTTAATGCATTTGCAATTCATTAGGTCTCCCAGCACAGTGCAGTTGCATTATACTGTAGCAATCCAATCCATGGTGTTAACCCAGGAGACTATTCCTGACTCAGTAGTGAGACAAGGACATCGGGTCACAGTTGGAAACTAAATTTAAAGACTGAGAATTAAATGGAGAAATAGAATTCTTTACACGGTTAATTGTGGATATCTGGAACATGCTGTCCTGTCAAGTCGTTAAGATCTAAACTCTGAAAAGCCTAGTTTCTCTTACCTACTTAACTACCAAATGAGCAAGATGATATTGATTAGACTCATCTTCTTTGCAACCTTTCTTATACTTTTACCTGTATATCAACTACCATGTTTATACAAAGGTTATACCCTTTTTTTATAATGTATAATGTTTTCTAGTTCTTAGGAATACTGTATTTACATATCTCTGCAGAAAATATCTATTGTCATATAATTGGAATTCCCAAAGCTTTAAATTTTGCTTGAAAGACTCACAAAGTCACTTAGAAAGGAACGGTTTGACAATGCTTTCCAAAAAATTAAAAAATTATTTTCAAGTTCCACAGTAATGTTGTCACAAAAACAAAGGAGCAATTATCTAAAAAACAACAACAAAAAATAGATTCAAATGAAATTTGTTAGACAAGAAAGGCAGTAATACTTTTAAGTGTGTTTAAGTAGTTGTTACAACCCAAGTCGTATTTTAATTGTTGAAAAAATGTGTTTTTGTTTCTCCGAAAAAACCCTTAATGTGTATTCAAACTGTTTTATAACCCTGTGTATCATGTTGTTTGGCTTTTGAAAGTATGTTCCCATAAGTTATTGCATATCATTAGTGTCTGACCCTATATAATGTTTTCTATACATTTCATTGTGTTTTCAAATTAGAACCCACACGAACAACATGTGAGAATCCAGGAACACCTCGACATGGTTCACTTAACAGAACGTCAGGTTTTAAGGTAAGTTATTTTTTTTTAAGTAGATTATTTAATAATAAGCAGTTATTAGGAAACAACAGATACACAGAAGTATGCACTTTCCATCATTTGCTTATTTTTTCACACTCAAAACCCCCAACACAAAAAGCATTACACTAAATTAAAATTAAAATCTATCACAAAATTACATTTTAGATATAAGAAATAGGGCACATTGGTACAAATACAGTATGCTAACTAAAGAATCCTCCCTGTAACTGTCAGCTAAAGACAAGGCAGTTTGAACAAGAGATTTCTGGAATATGGAGATTAGCATGCATTCTGGGTTGACTTTTGTTGATTTTTTTTAACACTTTAGCAATAATAATGTCTTGTTGAAATGCTTCAGGCAGCATTTAATTAAGCCATGATGGAAAACACAAAGCTAAGTGCCAGGAGATAGTCCACATATTAAATATTAGCGTTTAGCCCACATATAGAAACAAAGATACTGTATACCTTAGTTATGAGTTCAAAGTTTACTGTGTTTATTTTTTTATACATTACATATGACTTTGGCCAATTCATTTTCCCAGTTAATACAATAAAAGCTAGGTAAGATGCTTTTCATTTTACTGTACTGTACCTCCCATCTTGGTTTTGCCACACCAGACTCTTAAACAGAGTTTATACATGTACTGTAAGTGATTCTAACCCTTGATCCCAAAACCAGATTAAATTGTCTTTCCATTCTGCAGCCTGCTAACTTCTACTTGTGTATGTTGTTGCCTGTTTATTTTTGTCAGTGGCTAAATAAGATGCCCAGATAATACATTCAGCATAACAGAAATGCAAATATTTACTTTGATCCCAACTACATTATTTAGATCAGTGGGCAAGAAATAAGTTTTTGTTATGAAGATACAATGACTGTTAATTTCATTTTAAAGGGAGGTATACCATTTTTAAATAAACACCAGAAGAGCAAAGCACTACCTTCAATAAGATGTGTGTAATTTTTAAGCACAGCAGTCTGTTATGTTATACTAGCAGGGCACATAAAAGCAAATATCCTATCATTAAAATAAAAAGCAATAAAATGAATAGCAGCAACACACAGTTACATTTAAAACGTATGCCTGGATTAATTGTTAATGTTTTCTAGCTCGGTCCTTTAGTGCTCTAATCCCTTATCTTTCCTTTTGTCACTGATCTCCTGACAGAAATAGTGGTGGGTATATAAGTAATTTCGTACAGTTTCTAAATTAACCAAGCCAATGCCACAATAAGTAAGATGCTCAAATGGCTGATGAAATAGCTCAACTTACTACCTGCACCATACATTATACTAACAACATTTCTATCTGTAAAATTAGAACTCCAGTCTGCTCAAAAGGATAAAGTTGCCTAATATTATTTAGAGAACATAAATAAATACTGTCCACATTTTTCTCTTTTAGATCCTTTGTCTTTGAGTGCCAGACATTATTAGGCTGTATTGTCAGTGGCACAGTGCTCTTGCACCTAATTAGCTGCATTTAGAGCCATTACACAACACGCTGTACTTAACAAGAGAGATGCTTGAGCCAGTACTCTACCTGGTTTTGAATTATTGGCTTAATAATTACTTTGTGTATTGTGATGATGCATACAAGGAAATGACACAAATTCTACTTAAATGTGTGATGAAATGGCCTAAAAACAAAGCAAAGAAGACATGATGTTGAATGCCTACTTTTTATTTTATGTTGTTTGATTAAAAACAGTTGCCAGGCTCCACCAAATTGCCTGTAGGTCGCAGCAGACCCTGGCAAGGGCATTATATTATAATTCATGTTACAAACTAACAAACTTCTTGTTTAGTATTTTTACATCTGCAAGAAATGGAAAGGAAGCCATCTCTGGTGCTTCAGATTTTCTGGTGTAACCATTTCTGGAAAAATGTGTGTAGAGGGAGGGAGTGTTTTTTGTTTCCTTATGGTCATTAGACACACTAGTTTCAGTAGTGGTACCAGTTGTGGATTAATCAGGGATCAGTTCTCAGATGGCCCTTCAGTCTTTTCAATCCCCAAAAATAAAGCTTTGAGAACAATTTCTTTATACAGTATGTCAGCATATACGGATAAAATTAACAGTTATACACACATACAGTACATATAAAGTCAGCACAGTGCAAATGAAGTGATATTAGGAATTTCAGGCTGCCTTTATATACTGCCAAGGTCAAATAGTAAAATATCAGAGTTTTCCCATTCATAAATCATTTATCCAGACTGAAGAAGAAAGGAATAAGAGATTGCTCATTCAAGTCTAATGATATTGATGAGAAGTTAAAAGGATATGACATGCTCCTGATAACCCACCTACAGTATGTTTTAGCTATATAGTTCCTTTTAAGCTCAATATATAGATGCATTATACAGTATGTATAGATTATGTAATACATTAAAAACACACATGTTCTTCTATGAAGCATCACATTACATTTTTCTGTCCTCCAGAACAAGATTTAATTTAAAAAATGTCATTACATGAAAACCATCATTTAACAGATTAAAGGAAATGAAAAAAAGGAAGATTTATGGAAAATTGCCTAAATAATAGAATCAAACTATAGAGTTGTAAAAATAATGCATCATTAATCATTTAAGGAAGGGGTGGGATCTGTGAACTTTAACATAAGTGTATGCCACCTACTCTAAATGAGATATTGTAAATAAGTGTAGTCTGTGTAATGGAATGTGTCTGAATGAAAGCATGTCACCAATAACATACAGTCATTGGCTTTGCACATTGATATTACTGATCTGAATCCAATGTTTGTTAATGGAGCTGTATGTCAGGGATATTCGAAAGGTGCTGCAACTGCTATAAGTAGTTTTATGCTCTTATACACAATGTTGCAATGAATAAACATATAGGAGGCTTTAGTCTGATTAAGATAGATTAGACAAGTGTATAAAATGTGGGAGCCATGTGTTTAAGAGCTCCTTATTAGCTTGACTGAAATCTTTTGCTCATCTGCAGAATGTGCACATTAATAAAACAGCAGAGGCAGGAGGAGTACACTCAAAAACAGATGAATTAAATTGAACAGACTACAGGAAATAGATAGCTGATTTTTTTTTGCTTGATGGCCAATGTTGTGTTGTGTATTAAAAACCTCTTTTGCATGGTTCCACCATTCTTGGAACCTCTAAAATTGTTAAATTGAATGTATTCTGTTTGTTAATTTTCCAAATCAGGTAGGGAGTGTGGTAGAGTTCCATTGTCAACCTGGATATCTTCTCCAAGGCTCAACAACAAGAGTGTGCAGATCTGACCTCACGTGGAGTGGACTTCAGCCAGAGTGCATTCGTACGTACTCCCAAAAACTGTAATAATACGTTAATCCATCTTTAATAACTGTTTTGTCTAAGACTGGGCAGACAATGGCCACAAGACAGGATATACTCTGGACAAGACACCAGTGCACTGGACTGTGGGAAGAAACTAGCACCTAAAATTCACACAAGTTATCATTAGATAATTGGATAAGTCTGGGGGCGCAGTGGTTAGCATTTCTGCCTCTCATCACTGATACCCTGGGTTCAATTCCTGGGGTGCTATCTGTGTAGATTTGGTATATTCTCCCTGTAGCAGTATGGGTTTCCTCCAGGTGCCCTGGTTTCCTCCCACAGTCCTAAGACAAGCTGGTAGGTTGTTTGGCATGTGTAAAATTGTCCCCACTGTGTCTCTGAATTATTGAAAGTGATATGATGATATTAGGATAACTACAGTATATACAGTAGTGTCCTATATAAATGGTGAGTAACTACTACTATGTAAGTACACTGCAATTAAGAATATTCAATGTAATGTGTTAATGATAATTAGAATAGTAACCTTTATTTTATGAAATCTTTCAAATAAATCTCAAAGCACTGAACATAAAAAATAAAATACAGATATATAGTACAATAATAAAATAAGCACATACAGTAGCTTTCACCCATCCATTTTTGAAATCTGCGAATACAGTACAAGGTCTCTTATACTTACTGTAGATAATGATATTTTGAAACACAAAATTCAGATAAGATTTAAAAACAACCAAGGAGCCAGGTTCTAAAATCATTTGGAAGAAAACTACAGGGTTGAGAAGCATAAGAAAAGAAGGAAAGAAGGACTGTGTAATAGTATGGTGAGAAAACAATGAATACCAGAATCAGTTGATTTAAGATTATGTTTATAAGAATAAACAGTTACTGATGGCTAGAAAGCCAAGCCATTTGTAGCGGTTCAAAGAGAACAGTGAAGTCAACCATTATTCATGGAGTGTGACAAGGAAGTTGCTCCAGATGTAAAATAATTCTGCAGTTGTGAAGTTAATCTATAAATAAGAGAAAGTAATTTATTTATTGTAATATACTGTAGGTTAAAACATGGATTAGTGACGTCATCCTAAATATGTTTTAATCAACTTTTTTTACTGTTTTTAAGTTAAATGTGAAGGACTAAAATCAAGATTTTTCTCCTCTCAGTGTACTTTTCCAAATCATTATAAAACTTGATGAAAAATAACACTGTTTTAAAATTCGTGCCCAAGGGAAGAATGTACCACATTTTAAGTTATTGTAAAATTTATAAAGCAAAAAAGTTAACCTAGATATGGAAAACAAAAAATTGATTTCTTTCCGTTTAAGCTAATCCTAAAAAATAAGATGGAGCATCTTTGGAGACAGAAAATATATACATATTTTACAACAGAACAGAATGTTCTGAAAGTTTTTCCATTACACAACAGAATCTATTTAATGTGCAGTGACCAGCTTCTCTATAGCAGACCACTTCCCAATTATTTTACCATGAAAACCACCAATTCTAATATCACTAGTTGTCAAAAAGACCAAATTAAATTGTTTCAGTCTCTAATTATACATTTAAGACTGCCAACTATTTAGCTAAACACACATAGCTTAAATCATTAGTGTATTTAAGCAAGGGCTGTTTTGAATGAAAAGTTATAATGGCCTGAATAATAATGTCAGAGTGTTTCTTTTTGCAAACAGGTACAGTAAGTGCTTTGTAAATTATGAGGTGAACATAGTGGATTAGAAAAGCCTGTTTAGTGTTTGATTTCATTTTGTTCTGGTTTTATAATTGCAAATTATTTTTTCAGATATTTGTGATACAAAATGAAATTTATTGTGTCTTGTTGTACCCAGTTCAAGAGTATCCTCACACAAGGAGTTCACAATAGATATAACAGGAATAACGAATACCTCCTGGACTATAGAGAGAGACAGTTCTCATTGTTACATCCTCTGAGAATCCCAAGTTTAGGAGCTTTTGTCTACCACAATTCTCCCAATTTAAGTTTCACTCTTCATTTAGGACCCCACTGGGGATCTCCAGACAATAGCAGGTAAATGCCACAGCCTGGAGACAGGCTAAATTGTCAGCAGCTGATTACTGGATTAGATTACAAAAGCTAAGCAAGGCTGTACCTGGTTAGTACAGGGATGGGCCTCATCAAAAGAAAATCAGATTGCTATTAGGAATGGGGAAGGGTGCATTCCCAGTTTGGTAGTAGGGAAAACTGTGCTGTATTTTTTAAATAAGACCAAAAGACTAAAGTGAAGTCCTGGGTATTTGAAGCTATGCTAGGTTTGTGGATTGGTCAGGTAGAAAAACATTTTATGCAATGCAAATCACCCTAAAAGAGGATTTGTACATAATAAGACAGTACTAGAGACACCCAGTTTTGGTGAGATTTCCCTACTATTTTGCTACTATAGTCAAAGCTATTTAAAGAGCTGCCATATCACCTACTGTCACAGAGTATAAACCAATACATCCACAAGTCTTAGGTGCTGCATAAAGTTGAAAACTTTGACCCATGCCTCAATCATTAAATACAATGATGCTACATGTTCTCTCTATGTTTGTGTTTTTTATTTGCCAGTAGCTCCAGTTTCCTCCAACCTTCCAGTGATAAGATGGTTAGGATAGTGTGTTCATAATTGTGCCTGTGTGAGCCCTGCAGTGAATTGGCATCCCATTCATTAAGCCATTAAAATAGTTCAGTTTTATGTAATTTATGTTTCTCAAATCATGTGATTAAAATAGGATTTAAAATATTTCTCCTTTACAAAAAGACAATAGAAATATCCTCTTATTATTGTTGTGTGTGGCTGAAATAAATAAAGCATTCTGCTTCACACACTGATCTGTTTGTTCTTGATAGCTATTAGTGTTTGTTTTAAATTAGCTACACAAGATCCCGTGGTTAATTATTCTCTTAAAAGGGGCCATTCCAGGAGTTTCATGTACACTTTGTACTCATGGGCAAGAGTATTAGCATCCCACAGATGATTCACACAAGTTGTTCTAGCTTTTATGTGTTGCGTTTTATCAATTTTACATTGAAGGATAGCTTCCCTTTAGAATGTACTTTTCAGTATGTTCCTTTAATGAAAAGCCAATGGTTGCTATCCAAGAAAAAAATGCATGCCAGAAACATCAAGCAGTGTAAATTATCATTAACAAACTGAAAACATCTGAAGACTCATTAAGTGGAATAAGGTGTTCAAAGAGAATATTACTATGAG
Organism: Lepisosteus platostomus; assembly: GCF_059453375.1. Classification (NCBI taxonomy): domain Eukaryota; kingdom Metazoa; phylum Chordata; class Actinopteri; order Semionotiformes; family Lepisosteidae; genus Lepisosteus; species Lepisosteus platostomus. The sequence continues at coordinate 38,675,850 of NC_142622.1, read as the reverse complement.
ATTAGTATTGAAGGATTTTGCTAATTTAAGAATTTCTTTTTTTTTCACATTAAGAAAATGCCACATAAACAGCAGAATTTAGTTCTGAAGTTGAGTAGAATAATGATTTCAAATACACCTAGAGGCATTTTAATCTTTCAGTGCTAGAGAAGTGTGAAATTGAATAACTTTTTAACTGTTTAATCTTTTCACATGCATGTTGAGAAATGTATTGTCTTCACTCAATGAGTGAATGTGAAATTTACAAATGTTGCTTAATGCTTACACAAATATGATTTTGTGAGTGACTAGATCCTGTTCTGTCCCAGGACATTTCTATGTTACTGATGAAGTTAGACAACAATTTAACTTCCCTGATAGAATTATTTTTAAAAAGCCAAAAGGACATTAGATAACACTGAAGCACATGATATGTTCTACTGTATTGTGATTTCCATAAAGAATTTGATAAGTTTTGAAATGAACTTTTGATTCTTAAATTAAAAGTCATAGGAATCCAAAGTAATGGATGTACCATACATTACTAAAGAACTACAATAGTTAAAAAACTGGATCAACACAGGAACATACTCTATATATGTCACACTAGTGCTTTGGAAACTGCAGGACTGCACACAAAAAGGATCTGGGTAATTGTGTAGGTTCTTCTTTTTCCTCAACAAGTCAATGTGGGAAAGCATTGAAAAAAATATCAGAATTCCTGGGCACATAGCAAAAAGTGTGGAATTTAAATCCAAAGAATTTAGTTTTAGGGTCTATAATGTACTATCAAGACCTCATCTTGAATACTGCGTTCAATTTTGGTCACTGTGCAATAGAAATTACAGTCTTTATAGAGCTCAAGAGCAATACAAAATTGCTCTTCAGGAGACTGTCCTGACTGGTTTAAGGAGACTGTCAGATTGTCATCTATTCAATCTAGAACAGAGGAAATTGAGAGGACAATTCATCTAAGTGTATAAAAGTCTAAGGGACATAGATATGGTTCAACTCAGGGACTGGTTCACAATCAATATTGTAACAAGGACATGAAGTCATAATTGGATATCTAAAGGGAATTAATTTAGGAAATAGAATGGAAAACACTTCTTTATTTAAAGAGTAGTGAGTATCTGGAACAGGCATCCAAGACAGATGGCTGAGGCCCGAACTCTGGTCACATTTTAGAAATGACTGGATGAAATTTTCAATTAACTTATCAATTAAACTACCATATGAGCAAAAAAGGCAGTTTTTAGACTTTTCTTATGTCCTTAAGATCCTGTTTGGTACCTCGCCATTACAAAGTGGTCAGGCTGCACTCAAAGATGCATTCTACCTTTGTAACATCTGTCAAGCAGTATCTGTAGATAATATAACATCTGAACTCACACTACCCTTTTTAACTGGTTTCAAAGGCGCTCTCAGATCCCAAGCCACAATAGGAGTGGGAAAAAAAGATATGATTACCTCCTACTGTGGTAGATATTACCCTGGACGCAACTTTAGTTTCTTACAATAAAGCAATGTTAACAATATCAAAAGGATCAAGCTACCGATGTTGAATGGTATGTAGGTTGAAGCTAAGTCCCTGGTGGAATATCTTTTACAGAATGTGTTTTATGTTTTCTTCAACAGCTCACACCTGTAAACAGCCAGAGAGTCCTCCTCACGTCAATGTGGTTGGAATGGATCTGCCTTCACTTGGATATACTCTGCTTTACAGTTGTCAGACTGGCTTTTTCCTCTCTGGAGGATCAGAGCACAGAGTCTGCAAGTCCGATGGCACTTGGACTGGAAAAATGCCAGTGTGTCGAGGTACGAAAAAGTTACATTTGCACACTATATCATGATATATGGATATTATGTATCTAAAACACTGTGGCTTGAGTATTTACTGTAAAGTAATTCGTTTAACTCAAATAATGGTAGAAATCTTCCAACAAATCTTTATAAAAATATTCAGATTGAGAGCAATCAAAATATTTGTTTGCACTTGACAATGATTGTGTACCACAAGCTGAAATGACACTTCAGTAAGACCTGTAGATCTCCCAAATTGAACATAATGTACAGTGTTGTCAGTGTTAAGTGCTTTGTGCTTGAATAAAGACCCCCAGCAGCTCCAGTAGAGTCCTCGTGTACGGGACAGGTTTCTTATCACACAGTTACACCATCTCAATTACTTGTTTTAGTTTTCATTTTGGCAGAATAATTGATTGAGTACATCTGCCAAAAAATATGTTTGTTTTGTTTGTTAACTCACTATTTTAAAAACAGAAATAAACAGCTTTTTCATTGCAGTTTTCTTATTCAATATATCACATAACACTAAAGTGAGAAATGTTGGCTGTTAGATAAGTTCTGTAAATGTTTTTTATGCTACATTTTGTTTTGATTTGATTTTAATGGATTTCAAGATAACACATATAACATATCTAATCCTCACACCTGAAGAAGGCTCCATAGCCGAAATGTGTTTTCTTTCTTGTCTTTTCAGCATGGAATAAACCTATTACCTGTTCCTTTGTAAGATACCTAATGACATGTAATGTAAGGGGGACAGCAATTACAATTGCAACAGAAGACCTGAAAGCTACTTTATGTATATATTAAAATATTTAAAGATATGGCTGACTAATTCCTGATTACCTCATCATCATGTTTAGCAAAATTGTTTCAGGCCAAAGAATGTTATAATCCCTTGCACAACTGAGCACCCACATGAATTTGCAATGTTTTTTGAATCTCGTGAATATTGATATTACAGGAGATTTTGCCAGATTTTCCAAATGTTTGCATGGCCTTGCAGTGTGTTTATTTTGTTGATGTACTGTACCTTGGTTTTACAGTATATATTTTTTTCCTGTTTTGCTTTATAATTAACCATACTTTCTGTATGTTTTTGTACTTTTTCTACAGTATAACACTGGAAAAGGTTATACAAATTAATAATGATAATTTTATCTTGGAATGAAAAATCTATCAACAAATACTATCCTGCTATGTTGTTTAATATAATATTCATTTTACTTTAAAAGCATACTATATACATAATCACAACATGTTTATTTATTAAATTTCAGCTGGATCAAAATTATCAGAGAAAGTAATTAAACCTGTTCCTGGGACACCCAGTCCAAAATTAAATGGTAAGTATTATTGAAATGTAATGTACTCTGTACTTTTTTTTGTGGCGACTCCCAAAAGCTATGAAAACAGGAACTCTATAAAACAGTAACTTTAGGCAATAAAGGGCATTTAAAAGTTAAAAAGCAACATGTCTGCATTTAATTGTAAAAAAGATGTCAACATTCCTAATATTTTCCAATAAAAGACACCTTTTCTATTTTTTTCAAATGGTAGCAATAATCACAACATGCTACCAAACAAGGTGATTTCTGAACTTCAAAAGGCACCATTGCTGTTTTGCTTTGAAAATGCACAATATTACATATTCATTCAGGAAAATGGCACAAAAATGACTTTGTGCTTCTCGTCTTTGTGCTTTGTGCTTCATAGTGTTTCACATCTTATTCAGTTACCCAACTCCTTATCATTTACAGTAGGTCTTTAGCTTTTATAATAAACATGATGTAACCCAATGTCTTATAAAGGTTTTTGTTTGTTACAGTTCCTGATGATGTGTTTGCTCCTAATTACATTTGGAAAGGTTCATACAACTATAAGGGAAAGAAGCAACCAATGACTTTAAGTATTACAAGCTTTAACACAACAACGGGTAGAGTTAATGCTACATTAACAAACAGTAACATGGAGCTGCTGCTTTCAGGTATGTATTCATGTACTTATACAACTATTTAATGTCATGTACAGGCAGAACCTTTCTTACCTTTCTCTGTTTGCTAATTAAACTATGTTCCCATACAACATATACCACAAGCATAGACAGCATTCTTGTAAGCTTCCCACTTTGGGTGTATAACTGAAAATTTTTAGAAGCTAAAACTTATTTACTATTTAGTACCCACATTTTAGTACTCTTTACCTGGCAGCATGACATGGAGGACCTATGTACAGCATGTGAAACACTGTCAATGGGTACCTGCACCCATTTTCTGTAATCTTTATAGTAACTCTGTGGTGAAATCCTTTTCACTCCAACTTTGTCCATTACCTGCTTCTAACTCAGGATTCCCCTGTTTAAGAATAGCTATTATTCTTAAAGACTGGGAAATCATTGATGTGCTTCTCTCTTCTCACCTCAACCTAAAGGAAAAACTGTGTTTTTTTCCTTTCAACCTACTGGAATTTAAAAACTTCCTTTCCCTGGTCTTACTGTAACCCTTAAACTAGTCTACCTTACTAGCCAATTAGAAACCTACACCTGTGTTCTGAACCTTTTTATAGAGAGAATGATTGGCCTTAGCCACAGCAGATCTTACTCTCTCTGCCTCATGAGAATGCCTGCACTTTTCCTCTCTCTGACTGGTCTCTAAGCTGCACACCTGCGCCACAGACCAGCACAGATGGCTGAGAGACACAGCTGCTCTGTTACAAAAGCAAAATACAGTTATTAATTTATCAGTATATTTAAGTATCTACGAACTGTGCTGGATCATTTTGGATAAAAGTACAATATTTTTGTATGGTTTTCATTGAGGGTAATCAAGTCTGAGTTTGTGAAACATGTCAACAATAGTCCAAACAAAAATAGTTGTATTCATTAGAAAACATTTCTGGTTAAACAAATACAATGATAATAAAATAGGAACCATCTTCCACAGTAATGTGACTATAATTCTTGAATTCTTTGCTATTTAGTCATTCATATTTAGACATACAGCTTATCCAAAGAGGTATTAATAAGGACACCAGACAAAGAGTATACTCATATTCATACAAGTAACACATAGTGTACGTTAGTACTTGTTTTTAGTGTATGTTGAGCTCTGAAGACAGCATGGCTGACTCAAATGTGGGCTGTGCTGTTATCCTAATATACTGTAGTTGGCATTCCCTTAGTGGCCATGCCAAAAATCCCTGGTGTTTCTTGGCATGAGCCAACTAGAGTGTCCTTGGCTTGCTGCACAATGTTAACCTTTGTGACTTGCATTGAGTGAGAGCTTCATCACTCGCAAAATGAAATGTTGTCTCTGACAAATATATACTTCATATGAAAGTGTGGATTGCCTTGATCACATAAATAAAATAAACCATGGATGTATTAAATATTTTGGTTAGTGAAAGGAAAAAAATGGGTATTACAGAGAGAAATGGAAAGTGATCATAATTGCAGAAGTTGAGAGATGGCATTGCAGTGGATATGGCAGTTGTGCCAGGTGTCTAATTCTCAGTGTGCGTGTGACTGTGGTAAGACCTGGTTTGAGAGCAGGTTTTAATTATACTACATAACTGGCTTTGTGATGCATAATATTTTTGTTGTGCACTGGAGCATGGAAGTACCCCACAGATACAAAACAAGCATTAACGGTGTGCTTGCAAGAAAAAACATTGTATATTAATGCATTAGCCTTTCTGGATTTAATTCCTCATTTATAACATTTTGCTTAGGGTTTAAATTGGCAGCTTAATGTTCCTACATCGACAGAATTACTTCTTCGACAGAGACAGAGAAGTACCTTAAACCATACTGTATGCCATGAAGATTATATTTTAATCAATGTTTCCCTTAGTTATTTTTCAATTTTATACCAACCCAATATGGAATTGCCAGTTTATCAACTTAGTTTACTACTGCAACCTCTTATTGCAGTATGTGAGAATAATGACCTGCCTCTATACTCTTCAGATATACCCACCTTTCAGAGCCAATTTCATCCTTTGCAATGTGTTTGAGTTCCATAGTGCCTTAAAGATGAGTGACCACAGATTTGAGTAGTGTCACATATCTCATTGATATTAATGCATTTACTCTCATTTTTGCGACCTCTCATACTGTAATATCATATTCAAACAAGTTAGTTAGTCTTACAGAATTAATCATTAGGATAAAGTATTCATTGTGTTTCTAAAATGCTACAATACATGTGTAGAAAATACAGTCATACTTTGGGATTTACCATCTGTATGGGGGCATTCTTTCCAAAACAACCATCCAGCAAAATTATATTTAAAATTTTAACTCTCAAGAACTGGTTTGTTGTCACTATAACTGCTGCAGTATGTATGAACTCTGTAAATAAAGTAGGAGTCACAATCAGAACCCCCTTGGAAACATGCCAAAATTCTGCTTCAAAAGAAAATCATTGAACTTACAAAAAATAAAAGTAACAGTGAAACAATTCTTGTGGCATTTCATCTAAGTTCTGTAAGTTTTAGTATACAGTCAGAGGCATAAAGATAGCTTTTAAATCTATTTGAGACAAGAATAAGTCAATTGCATAATTATTTTTACAAGAAACTCACGTTTCCTCTCCTAGTGGGTCATCAACACATCCAAACAATTGTATTCAAATTCAGATTCAAAAAGACTTATGGGTTTGAAAATCCAAGGATAATTGATTCTTATCAAATACCAGTCTTTCAGTTCCACATCATAACTTACCACATCAATTGGAACAAAAATAATGTGTCTCTGGGATGAATGTACTGTATGAACCAGAGAAAAATAACTTAAAATCTGTTGTATAGAAGAGAATGTAATAAAAACCTCTAAATACAAAGGATAACCTGTTGTCTCTTCAGTGTTATTTTTTATTCCTTTACCTCAAGGTAACATTATACATGAAAGAAAATAGACACATACAGTAGCTCATATTTGCAAATTGAAATAGAAAAAAACCCCACCAAACATCATTTAAGGTATAGAGATATGAGATTATTTTAATTTCAAAGAACCCACATATGACCTTAAAGGGATATTGATGCAGTGCAAATCATTCCTGAAGAAAATCCCATTATTATACTCATTCTTGGTTTTACAACATCAAGGCTTTCAGAAGGTGCATGCATGATGTGAATCCAGAGAATTCATCTTTTTCCTTAAATAAGCATGCTGACCTTTTCTAAAAATCACATGAAATTATGCATGAAGCACACTGGATAATTCATTTTTTATGTATCCCTGATAATTTCAAAAATGGTGTTCTTCAGATAAGAGCAGATGGAATTACAAACAAATAATGTTAATAAGACAATATCTTTTACTGTGGAACATTATCTCATACTCGATTAAGGAAAGGTGACTGAAAGCCATCTTTGTATGTTCAAATCAAATTAAGACTGGTTCAGATTTCTCCAATGGTCTCCACTACAGATTCAGAGTGAATATAAATTAAATAAGTTCAATTACATGTATTACTGTGTATGTTACATAATACCAATTTTGTAAACCATGCAAAATGTCTTTCATTTTTTACACAGGAATTTATAAGAGTCAAGAAGCAAGGCTGATGCTACTCATGTACCATGCAAAAGCGTCAGCACACACTTCTCTGAACAAGATTAAAGATGAAACTTGGTCCATGGATGGTTTTGTAAGTATATTTTTAATCTACTCATCTACATGCTGAAGGAGGGCATTTTGAGTGCTATCTGCAGTTTAGTTCTGCACGTATACCTGATATGAAATAATCATCTCTTCGTGCATGTAGACCAGATAATCTCTAACACTGCCAAACAAATTGCCTCAAAAAAATGTAGTGACAGGCGTGTTTTTATTTTGTCATGTTTTTCTTAATTCTTTTTGTTATTCACTAACGTAGTCATGTGTGAAACAGATAATGCCCTAATTTGTAAAACGTTTTCTGTTTACTAAACAGAAGTGCACAATTCATTTAAAATATTCTCCAATTATAATTGATTGTCTTGAATTTTGGCTTTATCCATATATGATTATCTTTGGATGGTACAGTGCTTAGTGTTACTGCTTCAAAGCTCTGGGGCTCTGGGTTCAATTCCTAGGGTGCTCTTTGCATGAGGTTTTTAAGTCATCCGAGTGTTTACATTGGTTTCCTGTTGGTTTCCTTCTGCAGTCAAAAGACATGCTGATTTTCAATATAAACTTTATTTCAAAGAACACATCTCACAATAAGTACACATTCTAACAAATTATATTTTGTTGTTTTTAAATAAATTAAAGTTTAAAAAGTGCAGGTGGATGATGGTGCTGGATTTGCGCCATGAAAGAGTCCCTCCAAGCCCTACCATTTGCATTTGCCCAAGCCATTTCCCTGTCCCAGCTCTTAAACTGCGGAGTAGGAGCTCAGGGAACAGGGATTTCCACTTTGGTCTCTGTACAGGGCCCAAAGTCCTCTCCTCCAGCTCCCTTGCTCCCTAGTCTGTGCCGTGTTGGATGAGAGAGTTCCTCGCGTTCCACAGTCCTTGTTTTATCAGGCACACCAGCAGCCAAAGCAAGTACTGTGTCCCTTTGTCCAATCTGGTAGGTACTAGCCCCAGTAGGATGCCCTGGTAGCTTAGTACTGTTCTCACTTCCAGGACTTGCATGGTGTTGTCCATTCTGACCCTCACCGCTTTGGCAAAGGGGCAGCTCCAGAGCACATGCTCCTGCATCTCTGCGGTGAAGCACGTTTCCCAGGGGCAATGAAAATTCCTGTGATCGAGTGTCTCCAGTCGCTTTTCTGGTTCTGGTCCAGTGTTTGTCCACTGGACCAGGTGCCTCATCGGAATGGAGAACCACAGCCTGACAATTTACTGGTACTTGTGGCTGATGGGCTCCCGCAGTGCCCGACAGAGGTTGCAGAATAGGATGCAGTCGAGTTTCAGGAAGAAATGCAGCACGCCTCTCCCCCCTTCCTTGACCGGCTGGCACATTCTGTTTCTTGTGATGTGCTCATACCTGCCTCTACAGACGAACTTGAAGACCATCCCTTGCAGTGCTTATCTGAGTCTGGCCTGCAGCAGGTACACCACAGCCAGATAAACCAAAGCCAGCAGGTTGTCTGCCTTCAACACCACTACTTTCTCCGTGAGGGATAGCAACCACATTTTCCACATACCCAGCTTTGCATTCACCTTGGCGATCCTTTCAGTCCAGTTGATGGTCTCGTTGTCCTGGCTCTGGAACGAAACCCCCAATATCCTGAGACCTTCTGGCGCAGTCATCCTGTCCCTCCAGGGTCCAATGAAATTGAGTTTGCTCTTTTGGCAGTTGATCTTCGATTCCAAAGCCCTGGAGTATTGCTCCATTATCTGCAGGGCTCTCTTCAACCCTGTGTCCGAACTCAGGAACAGCGTCATGTCGTCTGTGTACTGGGAGATCTTGAGGGTTTCCCTCGCGCCTCGCGGTATCGCCAGGTCATTGATGACAGGGTCCTCTGCTAATGCAGGTTTCACCGTGTCTGCTAATGGCTCTTTGAAGAGAACACAGAGAAGTGGTGAAAGAGGGCACCCTTGTCATACTCCTGACTCCTAGGGGATGAAAACCCCCAGGTGTCCACTTATGTTGACTCTGCTGCCAACTTCAGAGTACAGTATCTTTATCCAGTGGCCGAAAATCTCTCTGAAACGCGGTGAAGCATTCCAACACTCTGAACAGATAGCTGTGGTTTACTCTGTGGAAGGCTTTCTTCTGGTCCAGGCTCACCACCATCATTGGCACGTTTCAGTGTTCGGCCAGACGATTGCGTCCCCGGTGAGCTGGAGGTTCCAGCTGATGGATTGTCCTTCCACCGCTCATGTCTGGTCACTGTTGATTATGTGGGGTAGGGCGGTCCTCAGTCTGCTGTCCAGTAGCTTGGACAGGATCTTGACGTCCACGCAGAGCATCATTAGAAGAGCATCGCCTGCTTCCATCTGTATCATGTTCTGCAGAAAAGAGCTCTTTGTAGAATGCGGTTGCCACTTCTGCTTGCAAAAGGCATGGTGATAGATCAATTGGCTTCAGTGAAATATGGACCTGGTGTGAGTTTTAGTATCTGTATGTGCCCTGTTATGGACTGGCGTCCCTTCCAGGGTGTATCCTACCTTGCACCTGTTGCTTGCCGGGTTAGGCTCCAGCTGCCCCCATGAGCCTGTACTGGTTAAGCAGATTAGAAGATGAATAGATGTGTATCTTTTTCCTGTTTATTGCATTTTTTACCAAGTGTATAAAAATCCTCTTAAGAAGTATTTGCATTCAAGTCTTCAAATCACAATTGTCAGTTATTGAAAATTTGGATTTGAATGTACCCTATGTAATACACAGCAGTGTTGTATAGAGTTGTTTTTTTCAACAGCTTAATTATCTATATTGTATTCCATGCCTTACTTAGGTTTCAGCAGAACCTGATGGAGCAACATATGTCTTTCAAGGATTCATACAGGGTAAAGACTATGGCCAGTTTGGACTTCAGCGATTAGGTAACAGAAAATACAATGACAATTGTTTTAATATACAGTATATTTGTGCCTAGAGCCTCATCAGGTTGGAATTACATTATTTCCAGTTTAGTTAAATAGATTTAAGTATGAGACACCTCCATGAGATGATAGGCTCTCACAGGGAATGCCAGCCCACCACTTCAAGGCTGGTAACCGTTTATATTTTGAGATATACCGTAACTCAAATATATATTTTGGTCAAGGGTACAAGAATTATGTCTTCAGTATGGACTTGACCCACGGCCATCTCCTGTTCCTAAAGATCCACGTCTAACATCGACTCTATACTGTAAAAGTGTGGATCTAATTTTAAAATATTCTAAAGGAATTCATTTTACATAGTTACTTCTAATTTTATCCCACTGGAAACAAACATTTTATATTTACGTGAAATATTTAATGCAAATAATTGATTCCAGAAATCTAGGAATTGATCAGTAAAAGGGTTGTAGCTTAAAAGGACTCTTTTTCAACAATACTAATGGAATCTGTCGGATGTTAATCATGTACCCTTTCAACCTTTTCTCCACCAACAAAAAACATTCTTTGCTGAAACTAGGATCTAATTAAATATCCCAGAATGTACAATTATAATAATGGAAAGTAGAAAAGGCCTACAAGATTATAAATGAGGGGTATAAAAGAAGGGAACACAATAAGAAAAACAGAATTGTAAAATTGATATTGTGCCTCTGTCTACTTTTAAGACAAATGTAGTGCACCTAATTCAAATATGACCCCATGAAATTATAATCAATTCTGTGTTAGAAACTAAATGGATTCAGTGCAAAACAAAAGAGAAGTCAAGGAAAGATAAATTGTATTTTTTACCTTATACTAACACATTGTTCCTGTTCTCAGTGATTTCTTTCTCCACATAAAATCTAGATTAATCAACAGTATAGTTCCAGCAAAACCACTCATATTTGTGCTCGTCTGTTTTGTTGTTGTTTCTAGGGATCTTATCAAGAAACCACATTACAATTAATGTATTCATACTTTTTTGTATTTCTTTGTCTCTCTTAGGTTTAAACATGTCAGAGAGTAATAACTCTTCAAATCAGCACCATGGTACAAATAGTAGCTCTGTGGCCATAGCAATCCTTGTGCCTTTTTTTGCCCTGATATTTGCGGGATTTGGATTTTATTTATACAAACAGCGGTATGTATGTTCTTCCAAATTCAGTATGTGCTGCAACATCCTATTTATTAACTTACTGTGTTTTTCTCATGTCTTTAATTTATAATTTGCCATGAAAAACAAAAAGCATTCTAAACAAAGTGTTTGCCTCTATGTAAGCATGACAATATCAGATTCAGTTGTTGTAGTGCATTAGAAACAAATAATTGTGAATAGTATTATTTAAACAGTGCATTGTATCTTGAAAATAGTGTTTTAAAAGTGTTTATTTATCAATAAGAAGTTTTAAATAATGCTTTTAGATTAGCTAGAAGTAACAGTATATTGTATTTAATATGCAACGTAATGAAAATTTATTTTTGTGTAGTGTGTTTTATGTGGTGTACTTAAATGATTATCTTATCTGATTTCTGTAGGACTACACCTAAAACACAGTATACCGGCTGTTCAGTACATGAGAATAATAATGGCCAAGCAGCTTTTGAGAATCCTATGTATGACACAAATGCAAAGTCAGTGGAAGGAAAAGCTGTTCGCTTTGACCCCAACCTTAACACCGTCTGCACAATGGTATAATGAAGTCTACTGTATGGAAACTATTGAATATTTTTGAATGCTTTGCAAACTGGATTTCATGAAACTTCAAGTCCAAATGGTGCACAGCCACTGATATTTAAAGCACACTTTTCAGGAACCAATGGGTCATGTGCGTCTGGAGAAACAAATATGAATCCAACAAAATGTTTTAGAAGACTGATGAAAAAATTATCTTCATGATCAAAGTGGAGAGTCCTTAAGCTACCTTTTGTGCACTCTGGGAGTGCTTGTTCACAATTTATTTTGTCTTTTTTAAAAGTAAAAGGATCTGTAAATCTACTTGCATATATATGAGGAGCATTCACCACCTATATTTTTGTGCTATATGATACCACTTGGGGTGGGTTTGGGTAAAGAGATTATATAAGAGTTTATACAAATATTTCAAAGATGCTATTCACTAAAATAAAAAAAAATGCACAAATGAAATAACCACAAAGTTCATTATTTTCCTCATTTTTCATTGGCTTATGCCCCCCCTCCCAAATCATACTTCCCACCCTTTCCCTATAAGGTTCGTATAAAGCAACATATAGTTGATATAGTTTAGTTTGAGTTTGTACTTTATGAATAATGTGTGGCATACAAAGACTAAGGAACAAAACAGGTTCAGTCTAAGGCAAATACTGGATGACAAATATTTGATCAAATTATTTGTATCCTTCATTATCCTCACATTTTTATGCTTGCTTTGTTTTGTTCACACCGAGATTTTTAATGATTGTTTAAATTATACAGACCCAATCAATTTAGGAGAAAATAAAATTCCCTTTTGAGGTAATACATTTGAATTTGTTGTGTTTTTATGCTGTGTATTGGGCAGTGCCAAGTAACGCTATATTAAATATATTAAATAAATAAAATATACTGATTCTGCGTGTCCCTGGACTACCAGCATATAATCCATGGAGTGAAAATTCTTATTTGCCTCCTTTGTTATTTTTTTAATTGACAGAATGCAATCAGGAGTTTACACTGAGGCTATTGGTCTATCAGTTTTATGTCAGTTTATATCATTTTTTTACAACAATATTCCCCTTAAAGTTTGAAAACTTTCCGGTCATAAATTGGCAGAAGTACATTTGCATGTATGTATTGAAGAAAGTAGTATGAAATAATATCACTGTGCCTTGTAAAAGACTTGAGTTCTTAGCGGATTCTTATATTTCTGTCATTTATAGCAAGCTAATTTGGACAAGTTAAAAAATTAATCAAAATAGGTAGTCTGGGAGACTTTTATGGCTATACACTTTAGGTGATATTATGAAATAAATATTTGTTTTTAACCATGTGCAAAATGCCCCCCTAGTTTTTATTGGCAACAATGCAATCATAGTCCCATATCATCATTATTCTTATTATTTTTAGTGCTTTTATTTAAGTGGATGACAATGTTTTAAAGTGACTCTACCATTTTTACACAGTGCCTACCAAAAATCATTAAAGCCAGGGTTGCTGCTCCTTTCTTATTTCATGGATTTATTCTATAGACACGTAATTTATTCTGCTTCACAGCATTAGTGGTTTGTATATTTATACAGTTTTGTTACAATATTGCTTTCTCTTAACAAAAACAATATTTGTGTTTTGGTGTCTTATCTATTTTGTCACTTAGCTGTTTATATTAATGACTGCAATAATTACAAAATCACCCATATCGTTTAGGAATGAACACGTTCAAATTAGACTATTTGCAGTACAGATGGGTACTCCTCTTATGTTAATGCATACAAATAAAAAGGAAAAGAAAAAAAAAACTTTTTGTAAAGAAATATATTTTTATGGGAAAAAAAATAATTTGTAAAATGTATGAATCTATTATGTAAATTTTCAATGCAATGTAAGATTAAAAAGGCTAATTGCTTTTGTATTTGGTTCTTCTGTCTTATTTCTGAAATGTTATGCTTTTGTTTCCAAATGTAGCTTGGAGCAAATATAACCTAAAATACTCAAATGAAGATGCGAAATTAAGCAGAATAAACAGAATAAGAAAAATTAGACTTCAAAATGTAGAATATTTGTATAGATGACAAGACCATGATCTAAGAGCCTATACACAAACATAACCTTGACATGTGAGTCATGGATGTTTTATGGGTCTCATTCCCATATTGCTATCTTCATTCTGGGTAACTATTTTTGATAGTAGGGAAACAAAGGGAAGAAAAACTGTCAGAGCTTAAACTTGTATTTACCATATATTGAGGATTATATTTAGAATGCTAGCCCTTGTAGTAATAGGGTAGTATACTCTACTGGAACATCACAACAGTACTTTTATCATGTGAAATGCAATATAACCTACACTTAACATCTTCAATAAAACTTTTTTTTTGCTTCTATTTGCCTTCTGGTACACAAGGAGGAGCTACTGAGCCATTTCAGAGAATATAATGCTTGGTGTGAGCTGCAACATTTGAGATATGTATTTCTATCAAACTGAAATGATTCAATATGCAGATTTTTCTATGTCATAAATGTCTTTAACTGGAGATTGGGCCTGGGCCTGACATTTTAGGGACACCAATTTTCAGCTTGCACTCATTCAGTGACATATTCTATATACATGATTTGTGCTTACTGCATCCCATTCAAATAAAAGTGGCAGGATTTTCTGAACCAATCAGAAAATTAGCTTGGATATTAGTTTGATTCACAATGAACAGTCAATTTTGAACTTTTTCTAACCAACTGAGTGGTACTGGTGGTTATAAGTTGTTTCTGGAGTATTCACTTACAGTACACTCTGTCATCTTTTAAAATTAATAGATCCTCTAATCCTCTAATGACAAAATGTCCAACAGCTTTAGCCTTTCCCCTGTTTTCAGATATTGCCACTAGTTACAAATTAAATAAATATGACACAGCATGTATGGTACACATGTTTTTCACTTTGGCATAGTTCTATTGTTTGTGGAGTTTAATTTTAGACAGAAGAAGCAGGGAACATTTTGCACTACTGCAAAAAAATGAGATTCTTTAAAGCTGTCATGTCAGTGTTATCTCAATCCGGCAACATTTATATTCCTGAAGTGTAGAGTCTGAAACTTCATGAATTAATTTTTTTTAGTAAAGAGAAAATTGCTGGCAGCCTTTTTTTTACAGAAAATGACATCTCATATTAAGTTGTCTTCCAAGAAATCTGTCAAGTCCTATTCAGTTTTTAAAGTAAACCTTCTGTTTAAAAATGTTGAGGAAGAGATAACTGCAGTCTAAATAGGTGAGTCTTGAGAATGCAACAGAATGCAACTTTTTGGTGGACACCACCACAAGTGGTGATCAGGGCTGTAAAATCCCTGATCACCACTTGTGGTGGTGTCCACCAAAAAGGAGTTTAGGGTGTTTAGGGCTTGCGAGGATTGGGAGTAAAGAAGAGGACAAAGGTGTCAGAGATCACTAGAGTGAAAAAATAAAAAAGGTTAAAGCAGCAGTGTGAAAAAGCCTTAATCAGGAGCTGAGGCAAATACATGTACACAGATCTTGTGAACATTGCCATCAAAAAAGTAACCACAATTAGTGGAGGGCAAGGTCATTGGTGACTGAAATTCCTCACTGAAGCAAAAAGTGTAAGAATGATGGTGTCAACAGAACAGATATTAAGCAGCCTGTAAAATAATTTTGAAGGAGAATAAATTACTTCAAAAAAGAGAGTAAAAGTGTGTGCTAAGGCTGCAAGATGCTCTGGCCTGACAAGGCATTTCCTGTCACACTGTGACAAACTACTGTATGTTTAGACAGAGATTTGAAGGTGGTGACTGAAATATATAAAAGATATTTAAATAAACCCGAAGTTTATAGAGAATATAAAAGGCAAATACTATTACATGGAATAAGGGTGGAAACATCCTCACCCATATGTCATCAATAGCAGTAATAACATTTAACAATCACCAGCTGTACTTATTTGGCACCCTCTCAGTTACAGTAGGAAGTTAGCTCACAGTGTTACTATATGTCTAGGCTCACACAGTCTAGTCTCCTTCCACCTACCAACCCCTTGGACCATTCATGTGATGAATTACAAGCTCTTAAGTGTTACACAAGAGGTTCAGCTCTTGCTTCCTTTAATGACATCACCACAAGCTTGCAGGATGCCTGGTAGTTTCAGGAATTGCTGCTGCACTGGAAGGCAAGAGAGCCCTGGCCAGCTATCCCCTACTCCACCATGGTGACATTGAGCCAGGTGTGACGCCACGCAGGGAGTCCTCATCACAGCTGGCTAGTAGCAATAAAAACCTAATGTTATTCTTGTTTTGTTGTTGGCAGACGTAAACTTTACCTAAATAATATTCATTACATTGCATATTTTAAATTAACTGAAAATTCCAATAAACTCTCCAAATGCCTCCTATGATCCATCGATCCTGTGCTGACAACTATGTTTCGCACCATATGCTTCTCAAGCTGCAGAGGCATATTATCCGCCAAATAAATCATCAGTATAAAAGCTTTCTGCTTTGTCAAATGCATATATAAAAATGAATAAAATCCCAGTCACAGGACACTAAGAAAAACCCATGATAGCCAAACAGGAAAAAGAGCTAGAAGTAATCTCATTTCATTTTATATCTGTATACCTGCTTAATATATACATTCATTGTATCCATAGATAAAGTAATAAGTAGTTTACTTCAAATATAATTAGCTTTTAAAATGCAGGTATGATTTTATATTTTCCTTTATATGTTCAGCATGAAGACAACCATACAATAAAGCTATTGTTTCATAGAGTGGATTGTGAACAGATTTTGAACAATATTCTGTATATACAGGTATATTACATTTCCAACCATCCATTTTCATACTGTTTCTTCCAATTAAGGGTCATAGGAGAGCTGGAACCTCTCCAAGCCAGAAACAGACACAAGCCAGAATACAACCTAGATGGGACATCAGTCCATCACAGGGCACACATAGTATGTAATGGAACAGGCTGAAGTTTAGTCAAAGCTTCTGCCGTCAGTGAAGTAAATTGGACACACCTGCCTTAATTCACAAATTGGAATCCTGTGGAATGAAATTCCACAGGCGGGAAAGGGATCTGGTGATTGGCCCTGTGCTTAATAAGAACTTCCTTAGGACTAGCAGCAGTCACATTATTATTACTCAAGAGCAGAAGGCAGAGTGTCTAAGTTGCTGAAGTCCAGGGAGAGAGAGTTTAGATAGCACAGGAGTGTTTGTTCAACTCCTGTGTTTTAACACTAGCAGTCCTTATCAGATTTAGGCTTGAAAAGCTAAAAAAGCCAAGGATTTTGTTATGAGTGGATTTATTAAAAATAGATGGCTCCAGAAAATTTAGCATTTGTTTCCAAGTGTGTACTGTATTCCTGAATTGATTTGGATTCTCAAGAGTCTCTACATACTGTAGTAGTAGACTAGTATTTATTGTTGGAAACTGGGCATCAGTGGAAGATTTGTGCCAGTGGGTCTCAGAAGAGACAAGAAACATCTATCTTCCCCTGCAGAGACGACTGGCCGTGGATGGGAGAGCCAAGTTGAGTGAGCCAGGGGTTCCTGGAAACAAAGGTTATGTTTGCTGTATATCTGTAAGAAAGAGAAATGGAGAGCTTGAAAGCTGGCATTCATCACACAGACACACTCACTCCAGGCCCAATCTACCCAGAAGCCAATTAATCCAGTATATCTTTGTACTGTGGGAGAAAACCAGAGCACCCAGAGGAATCCTGCATAAAAATAGGGAGAATATACAAACTCCACAGAGAACCCCAGATCCTAAATTGAACCCAGGTCCCCAATGCTGCTTTCAGTTCTGCCCATAGGTTATCATTATGTCTTGTAAAACTTTAAAGTCATCATATTTACAGTCAGATTTTTTTTTATTTTATTTTTGTTTACATGAATACATGTTTAGCTTTCTTTTCCTCTACTTTGTGTGACACAATATGTATACAATTATGGTTACATCCATTACTCTTCCATCCAGTTTGGTTCCTAGATTAGATTTTAAGATTTTCCTCTTAAATAATGTATTTTGCATATGGTATCTGTAAAATAAGTTAACTACGACTACTCTTGTGATAACGTGAGCAACAAATTGAATTGACATGTTGTTATCTAAAGGAAAATTAAGAGACTGTCCTCGCCAATGGGAAGGTCAACTCACTGACCTTCCCATTCGTGACTCTGGAGGTGATGACTGAACCCGCCTGCCTTGTATGCTAATGTGTGTTTTCCAAACAACAAGCCTGTCTTGTTCAGCTTTATACACCCTTAAAATAGCTTTAAAATTATTATGTTTATGTGCTCAAAATCTACTGTAACTTTCCACATGGACTGATTTGAAAATTCAGGTATATTTCAGATGAAAACCTTTGGCTGTAGTATTTTAGCAGATGCTGCACCAGCTGCTGGACTATGGTGGACCAGCATTACCAGTCTGATCTCTATGGATATTCTAATCCAAGCAAAGCTGGGGCTTGGTTAGAATTGGGCATAGTGCACACCACCCAAGGAAAACCAGGTTGCTGATATGAATGGAGGTAGTGGACCAGCAGGTAGCACCTAAACTTTCCAAAATCAGTGCTCCAACATGGCGAATGGAGACACTAGACTGGAGGTACCATATATTCTTTGGATAAGATGTGAAACTATGATCCTGACGCAAATTCAGGAAGAACAGACAGACAGCACGCAGAGAGAATCCAGGGTCTCAGCGCAGCGAGGCAGCAATGTTAACCACTGTACCACAGTGACATCCATGTATTATTATTATTATTATTATTATTATTATTATTATTAAAGTACAATGAGAGAATTGACTTTCTCTTATGGTTAGTGTGCAGCACTACAGAGCAAAGAAACCTATTTAATCTATAGATTTTCTGCATTGTACAATTTATTGTCACATCATTGTGACTGTACTTCTATCCTATTAATATTGCAGTATTCAAAAGAAATCTTTATAAAAGTCATGGCATAGTTTTATCTAAATACCTTTTCCAGGTGCAGTCTTAAAAATATATTCTAATAGCAGAAAATACAGTGACAGATATAGGGTCTGGGAAAGACTAGAACCTTTGAAAGTCCTAAAAGTGCTGTTCTTTATTTACAAAAATAACAAAAGCAAATGCATATACTGTAGGCTGAAAGTTAATACCTATTGCAGCTAAATGACTGATTTCCCAACCAGCGAAAATAAATCATGCACCTACTATACTTTCTCATGCCTGTTCATCAGACACTTTTGCAACTTAAGGCAGCTAGGACTCCACCCACAATAGGTAAATATACTGTATGTCAGTCATTAACTGGTACAACCACAATCAACTTGGAACTGGATGATCAACGTCACTGATGAGCCTGACATCCCACAGAGGTAACTTGGAATCTGGAAAGACACAACCCAGAATAGGTGTGCTCTCCCACATTAAAGCTACTGTATAGTTACAGTACATGACAAATAAGATTTTAGTTTTACATGTTTGAACAAGTAGGATAATGTATTGCATAGGGATTGGTGTCTGGAAGAACATATTGGCTAATGTTTGTTTACTTTCCTGTATATTTCAAATAAAACAACATGATGATGATGTTGATAAAAAAGAAAAAAAGTAAAATCCTTTTTGTCTACATTGTGTGTTTGTACATACAATATATGATCTTCTATTCCAGTATAAAAGGCCTGCATATAACACACCTGTATGTAACGATGAGCTTCAGTGCTGTGTCAATCAGTCTTTTCAGAAGAATGTTATTGAAAGCACATTTTTTGTCATATTTCCCAGATTTATCTTTGCCTTGGTAAAAGAAACATATGTCAGAATTCCCTGACTTGTTATAATACACATTCCAAATTTGTTTCTTCTCAGCAATATTAAACAAATCATACTTTTAACATTGCTTAATAATGTGTTGAGTTATTGAATTTCAAGTTTGTAATTTTTTAGTTCATTCCAGGGAAAGAGAGTATTTCTATATATATATACTGTATATAAAAATAGTATTGATTGGTAGACATGTCACAGTCTGCATTAAGGTTTTTTTAATAGATGATACTGGGGCATACACTTCATTACTCTTAAATGCTAATAATGTGTTATGCTTCCCATGCATTTGATTGAATTACCCTGTTTCTTTTCAAGAGCTGACCAGGGTTAATGAAGCATTTCAATACCCAAAACCAACTCACAGATACAGTATATCACAGATACACTGTTGAGGATATTATACACAGTATATATTTAACCATGAAGATTTGACACACCACTATTATTTTTAATTTTCTTAACAGCCATATATGTTAGGTTCACAACAGTAAAATTAAATTTGAGATATTTATTGCTTGGGGGGTGGCACAGTGTGTTAGTGGTCAGAATTGCTGCCTTGCAAGGCTGAAGCCCTGGATTCAATCCTGGACCTGCTATCTGTGTGACGATTGTATGCTCTAACTGTATTCATGTGGGTTTTCTCCAGGTGCACCAGTTTCCTCCCACATTCCAAAAAGGCACTGGTAGTTTAATTCTGGGAAAACTGGCCTTGGTATAAGTATACGCATGTCTGTGACGGACTGGCATTCCATCCAGGGTGTACCCTGCCTTGCGCCTGTTGCTTATTGGGATAGGCTCTGGCTCCTCCTCCACTCCGAATTGGAAGATGGGGTTCGAATATGGATGGATGGATATTTGTTGTTTGATGTACTGTATAATTTTGCAGTTGTTGAATTTATGTACACAGAGACCAATGAAAAAGATGCAATGGGTTAACCTAATGTTTACCACAAAAGGAAAAGGTTAAGGCAGCTTAATCACTGAGCAAAATATTACTTTGCATTATTTTAAGAACCATTCAGTTAAAGTCCAGTTCAATGCCCCCTTAATACTAAATCCTTATAAGGCCAATATATATTTTCTATTTAAAGTACTGTATATTTCTCCATGTAGATTTCTTAATCAGAAATTTGCAACATGACATTACTTTCTTTCCCTTGCTGAGTAAACATACTTCGCTTGGGCTTATTATTGATGGAAAGGATGTTTCAGTGTGGCAGTAGTGCTTGACTGATGAACCTGCACATTGAAATTGATATTATGTGCCCAGGGAATTCATAATCTTAAATCATGTGCAATCTGTCTGACACTTTGTTCGCACTATGAGTGTTCAATTACCTGGACCCATGTAAACTGTGAAACATCAGCTCAAACACTTGTGTGAGGAATGTCTGAAATTCAAATGATCAGATATAGGAATGCCAGTGCTTTTGGATGTTTGGCCTGTGGTAACACAGCAGATTTTGGGAATACTTATATATTCTTGTCTGAATACAAATAGTAGACTTTCTATTTATTTTTTAATAGAATGACACAAAAAAGCAATAATAATATTTAGACTATAGAGTATGCATTCTGTGCTTTACACAGTTGATAATATCTTAACTAACTGTATATACATTATGTTTGTACTTTATTGTTAGTCTTCTTCTGAATGTTTTTTATGTTTGAAAGATTGGATACAGTACAATATGTTGCAGCAGTTGTTGATGCATACTGTGGTTTGTCTCTTGTCTTCTCAGCTTTCTTTTAATTAATCTGCAAAATGACTAAATTCTTTTGTATAGGTACAGTACGTGGTAATATCTTATGGTAAGAGCAGTGAACCATCATCCCATTCTTAAGAAAAGGTTATTTTAATAAAGGTGAAACAAATGTTGCAAAAAAAACAAAAAGTTTTCCTATTATTAAATTGTGTATTTTGTACTAAATATTAAAACCAATGTTGAATTGAAGGGATAATAGAAGATGATCACTGTCTAATGAATATGTCAGCTTGCTTTAAAGTTCATATGTTCTAGATGAATAGGGTCTGGAATGCCTCATTAATAATTTACTTTGTAAAATAATCATGTATATAGCAATAATATTTTGCATAGTTTCCACTATGGTACATAAACTGATTCTGTACCTAATTAATAACTATGGTGCTTTTCAAGAAAGCATACTTAATTCATTAGTTTTGTTCACACACTTAATTCAAGTTAGACCTAGCAAAATATATAGATTCTCCTTTGAATCACGATCTTAAATAACATTGTCAGTGACAGTAAAATGTTTTTTTTAAGTCTTGTTTTATTGCTGTTTTATTTTGTATTGCTGTAGCTAAATATTTTGAATATGAAACATTTACATTATATGAGAGCATACACTTACTGTAGGTACTAAAAAAATCTTTACAATTTAGTAATCACTAGAAAACACCCAAATTCCTTTCAAGACATTGTGATCCGCAGTCATTCCCATTCAAAGTATAATGAAATGCTGTCTTTCTAATTTATGTATTAATTTGTGATCCAATTTTTAGCAGCAATGCTGAGAATATCTTTTTGTTTTCATATATTTTTCTTCTAGGGCTGCATAAAAAAGTCCAGATGACCTTGGATAAGAACAATACATAAAAATGTCCAGAAAACATTTTATAGCAAACAATAAAGATAGTTGAATCATTCATGCCCCTACCATTTTCCATTAGCATTTGTCTCCAACTGACCTTAAACATTGAAGTTACATTTGTAAAGTGTAGGTAGAAAGATTGTATGTACAGTAGACCATACAATTCATGTTGAAACAGTTGTGGTACTTTTATAAACTGCTCAAATGAAGAATTCACTGCAGTGTTCTCTAACAATCACACTCAGGAATTGTGGACAGGATTTAGGTCTTAATTTTGTTCAGTAATTGAAATGTTTTAAAGTTGATTTATGAAGATAATTACTGCATATCCAGAGTGATCAGTTGTAAGTGATTGTTTAAAAGATATTTATATATATACATTATTTTTTAATTGCTTGATGAAGAGACTTTAATTTTATGGAAAATTAATATGGTCCTAGATTTTGAATAGTGTTAAATTTAGGATAGTTCTATTGCCGCAGATCTTTTGAGTCCTACAATATGTTCAATTCCAAAGATAATGCGTAGGTTTTGGCTGGCTAGTATAATCGTTGTCTCCAAATCATCCCTGTGTGTGACTAGCATCCATTACAAGGTGTAGTTGCACCTCATGCTTCTGGGTTGCTGCAAGTCTTATAAGGAATAAATGTTTGTTACTGATAATCAATGGATAGATGGGTGAATGTTAAGTTCTGTTAAGGCTACATACACGAAAGGTGTACATGTTAATTGAAAGCTATTTTCATGATTAAGTATACTTCTTTTTTAAATACTCTAAAGGAGAGATTTTACCCTTTCTTTTTAGCATTTTAAGTGGTGTTGATATATTGTTTCTATGGGCCCTTCTGTATTTCATTTATATCACTATAGTTTTCATGCATGAGCTGTCACTGTTATTTTTTAATTGGATGGTTTTGCTTATCCATGCTGTGGACTAAATGACTGTTCACTGCAGTAGTCTCTGTTGATGTATGTGTAGCTAATTGTCGATTTAAAGTCTTTAAAAACAATCATTTAAATATGTAGAAACAGGGGGATTTTATGTTATTTTAATGGATGAGTGCAGTAAGTAATCTCTTCTAGTTACATCGGTCAAATGTATTAAATCATACAGGGAGTGTACAGATCAATTTATACACAGCAGATTATATCCTATTGAATAAAACTGTTTTACAACTGTGTCCATATGCCTCAAGTTGTGTAATAAAAAGTAAGTTTCATACCACAAGTTTAAAGCACAGGTTGGAATTGTTGCTTTATGTGCCTTGAATTGATAGACGTTAAAAACAAATCTTGTTTGTGCCGAAACTCATTTGCTGGGTTTTTGATGCCTCTTAATATATATTGTTACAACCAAAGGTTATGACTACAGTGAATATCAGAAATTAGCAAGCAGATTAATCTACAGCAAATAGATTAGTGTCATGACTGTAAGTCCCTCCTCTTAAGGTCACTCCGGCTCTTTTCTTGTTTCTGTTCTGTTTTTTTGCACCTGCCTCCTGTTCCAGCCCCTCCTTTTATAAGCCAGACTCTCCTATCATTTTGAGCTCTGCTTTAGAAGATGGACGCTTGGAAACTCGCCTACCAGCGGGTCCAGGAGTGCCCCGACAACATTGGCTTCATAACGGCATCTCCCCGTCACTGCACCGGATCCTCCTCCGGTTTTTAACTTTTGTCGTGTCTGTCAAGGATGGATTACCCTGTTCTAGAGTTCTGGCTCCCCCTGGATTTTCCTACGGACTCCCTTTGGACTTTTGCCTGGACCATGCCCCCCTCTCCAAGCACCAGTGCACCTTCAACACTCCCCCCTGTTCGTCTACCAGCCCCGTTCCTAGTTCTCTCTCCCCCGTGTTTGTTTCACTCCCTTCTGGATTCTGCCTAGTGTGCATAGGGTCCTGATTAACGCGTCGTGACAATTAGAACCATCTAATTGTAAAGATGTTGGCAAAAATATACCCAGGCAGCTGGTATATTTAGAGGCACGTGAGTTCGTTGTTCTCTGGCACAGCTTTGGTGAAAAGAGTAATAAGTCAAGCACACTGGGTTAAACAAATATTTATTCATAATGAAATACAGACACTCAACAATACACAGCATAAACATACAACATACAAGTTATGCTATGTACAAACTTACAAACAAGGCATTCCAGAGGGCTATGTCCTGAACAAAGGTATTTACCTAATATGTAACAGCTATACAGGTCATCAAGACAGATGAATCTGTCTTCTAAGCTAAACATATTATGACCTGCCTCATCAAATCTCTCTCCATAGCCATTTTATCTAGATTCTTAAATACAATTTGATACAATAACACGTCGATAAATTAACCGCAACAATACAGTATATATATATATGATACATAAACACAATAAATATCTAAAATAAATTTTATTCTACTGCCACAATCTACTTGCTTGAGAAGTGAGCTGTGTCAGCTTTTGACCTTCTAGTAGTTGAGAATTTAGAAGAGGTACTGTACTATAAGTAATGTTTTAATGTACAAAGTTGTATGTTAATATTTACAGCAGCCAACCATCTGTCTGTGCACAAAGTTATTTGTCATTTTCATATATCAGGCATGACACCAACTTCCAATTCTAAGGAGTCTGAAGATTCAGCAGTTCTTTATTTGTTCCATGACGTAATGTTGGATTTTGTCCAACTTCGACAGACGGTCTCTACAGGCTTTGTGCTAAGGCCCAAAGAAATGCCTCCATTGTGGTTAACTCAAAGATAATTAAAACAGACAAATGGTAGGTTATTTAATTATTTCAGCAACTTTGAAAGCAACTGTAGCAACTATTTTAAAATTTAGTCTCCCAGTAGATACTAGTCTAACATTGGTGTTTGTTAAATTAAGGACTGTGTAGTCTGTTTTGCATTTTTTGTGCATTTGCTTTGTTATGGGTGAATAACAGAATGCAAGTAAACATCTTGTTTTCATTTCCATATACAAAATATCAACTCACAATAATAGTATTGTTGGTAATGAACTGTAATAACATTGATCATACTACTGTTATATTGAGTAAGCATCCAGCATTTTATATTAGGGTGATTATTCAGAATATTTCATGCCAATTTAATATATGGCTATTAGGAAAGTTATTCAATGTTAATTAGGCATGTCAGTATAAAATATTACTGGATACTGTACTTTAGTGATAATACTTTCTAATATCTTTTTATGCATGCAGGTAAAAGACATAATGCACTCTGCATAATACACAACACAATACATAATGCATTCAACACAACATGAATCCACAAACAAAAAGAAACATGCACATGCTGATAGAAGATTTAAGTAATCCTCAAAATTTAGAAAAACAAATAAATCAGTTGGGTTATTAGTATGTGAGACAGATATATACTATACATGCATGATGAAAAAATAAACAACAACAATCAGTTTCCCAAATTAAGCAGGTTAATAGCCATTATGAATAAGGATGAGTTCTGTTGTATTTCAATATAGATCATATGAACTGACACCCTGTTGAAATGTGATCAATTTACATTGCAATGTACTGTATAGTCATGACAATCAATAATCATATTGGCCTCTCGCACTACTTGGTATAGATGTCTACCAGCTATAGCTTTTGTGCACCGATAACTTTCACTACATGCTCAGTCTGGTTTTATTGCATGTTTTCAGGTTATCAAACAAAGGTACAACTGTGAACATTAGAATAGATTCAACAAAAACTCTATGGAAAAAAGTCATTGTATTACAATAAAATAAATTCAAAGCAGATTTCTCTCAGGAAGAACAATTGCTATTGGCTCTTCTTATACAGTATACCTGTATGTCATCTGTAATTTTCTGCATCAAACTTTAGTTTGTAATCAAGAATAGTGCCATAATATGTGTAACTTTTGACAATTTCAATGTTTTGCTCTTCAACAACTGTTAGCTTTGTAGTTGGCAGTTGCTTTCTATCATCAGTGAATATATCTCTGGTTTTCAACACATTATGTTGAAGGAAAGAGTTCTTACACCGTTCAGTAAAATACAATACTGCAGTACACCACACACCCATGATCTACAGTATGTCTACATCTGAAAATGAGTCATCAGCAAACTTAATGATGTCTCTGTCCTCAAAATGTCTTCTACAGCTTTCTGTAGCTAAGAACATACAGGATTAAGAACATACAGGATGGTCTATAATATATTGCCCTGAGGAGACCAAGTGGGAGAACATATCTGCTCTCTTATAGACTATTTTCTCTCACTCTGTGATCTTTGTCAAAATTCCAACCTACAAAATTCAAATTACATTTGAGAGAGCCATCAATAATTATACTGATGCTTTATAATGTATCAGATATATAATTAATTTCTAAATAAACTTATAATAAGCACCTTAAAGTGGATAATTTTGACTTTTTTGAAAACGTTTTTTGCCTGAAATAATTGAAAATGTTAATTAAAAACAGTTGCAACCTGTGAATAAAAGCAAAACTGAAGTTTTTTGTCATAATCATGCTGTCAAAGGACATTAAAAAAACAATTTAATAAAACTGTAACACTTCATTTATTTCTGTTAAAAGGCAGCTTTGAAATTAAAAACACAAAGGTTTTAAGGTGTCTTCTGGACTAAGGATCTAAATGGTCATTCTCTGTATGGGTCTTCCTTTATTCCCATTCATTAGAGAATTAATATACTGTGTTGGAAAATAAATTTGAAATAAAGTTATTATTAAAAAAAATTATAGTGAAATAGGTGTCTTTTAATCTGTACATTACAAGATATACAAGTGTTAGTATTTCAAAATTTGGAATAATTGCTCTTCTATAATGACAAATAAAAGGTAGACAAAGCTCTAAAGAGAAAAGAACAAATACAATTTTACTTCATAAGTAAAACAAAAACCTGCCAATAATATCAATTTCAGGTATCATAATAAAATCGTGACAAAATAACTGACACCAGTGAAGTGCACACTATATACTGTACATATATACAATGTATATATACAGTATATTCAAATATTAAAAATATATTTTACCTTAAGAGGAGAATGGTTAAAAAAGAAAATGAGTAAAAAAGAACTTATATGATATTTTGAAATTTAATATTTGTATAACTAGTTATTTAATAATGAAATTTAAGAGTCCAACACTAAGCTAATTTAAGACTGATTCTGGATATATCACACTTAGCAAATGGAACATGTAAACCATCACTATTATGTACTGCTCACAAATAATTGAAACACATCTTTATTTGTATCACTTTATTATTCACAACCTTTAAAATTAAATTAGTAATGCTTTGTATTTTAAAATACTTTGCCTTTTTTACAATGTACTTTGTGTGTGCAATGTAAAGACCTAATTCTATGTTTTTGCTTCAGGCTATAAAAGCACTGCAATGTTACAAGTAAAACATTTTTAAATAATTTACTTGTTGCATTTGGTTCTGTAGAAGTTGTTTCTGTCAAGTACTAAAATGAAAAAACAAAGTATACCAACTATCTTGCAGTGTTGCCTCAAGCACCTTGGATGTCGTTAATTGTGCCGCCTGACACATTAACTTCAAATCCACAATATGATGCAATAGCATCTGGAATAAATCTGGAGGAAGAATAATTTGATGTTCCTGGTAGTTAGCCTGCATATTCATGATTTAGCTAAATTAAAGAACGCACATACTGTAAAAGCTAGGGGTGACATAAATGAAACAGAAAATACAGTATTAACTTTTTTCCTCTTCTCCGTTTTAATAAATTCACTTTTAATATTCTGGTTTCTTCCAATTTCCATCAAACTGCCCTTGTTGATGTTCTTCTCAAATCCTTAACATCAGATGAACTAAGAGGTTTAATTGTCTAGCCAGAGACTAATTACTTTTTTAAAAACATTGTTTATGCTATCAACAATGTTTTTCATCAACAAGTGTATAGTCTTATTTGTTGGATTTTACAAGTGTTGGGTTAATTTTGATTTTATAGGATCAAAATATGGAATTATGAGCTTGGTAGCACAGTGGTTAGCATCGCTGCCTCACAGAGCTAGGGCTCTGGGTTCACTTTAGACCAGAGGAGCTATCTCTGTGCAATTCATACATTCTCCCTGTGTTTGTGTGGTTTTATTAGGTGCTCTAGTTTCTTCCCACAGTCCAAAGACATATTTGTAGGTTAAGTGCCTTCTAGAAAACTGGTCCAAGTTGCATGTGTGTGCATGTCTGTGTTTGTGTCATGGATTGGCGTTCAGTCCAGGACCTATCCCAACCTGCACTTGTTGCTTGCCAGGATAGGCTCCAGCTCTCCCTCAACTTTGAATTGGATGAAATGGTTAGAAAATGGATGAATGGTAGGATTAGATCGTTAACAGCAGCACATAACGCTGTTTTTTTTCTGTGCAGTTAATCCTTAATGTACCACAGCTGCATGTGGCTGTCACACTAATCTTATTTTTATAATACATTTAAATGTTTAAATACCTTTTTTGCTCTAATGAAACTGTACAGTAACACATATTTTTTATATATAGTAATTAAAAAACAGATAAACAGATTAAATTAGATTTTGATTGTTAAAATTGTATTATACACAGTGGCTTTAAATACATATTGTGTTTAAAAGCAAATAAGCATGTAAAAAAGGGGGAAAAAAAGAGCCCAGTAGTGATTTCAATGATGTTCAAACAATGACTTAGAAACTAAGACGTTTTTTATTCATATCATTTGATTTCAAAACACTTCAGGTCAATTTGGTTTCACTTCCCCTGAAAGCAAATAGAACATCAGTAATTTTAATTATCTATATATATATTATATAAAATGTTTCTTTGTTTTGTAATGAAAAATGAAATTTATTTATTTTTGCCCATCCTGTAATAGTGAGGCATTGACCCTTCAGTGATAGAATTCTTGTCTGCCATGCTGGAGGCCACAGTTTGATTCCCAACCAATGCGCAAGTTGTATGTTTAAGAAATTGCCCCTTGGGGATAATAAAGACTTTCTTTAATAATAAAATACAATAAATTATATATATATATATGCTATATTTACATTTGTACTAATTTTTATTTATTAAATTACAGTATGCAAGATTAGTCAGTCAACCAAATATAAAATAATAGTTTATTGTATAGTCTGTTGTATTTGTTTTTTGCCTAGATTTCTTTTATAACTGCAGTAATAATACATTATATTTTTTATAAATAAACATTGTTAATTAAACATTATCATACTTCTGATAATTCTGAAATAAAACTGAAAGTGTCTTCCCTGAACACATAGGAGGTCTGCATTAAGAACGGAACTAATAAGACTGATCAGGAATATTCAGCTTTAGAATCTCTTGAGAAGGTTGTTTCTTTTGGTTATTTTTATTTTCAGATACCATAATTTCCCTTTAGTTACATGACTCCTTATTGATATTCTATAAGTAAATTTTAAGAAGTACAACAGATTAAAGGAAACTTTCATTAACATCTAACACATCACATCTGCCACCATTCAATCTTTTTTGGGGAGTGAAAAGCTAAACACAGCATGCTTAATAATTCCACAGTACACCACAACCTGCTTATTTTGGACACAAGTTTTAATGTGGATTCCATATCTGTACATCGAGTTTTCTCAAATTATGTAAGAAAATGTTTTCTAAAATGCATAATAAGTTACTCAAACATGTATGGTACAGTATGTTAAAATTGTTTTCCTAATAAAGGGAATATATTATTCATTTCTATCAATTCAAGGTATTTTATTTTGAGAAAATATTACTCAGGAAAGAAACCTGAAAATCAAAGGCATTTTCCCAAGTTGTCCTGTCCTGCCTTTAAGTATCCAACCGTCTGCTGTCTTAAGGGAGCAAGGGAGAGATGAAAGTAATCAGGGCTAAATCAGGGCTTGAAAGCCATTTTCCTGAATAACGAATTTCAACACACAGTTAAGCTACAAAGTATTTCATGAATATTGCATTTTGTCTGTGAGGACTAGTTTCTTATTTACCATAATGTGTAGTAGCAATTTCCTGTCATTCTTACAACATGGATCTAATGTAATGAGCAAAAGACATATCTGATATATTACTTTTAAGCCTCAGAATGAAGCTGTCAGACAATCTTTGCAGTAGTCTTTAATTCGAGAGAATGTTTTTTTTATATATTCACGTAGCACATGTACAGGAGAGGCAGTTACTGGAAGAGACTTGCATGCTTTTGTACTAAATTGACATGCTTTTCTGCTCTTGCCTTTATCTAATGATAGTTTTATAATGAAATACATAGTCAATTTTGTCTTAGTATTGCAAGCTGCTGCTCTGTGATTGTGTTGTCCTTTAACTGTTCTTTACATGAAACTGGTCTATAGTACACTTTGGTACACTTGTTTACTATGGCTACTTTACAGCTTTGTGCTCTCTGTAATTTCAATCGTGTTCCCATGAAATAGAGTTTATAACAAACGTTTGGTTGATAACAACCAAGTTCAATCAGACACAGCCATCAGTAATTAGCAATCGCTCCTGACATCCTTGTCCTATGGCCAGGAGGTCAGCCCTCAGCCAAATTTTCACTCCATAATCCTTTCATAATGCTTTAATCTTGAGTGTTGTCACTCCTAGTGAAATAGTGTTTGAAATAGTGTTGCTCTTCCATTTTAAAGAACATAATTTAATATGATAATACTTAACACTTTTTATTTAGCCTCAAAGTTTTGTAAATGTTAAATAAATCCATCTGCTGAGGTGTAAGCATAAGAAATGATCTTACTATTGTACTCATTATTCATTGTATGATAACATAGCATACAGTGAAACAGTCAACCTGAAGTCAAACCTAAAAAAAATGCCTTTTTTCTAAAACATCTTTTGTTTCTATTACGTTTATATATTAATCAAAGGACAGCTAGGTTTCAGCCACAGGGTCCCTGAACTGACTTTAAACTCCACTTTGGATTCATCTCTCAATCCCACTCTTTTCACAAAGAACTCTTGTGGCTGATTGAGAAATAGCTGTGCCAAGATATGTACCTCCCCCAGCAGAATCAGAAAACAGTGGTGGGTGGATGGGACAAACCATTGCAATTTCTCCCCTGAGTCATATACCAGGTGTATCTCTTGTTCAGATTTTTCACATGACACTGAAGATCCAGGTAGAAGCTTATCCCCTTTCTCCAGTGCAGAGCACCAAGGCACCAAGGCTCTGGACCCCTCTCTCTGGTGTTGAAATACTGAGTGCAGCAATAATATCTTTATGTCACTGAGGCATGTGATAAAACTTTTGTCTCAGAGCAGGGTGGTAGCAACATCAAATTATCATCCCCCTCTGCCTCTGGTGCAGAGACTTCTGAACTTCACCTTCTCTGTTGCTGACAGCCAGGCTTCAGGTTCTGGCCAAGGCAGCAGTAGCTAGTTTTTCCCTTTGACGTGTTCCACCCATGGCCTGATGTTCTACTCCTTTCTTGGAGTCAAGACGAGCAACTTCTCAACTTCTCTTCTTTCCAGACATGGCAGCACATCAGCCCCGGCAACACTGGGGATGGCTGCTCCACTTCATCACCCCTGTATCATGTTTCTGTGCTGCAGTGTAAACTGATGTTTCTTTGGACAGGACAATGAGGTGGGTGGCACTGAGGTGCCGTGTTTAGCATTCATGCCTTGCAGCGCTGGGGCTTTGGGGTCAATTCTGAGCCTGGGGTGCTATTTTCCATATTCCCCCAACTTATGTGGGTTTCCTCCAGCAGCTCCAGTTTTCTCCCACAGTCCAAAAACATATACGCGTTGGTTAATTTGTTGCTGGGAAAATTAACCCTAGTGTGAGTTTGTATGTGTCTGTGTGTGCCCTGGTGTCCCATCCAAGATGTACCTCACCTTGTGTCTATTGCTCGCCAGGGTAATCTTCAGGTCTCCTTTGACTCTGTAGTTGATAAAAGGGATAGAAAATGGATGGCTGGACAATGAGGCTCATCTTTCCATTTGGGACTTCAGAAACCCTCAGTATTCACTTCTTCACCTATACAATCTCACTTCAGATCTTCCAAAATCCTTGAACCATCTCTGTCATACCCAAGACAACTTTTATGAGGCTAGTATTATTTATTTTTACACAAATGGCCTCCCATTGGAAGGTTTCATTTTCTCTCAGGCATAGGCTATAGTGAATCATTTCACTATAGCCTATGGAAAGCTACAGTACTTCCATATCCAGCTAAACTGACATCTAGGAGTTCTTCATCTCATCCAAAGTCAAATTATTTCCTCTCTTTGTCTGCCTCTTTGTTATATTTTTACAATCCATACTTAAATTAAATTTATCCATTAAATTTCTTATCAGATTGTTAAAACAAAATGTCAATTGTCAAGCAAGAGCACGAACAAATTCAATTAAAAAAGAATTGTGAAAAAATAATAAATAACTGCACTATTTATTAATGTATTAGCACAGATATTAATCCCAAACCAATGTTTTAATAATATTTTTTTTCAGTTATAAGTACAGCAGAGGAAAGGAAGAATTTTTTTTGTGCTTGCAATTAGTATTATTAGCTTTATATTATTTTGTATAAGGTATTTGTATAAGGTATTATTTTACAGTACTGCCCCAGCATGTTCAAAAGCAATGTTTTTAAGTACTTTGACTTCTGTAATTACTTTTTATTTAACTTTACTGTATTTCAGTTGAAGGATGATTTTAAAAAGACTCTGTGGTCACAACAATCAATTAAAAATGATAATTAATCATTGTTTATTAAATAGCCTCAGTACAACCATATGTTCACACTGAAGTCTGCTATAAAACAAAGTGTGCTATGCCGCTTTGAAAATGATGATCTAATTAAAAATATGATATGTCTGGAAAGGTGTTTTTAATCATATATTTAAGAACAAAAAAGACTTCAAGGAAGCGGTGAACATGTAGAATTTCTTATAATTTATTAATCTGAAGTCTAGATGAAGATGCCCTCAGAGGCCAAGTAAAATATTTACCAAATTTATATATTTATCATGTATATATATATATATGATTCATTGTCTTAAGAAGTGGACCCTGTTCATTTAATGTATTTTCATTTAACTTCCATTTGCCTCTAAGCTTCTTAAGTTATTGATGAAGTCTCCTCTGTTCCAAAATGAAAAAAATATTATTTTAGTCTCTTCATGAAAACCTTTTCATTGTAACATATGGCACATGAGGTTACTTACAGTATACAGTATATCATAATCTTTCTTTATCATTCATTGTGTAGCAAAACTACCCTCTAGGTAGCAGCCCATCACAGGACAGACAGACACAAAACTAAAACAGACAATTTAGCCAATTTAGAGACATCAAATAACCAAAATGGTTCATCTTTGATAAGTTGAAGACAGCAGTGGAAAGAAATGCCCCAAAACTGAGTGAAACACAAAATTACATTGCTGATACATTGTGTTTTAACACTTATGTTTCTTTTCTATAACAAAAGTTATGATTGAAATAGTAAAATCACTTAACAAATAGAAAATTGGGCTTTCTACAGATGATAATTCTTGCTTTGAAAGGATTCTGTCCCAATAAAATACTCCCCAATTTCTGTTACTATATATTTTATTTCTAACAAAAATACAAAGTATGACAAAAAGGCTGTAAATGTGCACGTGTCTACAAGTGAAAGCCTACTAAGGTGGGTGCATGCATGTCAAAGACTTTGTGAATTGTTGCTTTAGAGCCCCCTAAGCTGTGTGTCTCTTTCAATCTTTGTTGTTTTGGCTCATAATCAGAAGCAGGAACAGCCACAGGGATGCCTTGGGCAGCTCCAGCCACATCACTTACAAACTGCCAGCTGCTATGTAGCAGCATGATCATCACCTCATAATGCCAGAAGATGCCTACAGGGCATCTGAAGAAAAAAAATCATGTATTTAAAAACAGCTATTTTTACAGGGTTATGTGTCAGAAACATGTCATATGAAAGTGTCTAACTTTTACTGTAAGATAGGTATACAGGTACAGCATGTACTGGCCTTCTCTTGTAAAGTACTGCATCTACCACTCTTGTCCATTCAGTCATGAGTAAATCTTTTGAATTCAAGGTGCTGGTAACTCTAAAATGTTGCTTGTCAATACCACCGGCACTTAATTAAACAGCACTTATCTTGTTTCTAGCTCTGCCACTCTACTGATACTACAGTATTGGTCTTAGCACTAGCTTCTGTAGCCCCACACTTATTCCCCTTGCTCTTTCCCCATGTTTTGCAGTTCTTCCAGTATTGACTCCTGGTCCATTAAACCATCCTTCCTGGAGCTCCCTTTGCTTTTCTTCCATGTTTGAATTGCACCACGTGACTTCATTGACCCTCTCCAGTGTTTGGACTTCTTGCCTGTTCGGCCTGTTCTTCATGGATTCCCCTTTGTGCCCGTGTTCAGTGTTCATTCCCGTGGCATGTCAGCAGCTTTGTGACCATGTCTTGCCTGTGCTTCTGCCTGCCAGTTTACCTGTCTTGCCTGCCTGCTCGCTCATGCATAATGAAACGTTTACAAACTCCAGAGTGGTTTGAAGATCTTCGTCACTGCCCAGGTGACTAGGTTTGTCTTAAAAAAACACTCCCAAAACAGCAGTCTTCAAATGCAAACAAAACTGGATTTATTGCCTTCAAACAGTGAAACCCAAACTAAAAAAACGCACAGAACCTCTTCTCAGCCCACCTTTTCTCCAAGGCACCATTTCCCTCTACCAGTCTCTTTCCTAGACCCTTCATTCCAAAGGCCGTCCTCTCTTAAAGGGACTTGCTCATTTCTTTTAAGAGAGGTGGACATTTTTTTAAATAAATAAAGTAACAATACAAATCCAAAAGAATCTATCAGCTTTAACAAAGTCATGTTAGGGTTTTTTTATACATTTAAACCAAAATAAATTGTCATACATCAGTTATGTATTTATGGTTGGCCTACCAGTAACCTTTACCTTTAAAATCAGCAGTTTTTTTTTTTTTAATACTGCTGATGTGGCAGTGTGGGAAACCACAAACTGAAAGGTGACTGGTGGCCATTTTGCCCAACAAAATAGTATACTCAGGGGAACACTGCAGTGATTTTGGGGGGAAAAAAGGTAAGTACCATTCACTCTTCGTGCGTATCACATACTGTACATGCTCACAAAAATACAGTGCTTGAAACTTAGGAAAGTATTGGAGTATTTAACATTTATGTGGGATAGAAAAAAAAACAGGCACCCTGTCACAATCTTAGACTCACAAAATGAATAACAGCTCATTCAAAAGGCATCAGGGTGCAGGTAAATATAAATGAATATAGAAAACTAAGTTACAGTACACATTGCATACAGTATAGCAGCTTAATATAGGAGAAGTATTTTGAACATGAAATTACAAAACTAATAAAACCCATTTTAATAATAAAAGTTTAAAGGTTAGGGTACTCTAGAGTGCCTCATCCAACCAGAGTTGCATACCCAGCCCTTATTCATACACCGCTAGTTCTCTTGTAAATATTATATACTGTACATGTAACTCTGATCATCAAAGTAGATCTCTGCTAGGCAGTCTATGGAGTTTGACAGTTAACATTTTTCAGGATTTCTGACAATTATAAAAGAATTTGTGAGAGGAGTTTAAAATGATTTCTAGACTTTAGTGCTTGAAACTTCACGGTTTAGGTGGCTCAGTGTTTGAGTGATTTGAGTGTTGAGTTATTTGATAAATTGAAAAATTATATAGCTTCTGTACCTGGAATTAAGATATTGAAGTTAAAAACCTAACATGTAGTTGTTAATGGTGAATGAGAGATGAAATTGAAAAAGAGCAGAAGGTGATATATTCCTATTAAAAAATTGTATGGACTTATCAGTGTACAGTCTTTTAGCACTATTTATTTTATTATTGTTTCACACTAAACATTTACAGTATACAACCCCCCCCCCCCCAATTATGTAAACATCGTAAAAATAAATGATTAAATTGCTTAATACTGTTATTTAAAATGTAAAAAAATACACACTAATTTGTTCTGTGTGTGAAAGAATTACAGCATTTGTTCAATTAAAATAATTATTTCACCTTAGTCACATCTCCTCTCTAAAGACAATGGGTTATATACTGTAGACCTGCTATTAGATTGCACTTAAAAGCACTAACTGCCTAATGAAATTTGGATCTGTGGACCAAAAGGCTCAAAGCATTCATTAGTATGCAGCACTTCACTTTTCCCACTGCTACCTTAACCACTTTTTTCTGTTCTGATCCAAGTGTACAGCTGTGTATTGTCAAGAAGAGGATGATTTGAACAAAAGAAAAACAGCAAAACAAAACAAAAACGAAACAAAGTATCTGTACCAGACATAACATGATATTTACATGGTTTTAATTAAATAAAATCACCGCTAATGAAAATAGTTTTGCTACCCATGATGTCTTTCACAGTATCACCGAGGCTCTCTAAAAAACACTTTTTGTTTCCAGAGTTGATTTTGAACAGACAAAGAACCAGGCAGAAAGGTATAAGAACAGATTAAGTAATATTGACATCATTACTCAAATACATGATTTCATATTTTAGATATCTTCATGGCTGAAAACTGAGGCTGCCCTAGTCCAAACCGTGGTCTTTCACGTTGTGAAAGAGACATTCTTCAGAAAGGAACATACTGTACAGTATGCAGTATCATTCACTGAAGAAAATCATAAATATGTAGCACTTATGTATTATTTTCAACGTAAAATATAGGCAATGCATTCATGAGCTAGTTTTTCACTATAATGTAGTATAATGTAGAAGTAAGAAAAGTAGCAAAAGTGTGAATTGCACTTTTCACTATGTTTTATTATTAGAATTGGCACGCTGCTTAAAATTTATATGATTTATATATTTAAATTATGTTATACTGTACATATCGTAGTGAAAAAGAGTTAACTCGCAGAACTGGGTAGAATCTTTACTGCACATCTCACTATAATGTTTTCGTGAAATAATCACATTCTATTGCTATACTCTTCTGTATTGTTTTCTTTAAAACGTTCCATAAGAAAAGGAAATGACATTGATAATACTCTTCTCTAATTTATAGTTTTTATATTCATGTGTAAACTAGTTTTGTTTAAGCAGATATACATGTACAGTAGAGCCCTACTATACATGTATATCTGCTTAAACAAAACTAGTTTCCCTTTGGTTTTGGCACATGAAATGTCTTACAAATTGTTGGAATTATCTGAACAAGAGATTCCCTAAAACTGTTATAGTGTTTTAATATTTTGCCTTTCTAATTAGGTTCATTACATAAAACCTACTCTACAGTTGGTGTCTGAAAAGTACATATTGTAAAACTAATTTTAGATGCTTTATTCGAATACCTATAAAGAAAAAACATTAAAAAAATTGAAGGTTACAAAATGCATTCCTTATGTGAACACCATTTTGCACTGTTGGATTTGAAAGGTTTGGAGAAACTGTTGCTGACAATGCTTTTTGTTAATTGCAGTGGCACTAATTAAATACCAGTATAATATAGCACATAGCAGAGTCTTGGTTTGTAATGGGTACTGGCAAATAAGGATGCTATACCAGTGAAAAGAGACAAGTTATTGTAGCAGGAAAAAAATGACATGCCGAAAACATTTTACACTATATAACGTGCTGAATCTATGGATGTAGCCATCTATAGTGCATATCAAAATTAGTGGAAAGCAAACTGAGGTATACAGTCTGTTCTAACATACCAAATTTAGCCATTCACTGCTCAAAGAAGATTGATACTGTAGGTTGCATTTGTGTTGCATTAGATGTCAGTGAAACTGAAGCTTCATTTAATCAGTTTTTTTTCTAAGTCTAATTGGCATACTACCTGAAAATCTAACCTATAAAATATGTAGCCTAGCAACCATTTAAATGTAATCATAAATATAACATGGCTGGATCCATTAGATTGAAATCTCTTGCATCAGACCACTGTATACTGTATGAAACTTCAGAGCACAGTACTGTAGCATTCATGTACTGGAAGCATACGTCTTTAAATCCCCTTAATATTGATTCATGTAACTGGGGGGAAATTTTGGTAGATGAGAATAAAAATAACCAAAATATAGTAAGATTTGCCAATGTTATTAACAATATTAATTTATGAATATAAATATTTACTGTATATAGCTGGCATGGGTAGCTGAAAATAAAAAAAAGGTACAAAATGGCACTCGAATTTCTTCATAAATATTTCCTGCATCCAATTCTTTAACTTGGTCACTTGCTCAGTCAACATCTCTTTTGTCACGTATTTAAGGCTACAGATTCTAGATTTACTAATTAAGAAAGAAGCAAGTTCACCAAGGTAAAGCACGTGGTATGTAGAACACAATACGTTCGTTTCTCTTCTCTTCGCCTAAGGTGAGGAGCATTCTGACCCAATTCTGGCTGACTCAATGCCTCCCGAGTCTTCACAATGAGGTAACGCAATTAATTTCTAGACTGCTGAGTGACACCTGTGTAATTTCAACCTCAATCTCTTAAACGGTCTCCCTGGGGAATAAGCACACAAGCAAGCTCATGGTTGTCTACACGCATGCAGTTCATCTAAGAAACACAGAGGTTTTACAAGCTTATATCTTAACCTGTCTTGCTCTCTACACAAACCTGGGCATACACTAATGAAAAATTATGGTTGGGAGCAGTGATCCATGAAGGGTTTATTCTTCTGTGTTTAGCAGCACTTTTAGTTCTAGTTTATCTCCCAAACTGTGCAGGGAGATGGATCTAAATGATTGTCATCATGGAACTCTCTGTCTCCATTTCTGGAGAACACCAATCCAGGAGCTGTAC
The DNA here is from genome assembly GCF_059453375.1 of Lepisosteus platostomus. Lineage (NCBI taxonomy): Eukaryota > Metazoa > Chordata > Actinopteri > Semionotiformes > Lepisosteidae > Lepisosteus > Lepisosteus platostomus. The sequence continues at coordinate 38,636,645 of NC_142622.1, read as the reverse complement.
TGCTAGACTATTCTGACCATGACTATTCCTTGAGGAAAAATCTGAAGGTGTATAAATTGGTTTGAAGTAGTGTTTATCGTGCTGTATTCCTGACTGAAGGGCTTTTACAAGATACCTTACTCAAAGCTGCCAAACTAAACCCTGCTAAATAGGTTGTTTCCAAAAAGTGTAAACAATATACATGCAACATTTATAAATTGCCAAATTAACAAAATGCTAGACTTATTTTTCTACACTGTTATCCATTTTGGTTTTTTTTCCACAATACAAAGGTAATTGTACCACTGACTGACACAACAGATTAAGAATTTGCAAGCAGGCAAGAGTTTCAGGGAGCCTTACTTGTACTGTTTATATTTATGTGTAGTATTTATTGATTTCTAAACAGTTCTCATTAATGAATGTATTCCAATTCACTTGACCATAGCTAGGTCAGAAAAATATTTTTCAACAGGAACCACCAACTTCTCAGTTGAATTATGTTATAAAAAAGCTTTGAAAAAAGGCCTCCAGTGGTACTGTAAGATGCTTAAGACATAGATTTATGGAATGGACAGTGTTGCCATCAGTTGAATATTAGCAGGATTCCCACAATTGTGATGCTCCAGGACCCTCACTGAGTTAGGTTTCCTAGTCATATTACAGCAATTTCAAATGAAGAATCAATAGCTGCAATTTCAAATTACCTGTTATTAAAATACAGTACAACTGACTGGAAATCATTACTCAATGTTAACTGCTATTTTGAGGCTACTGCAATATGACATTAAGGTTGTACTTTTATTAAAACAGGATTCAACAAATGCTTAGAAAAATAAATGTGATTGATAATAAAATAAGAAAAAATAAAAGCAACCAGACAAACAAAGTCATTGGAGGGGGTGGGGGGATGATTCTTTTGAGAAGAATTAAAGAATTGATCCATGAAATCCTTGGTTCTGAATTGTCATCCTGTGTCACTACTCATTTTACATTATACAGTACACTCTTAGGATTTTACATACAGTATGTGGATCAAATCTCCCTTTCATCATGTTTATTCTAGACTAAGGAGGTTATTATTAAGTTACTGTATGGATAATACTGAAACACAATAGCCTATGTGTTAAATTGCTTGTGACAAACAGTAGCTAGTGACAGTTTGCTGGAAAATGCTGATGAGAAGGTGTGAAGACTTGATATACCTGAGAGCCAACATCATATTGACTTGCCTGTTTCAGAATTAAAGTATCAGTCTAGAATAATATAAACTCCTAGATTCTATTACATGCAAAGTAGGAAATCAGGATCAAATTCTGACACCAGCTAACTCAAGCAAATTCTAAACAATGTTGTCACACTTGAAATCGTGGAATGCTCAGTATAATACAGCACTTACAGCAAATACAGTTTTTCTTAAGTTCTCAGCATACTGTAGTTCAGATGATAATAACAAGGCCCAAACTTTTAGTATGTTAGCACAACTATATACCGGTTACACTATACACATATATTTACAACTTAGTGAGTTTTAGAGTCCTACTTATTTTAGACTTAGAAAACATCAGCATTCTGCCCATAAAACCCTCTATAAATTTGCAACAATACCACCTTGACAGGCCAAAGAGAAGCCTGCATTCTAATAAAAAAGGATCCTACCCAGGGCTTAATCTTCCTCTCTGAAACATGGATGCCCAAATGTAATTGGGAACAATTTAAATATTCTATAAATGCATCACTAAAATAGAGAGACATTTAGGCTAAGGATTCCACAACGTAGGAAATCAAAATTTCCTAAAATAAAAAAGACCACAGTTCTCTTGTAATACTATAACTTTATACATTACCTTATTCTATGGTCCATAGGTATGGAGATGGGTTTAATAACCTCACTAGGAAAAGCCTTGTCATTATAACATCTTCTGTGTTTACTTGGATGATCATTTAATTATCAAGTTGATCAGTTAAATGGTATAGTTAAAGTGTAAAGTTATTTGAGGATGAGAGATTTAACTACCTTGTTCTAAAGGCAATGTTAACCTTTTATTAAACGAAGTAATTTCCTTCACTAAATTGCAACTACCAGGTCAGTGTCAGTCAGAGGTCTGAAACAACTGACATCATGTCAATTAAAGGCCAGAAACAGCTCGAATAGGAATGTTGAGGCATACATAAAGATAATAAAATCAATTTCTTTGATGAAGCACAAAACCCATTAATTGAAATCACCCATTTAAAGAAACACCATGTCAAACAAAAGAGAAAAGTATTCCAGAGAAACGATAGAATAACAAAGGTGTTTATGTTTTGAAAGATGATGTTTACTGCATATGTGTAAATATGAGTTTTTATAACTTGAATAAAGAAAAGGACAGTATGACCAAAAAAAGGCAAAGGCAGCTGTTCCAAATATAGACTGCCCCGTGGCAGATGCATTCCGGTGGTATGCAATGGAACTTTGCGAAAATCACAATGTCATATAAACAGCCACATTATCTTCTAGCATATCCGTTTGTTCACATTTTAAAAGAATGAGTATATGATAAAGCCCTGCCACATTTGTTTCTGTCTACACTTCTCATCTGTGCTTTGATTTTCTTACTGTCTATAAAACATGGATTACCTCATAAAATATTTTTTCCATCACTTCTCTTCTGTCTCTTTTACAAAACCTCAATTTAAGGATACAGATGGAGAGCTGAATTTTTACTTTTTCTCTGCCGACCGTTCTGTCTCACCCCTTTCTGAAAGCACATCAGAGTTTCAATCTATAGTACTGTTTCCCCTGCAGCCTTCTCCTTGTCATTCTTAATTTACTTAAATAGCTCACTCAGTCCCCTCATTTCTAATATTCTTCTATATTTCCTTTCCTACTATCTAATGGTTTCAACATTTACTTTTCTAACTTGCAGCCACTCTTCACTGAATGTTTGATTCCTCTGGATTTTTTTTTTTGGCTTTTCAATGCTACCCTCACCTTCTACTTGACACCAGTTGTATCCTACTCTCCCTCACCTCCCCCTGTCGTCTTCTTTTCTTAATTTCCTTTTCTCTTCTCCTCTCCCTGTCCCCTGAACACTCACATTGTCAATTTTCATCACAAAGCCTGATCTTTCAGTATATCCAAATTCACTCTTTGGTATCTCACTTCTGCCCTTTGAGTGATGTTCATTTCTTGCAATACACATTGCTACTTATATTCTCTTTATTTCCCTTACCTCATCTCTTAGCTGTTTCTGCCCTGTCACCCCCAGGCTTGTTCAGTACATTGCTCTTCAATTCCAGCTCTCGTCCTGCTCAGGATATGCCCATGGCAAGCTAAATTCAGCTGCACACAAGTGCAAGACATCTAGGCTGCCTTTCAATGTCTTCTAGTCTTTCTTTTTCCTTTGAAATATTCCATATTTTATTATTGTTCACTTATTCTATTGTGTGTTCTTTGACTCAAAGTTACACTATTCTGTCCATGAATTTCCATTTATATTGGTAGGACCTGATTTTATTGCTAATCCTGAGGCAATCCACTAAATTAACTGTCGTTTCTTTTAATCATTTCAGATACTGTATGTGCATCCACTTTACTATTAATCTTTAATCTCTGAATGAGACGGGGTGATTTAAAAAAAAAAATCTGAGCAATTTCCAGGCCTGTATTTTATATTCCTGTCCAGAGTACTCTGCTTCTATCTATATAACATATAGTATACAACTGGCTCCACTGGTTCTTTCTTTAGTATCAATCATTTTTTTAATTGTTCTTTGTTGCTCCTAAAATGTTTACAGTTTCACTTCCCTTACTTTTCTCTTCCTTACCCACATCTCTATTCTCAATTCAGTATTTACTGCCGATCGCTATGTGAGGGCAAAAAACATAAACAATTGTTTTGACATTTCATCTAGACAGGCCAGTCACCTTCTAGATGCCTGGGTGGAACTAGTGATCTGGTAGTACAAAATGTTGTGCAGCAGCTAGATGGCTGTGATAAGGAATATTTTAACGACAGTATTGTACTGACCAACTACATGCCGCCACCAGCATATTTTCCCCGATACGTTGTGGAACTGATTTAGCACAAATGTTTGATTTTAACAAATTATTTTGCCATTTTATTCTACAAAACTTTTACATGTATGGCTGATTGCTTTTGAATGGTTGGAATCAAAACTGCGCCCACTCCCTTTAAGGTAAATCAAATCCAACACATGAATAAAGTGTAATAGTCAAAGTATGTATTATGGTTACAATTGACGAAAAGGTCTCTGAATGTTAACCATTCTGAAGGTATTGTAGCGCAACGGGGGCTCAGGCGGGCGCCCTTGTCGCATTAGGTCGGCCCCCCACCGTCGGGGGCTTGAACCCGGGACTCCCGCGTCACTCTGCAGCGACCCAGCCCCGTGAGCTAAAGAGAGATCTCGCTACAGCCCAGTAGCTGTAGTCCTGCTATCACAGGGAAGGGCGGTGACGTCACCTGCTCTGGTACCCCCGGCTCTTACACAGTACCTGTCGGCCGTAAGCGTTACAGTATAATGTTTGGAGTATATTATAGGGCACTAAATTCAGGTATTGATTAAAATTCAACAGTTTATAATGGTATTAAAAAATTCTGTGCAAAAGAGGAAAGTTTCTGTACGAAACGACATGGTTTATACATTTAGAGAAGATATAAGTATCTGCTCTGTGATTGTTTTCTTCATTCATTCATGATGGTCACTTTGAATAGATTTAAAAATTCATGTTTTTTAGAAAACCTATTGTTGACTTCCATTTCTCATTTGGATGTGATGAGTCCACGACAAATAGATACTGTATCAACTCTTCAATAGTATTTAAATACTGTTGTATTTAAGTTTTCATTTAAGTGTGCAAAGAATAAAAGTCCCCAATCAGCAGGAGCTGAATCAGGTCTCCTTGTAGCTTCTTTTCTGTTCAATTCTTTTTTCTGTACGTTTTGGACATTCCTTAAGTCCAGAAATGCATCCTGTTGCTCTTCTGTGGATTGAATCCAAGAGAAAACATTTCTTGTGGTGACCAAAAGTGTATACACTATTCCAAATGAGGTCTTACTAGTCTTTTGTACCATTTAATGTAGTGTTGAAATTGTGGGGACAACAAGGTTAGCAAAGTTTGCACTTTATAGCTTGATTAACTTATACAGAAGGTTTGAAATAATGGGTATCTGTTGCTTACCTTGTTGTTAGTATCTGTAACTAACCCTGAGCTAGGATACATGGAGCAAGATGCAGATGATCAAAAGATGTTCCTGATATTTTTTAGGTTACTGAAACTTCACAGTAAGTAAGGTTTTCATATAAAAAAAATAACAGTGATTAGGTCAGGTTCCTATTAAGGTATTCCAAAGGAATTGGCCACAGGATAAATAAAATAATAAAAAAGGAAGATAGGAAAGAATGGGAAGAGAGAACAGGACTTATTACTCATCATAATCATGATAATCAATCATTATCATTATTTTTGGGGATGAGCTGAGGGAGAGTTCCTTTGTCCATTCAGTATGGTAACAAGATTCTGTCCAGGTAATTTGATCACTATAATGAATATGGACTCCTCATTATTATTAGAGATCTTGCCATCTTCAAGTTAGGAATTTCTGATTTCCTATATTGAGGAACCCTCAGGCTAAATATGTCACCCTAATTTTAGTAAAGCATTGTTAGAAAAAGAAAATAGGTTCCTTTTCACTCCTGGGCATCCATGTTTTAGAGAGGGAGACTAAGCCCTGGACAGGGTCCATTTTTTAAAGAATGCAGTGTTTTTTCTCATTGGCCTGTTTAGTTTGTTTTGTTGTATATTTATATTTGTAATTTTCTAGGTCTAAAGTAAGTAAATCTCTGAACACCACCGTTCAGACATATGTGTTTATAAAGTAACTTGCATAATTTTATCAGATCTTTGGTCATAAACGTTTGTCTCATCCAATTGTGGTCATGATTATTATTTCATCATCACAGCTGTGCCAGAGAAAAAAAGGACACATGCGCTGCATAACGCTGAGTAATCACTGACTTCAAGGGATACAATTATTAATTTATCGAATTGCCTGCATACAGTAGTGCGTTGGTGTCAAAACTGATTGTTAAATTGATTTAATAAATTTCCTACTGAATTTTATTAATTTATCTTGGCACACTTTATTACAATAGTGTCATTTGATTTAAATTCTACTCGTTATATATTCTAAAATCATTTTCCTTTTTATTTTATAAGTCTACATAAAAACCTAATTATTTTTCATATGTACCATCCTCATGCTCAGTGTTTCTTTTTTTGTATCTGTAGTTCATGTTTTTGCAACAGTACTTTAATGCATAGCCATATCTGCTATTCGTTGATTCTATATTCTATATTCACTAATTAAAAAATGTTTTAGTGATATATCAAATCTTATTTGTCATCAATACAGGACTGCAAAGTGAAAGTCAAATTATAGAAAATAAACTACTTCAGAACTATTGATTAGAGAAGGTACTGTACTTACAGTCTGATGAGACAAAAACCAAACAAATTGCCCTGGAATGAAGAAGGGTGAATTACAGTATGCATAACAGATCCTTGAAGACATAAAAAGGACAAAGGTTAACCTTTTCCCTTAACAACAGTGCAATCTGAGAACTAACAAATTATTATCTTTTTTAGCAATGTAAGCTTGTCCTGCAACAGTGCAAAATATGTCTCTATTCTGAATGCTCCAGCTGATCATTCTATACTGTGAAAATTAAAGACAACAGAAGCTTAGAAGAAGAAGAATGCTGCTCCCTACTGGAATTTAAATTTTGTGAGAAGAAAAAGTAGAAACAGAAATTATCCCATGGGCAGTGTTGAGCTTTGCAGTTGTTTTCAAATTGTTTAAACATGTGATGTGAATGTACAAATGCATTCTAATTGACAAGTAGAATTGCAGTCAGAATGAGTTCCAAGTTGTTTTCAATTCCAAGGTATGTGAAAATGTAGAGTATTAGAATATTTTGAATGCTATCACAACTGTACTGAAAGTAATTAAATAATGCTGTTGTCAATATTACAGTGGCAGTCTTGCAGTCTTCTACACAGGCAGGTACCACGGAAGTACAGTAGCATGGCTTGGTAGATTTTATCTAGTATATTTTATGTTGCATAAGTTGCAGAATGCAAGCTTAATAACAGTGTATTTTTAAAGGAATTTTTGTTGGTGCAAAATACATGTTTACTCCTATTGTACATTGAGCTGGAGATATCCATATACTGTACAATATACAGTATACTGTATAAATTGGATAAAGCGTGAAATGGAAATCTAATAAGTAAATTGATTCTTAAAATGTAGAGAGCTTTGCAAAAAATATATTGGTGCTTTCAGAAAATATATTTCAAGGATGTAACTGCTGTGCTACAGTACGTGCAGAAGTTAAGAAAACAGTGCTTCAACAAAGTACACTTTTTAGGTTACTTTAGAAGACAATGTACCAAAACAATATATGCTGTCTAGGTCATTAGATTAGCTGAAAGTAACGGATAAGCTTTGAATAACAAATCTTGTGGTACTTCTTCTTTCTTTTTATAATGTAATCTGTTTTGTCTTAGGGAAAGGGGAAGTTTTAGAAGGGACAAAGTGCTGAGCTTTTTTACAGCGCAACGTCTTATAAAAACCCTGTACTGCTTGTAACAAATTGAGTCTCTGGTTGCACTTTGCAAAGTGGCAACAGGGCTCCCAATATTGCAATATTGAAATAAAGACCTTACTCAGGTGAGAACTCTCTCTTGTGGCTTCCTTGATAGGTAAATTTCCACGACAAGTGCCTTAGCAAGTTTACACATTTTATTGTTTTACAGCTTTACAGATTGACAATTTAAAGTAACAATTAATATTTGTTACATACACCACCTACATTTCACGTTCAAATAAAAAAACAAGTAAACGGATAATTAATGTGAAAAAAATAGAAAAGTCAGAATTGCATACATAAGAGGCTCATAAAATTACCTTAAAGAGCCATTTAATTAATTGAGTTACCTCTGTGCAATAATAGTAATGTACAGTATTTGTGATTCATATGATTTTAGAATATTACTATTTGATTTGCTTCTACATTCATTTTAGGAGTATCAGAAACAAACAAGATGAGATAGAAGCTACCACATTACAAAGCGATTACAATGTTATCACAGAAACCCAGCTAACCATAAATGATGGAGAGAAATGTAACATTAGTGGAGACATTCTATTCCAGAGTGACAGGAAAGACAGAAGAGGGGGAGGTGTAGCTCTATATATCAAAAAGAGTATTCAGGTTCAGGGACTCGAGTTAGAAGAATCAAAAATGTCTGTGACTATGTAGGACTGACTAATTAAAAAAAACTGATTATAATTCAGTACTGTACTAAATTAAGAATCTCTGTGCAAAAGACTGGGCCTGTAGGAATAGGAAATACATTTTGAAAGTGTTCAGGTTGAGTCCAAAGCAAAAGTTTACAATTCTAGGAAGCTGATTTGTAAGAAATGAGAGATGTAAAATTAGATAAAATGGATAAGAAATATATAGAAAATTGATGGCAACAGTTAAAACAAATGTATCTGTTAAGCCTGTAAATGAAAAGCTAAAAAATTGTCCTGAAATGGTTCAATAAATCAATTAGGCAAAATCTAGGGGAAAACAGGAATCTAGTAGAAAATAACAGAATCCCGCCATTTTAAAAGCCTGAATGTCCAATCAGAGAAAGTAAACTTAAAGTTAGTTTAATTTAGTTGTACAAAAGGCATTCATCATTGGCAATACGTATCTGTTACGATTGGTTGCTACCACAAACTGTGGTGTATCCAAAACACTATAACTACTTTTGTACATTCATCTATCAAATTATTATGACAAATCCAGAGTGGAACTGATTGCAAGCACATGTAAAAAGAGATATCAGAATGGCCAAGAGAGCATTTGAAACAAAAATTGTAATGGAGACTAAAATAATATAACAATAATGTAATATAAAAACTTGCAATATATGTAATACTGTATAACAGCAAAAAATAACATAAAGGATATACTGTATAGTAAAATATATCTGGGTCAATAATGGTTAACTACTAGACAATGAAAGGGAAATGGTTGATACAGTAAATGATTTTACTCAAGTATTCACTAGGGAAGAAATCAACAGCATGCCACAGGCAGTGGAAGGACAGCTTTTGTATTTGATAGTGTTAGCATAGAAGAGGTAAAAGTGTTTCAGGTATTAGAAGTAATCAAGATGAATGAATATCCAAGGCCTGGTGTCTCTTACCAATTCTACTCAACGAATGAGAGATGATAAGATGAGTAGGACTCATCAATTGCTTATGTATCTGCCCATAAAAAGAATGTGAAGACTAGATCTACTAATATTAGACCATTAGGTCTGATTTTTGAGTAGTGTTAGGGATTTAATCTGCTGAAACAATTAGAAACCATGAATTGAGTTTTATGATGGCTGTTAGGAATCAATCAAACACAACAACAAACAGTCGCACGTGCAGATTCTGAATATCAATATGCAATTTATTGATACAACACCAAAACATGCATAGCAAACCAACAAAAGTAATTGTATACTGTATGTGTGAAAAGATCTGCTGTGATAAAAGTGGTTGATCATTCATTGGGGGATTTTAAAGAATGAATTAATAACACTAGAGTTACAAATATACAGTATTTACAGTATTATAACATTTGTTTTTGTCTACATTGTACTGTACATTGTATCACTCTCATATAATCACATTCATATTCTGAAAGACAAGTCAATACAGTATGCATTATGCATTGCATGCAATATGATTAAAAGCGTTTTGAATAATAGTTTAACTCTTGAGAATTATAATATTAAATGAAGATTTATAAGCAAAGATCTGTTGTCCAAACACTTCTTCAAGAGTTGAGCTTCCTGCTGAAGACCGAGCTGGGTACGTCTGTCAAAATGGTCCGCTCTCTTTTAGCTAGCTGACTCTGTGCCAGGGATGTCTCAGTGCTCAAATAGAGTGGAAGGGAAAACTTTGATTTTCTTGTCCTGATCTTTATATGAAAACAAAAACAGTCTGTGTGCAGACGTCCTATTTGGTCTGGTCATAACTCGGTTCATCCCAGCTATAAAGCTTTACTGAATATGATCTGATTCAGAGTTTTTTTAGCATCCAAACCAGGAATCAGAAAACTTGAGAAGGGGAGTTCAACAGAGCCAGCTTTATTCAATCTGCAAAAAGGGGTATTGTAGAAAGGGAGACGTTCCTCATTAGATCGGCAACCTTTGGGTGATTGACTGTGACCTCTGACCCACTGTCTTTGGGATACTGTATATTGAGAATGGATACAGCTTGACAGTTTCTTGATGTGAAATACACTGCTTATGACAGAGGCACCCTCCAGTTGTATTCTTGGTGCTTTGGTGCTTTACAAAGGCTTAAGCTTCTAGGATAATGTCTGATCAAGGCAACAGAAAGATTAATAGAAATCTTTGATAACACTTACAGTAATTCTTATTGTAATAATATGCATTGTGCTATATCTGTTACATGTAAGATAATGGAAACCATTATGAGAATTAAATGGAGGATTGCCTGTATAGAACAAATATCTTTGGAATTTACCCAAAAAGGGTCTTCTCCTGACATAAAGATTTCCCCATCTCTGCATATACAAACATACAGTATTTGTATATACTGTATATTATACATATTTTCTGTATACTTATGAGTTCCTATATCTGTCTTTAGAAAGTCCTTAGAAACAATTCCAATTTTTGACTGTGAGATGTTTTTGAATAATTTATTCTATCTATGAACATTTGGTTTACCATATGTGCCTAATGTTTGTGTATATTTGTTGAGAACAAGTTTGCATCTAATAACACCTTGTCTGTTCAAATACCACTGTACTGTTCTTTCTTGAACAGATGTTCCAGATTTTTCAGGCAGTCCTTGACTTTTTATGGAGCCTTCAAACATTTAGCATCTTCTGCTTACAGATATTTTACTTTGTTTTGTAGATTACTTGTTTACTTCAATTTATCGTGATATTGCATTTTTTGTTATGCCAAATATGTCCAAATCATTTCTGTCTGTATAATTTTAAAAAATGGGTTTAGAGTTATAGTTTTATATTTGAATATGAAATTCAAACTTTATTGCGCTACACATTGTGTTTCATAAATTAAACAGTAAGTATTTTGAGGACCTTAAGGATAGTCTTCGCTGAATGAACCACAGAGATTCCAAAGACATTAAAACAATGAAGGAATGATAAGCAGAGGGAAACAGCATTTTGTACTGTTGTGGTACAGGTGATCAGGAAATGGACCTAGAAGGGACTTGCCACCCAGGTCATAGAGACTTTGTCTCCAGGACCTGTAAGAGGTCTCTACCATACTGTAAGTCACACTTGCATTCAGATAGTGGAGATGAATGATACCCCAGTAGAAGACAGAATAAGAACAGACGGGCTTTTTATGACCAAAAATGATTTGTTATATCAGCTAAAGAGAGTACTCAGGGGGGCAGCTTTTTGTTCCTCGAAAACAATGTCTGGCCTTACTTTGTTGGAAGATATTTAGATAAGATACAAGCAAGGGCTTCGCAGGGATATTTTTGCCTCAGGGAACTTGAGGAGGTTAACTACTACTGTTTAAGGTGCCCAGTTAACAGCATATCCTAAAGACGTATTGCACATGCCCCCACATTTTTGTTGTATGTCATTGAGGAAATGTTCTGGCACATAGGCATTAATTTGGTGTCCTTTACCACAAATACATCAAGGCCATTAATACAGTATATCAATGAGTATCAACAAGTAGATTGTTGCTCAGTATCCCACATTTTCCCTATTCAGAACATATTACAAAATCTCAGCTACTGTACATACAAGTCAGTCTCAGAATATACAATTCAATGTATTTGTATTGACACGGAATTTGTCACTTTTTTCTGTCAGTATGAAAAATAAACTGCACTATTTTTAGATATAACTCTATCACCAGTTACGACTGTTTATGCACTCATTCAATTTAAGATTGTGAACAATTTTGTAAGAAAAAATGTGTTTAACTCGTTGTGCTGTAGACATACTAGTATAATTATTATAATATTATTATTATTAAGAAAGCACCCATTATTTTTGTCTTTGGATGTCTCACACCACCAATTTTAATCCAAGTCTTCTAAAAGCCAAGGAGAGATTAAACACATTTCCAGTAATTTCACAATCTGCAGTGCCAATGGCTCAGGAAAGGCTTCAGAGGAAAGATAGATGCATATTTCAGTGATACCACTGCTACCTCAAAAGTGCCTGACAAGTCTCAGTCATGTCTTATTTAAAATACCAAGGATAAACATACAACTCTCTTGATATCTAACTAGTTGTGTGCCACCATTTAGGAAATTCTGATAATATTCAATTAAAGACACAGCTCAAATTTGTAGCATCGATCTCTCAACTGTAGGGTCTGAACTGTTCTCAATCCAAATCTATACTAGTTGAAAGTTGCAGGATCCCCTGCACTTTGTATATATGAAACTGGGGGTCAGCAACCTACAATACAAATGTCTAATAATTAAATAAGTTGTCCTAATATACATACTGTATACAGGGGTACACTGGAATGAAAATCTAAATAAATATTTCAGCATTTTCAGTCTAATATGATAATTGCATCTAAAAAATGATAGAATTCATATCAAAAGATGCTATTTTTAAATTGTATAATGTCCTAGATACACCACATTTATCTAGCACATACAGTTCTGGTTTCCCTTTTACAACACAGATAAAGAATCCACTGAGAAAGTCCAAAACTCTTCCACAGCGTTAGGAGATGGATTTATAAAGACAAGTTGAAGGATACCGAAAGTTCTCATTCTCAGTAAAATACGTGTAAGTGGTGTAAGTGGAGATTTGATTGAGGCTTTCAAAGTTTGAAAGATAAAATACAATTGTTAAGCAATAGGTATTTCAAATTAAGTAATATAAAATATAAATAGAAATGTATTAAAACAGGCATTTTTACATAAATAATTAAAAAAGCACCTTTTATAATAATTATAAATTCATAGGATAATATAAAAATGCACATTGGTTTAAACATCTAAAACTAAGGCTTATAATGTGTGCTGCACAAGTTTATAAAAATAAACAGTGATTGAATCAGTATTACTTATTAACTTTTGTTGCATTTTTCAAATACAGTAAGACATAAAGAAATGAGTGTGTGGAGATTTAAAATAATAACTGTACTGGTCTGATTCATTAAATCTGATTGGCCTTTAAATCTAGCCTGAGGGTCTCCTTAAGGTAATTAGTAATTAACTGAGATAAAAAGGGTATATTAGGCACTATAGATAACACAGTGTCTTAGAAGGATAAATATTACTGGAAGGAATTTCAGTATTATCACTAACATTTCACGATTGCAATTTCTAAAATGGACATGGAGAGTGGCTTACTGAACTTGTGTCATGATCATGAAGTAATTTACTAAAACAATTAGATTTTTCCAACAGCTACAGTTCTTAACGGAAAACAATAGTCAAGTATATACAGTATTTCACTAACCTATTCCAGATTCATAGTGAAATCTTAAGACTATGTGACATGCCCCAGTAATACAAAATCCATCTACTTGACAAGGGAGAAGAGAGTGTTTATGTCTTCTTTTAATTACTAGTGGAAAAGAGTAATGTAATTAAAGTAAGGATTCTGTAGTCTTATCACATTATCTACAACCTTTTAAGTCTTATGGTTCTTTTTTCAGTAATGAAATGAATGTAGTTAACGAATGATTTGTCATGTAAAGTACAGTACCTGTAATAGCATTGTCATGTTTAATTACAATTTTTGCAATACCGATGTTTAAATAAACTGTACTGTTGATGTGTGCAACACATTCCTTTTAGGAACATTTATGTCATGGCAGAATCTTGACATCATCTATTCAAAACAGATGTATCCCAATCAAAACACTGCATTACATTTAAAGTAAAAAAAGTCTACTGCTCAAAATATTACTTTTCATACAATAACATACAATAACATAAGGCATGATAAATCATTTGCATGTTTATTCAGAAGTGTACCTTAGTTGCAGATTGCTGCAGCTATTGTCACAGATGTCAGAAGGCATGCCATGGAAAGGCCAGGAGAGCAATAAAAATACCTGTGCGTAGCAGCAAAACGGGGGTTAGCCCGGGCTCAGGAGGTCAGACGATGTCGGGTAGAAACCTATGCCATCAGGCCACGGAGGAGATGACCTGGAGCTAGGCGGGTCTTAGGACATCCAATCCCTCAATGCTGAGCGAGGAGGAAAGGGTAACCCGGAAATACATAGCCCCACACAAAGACAAACTGGAAGGACAAGCAAAGAACTGGGAAACTAGGAACAGAACAGAGTAGGAGCGCCCTCTAACTGTAGAGGGCCTGACAGTACCCCCCCCTTCATCGGCAGCTAATGATGTCCAAAAAGCAAATTAGCTGCACGGCACTGGGGAGGGGAGGAATTTAACTGGAATGAAACCTCTGGGAGTTCATGGCTGAGAGCTACCCCCTCCTTCAAGGTTAAAACCTTTATTGAGTAGAGGAAGGGGGGTGGGCAGGGATCCAGGGGAGCGAGACAAAAAACATACAAAACATGTAAAAAAGCACGCACAACAAAAATTAACCTGATCAGGGCAACAAACCACATGAGAAAGACTTGCAACAGATAGGAACCAAGAGTCCAGGAAAACAGGGGTTAGTGAGACCAGGGAACAAAGAAACCAGGAAGTGAGGAAACCAAACACCAAAAGTAAAAAAAAGTAACAACAAAAAACCAGTTGAAAAAAATTGAAAAACACCGCACACAGGGCAAAAAATAATTTCAACATTCTGTCAAGGATGCTGGGAGTGACAACCCGAGGAAAGCCAGGTATTCGTATGTGGATGTCGGGAAGGCATACCGCTGAATTACCCACTCACAGGCATGGATGTGGTGGGTGGCATCCAGTGATTAGAATAGGAGAACTGGAAAAAAAGGCCAAAGCGATGCTCGCGGGGTCAAGGTATGGTTCAGCATTCTGTCACGGATGTCAGAAGGCATGCCGTGGAAAGGCCAGGAGAGCAATAAAGACCCTATGCATAGCAGCAAAACGGGGGTTAGCCTGGGCTCAGAGGTCAGACGATGTTGGGTAGAAACCTATGCCGCGGAGGAGACGACCTGGTGCCAGGCGGATCACAAGACAAGCTCAAGCTCTCCAGTGATATATATTATAATTGGCATATTGATAGCAGCTCACATATGAGTTCTCTAATTAAAAAATGTGGTTAAGTTTAAATTTGTTGTACTGATCTTTGGTTTCCTGCCAGTTTGGAGAAGTATGTATTTTACAACAGAGCGATGATTATTACATAATAAAGGTTACTAATGAGTGGTCATTTGGCCTATCTAGCTTATTTTGTCTCTAATAGAAAATTATTTCAGGATCTCATCCAGCTGTTTCTTCAAAAAAGCCAAGATATCAGCTGTAACAACATGATTGTGAATCTTGATAATTTGATAATTTTAACACATTTCTCAATGTAAATTATACACTTTTTAACATTCTGTTTTTTCTTTATAACTTCTACAAATCATTTAGAATGATGTGTCAACATTAACACTAGTCTTTTCTGTGAGCAAATTCTTCCAAGATTAGGATTTCCAATTTTTAAGTATAGTTTATAATCTGCATGCAATACTGTTAAAATGACCAAAAGTCATTGGTCAGATGTTTTCTCATGTATGGGTTTTGTATTTTTGAATTTATATTGCAGTGTTACTAGCAAGAAAAAGGATGACAGAACCGAATAAATATAGACAAATTAGTGTAACCTCTGCTACGTGTAAGGATATGGAAACAATAATTAGAAGTAAACTAGAGGAGGACAGAAACTATATATGGTATTGTTAATGTACTATATCAGGCATTGCTCTCTTGGTGTATTTTTTTCTGAGACATTTTACTTCATAATTTGCTATTCTTTTATTGTAATACTGAGAACTTTTAACACTCAAGGCAATATTTCTTACTCTCTTTTTCTTGGCTTTTTAATATACTGTACTATTCTACCTGTGCTAATATTTCATTATATTATTTTTCTTAATCTAGAATTAGGTATTTTTCATCATTCTACAAAGTATTTTCTTTCTCTTTTCAAATTTGTGTATCTTTTCTTAATTTGATTCATTAAACCAATTTGGGTCATCTCTTTCCTAAGTAATTTATTTACTTGTGACTTGATTCTGTGATGTTTCAAGCAGAATATCTTTAAGCAATTGTTATTCATTTTTCACTGATTCTATATTTATCCCTTCTTAATCCATTATACAGTATGTCTTACTTACTCAGTAAAATCCCTTCATATTTCTCTTTCTTAAAATTGTAAACATTTTACATACTTCACTTTTAGGATGCTGTTTAATAGCATACCAAATATTTTTATTACATTTCCATATTTGTCTTTAATCTCATTTTTATCTTTTTAACCCTTTTCCTTATGGATGTTTTTATGCATGCCCTTATAGTTTCTAAAACACTTGATTCATCATGTTCCTCTGCCTGAGTGTTCTTTTAGATTAATAATGCTACATTTTCTCTTCTTCCATATTTCTTGTCTATCAGGACTGCTGTGTATCCCCTCATGCGGTAGCCGCCATATTTCATTGGTTTCATTTACCTCGTAAGCACTTCCTGGTTTTCAGATTCCACCCTCTTTACCCTTGCCACAGAACCTAGACAATGATGAATGTAGCACTGGCTGAAGAATTCAGTTCAGGAATGAGTCACTTTAGTTATTCTGAACACTAGTACTGTATACAGTATATGCGTCCTCCATATAGAAGACAATTACAAGGACTGTAATTACAGTATGTCACCAATGCTGCTTGTAGAAGATTTAACATATCAAGTGGAGTACCACCAACAGATGTACCACTGTTTTCAGTGTTCTCTCCTAAGCAAGCACCAGAAATGCTGAAGCCATGATCATCCACTATTAGCTCTGTTGGGCTGGTCATTTCATTCGTAATCAGACCCAGGCTCTGAAAGAAATGTCTGTTCTGTAAGCTTAGCCAATGCAATTACACACTTTTTTACACACCACAAATTCATGCGGCAGTTGTGGTCAGAGCCATCAATACGGACTCAATTTGTATCTTTTTTGAACCTCCATAGCCCGCATGCAGAGCATGTGCACTTATTCTAGGTGATATTCTGTGGTGCAAAATATGGGTCAAGAGAAAATAAAAATAAAAATTCTAAGTGAATAGAAAACCAAAATGCTTTTTTTGTACAGTAGCTGTTGCCAAAGAGCAATAGTAACAGTTTAAGAAGTGCTTTTCTCAGAATTCACAGAAAATTGTTTTGCATTTTCTGTTTTTTTGTCCATTTAAAGTCACCTTTTGTCAATTCTGTTGCCCAGTTAAAAAGACTATAAATGCTAATTATGAAACATGGTTTGTTGCTCTCATCAGTCCCTCAAGCAGAGATTGCATGTGAATCTGACTAGTCATAGAGCCTGTATAACTCACACCTCAGTCCTGCTTTTTACCAATCCCTTGATTTAGAAATGTAATAATTTATAATAATAATTGCTTACACTTATATAGCGCTTTTCTGGACACTCCACTCAAAGCGCTTTACAGGTAATGGGGACTCCCCTCCACCACCACCAATGTGCAGCATCCACCTGGATGATGCGACGGCAGCCATAGTGCGCCAGAACGCTCACCACACACCAGCTATCAGTGGGGAGGAGAGCAGAGTAATGAAGCCAATTCATAGAGGGGGATTATAAGAAGGCCATGATGGGGTAAAGGCCAGGGGGGAAATTTGGCCAGGACACCGGGGTTACACCCCTACTCTTTTCGAGAAGCGCCCTGGGATTTTTAATGACCACAGAGAGTCAGGACCTCGGTTTTACGTCTCATCCGAAGGACGGAAATGTAATTTATTACTTTAAAATTTAGTATTGTGAAATTCTATTCCAATTGTTTTATACTGTATATTAGATAGACAAAACTGATTGTTTTTGGTCTATAAGGAAAGTATTACACCTGATGAAAAACCAAGGTAGTGCATCACACAATCCTGCGTGTTATGCATGGTAGTTGCAGAATATGTTGTGTTCAGGGATCTAGAGTGGTGTGTTATACTAAAATCTAGTGGTCAATTCAGGTGATTCAGGTTTTGCAGTTGATGACTTTCCATTCTCCATTTCACCTCAGATGAAGATGAGTATCTGATCATGATGTGCTCAGTGCAGGATGTATTCTTTTAAGCATAACAATGGAGTGTTGGGAAAACCTTCCCCTGAAGAGATGATGGCCCACTGCACTGTATCTTGAGCCCTTTTTCATAGTGATACTCTGTTTGCCATTGTTGTAGTGACAATGCTGTTGCTACTCTGTTGCTACTTTTAAAATGAAACCTTGCTTTTCAAGTTGCTCAGCAGCTTTTATTTAAGGTTTGTCATTAGATGGCAGGACACATGACTGCCCTATATCAGTCCAATGGAGGACACAGAGGCAAGACATCAGACTGACCAGTTTGTAGCTGATCTGGTGGTATTGGTATACATTTTCAGTCCTCTGTCTCTGAAGGTGACAGTATCTTATTGCTTCTTTGACAGTCTTCTCTTTCAGGGAAACAAAAGGATTTGAGTAGCATAATATTTTGCAAGAGTGCGAGTGGTCTAGTGCTAAAGCTATTAAATTTTAAAGAGTTGTAATTAGTAATCCAATCATATTTAATATGTAAAATAACTTAATATCAAATGTGGTTTGGTCTGAATTTTTTCCATAGAAAGTTTTGCTCTGCGTCTTTGTTACATGTTTGAAGATGGCCTGACTTGTAAAGCAGAAGGAGTGTAAACTGGCCATACAAATCATGGAGAGAGATTTTGGAATTTGTAATAGTAGTAGAATATTGATGTTTCATCAGTACTTAGAAGTTAGATGAAAGGTGAAAGAGAATGATCAAAGGAATATCAGGGACTGTAATTCTGAGTAGTGTGGACATCAACCTATAACTTGTTAAAGAAACAACTTTGAGAATCATAACACCATCAAAAATTGATACACAGGGACAGGTGAGAGGAAAAAAATAATGTAATGGTTGTATCTTATGACAGAACAGTCTCAGAAGTTTGAAACTGTATTGCAGCAAGAAAATGAATCAAGTGTATTTTATTTGCCATCACTTGTATAAAATGGAATCAAAAGTAAATAATTTATTTACATAAAATCTTACCATTAGTTTTAATTAGTTTATGAAACACTTATGATATATACGGTTGTAAAGTCTATGTGGGTAAAACGTTTCAAAGATACTTAAATCAATATATAAGGTACATTATGCTAACCATATCAGTCTGTAATTTCTGGAACATATAAAGAGGATGGGTTTTTAATTTTGTCCTTGGACTGAGCAGCAAATAGCACATAAATATAATCATATTATTTAGATAAATATTTATTGACATATTTAGAATAGTTGGTCCTGTCACAAGACCACAAGAACACCTGATCAGAATCATTGACCTGATCAGAATCATTGATCATTGTGGGATCTAAAAAGATTCCACAAGTCAGTATTTTTTATGAATTATAAGATAAATATTGAATGTAATGTGTTTGTGTCTATTTTAAAAATATTTTGCTTTATGCTTTCAACAATGTTATACATATGTACTGTAGGTCAATAGCACTTGGTAATTAATCAAGAAAATAGTATACTAAATTAAATAATTTACTTTATTTGATAGTACTCACTAGTAGTCTCTGTCTGAAAAGTAGCAATTATAGCAAATCACTAATCACTATTATTTGCTGTAAATGGCAGTTTAACACCATTAATCATCTCAGCAACAATAAGAATAATAACTAATTATTGTTGTTATTTCAGGTAAAGGGCATTTATAAAGAAACTGTATCAAAGAATGCTGGATAATTCCAATTCTGATAATTATTGTATTGAGTACTATATACAGTATGCTCTCTGATTTTACTGGTTGGTTCGATGTGTTTTGTTGACAGTTTTCCAGTGGATATTGAAATGACTGAAATACTGTAAACCAAATATAATCTGCTGCCACCAAAGCATACAATATCACGATCACATTCCCTGTTTGTTCTTACACTGCTTTTTTCCTCCTTCTAACTTCATTTTTAAAAGACAAAATCAATGCAGGTCTTTCCTCTAGTAGGGGCCCTGACAAACTGACTAAGAAAGGAGTTATTAACTAACCATGTGCACCATTTCAGTTTCTCCTGCTGGGTCTCCCAGTTCATGTGAGGAAAGTTGAAGTCTCTAATAAAAATCACTTATTCTTTTACATATAATGTTCTAAATGTGACTGTGCATTTATTATCTGAATTACACTATATTTCTTGAATGTTCTTTAAATTTGATCCATATAGATCTTGTGGCCCTTGATGTCACATTTCTATACCTGAATGCATTTGTTGATGTAAAATGCTGTAATTCCCTTATCCATCATTTCTTACTCCTTAAACCTGTAATTAACTAACATTGTGTTCATCGCCAGTGCTCTCCATCTGCTATGTTTTGGTAATTCCACTTATATTAAAATTGCTTACTAATTTGGTATTTTATTTTATATTTGTTTTGTTTCTCATACAGTACATCTGTGACAATTGGAGTTTATAATACTTTTATCACAGTAATATGAAAAGTTGCATTAAAGTGTGAACAGTTTCAGAGAAACTTATTGACCAGATGTTCAGGTGAACAGGTACTATTTTTTCTTTTTTCATTAATTTTTGTTTAAGTGTTTTTTAAACATAATTAAGCATGATATTGTAGGCTGATGTAACATAAAACTTGATTTAAATGCCAAAGCTCAATATCAATGTCAAGGTGGGTGTAAGTATATAATATCTGCAGAACATCAATTAATGCATTAAGTAATTTTAACTTTGGATAAAATGGGAATACATGTTTTTATAACAAAGGAGAAATGCAAAATAGTAGAAGAAAAATAAATTCTAGCACATTACAAAATAATTAGAACCTAGAGAAGGGTAACCAGAAAACTCCCTAGTGTATTACACTATATATGTACATGTGAATATAATACATTGTTCTGAGGAAGAATAGTCACAATCTTGTAGAGGACTGCTAATGCCAAGCCCTGGCTTTTCTTGGTCTTCTTTAACATCCATGACAAGCATACAAAGATAAAACATAAGCACAAACTCAGGGCATGGAACAGAAGAGAGTTCTTAAACATTCATTTGTGAATGTATGGATCAAGCCAATCTGGGGATAAAAGATTTCATGGACCTTTTATGAAATGTCTGACATTTCTGAATCAAAAAGCCACTAAAAATAAAAGCAGCTATAGTGTTTTTTTTTCTCTTGAATGCAGCCATTCTTTTTTCTACTTTACCACTTTTTATATTGCTTTAAATAAAACTAGAACTTAAAAATTTGCCCTTGGGAAAGCTTTGTAATTCAGCATTTTAAATTCACATTTCCCATTAATTAAGAACAGGTTATCTGTTAAAAGTGGACTGTGGGATACCAGCGAATCACAGTTTGCACAAGCAAATCTAAAATGCTTTCCCTTCATGATCACAAACTAATTATTTTATTGGACAAAAACCTCCTGTAGTTCCAAAAGCTGAGCCCTGAAAAAAAAAATATTTTCAATGCTTTTTGAGTATAATTGGACATGGCGTATTAACATGAAAAAAGACTTCTCTGCTTGGTATCATGAAGTGAGCCTGATTCAGGATATCATTTTCTGCTGACCAGAGGTCAGATATGGATTTGTTACCTGTGTTTAACTCACATTACAATGGAATGAACTACAACACTCTTCAGCAATATATTGTCAATTAACAAGTTCTAGTTGAAAACTGCAAAATAAAAAAAAGGTTTACCATTGTCAATAATATTCTAAGCATATTAGTTATTAGTTGTACAGATATTAGCATTTCGCAATAAAATTGTATCCTGAGGCCTGTCAGTGTTTTTGGTTATGGTGTTACACAATAATTGCAGATCTTCACGGAATAGTTTATTTTTCATTAAAGTCATTCTATTACATTAGAAGAGTAATGTGTAAGAGTACACTGCTGTCAGAAAAACAGAACAGAAGAAGCAAATTAGTCAATGTTTCTCATCCTTCATCTCTGGGCTCTACCACTGGTTCCTTAATTTAATTACGTTAATAAGCTTTTCAGATTCAGATTCAGAATCCACAGCACTGTTCTTGATAATATAAAAAATGTAAAACATACTCAACCAAACTTTGTTTTCTGGCTTTTCACCTGTACAGTAATTTATATTTAATCAATGTTGTACCACATTGTTTAAAGTTTTTGCATGTCTACACACCTAAATATGGAGCTGTGGTTGCTATGACAGCAAGGGCGTCTGGCTCCTGAGTGGAAGGTCCCAGGTTCAATCCCAGGTAGGGGCAAGCGATGTATCTTGCTCCAATTCCTTCCAGATGGCTCCATGGTCCACTCAGCCTGCTTTCCGAATGAGTACTGGGGGTAATAGGCTGGCTGGAGTGTGATGCTGACCACATCACCTACTTCATTGTTGGATGAAGTCCCATTGGCCTCTATGGCCTGAAAAGGCCTACTGTAGCCATTACATGGTTTTATCCAATAAAAAAAAAACCTTTCCAGTACAGGAAGTATTTATGGGGGTGTCACAGGACTGCCTGTGATGTTGAAAACTGGTTTGTTTACATGCTTGCATGCGCAATCAGTTTAAATGGAACAAATTTCACATGATTCACAATGCAATCTAATATTTCTGTGTTTTTGAAATGCATTATTTCTTTCCAGTTGAATTTGTCTTATTGTGTGAATCCCCTTGTGTTGAGAATGCAAATTGCAAATCCACTCATGACCAGACAAGAATAGGTACTACAGCTGTCTTTATTACAATTCTCTGATGCTGCTGCCAAGATGTACATGGTAATGAGCTTGGGTTTGTCAAGAATTGTCATGTTCACTAAAGATAAACATTTATTCGTATGATTAAAAAATAAACCAAACTGGTGTTCTGGCCAGGATGTAGTCTCACTTCTAGGATAGACTTCAGATTGCAACAACATTTATTAGGAAAGAACAGCTTTCTGATAATTATGGATGAATAGAAATGATACATGCAGTTTTGTTTGGATCAAACTTTCAGAAAAATGCCAATGTATACTATTTGCATTTTTAAATATATATAATTCCTATGTGTTCGCTGTTCAAAGATACTTGATTTCCAGGTGATTTTATAAAATGTAATATATTTTTAAAATAAAAAAGACATACGTCTTGAAGTTACCATACAATCATCAATTATAGTTCAGGTGGGTAGCTGCATCTGCATGCATAGGCTGCAAAGGAACAAGTAATAGGTTTATTCCATGCTGAAAAAAAGAAGAAAGAAAACACAATGTTTCTATGAATAATGTGTCCTCAAACTGCTGAAGTACCATTGTACACTTATGGTGTCACAAGCACACACACAGACATGCACAAGGAAAACAAAACATTAACAGGACCAATAGAAACAGCAGATACCAGTCTTTGGGCTCTGTGTCTATCACAGCATTCAGATTCTTGAATAATTTATGACAGATGGCACTTACATTAGTGGATATTTGGCATTTCACAGCAATGGCCATTTGGTAGCAGTATAATAACTGTTCTCATGTCTAAAAGCTTATACTCTGTTTAACAACTAAATATTACAGTTAAATAAAAAGAGTTTGATGAGGAACACCCTTTATTTTGTCACAGGTAATTCCTTACAAAATATATCCTAGACCTTTAAAAGACAATCCTGATAATTACTGTCTGCACCTGGAGCTTTCTGTTTTTACATTCCCTAGAGGGCATGTGTGCCTTTATCAAGAGAAACTGAAATGCTGAGCCATGTAGGTTCTTCTGGTGGATAATTTTGGAAAGTGCAGCTACAGTATGTGAAGAAATGAACACAGGTGCTGGAGTCTAAAATACTGTTGATTTATAAAGATTGGAGGAAGTTGTAGGGTTTTTTTTAAGTTGTGCAGGCAGGTTCTGAGGCTTCTTTCGTTAAGTGTGACTGAACAGTTGAAATAGCTGAAAGAGATTATGCAGCTCTGTTTGTCACCATGTTGTAATATTTTTGCCTAATTCTGTGGATTGTACATTTGATTCTGTTCCTTAATCCTGTTAAAGCCTGTCCCTGTTTTGCTTTAAAGTCTCACAGATTATATCTTGAAACTTAATATTATGATAGAAAGCTAAAATGAAGCACTCAACGTCATTACTAAAGCAGGTCAATATAAAAGATAGTGATGAAATTACCCTCAACTTCTACAGATGCAGCCATCTAGAATGCATATTAAAATGTGCTCCAACTGAAAGCACACTATGGTATACTACAGTTCTGTTCAGTATGCTGCTTTCTGCCTTTCACTGCTCAAAGCAACTTGATAATTGATAATTGTGTTGATTTAGATTTTAGTGCAACAGTAGCCTCATTTAATTGGTTTAAAAAAACAAGCTTTAAATTCTTTAACTCTGTTATTTGCTGTCATTGCTTTTGGAAAGTTTTCACATGCTTGTGTTAACTACATTTCCCATGAACACTTTCAAGGTTTAAATAAAAAAAAACCCAACAACATATGATTGAACAAACATAGGTTATATACTGTAAGCACTTAGAAACCACAAAGACTGAGAGGGACCTGCAGGACCCAAGGAAACAGAACTGTGGATTTCTGGGAGTAATAGTTTTTGTGGGAAGTGGGAAGGCCGGGGCATCTAGACTTATGTTTTACAGTTTATTTTCTGAAAAGTTGTTTTTCCTCAAAGGTTTTTGTGTGTGCATATTTTAAAATTCAGTGATATTAATTAATTTGAGATAACTTATTTTTGTTGTCAACATTATTTCTCATGTCAACTGTTAGGCTCATGCCAACTATATTACTTAAAATATATTTGCCTAATATAAATGTAATGACAATTATATCTATTTTGTGTGGTTTGTATCACACAAACAAGAGGAATATTATCTAATTTGCTGAAATTGAAAATTTCAAATGTGACTTTTGTGGAAAAAAAGATTGCACCACACCTTTTTGTTTAATCTACTTTTTAAAGTTTCATCTATTCATATACAGTATAATGTTCCTTTGCATTGTAATGTAAAATAAGACTATCAAGTAAACCTAAGCAACGCTTGTAGTTTTTAATTTAGCTTGCTGCATTAAATACATGAGCCAAGAAACTACATTTCCCACTGTTCCCCATATTCAGTCATTCAATCAGTGACGCACCACTGCAATAATGTGTAATGTAAGTTGGAGGAAAAGTTTTAATTATGTTTTAAGTATATAATAAGTGTGTGGATGCACTAACACTAACAGGTTCATAAACTTTTAATTTTGATTTGCCATAGTACCCATACTGTATGTCGACAACACATATATACAGTGTTCTCTTAAAACAATTTCAACCTTTTCACAGTTTGTAAAAATGATTAAATGTCAGTAGACACCACTTTATCAAAAGCTAAAAATACACAACAAATCATTTTAAATGCCCCATTCATGATGTGATGAAGAAAAGCCAGCTAGATACTAGACTATTTTACTCTATACTAGAGTATAGTAGTATACTAAATACTTTTTTTTAAATTAAGTAATCTGGATTTTAATGACAATGTTTTATATTTTTAGAGAGGCATTTATTAGTCTTATTTTTATTTATTTTTTTAAATTGTTTTTTTACTTACAAACTAAACCTTGACTGACAGCATACCAGTATGTAGTGGCACAGTGGTTGGGAAATGTAAGTCTCACTGCACCACCTGGCAGTGTTACAGAATAGTGCAGTCATGCATTTGACAATTGGGGAAAAATAAGAATGAAGCGCTGAATATTACCTGCGTACAGTATGGTACCTATATTAGCATGTCTCTGGACTGTTTGAGCAGTCTAAATGACTATGTCTGTATGTAATTAGTAAATTAATTTATTTGGCTGATGCTTTGATCAAAATCATCTTTTATTTGTACCTACATGTTTTTTTTACTGAACAATTTTGAGAGAAACCTTCTGATCAAGAGTAAAATAGCAGTGCCTCATCGAAGATTTTATCTTATTTGGACCCAGAACCTTCAATTTACAAGTACAAGAAAGCACTAACCCAGTGCTAACCACTGCATCACCATGTTGCCCTAGTTGAAATAATATAGCATGATAAATTGAATATTGTAAAATAGTCATTATTTTCGTGGGATGTAAAGTTTTATATTTTATAGTTTTCAATGGATATGTAACTGAAGTATTGTTTATCCTAATGTCATTGTTCATGAATGATGTTATTATATGTTGTATTGTTATGCAGAACTCTGCCAAAAAATAAATTCCCCTGGGGTATTATAATAAATTTTGAATTGAAAAAAAAAAGTAAATTGTTGATTTTATCTGGGGACTAATTTTTATGATTGAAATATTTCAGGTTCTTAAGATTTGTCTATCTTTTATAAATATAATGATTTAGTAAGCAAATGTGAGAAGGCTTACTTAACAACTGTGCTACAGTATGTGTTCTTGTTTTATTTTAGGAATACTGCTATAATTAATGAAAGAACCTTTTTTTGTGTGCAACTGTTATGTCTGTCATCTAATAACTCGCTGTGGAGGGGTCAGAGTTTTCTGCCTTCAGCAAACTAAAAACAGCTCATATGTTCCTTTTGATCTGAGCTTGCTACACTCAGAAGACCTGAGAGTTCACAAAACATGGCAACTAGACTTACAAGAAAAACTTCACAAAGCAAAGGGATTTAATTTAACAGTCATTTTTGTGCACCTTTTGTTCTTTTTTAAATAAACAAGAACTTTGCGGTGACAATGTTTTCATAAACATCCAATATCTAAACATGATCAATATGCAAGTATTTTGATGTTTTTAATCAACATAGATTGAGAATCTTTTCTATAATACTGTATATGGTATATAAATACAAGAAATCTTCAGAGATATAGGAAATAGTACATTCCAGTACAAGTGCTACTTTCTTTCCATTTAAACTCCCACACATGTATTGGACTAAATAAAATTGCCCTGAATTGTGAGGTTTGATTTCAAATAAAGTACTCTAGAAGTCCTTATGCTGTGATTGTTACAAATTTGTATTACATAATCCACTTGAAATGAAAATGTTCAACTTCTGCATAAATGTAGTTTCACATTTTGGATTGAAGATATTCAGTATTAAAGATTGTAGATCTGCTTTTCTGCATTCTTAAAAATTGACACTTTTCTTTATAATATGAATTTAACTGATGTGAATGGATGATTATAAACTTCATTTTCACTATTTTTGAAGATAAAAAGACAAAATTATTGCTTGTTTTTTTTAAAGTAAAAAATTAAGTTGTTCATTTGAAGTATGTTTTTCTGGTACTTTTCTCCTCCCAAGTACAGGTATTTAGAGGACAAATAACAAATTATATTCGCTGGGGCATATCAAAATAGTGTGTATTCAGTCTACCTATACAAGCAGCCTTTCTGTTCTTTGAAATTCTTACAAACAAACTTTAAAGGCTATGACTTCCCAGCTTAGAGTACTTGTGCATTCACTGGGGATTCTTTTAGAACAACTGCAGGCTTTTAAATGAGTGTTTTTCAAGAATAAAATCAATGACAGAAGTATAGTGTGGTCTTTATTTTGTTCTGGCTATTTCCTTTCTTTTCTTTATTGCAAGTCTTTTTTTCATTTTATTCTCACATAGCTTATTGATTGTTATATATATATAGCTATCAGTTATTTATATATATATATATGTATGTGTGTTTTATTTTTCACTGTTTCCCACCTCCTACTTCAGGCTGAATACAGGACATAAGCTTTACAATTTTATTTTCTGGCAGAAAAAAATACATTTTCTTTTTCTGTTCAGTTGATCCACCATACAGTACATATTTTACATGAAAATGTGTTAGTTGGTTTTTCATTTAAACATGTGTTCTCATTACCAGTTGATTCACTCAGGAGTCCTGCTTAACTAATATTTAGGAAAATAGTTCAAGATATCCAACTTTCACAGGAACATAGGGGTATTATTAGGCTCTTATTAAACTTGAGAAAAAACCCTCTTTATAATATAATGTTTATCTGTTCAGGGGGAAACTGAGGCAACTATCAAGACTGGAATCTAAGTGAAGCACAAAAGGGAAATGCAGTCTCTTCCCTGATCC
Organism: Lepisosteus platostomus; assembly: GCF_059453375.1. Lineage (NCBI taxonomy): Eukaryota > Metazoa > Chordata > Actinopteri > Semionotiformes > Lepisosteidae > Lepisosteus > Lepisosteus platostomus. The sequence continues at coordinate 38,608,411 of NC_142622.1, read as the reverse complement.
TACTGTGTATTAATTTTAATTTTATGTAATTGTGTAATTGCACTTGACATGAAGAATAGATAAAACTTAGTAATACATTATTGGTGTTGTACTGGGTATAATAACTGTATGTAAGGAATTTAAAGGTCTTTCCCCAGTGGCCTAGCCCCCCAACCACACTCCTGGAGAACTGGCAAGTATGTTCACATTGTCTGTTTCAACTCAAGAGTAACTCATTTCTGCCAAAACGAATGGTTGAACATTTGAATTTTTTGCCTTGGGTTGATAAATGTGAATACAACAGGGTTATTCATGTATGTCAATACCCACACATGGCAGTAGCAGAAAACAAATGGAGAAGGGCAAGAGTTACATCTATCCATTTTCTAACCACTTTATCCAGTATGGGGTCATGGGGGAGCCAGAACCTATCCTGGCAAGCAACACAGAAACATCCACACATTCACACAATGTTGTGGTTGGTCCAAGAATTGCTTGCCATCTGGGCAAATGCTAATATCTAGCAACAGCTGGATGGAACTAAAAGGAATTTTATCTGCACAAATGTGTTATGGGCTGTTAGATAAGGCACAGCCCACCATTGATAAACAAATATCGTTCAACACAGCAAGTTCTGATTCACCTCAAGTGATGTGGAGGTGAGTAGCAGTGACAGTAACACCTGTGCTGATTTTGATAGAGCAAAAACCTTTCTGAACGATTCTGACTAAACAAGTCCTGAAATGCATCACTATAGAATTTTGGGATTTTTTAAATTGATCACATTTTATCCTTGTTTTATTCTTGCTTATGTGAGTTTATTTTAAAAACTAAATGCCATTGTAATTGTAGGTTGTTTCCACATAATTAAAACTGCTTGGGATTACAGTAAACATACAAATGATGTTAAATATTTATACTGTAATTTGTAATTAAACTTTGGTGATGTCGAACATTTTTCTTTTATGTTCATGTAATTATTCAGTTTTAATTTTAGGAAAAGACATGCATTCAAAATTAAGGGTCTATAGACTAAAGGATTGATATAGAATATGTAGGTCTACAGACTAGTTCATCACAATTATTAGAGCAGTATGATGCAATATGATGAACAATAATTATTATCCTAATTATAAAATATTCCACACAAATTTTAATTGTATTTTCTGTTTAATCCAATTCAGTGTCATGGGTGAGCCAGAGCCTGTACTAACTGCAGCAGGTACAAGGCAGGATACCACCTGGATGGGATACCATTCCAGTCCACTGTAGGGAAGACAAAGACATCATTATACTCATACCAGGGCGAATATTTCCAGAAGCCAATTAACCTACCAAAATGTCTTCGGACTGTGAAAAGAAACAGGAGGACTTGGCAAAAACCCATACAAACTCCACACAGACACTACACAAGGTCTAGAATTGAACCCAGGGTCCCAGTGCTACACGGCAGCAATGCAGCACCATGCATTCACTGTATTCCATTCCATTGGAAAAACATACTTCATGAATTGCCATAATAACATTTTTAAATTATGTCAGTGATGTCAGCTCTTGTAGTCTTGTAGTTGTAGAAAACAGTCAATTAAGCATCTAGAAATGTTATAAGACACATGCATCCCCACAAACACTGAGATATGAGCAGACTTAACACAGAGATAATATACCTACAAGAATCTGTTAAGCATGAAAGCAGTAGTTTTGTCTTAGACATTACATAGGGAATTATGCAAAGATTCACTCAAGAAAATGGATATATTGTACAGTATCGTGAGCTTACCATGAGCATGGAAATACTGAGAGAAAAAACTATTTTTTGTTCTGCTCATTTCATTCTGGAAGGCATTTGTAGAGTATGTGTACTGTGCTGCAATATACTGTAAATATACATATTATGCAGATTATTTTGGTTGGACGTTTGTGTTGTGTTTTCAGTAAAAAGTAATATCTCATCCCTTTTTAGCAAAGTTTTCCAGTCTAAGTTTATTGTGTAGCGTGAGACCTTCGTACACTTTCCAAAGATTGGCAGAAATGAGAAAGCTTTGGTTTCTTCATTCTGACATTAAAATGGTCTTTATCATCACCTCTGATTTCACACAGTCATGAAGTGTCAGACCAACACACAAAAGGTCAGCCTTTACCTGTCCAAAACCATTTTATTGACACTAGGAAGTGGTGAATGATGAAAAGAAATGCTGTTTTATCACAAAAAGGTCAGAAGAACCAACTTCCTAATGTGTTATTCCCAAACTTGAGCAGCATTGGTGTCACCTTGCTATGTAAGCCTGCAAAGTAGCTGACGTGTGTGTATATCTGCAAGGAATATTGCAAAGAAAGGAAAGACTAACATCTCAGGGGCATTCACCCTTTTAAAAATGTAACACTATTGCTTATGAAGTGATATTCATTTGTCACAGAAAATAATCTGTTAATAAATAATCTGTTAATAAAATAATAAGCTATTTTGAGGTGAAGGTGAATTACAGTACAATGACTAGATTCCAACTCCACAAGGATTCAAAATAATTGTTTTAGGAATTATGTCTGTGTATTCATTTTGAATGTGAATGAATAGAAAACACAGATGAAAATATGACAATAAAGGTAGTTAGGTTTCATCTGCAAAATCCATACATTTTCTAACCGTTCATCCAATTCAGGGCTTCAGGTAAGCAAAGGGTACAATATTATGTATTGCTAACTAAATTACTTCTAACATATTTGTGGTTTAATGGGGTTGGTTAATTTTTCTGTTATGAAAAGTAATTTTTGACTATATTTTTTAATCATAACTTTTTAAGACATTATACTTTATAGAAATAATGTACTATAACTGATCTTTATTTGCAATTGGATAACTTTTGAATTCCAAGGCAGTGTTTTTTTTAGCTAATTGTACCTACAGTATATAGTTCTTACATACACTGATGTTTAGTTTTGTATTGTACAATAAGTGTGTCACTGTCAGGAAAAGCTTCTTCCAATGTTAACATGAAAAGACAGCACACTAGGGCATAAAACACTTTAGGCTTTTTTGCGTAACATTTGGCTTGTAGGTTTTGATTAGAAATAAGCAAAGCAAGCAAAAAGTCTATAATAAAGATAATGATGTAATATATAGAGACGACTGTTAAAGGCTAAAACAAAATCCCACTTCATCTAAGACATGCTTGCCAAAGAGTGTCACTTTGATATAGTACTTCACTCTACTGATAGACAAAAACAAAGGAATTGTAAAGAAAAGGGGAGATAAAAGAATAAAAAGTTATGGAAACGGAAAAGAACTGAAGTAGTACAAAGGAATTACTGTTGTATGGTGGCTGGCCTAAGAAAAATGTTTTCTAATAATCCTCAATTATTACCTTCTATGACTTTTTATTATTTTTTCACAAACACTGTGAAAATGCTTAGTCTTTCAAAAGGCTTTCAGTGAATAAGTTATTTCTTGCACCCATTACTTCTTTTGGTCATTCTTAGACAATGCTGTTTCTAACCTTATATTCAGCCAAAGCAATTTTAAGGAAATAATCTGTTAGAGTCAGTGTACATTTAAGAGGCTAAGGCATTTTTGCTAGTTTTGCTTTTGATTTGTCCAATCCACTAATTGCTTCTAATTATACAGCTGTCTGGACTGAACTAAACCTTACACTGCCACCTCTGCCCTTACATGTGCTTCCACTATTTACCTCTACTGTTACTATGGAGAGGGAACAGTTCTGCAAGAATCCATCTAAATAACCTTATACTCTATATACCCTATCTAACTCCAGAAATAAATATCTGCCAGTACTTTAGCAGAGGAGAAAGTATGCAGCAGTTCTTTTCATGTTTCTACTATTTACAAAATTCTTTTTATATTTCTATCTAAATAAATATAAAACATATTCCAAAAATTGTCAGAAGCATGGTCGAGTAATTGAGGTTCCTTTATTTAATCCTTTCTGAAACAAATAGTCATTCTCAAAGAGATCCATGGGCATGCCACACTGTTTCATTTGTCTTTGATTTCTACTTTGTCCTTATACTTTACTCTATAAAACTCTCCAGTGATCTTTCTGTTCATATTTTATGTCATGCTATCTGTGTGGTCGAGCATGTAGAAATGGGAATCATCTGGTAAACCTCTATCCACAGCAAGCAGTCCACCTGTCCTACATTTGTCATCATCCTAGTATTTCAGTGTGACCAAGAGAATAGTCAGATTTACAGTTGAAACTGTTTGAAGGACAAGCTTTATACTGTGGACATATTACTAGAAATCATCAAGAAGAAAAAAATGTTCTGGGTTTCACAAGTTACTACAAAGTTGATAAGCAAGGTGTGCCAAATGCCATCCTCTCATTTTTTTAAAGATTAATTTTTCTTTTGTAAGAAATATCAAACTCTAGTTATAATTGATCTTTGTCTGCTGTTCCAGTTATTAAAGAGCACAAAAAGGACATTTAGAGACCATACATTTGTTTTATGGTATCACCATCAGAAGTATGAAAATAGTATGACTCACGTTTGAAAACAATTTAAGTATGGCTTGTAACTGGTGATCTTGCAGGACTTCAGCACTCCAGTAATTAGTTTCCAGTATGTTTTTGCAAAAGGCAAAAATATTAAAGGTATCAAATTGAAATCATATTTTTGCAAAAGAGTTTTAAGCCTTTACAGTCACAGTATGCCAGTAATTGATAGCAAATATTGTATGCTTGTGAACTTAGGTGTCTAGCAACTTGGAAGAAAAAAAAATTTAAGACTATCATAAAGCTGACCTCAGATTTTGCAGTTTTCGTTTTCCACCTGACAAAGCATTGTTTAAATTTTTAGATTTGATGTGTTATACTCTGTTACGTTAAATGACTTCCTCCTTTCTTTTTTCAATTTATGTCAAATTAGTAAACATAAATATTATAATTAAATACAAACATGATTATTTACAGTTTTGCAGACAGAAGTGTTCATGTGTATGGTAATTGTGACTAGCAGGAAATGGAGGAACTGCATGAATTGATAGAGAACAGAATTCTATTTTCTAATTAATTGAGTAAACAACAACAATAATACATGAAAGTGGAGTTCATGATATTACTGTATGTACAATACATTGAAATTACCACAGTGTATCCTTTAAAGAAACACTACAGGCTGTATATTGAAATCTGCATGAATCCAAAGTGATCAATGCAGGTATGTGGAGAACTTGATAATTCACAATTTAGTGATAAATGAATGGAACAAGTAAAGGTTTATTCCATGATAAAAAGAGAAGAAAAGAAACACAACGTTTCGGCTGTGGAGCTTTCTTTGAACAAGAACTTGTTCCTTTGCATTCTATGCATGCTGACACAGCTACAGTACCTACTAGATAAATGAATAACCTCTTATTAGGAAAAATGCAATTAGTGTAGTCCCACATTTATATATAACTCATCCAAATTAATATCCTAAATTAATTATTTAAACTCTGGAATACTAAACCTGTAAGTTTTGCAGATGGCCCCAAAACAAACCTTATAATTCAAGAATGGGAATACTCTAAACAATATAAATGTAGAAACATTTAGAAACACTAAAAAGTAGAAAACACCTCTATAAACAGAGAGTGAAATTCAGGACCAGATTTACAAATTTCTGTACTGTATGTTGAGGTCAGTTCATGATGCTGAGATTTTTAGAAGACAATTGGATGAAATTCATACAGTATGTTCATATGGCACTCACATTCACACAAGCAAAAGACACGGGTTAAATGGTACAGTATACTGTTGCCTGCAGTATTTTTATGTTCTTGTATATTGTAATATAATGTATCTGGCTGGATAGTGTTCTCCTTATGCACACTAAGAACCTCATAAAATGCTCCTATGACGTGGTACAAAAAGTGACTGGAATTTATTAATGGAATTGCTCAGTAAACTGGCATGTTTGGAAATGATTTTATTTTAACTCGTATAAAACTATGGGATTCATCCCAAACTCTTTGCTGAGCACTGCCAATTTATCAGATTTCCGAGGTACAATTTTGCATTTTGAAATATGCCTCAATAGAAATGAAATGAAAATCTAATGCTGGGTATTTACTCTTACTCATTATCGTTTTCAATTTACTATAATATACAGTAGGTACTATAAAATAAATCACATCATAGGAGAGCCACAGTTCTGAAAGTGCAGTACTAATCAAAATTCTTTGGGGAAAGCCTTTTTAAAAATGATTGAATTACTATTTAAATAGACACTGTAAATTTAAGTTATTTACAGCTGTTGACTATGCAGGTTTCAGGAAGTCTGTATCTTTCTGTTCAAAAAGAATAATATTTAAGTTTAAATACAGTAATACTTAAAATACAGCATTGGAAGCATTATTTCTGAATGTTTTCTGGGAAGGTATCAACTCTAAAAGGAGTGATAATTTACAGAAAAGATTGACAAAAATAGAATTTATTTGTCTTGTTTCTTGTGCAATTATGTACCTATATTTAAATTTGAAAACATGGGATGGATGTTTATTTTAATTGTGTGCAATTGTGAAATAAAATTAACCTTGTTCTAAACACATATTAGATTATATCACTGTGAATATTATACACATTCTGTTCATAACAAAGAAAACCAATGTTTTTGATACAGTACAGTATGTCACTTATAACTTAACTTGTTTGTGGGTGCTCTGGTTAATTCTAATTTATGACATTTTTCTTTGTAGTTCGCCAATTTTTGTGATTTCACTTTTCTTCTATAGCACTCAGCAGATTGACATACTTTTTATGTCATTTTCCATTTTCCATTTTCAAAGCTAAATAAATCTTTTGTAATTTATAATAAGCACAATCTTGAATGAAGAATGCCATCCATCTAAGAATGATGCAGGAATTACTTTAAAAAGTATTTTTTTCTCAAATATTAAAAACTCATCATACTGTATCCTTCAATATGTGGTCATATGTCCACAGTTTCTAGGCTTACAGTGTGTGGAACAAGTATCACATGAAAGTTACATGACACTCTGTCTTACATTGTGTCCAGAACAGATTGAACTAAGACTCACCACTTAAAATGTTTTTTTTATTAAATGTCACTTTATTCTAGAGTTAACATTCGTTCAAGGTTTGAAAAAGTATCATCTTGTAGATTTGTTTCTGACTTATTTTATGCAAAGGTATAACATAGAGACATGAATAAATAAAATCAATGAATAAGTGTTTTGTGAAAATAATTTAATTATGACAACTTATATCTGTGCAATGATATTATGATTACATTGTCTCAGTCCTTATTTCCGCTGAAACATAGGGCCTTCGCTACAAATGTACACTTGTCTCAATTTTGTGCTTTTTGTTTGTTTTGGTTGGACCTATGACATGTTGTTGAATTTGTGTTTGGTAAGCAGTACATCTCCATGTTGTAGCTGGTAATCCTTTTCTTTTCTTTCACTGTGGGTTTCATTCCCAGTCTTGTGATGTGCAGCAGGGCTCTGTGCAGGATCTGACCAATTCATCTCCACTTGAGTGCTTTGATAGCATTTACTATTGTGTCTCGTTGTTGTCTTTCCCAGATGTCTTTATTTGATATTCTCAGCCATCTAATACCCATGGTTTTTGTAAAGGAGGTGTTGGCAACTTATGATTTTTTCACTGTCTCCCACTGTTTGATAAGACTTTTCTTTGCTCTTTCCTACGCATTAATCTCAAAGCATTTCAGTTCTCATTTTTTTCATTTGGTGATCCTCAGAATAGAAGATAAAATCCTATTGCTATAATGGCTTCACCTGATGTAGTGCATCTGACATTACTTGAAGCTCAAACACAATATATCCAAGTTACATTTTTGCATTTTTCTGGCAACTTGTGTTGCTTTCCCTGTTTTGTAAAGTGCTTCATTCTGTGTTCTAATCTGTATTAATCTGTGCGGTGGTTTTGGAGAGAAGATTTATTTGCAGAAATTCCTTTCAAGGTTTGGCTGGCATGCTTCATGTGCTATCTTCTAAGGTTTATCCCCTGTTTACAGTACTTCTTTGAACTCCTATCATCTTGGTTTCTGTAGCAGGAGGTTTTTATTTGAATGGGGGTGCTAGCTCCTTTTTTATCTGGGCTTGTGACTGGTAATGGTGAAATTATTATCATTAGAGTACGATGTTTTTTTTTTGTAAGCAAGATAAAATACCTAATCTCTAACTCTTCCAAATCTGGAGCGCTTTCCTAGAAAATATGTAAGCATAAAAACATAAGAACATTTTTCCAATATAGCGCTTGATTTATAAGTAGTGGAACTTGAAGTACTTCCCCATAGACTCTGTTTATGGCCTTTTAGTTTGTGTTTCAATGTCAGTTCTGTAACGCAACGGGGGCTCAGGCGGGCGCCCTTGCCGCATCTGGTCGGCCCAAAGTATAGGTGGCTCGAACCCGGGACTTCCGCGTCTCTCTGCAGCGACCTAGCCCCGTGAGCTAAAGAGAGATCTCTCCACAGCCCAGTAGCTGTGGTCCTGCTATCACAGGGAAGGGCGGTGACGTCACCCGCTCTGGTACGCCGGCGTTACAGTTCTAAAGTCCATTAATTTTATTTGCTTTTATATACTTGAATTGGGTTTCATCATAGTCTTTGCTTTTGTGGATTAAAAAGATTCAGTTTTTTAGCCGGTCAGTAAAAGGCCATTTAAGATTTGGGATGCAAACTTCTTTCGTTGAAGAATCCAATGTATCACTTGCCAAGTAATTCAAGAAAATTGGTGGCTACTACTACTTTCAGGGAACCAGGGTTACAGGAGTAACTTAACATTTGGAAAAACAGTAGCTACCACAATAAAAAAGGACTATACCAACAGGAGTAGTAGGTATAGGTATAGGTATAACCTACAGGAATTGTTGCTGTAAATCAAACACTTAAATGCCTAAGTGGAACTACTGTAGGATGCTACAGTACATGTTCTCTGATACAGTTCCCATCATAAGTGACCTAAAGCATTGTGACCTTGTAATATTGATAAAAAATATTTTTTTAAGTTTCTTAATGACACCATTAAAATTAAACTCTATTGTCACCACAATAAATAAATTAAAATACATTCCAACAATGTTTAATTCCAATAATTCTAATAATCCAATGTCTTTTGGAATTTCTCTCTTATTCATTAATTTTTTGTGTTCCTTTTTTGTATTCCAAACATATTTTCTAGGAGTGTGTGCCTTGCCAATAATTTCTGAATCTTTCTTTCAGAGTTCTGGATTCATGGTAGATAGCAGATGGTGAAAGTGTGACCGTATGACTGTATTCACTGGGTCAGTCTGATACAAGGATTTTACAACTGCACCTAAATTGAAAGATATTAATGTGCAAATTCAGAAATATACGTTTGCTGCATGAATTGCACATTTGTAATTCTTATGAAAATACAGTGTTGGAAACTTAAGATACACTTCATCAGGTACCCTACTGTGTTTCACCATTAACTAAAATGTACTAAAATATATTAATGGGTTAGTTAAGGGAATGGATACAGTTAAGGGAATGTAAATGTTCTGTGTCATTACCCCTCTGAAATAAGTTTGCTTTAAACAAGCAAGGAAATCTTGTGCATGTTAAGTCTATAAAAGCAATATCCACTCGATCTTCCTATGCAGCAAATTCTCACATAATACTCAATGAATTCTTTGTGGGAGTGCAATTGAAATCACCCTGCTGCTTCAAGAACAATCCAGCCAGCCAGAAAAAGAAAAATGAGAGGTACACGATAAGTAAAATTACTACTAATGTATTACTTTTTTTTCTGGGACTGCATTGTATAGTAGCAAAATCTGATTAAGGCTTAGATTTTTCCTTCTTCTGTTCTAAAGAGATCAACTGTGTATGATCTGTGGGGTTGTGCCTATTCCAAGGCCTAGCATGTTCTGGAATATCTGAAATAGCATGTTAACTTAAATATTGCAATCTGAATAAAGTCTTAAATATACTTATTTGCTTATATGCAGATCTTCACTTGACAAAAATTTAAAATATAAGAAATATGTACTGTATTCCCGGAACTCTTAAGACATTTTTGAATTGTGTTAAGATACTGATATTTTATAGATTTAGTATCTTCATGTGGTCATTTTTAGAATAAGCAATGGGACAAATTTAAATTATTTTCCATTTTAAAGGTTAAATGTTACCCAGTGAAAAAAGTATTTTATAATTTGGTATACATACTGTACAGTATGTGGGCAGTACGGTGGTGTAGTGGTTAGCACTGTTGCTTCGAAGTACTGAGGCTCTGCTGAGTTAAATTCTTGGGGTGCTATCATCTTGGAGTTTGGATGTTCTCCCTGTCTTCTTGCGGGTTTTCTCACATAATCCAAAGACATACTGGTAGGTCACTAGGCTTTTGGGCAAATTGGCCCTGGTGTAAGTGCATACTGTAGCTCTTTGTGTCTGTGTGTGCCCTGTGATAAACTGGAATCCAGTCCAGTGTATCCTGCCTTGGGTCCATTGCTTTCCTTGATGGCTTCTTTGTAACCCTGCATTATATAAAGCAATTAAAAAATGGAAGGCTGGATAGATACTGTATATATACAGTATACAGTAAGTATGTTTTCATTTCTAAGATTTAAATGAAAAATGAATGAAACTGAATGTAGAATATGAGTACCTAGTACCTTCCTGGTTTGGGCTGGATAGTTTGAGAGTACCCATGCAATGATTCTAAAATAAATAACACAGTGCAGTACTCCAAATACAGATCTTCTTGTCCTTGTTTTGAATTTTATTACTAATATTTTACATTGTGAGAAAAATCTGAAATGCAATGTAGACACTACATTCCACATTCACCTACGTGCAATGCAATACACATATTTTCTGGTAAAGTAAGAAAGAACCAACTTAGTACAATCTCACAGAAAATGTTCTGTAATTGTACACAGGGCTACAGCAGGCATTGATAAATATTGTGTTAAAGGCTTTTGTTTGGATGCTAAAATATCACTTAAATAAAGTGAAAAGTCTTTCAATCTGAATGATGTACTAGTTGTCATTTTATTTTGATTTTATATCTCTCAAAGGAGATGTAATTTCTTCTTTTTATTTAGCTATGCCATATTGAGGGAGGTATGATAAACTTAGAGTTTTAATATACATCTATTTTTTTCTAGAGAACACACATACTGTACATTATACTATATGAAAACGAATGTTTTTATTTAACTGTGTAAAGATGCATGATTTAAATATTTTTGCTTAGCAAAGAAATCCCAACAACTGAAAGATAAGTTATATACTTTCAGTGAATTTAAAGCAATACCTTCTAATTCCACTTTCTGAGAGAAGACTCAGAGAGGATTCTCAGTTGAGTGGATGCAAATTGTAAATCTAAATTAATTTCAGATAAATATCTTATGCAGGCAACCTATAATCTAAGAAGAAATTTACTGCTCTCTCTAGGATGACCTAGAAGTTTACTGAACAATTAGAAAACAATTGTACTAGCACATTTTTTTGCTTTTGTTTTTAAAATAATTGCATTTCAGATGTGTTGCTTCTCATACTAGGATTCTTTCTAGTGTATTTAGGAAAACCATGTACAGTATTTATAGTGCACAATCATTCATATATTATATTCTTAATTGCATTTTGTATCACATTTCACAGAGCAAGAGCAAATTAAAGAGAAATTTAAATTGAAGACAACAAACAACAGACTCTGTATAATGCTGGAGCACTTCTGACACACTAAGATTCAGATGCCTTATCAAATTCTAAGAGGTTAAATACCAAGAAAGTCAATTTTATTAGTCAATTCAATTTCAATTAGTTCAATATTTTGTACATATCAACAGTATTTTTCTGTTTCTGTAGGAAAGCATATCTCGGTCACAGTGAAATACTGCACACTCAAGAAGCATAGATGGTAAGGATCCAGTGACAGAGAAACCAATGCACCAGGAGTGCTCTACTATGTTAATATTGAGTGTATCACACACGTTGTACCGTGCCAGGAAAATCTGAAAAAATGTGTGCAGTAGCAGTGCAAGGACATAACGTTCTGCAAAAATGCAATACTGTATGTAGGGCATGGACACTGTATCTACAATGTAGACTGGTCGAGGAATCATTCCTAATCACTGTGATCTACATCCATATAATATTGCAACTCATACTATCTTACAGTACATCCACCTCTAAATCTGTCCACCTATGCAATATACTGTAACTCTATTAATAGTTTTATAGACTTTGAACAAGTAAAGGAAGTAATGGACACACAGAGAACATACAGCAAATGACATGGTTAGATTTATTTTTCAGAAGACTTTAAATTTCTTCCAAATGATAAATATTCAAATTTCAAGCAGTAAGCATTTGGGGAATCGTGTGAGTTTGAATTAAGAATTCATTAATAGCAAACAGAGTACAGTGGAAGGGTGAATGCTGAAATTGGGGTGATGTCGAATACTACAGGGATCTGTATTTGGTGTACTGCTCTTCCTAAATTATATCAGTGATCTAGATTCTGAGATAGTTTGTGAACTAGTCAAGTTTGCAGATGCTATCAAAACAGATGTACAGTATTAGCAAACATTATAGAAGCGGCAAATGAAATAAAAGAAAAGATTTAGGTAAAAACAAAGACACACTCTAGCCAAACCCCTAAGAAATATTTAATGTATGCAGATTGTATATACAATATACACTGAGCTTATATTAAGATATTATTTATGAAAAAGACAATGTTTATGTTGACATGTTATTTACATCTTCTAGACAATGTGGGAAAGCAATCAAAAAGGGAAAACAATGCTTAGATAGTTAAAAGTGTCAGATTTAAATCAGTGGATGTTATGTTACAATTGTACAATACACTAGTAAGATCTCATGTAGAATATTTTGTACAGAAATTTAAATATACAGTAGTTCTGCTCTGGAATCGGTCTGGAGAAGAGCAACCAGACATGTACTGGGGGTTTAAAAGTAAAATACCAACATTGACAGGCTGAAAGAATTGGACCCTTTCAGTTTTGAACAGAGAACACTACAGTACAAAGGACCCTGATCCTAGAGAATCTAAAAGTACAGCAGTTAAGTGTAAAATAAAATAATGGCTGTTTTTTATTTTGTATATAATTTGTAAGCAGTTTCAATTTAATTCAAGGAGCATCAGCACATACTGAGGTTTAACTGAACATCCATCCATCCGTTTTCATTTATTTTTTTTCGCAAAACAGTTACAGGGGAGCTGGATCCTATCCCAGCAAGGAACAGGCACAAAGCAGGATACCCTAGATGGAATGCCAGTCCATTGTAGGACACACACAGAAAAAAACACAGACATGCATGCACACATAGCCAATTTTCCCAGAAACCAGTTAACCTACAGTACCAGTATGTCCTTGGACTGTAGAAGGAAATCAGAGTACCCAGAGAAACCTACACAAACACAGAAATAACATACAGTATAATATGTACAAATTACACTCAGATAGTACCCCAGGAATTGAACCTAACGCTCCAGCACATCAAGGCAGCACCACTGTGCCACCATGTTGCCATAATAATTTTTTTTTTAAATATAAACTATCAAGGAACTTGATTTTTGGGTGTAGAATGGGTTATGTCTTGTTTGGTTGTGGTGGCTATTGCTTTTCATGGGTACACTTTATTTCGTATAATCTTTACATCATTAAATTAGATAAAATCTGAAATGGCAAACAAGACATACTCAAATATGAAAATGTCAAAGATGAGAAATTAAGTTAAGAAAGCTTACTACTGCTCTTCAAAGGTATATCTCGTTCAGTGCCTTTAAAGGTCAGTTTAAAGAAGGATTAGTCCTACTCACTGACAATGTCATGGATAGATGTTGCATTTAAAAGGCATGAAAGTTAATGGAAATATTAAACTCACTTTAAAGTATGCTAACTTATATATTATAAAACTTTTCAAATGCAGACTCTTTAAATAAATTATTGTTGTTTATTTTTATAAAAATATTGTAACCATACTTTATAACAAACTGAATTTATTATATTGAGTTTTTTGTAATTAGAATGCAAAAACACACTTAATGTGACTCACTTAATGTAGAATACATTTTACTGACTGATTTGTGACTGTTTTTCCATTTACGTTGGACTTTCAACGTAAAACATTAAGTTCTAAATATTTTAAGTGCTTGGTATGGAAACACTTCCCCATTACTTGGGTACTGACTTTATTAAATCATTTTAACTGATGGTACACTTAATTTTAACACTGCAAGAACACATTTATCATTTATTGCTTAGAACTACTGCCTCACAGTCCCAGTGGCTTGTGTTTATTTCCAGTCATACAGTAGTTGTCTGTAGGTAGTTTACATGTTCTCTGCATAATTGCAAACATTTTTTTTCTCTGAGCTCCAGATAACGCTTACAGTATATCCTTAATATAGGCTTACTTGGTTTAATTGGCTGTTCTGCATTTTAAATCTTTTTCTATGGCCTTCACACAAATGAGCATTGCAGGGAAAGAGTAGCTCAGTCCTACTTTGCACGCTACACTTCTGCGACATGTTCCTGCTTGCTGCGACCCTCAGATTAAGAAGCATTCTGATAATGGATGCATAGATAGAGCCCAGGTTGTCAATTAATATCAATATTAAGCTATTTAAGGTTTTTGCTAGACAGATAATCTAAAGGACTGTATTTATTTCACTCCCTAAAGCACCTTCATTTCATCCCTCATCTTCCATGGTTTTCAAACATCTCTTAGTATGTAGGATAATTTTGAAATTATTAAAATATATCCTGTAGGACTTTGGATATTATCGGTGTGTTAAAGATGTACTGTAATTGCAAGAATCAGTTATCTTTTTTGAGAATTCAGTGGAGAAAGGAGTTGATTTTTCAAAGCAAAATTGTCCAGTAAGCCCCATACAAAAATTAAATAAAATAGATTAACTGTCATTTTTAGCCTCTGTTTTTTCCACCACTTGTCCTATACACACACCCACAGCTAATACTAGCAAAAAAAAAGCTAGCATGGCAAAGCTTTATTGTAGTCATGTTACAGTATTTAAGCTAATGTTGAAGAAATGTACTGTTTGAATACGTATCTACATGTACATCAACTTGGTATGACACTCTTGCATTCACACACATTTGGCCAATGTCCTGGATTGGGGCATTCAGCTTTTTAGAATTAAGACTTCTACAATACTCTGTTCATTCTGGAAGAAATAAGTTGAGAAAAACCATGCTGACCAATCTGGTGAATTTCCTCCTCCTGTATACCTCAGCATCTTGCTCAAACTTTCATAGGATATTTGAATCTTTCTCTACTTTTTTCTTCTTCTTGAGTACTCAGTGCCCCTTTTTGTCATACTGTAGTTAGGCACTTTAAGTAATGTTCTAGATGATTAAAGATTCTGAAATAAGAAGTGTGCAGGCTATGATAAAATCCTTCTTGAATTTGCATTTTGAATGTTGTAATACCATTCTGGTAAAGTTTGGTAACTGCACTATAAAAGCACATAAAAATTGTGGTTTAAAGAATGCCCAGAAAGTACATAAAGTCTCTGTGCCTGTAAAGCTAACAAATGTGAGTTTTGGGGACATGTGAAAGAATATATTATACTAATCTTCAATGATGACTAAAAGGAGAGGAGCTTCAATAAAGTTCTACAAATAATGGAATTAAAGTTCAAACATTACATTTTTTGTTATTTTCACATAATGTCACCAAGGATTCAAATCAGAATACAGTAAAAGATTTACAGTAGAATATCTTGTTAAACAGAGAGTGATTAAAGGTTGACATAGTTTGTGAAATGACATTTTAAATCATACACCTTAGAATGCCTCAGAAATATGTTAGACGTTCACATCATTTAAATTATAATGAACAAAGCACTAAAATAATGAATTTTCTTAGAGTGTGAAGTTATGCATTTGAGTTCCAAGATTTGCAAGATGTTTTATTTCTAATGCTAAGTTGTGTGGCAAGATACCATGTAAAAGAGGGTACGTTTTAACAAAAAATATTTTGTCACGTTTCAGAGATTGCCATGGATGCATTCTGAAATAAAAAGGAAATCCTTCTTCCAGACATCTGTATTTTATTATTGGCAAATGTTATAGACACCTCTTTTTAGGAATTCAACCAGTAATGAAATTGTTTTGGATTTGTACATTACTTTATCATATGGGGATGAGTGCCAAAGTCTGTAAGTCATTTCTTCTTGTTTCAATTTCCTTTATACATATTTGATGTCGATAATAACTGAGAAATGTAAATCTGGAATATGTTACTGTTTCCTTCAGAATTACTGCTAGTTCATTATCAGCAATAACAATTTTTTCATTGCACTATAAGCTGTTAGTGTTTAAATTAAACAAACCTATAATCTTCTCAATAAAACTAATTAAGTAATAAAATGCATACAGTATATGAATGTAAAAAACTACAGATAAAAATACTTAATAAATCCATCTTGAATTTCAAGGGATAGGCATAACCATGGTTACAAAGCATGGGAAAAATAGTACAAAAATAATTGTTAAAATTTGATTCTTAATTACAGTTCTCTCAGAATTGCAAATATCTGAAAATTAATATTGTTACTATATATAGGTTAAATCATGCCCAGTTCTCTTATTTTTCTTAAAATCTAACATTTTGCTAAAACACCATCTAATAAAAGTCAAGACAATGTGATTTAAACTGAATAATACTGTCCAATATTCATTAAGGTTTTAGTAGACTTTATTCAAGGAAGAAGAATAATGAAAATTGAAAAACATTAGGCTACAGTCCATAATGTTTAATTTATAGATAAGGTGCATGTATAGTATAACTAATTCTTTATGAACCTGTGGCTACATTAATAGTCTTTGAAATGAAGGGACATTAACCACAATGTACCGCACATACAGTGTATTTACAGTTTACAATTGAAAAGTTCTGTATCTGTAGCTACATATACATTAACTGACTTGCTTAATACATTGTTGATATCTAATTATGCTGTAGTAACTTTGTATGTTCCTGCATTATAAAGTTACTGTTTTATAAATACCCAAATATTTAACCAAATTAAAATGATTTGCATTTTGAGGAATATATTGTTAGTTTTCATGATGTTTTTTTTTAAAACAACACAACTCACCATCATTTTTCATCATTAGCATACCAAAATATATGTAATACTAACCACGTTCCTTTGAAACAGCAATTCAATTTGCACCAGACAAAAAAATCATTTTATTAGTTGTTGGAATGCAGCTGCAAATATGCAGCGTGCAACACAAGTCACATACAGTAGCATTACCATAACCTGTATGTGCATTTTTCTGTTTGCTGCTATTTCATAATATCAAAATGCAAAATAAAAATATTGGATTCCTTTCAGGAATTAAATTAGCATAACGTTCATATAGTGGTAAATAATATGGCCTTTTGTTCATCCAGTATTACCGATAAGCAGCAGGCACAGGCTACACAAATAGTTTTGTTCCCCATTTTTCCTTTAATTATAAATTTGGGATTTTTTTTTTCCAGAGCTGATAAATACAATACATACTGTACAATGGAGCTACAGTAGATGAGATGAGAATTGCCAAGGTTTGCATACGAGCTGCATTGAATAATATAAGTAAGTGCAAATAGCTTCTTTCCTTTATCAAAACTGAACATTTTGCAGTAATTTGTCTGTCTTATTGAAACCATGAGTTGTGTTACACATTGTATGACCATTGGATTTTTTAATATTCACTATATTAAAGCACAGTAAGCACAGTAATTCATACAGTAATCCAAGGTAAATAAAGATAACTTCTGGATTATCCACCAAACTATCTTCTCTGTTACTGAGGGCTTTTGTTTTCAATGTAGACCAATCCACATCCACACAGTTCTCAAAGAAATTGTTGCGTTAACACTCATGTCGGTGGATGCATTTCTGCACCAGCAAATTAAAGACCTAACCTAAAAAAAAACACATTGGACCAAACAGGAAATCAGATGGTGAAATTTACATCATATGGATTAAATTCAGAACCATATTCTTTCAAACACTGCCCTATGCTCTAGCTTTTTAGGTTCATTGTCATATTCACAGCCCTTCATACACATATTTCGGTGTCGTACAGTTTTATAATGAAAGTCACATATTTTGATACCTTCATTAAACAGCTTAATAACTCCTCACTGCTGCTAATAGCACAATTTTATAGTGTGAAAGACTATACTACTGAAAGGAGAGATGTTAGTTACTACTGTACATGGACAATAAATGATTCTTGTATTCCACTTCAGTATCCTAGATAATAGTTTATTACAGATGTGGTATTATTAGTGATAGTAAAAACATCTTTATATTTTGACTTGCCCTTGTAAAAGGACATATTTGGAATATTTTACAAGCTTGCAAACACACAGTATATGATGGGCATGCTGAGCATGTTATACAATATTTGCACAACATTTTTGTTTGACATTTATGTAACTAGAATTCATGACAAAGATTAATATTGTTTTTTTTTTTGGGTATCTGAATTTGTACCTGCTGTAGAAAAAAATATAAGCCAAGTCAAACCCATTCACAATATTTAGTCACAATACATTTTTTGTCAGTTTTACATTTATGTTATATAAGTACAGGTAAGCTTTCATTAGCTTTTTGTGTGCTACAGTACATTTTTCATATATGTAGTATCAAGGCGTTCAAATATTTTCAAGCTCTCTTTCAAACCATTTGTAGGCTTCATGATGGTCTGCACAGTTCTTGAACTGGAGGGTTAAAATACATTAAAGGTATGCAGTTAATAGTATTAAATGTGTTAAATGCAGACATTTCTTATTTCTTCTCATCTGATGTCATTGCATACATTATACTGAATAATTCAGAAATGTCTGACATTGATAGGTAATTCACATACTATAGCAGTGCCTTTGTAATTAAGGCTGGTCTCCCTGAGAGAATATGAGGTGTATAACTGTGATTAAATTCTTAACAGCTGTCTATTTCTTCAGCCACTGACTAGGAAGCTGTGAGGCATCAGAGCACTTACTGAATGGATCAGCAGTTTTATGACAGATTTATAGGGAGCAACTGCATGTAGCTAATAATCATGTTGGGAGTGATGACAGTCTTTAATTAGTAGACGAAACTCACTGTACTGTTGAAAGAGAACTAAAACCATTTTGAGATATGTTTTATTATGAAACTAAGGTTTCTGGAACTTGGAAGTCATTAGTAATATTTATCTGTGAAGTGTAAAATTATACCCTGCTGACTGCTAAAACTGGTGTGGAGGAGGTTTCATCTGCAATTTCAAAGAAGATGATGCATCTTTTGAAAAGATATAGTAAGTGATGATCAAAATGTAAAGTTTGGTTTAAATTTGGATGGGTCATAAGGGGCCCTACTGTACATGTGGGAGCATTGCTTAATTATTATTACTGCTGTTGTAACATACTAAAGTCACTGTTGGGGCGAATAAGGACAGAGATCAGGTTGGTCTCCAAATGACTCAACATTAACACACACCCCTGCTTATACCTTACTACAGGGAATAGACATGCTTATGCAGAGCTATGAGGGTCATGATTTACAATTGGTATTTTACAGATTTTATATAGAAATTGCAGCAATACAAAATTCAGTGATGATAAAGATTGCTATTATTTTTCTTTTTTGATAAAAAAAAAATAAGCTGCTTAGTTGCCATTCAATATAAGTAGTAAAAAACAAAACCATGCATCAGTTCCTAGCCCTGTAATACAATCTGATGCTGGGATCAATATGGGCTTCCCTTTCGGCTTCTTTAATTTCAAATTCTGAAGCAAATGCTGGAGTAAGAAAGCTTTATTCACATTTTCCCTGATTCCCTCCAAGCGATGAAGATGTTATCAAACCAATACTGTTTTATGTATAATTCCAGACAATAAGGTCTGTTTCCACTGTCTATAACTGAAAATATAGATGATAAACCTTAGAATGTATAAACCTGTAACACTGTTGCAACCTGTTCTTGATGTCAGAAGGATGTACTTTTGTTCATCCACATTGCAATTATGCCAGGCGATAAATGGCAGTCACTGAAAACAACCTAGTGGCCTATAATGTAAGAAGAGAATTACTGTCTCATTTACTGGGAGCGAGTGCTTCGGAAAACAATCCGTTTCTAAGGTATTTTGGCATCCTGCAGTGCACATGCCCAGTTGGAAAGATTGTGGACCTCCTAACAATGTGGCATTGAATTTGCCTCGGTGCTAGTTCCTATCTATCTAGCATCAAAATACATTTTTGTATTTGTGATAGAAAGCCAAGGACTGGTAAAACAAAACCGAAATAATGGTGGCTCTTTCTGGTGTTTTTTCAACTTTGATATTTTAGGAATTTCTACCCATATTATGCTAAGTTCCATACACAAAATGTAAATAAAATAATGCAACTAAATTAGACGAGCCATTGAAACTTTATGGTTTAAAGTAGACTAACATCATATTTTTTTATTCTTTGTCTTCAGAAATACATCAGCACTGTGAAATCACTACATGTATAATATTACCATTTTCTTTGTGATTATACTCCATGTAATCTGGTTTATAACATACTATATAATCTAATACTGTGTGTACTGTACATTTACAGTACAGTACAGTACTGCATGTGCAGTTCAAGTATTGTTTGTGGTATAGGGGGCCCCCTTGAAGCTGAAATGTCACAGTCACTTCTTGACTAGTAGATTGTAAGAATGCATTCTCAGGTATGAAAAAATAACAGAGGTCATGTTAATGAATTTTAATTATAAGTGATTAGCACAACATTATGAAAATTGGACTGGGTTGTGGAGTGCCCCTCAAAATGTTCTTGAATCTTAAATATTTTCTTGGGTAAGAGTTTCTTATAGACTCTAAAAGGAAAGGTATATGGAATATTTGAATGTTTTAATATGTGAAACATCCTGATTTCCCAAGAGACATAAATCATGCAAAGCAGAGCAACATATGTGTTTAATGCAACATTAATGCTTCCCAAATAAGAAAATATTAGTAATAATGATCACTGTATAAATATCCAGTAGATATTTAATAAAGTGCATATAAAAATAGAGATAAAAAAATCTAAAAAATTAGAATATGGAAAATAAAAAAAAATCTACTTTATATTTTGGTATTTCATTGCAATATTAATACTTGTGCAGCAGAAAATAAAGAGGACAAAATGAAATTATGTAGGAGGAACAACAATGTAATGTTTGACTTTAACAGTCCAACTCCCAGGTCTGTTAATTATTCCTCCCACACAAATATCTTCAATTTAGCCATATATGATGTCTGAAGTGAGAGCATTGTGTTATTTGGAATTGTGTATTACAAATAACACATGCACCAAACAAACAGCTACTTGTACTTGTACATGATTGTTTATTTTTTGACAATCAAAATATTAATAATATAAATATCAGTCCAATCTGGAGATGCATTCCTCGTCTTTCACATTGAGTTTCAGTGACATAGGGCACAAATGACTGAAAATCCAACGAAGCAAACCAACAGATGTTGATGTTGAGACATGGAGAAGCAATCTACTGTACCTGCAATTTACAAAGATGAACAACTTCAAATGTTACTCCAGTAACATAAAACTGTTTTATGACAATAATGACAATAATGTGAGTTGAAGAAACATTCTCAGGTACTGGATACCCTTCAGTACCAAAAGCAGTCTATATATACTATAGTATACAGTACATGATGGACTATATCTGAGTGAGACAGTAACAGGTGACTACAGACAAGGACCTACTAAGAAATTCAGAAATATTATACACTATATAAGCACATACACAACATTCCAAAGAGTTATAAAAGAGGGAAGAGGCAGAGTAGTAGCACTTTACATCATATAGAAGACTCAGGAACGGAACTTGACTTACAAAAAATTCAAACGGCACAGTGTTAGGAGCTACACAGAACCTAAACCACCTTCATATGCTAACTTTAATGCAATTGTTATGGTTACATTATGAATATATATACAGTACAAACGAAGAGGTGGTTTACATGGGAGATTTTAACTTTCCTCTCATAAATGGAGAAAAGCAATAGGAATATCAGCAGCTGAAATTGATATGGTAGTCATGGTGAAGGACTTCTTTCTTACCCAGTTTGTTACAGCACATACAAGAGGGAATGCTTGTATTGATCCAGTCTTTTCAAGTAATCAAGATTTTGAGGAAAACAGAAGTGAGAGATCCATTAGGGAACTGTGATCAAAAATATGGTATGCTTTGAAGTGTACTTTGAAACTATACAAGTAGAGTTCAAAACAAAGGTTTGCATTTCCAGGGAAGCAGACTAAGAAGGAGTGAGCAGTGCCTAAGAAAGATGGAATGTTATAAGATAAGTACGGTATACTGTAAGTAGGAAAAGGATGCCAAAGGATTGAATATATTGTGAGTAAGTCAGGAAATATGTGGCCCAAGTGGTTAAACACTATAAATCAATTAAGAAACAAAGAAAAAAAAGCAACTTTTAAAGTTTTTTTTTAAAAAACAGGATCTGTAGTATATTAAACTGTAGTATAATAAACATACAGGTTTAAAATGATATGACACAGGAAATATTTCTATGGAGGAATTTTTTAAGCTCTACAACTGAACAGTAAAGGATGAAGCACAGCAATTTTTCTCAAAAATACAAGCGATAAACTTTAGATGGTGACATCTAGAGGGAGCTCCTTCTCTGTCCTGTTTGTAGTTTCCCTGTGCTTTATTTGCTCTTCCGGTGTGTCTTGTTGTCTGGGCCTTTCTATTTCCTGATTTCCACATCCTCCTCGCTCGGCATTGGGATCGGTTGTCGAGCGGCTCGCCCCACCAGGTCACCCCACGTCTGCTAACTGAGGGCTTATGTCTAGTTCCGACTCCTCCCAATACCTTGAGCCCGGACCGAACCCCCATGTTCGCTTCGTTCCTGCCGCTACACATAGGGTCCTCCCACATCGCCGGTCTCTCTCCACGGCTAGCCCTCGGCTTCAGTGACAGTTAATAATAATAATAATAATAATAATAATAATAATAATAATAATAATAATAATAATTGCTTACACTTATATAGCGCTTTTCTGGACACTCCACTCAAAGCGCTTTACAGGTAATGGGGACTCCCCTCCACCACCACCAATGTGCAGCATCCACCTGGATGTTGCAATGGCAGCCATAGTGCGCCAGAACGCTCACCATACATCAGGTATCAGTGGTGAGGAGAGCAGAGTAATGTAGCCAATTCATAGATGGGGATTATTAGGAGGCCATGACTGGTAAGGGCCAATGGGAAATTTGACCAGGACCCGGGATTACACCCCTACTTTTTTCGGGAAATGCCCTGGGATTTTTAATGACCACAGAGAGTCAGGACCTCGGTTTTACGTCTCATCCGAAGGACGGCACCTGTTTTACAGTATAGTGTCCCCGTCACCGTACTGGGGCATTAGGACCCACATGGACCACAGGGTGAGCGCCCCCTGCTGGCCCCACTAACACCTCTTCCAGCAGCAACCTTAGTTTTTCCCAGGAGGTCTCCCATCCAGGTACTGATGAAATGATTATTTCACTCAGGTATCGAGGAATAAATGCACACCATGCTTACTGCTGAGTATACCAAGTTCAATATTGAATAGTATTAGCAAAGAACAGGCAGTATTAGAAGTATTTAAGTATCTAAATAAATTCTCAGGGCTTAATGGTAGTTTCCACTTGCACTTAAGAAAATAAGGGATGTTATTTATATTTTATTTGAGATAGTATGCATTCAATGTAATGAATATACAGGGGTGCCTTGTTATTCAATGTCCCACTTTTCTTTGTTTCATATACTGTATAAATTCCTCATTTATTAGAAAACATTTTGATATTCTTATCGTTTCAAATATACTTTTTTCAGTGAAATGTGGGGATGTACAGTTTGAAAGTTGTATACTGTATATTCCGAGTACTCCAAGCAGTTTCCCAGGTCTTCACAGTTGGATGACATTACATCACAGTGACTACTCTCCCAACACCATAGTCCACAATTAATTCTTATCATAAATAAATCTTCATTAACCATGTTTTGTTGTGCCTAGTGGAATAAATTTACAACAAATAATTCCTGTACTTGAATTCAGAATGAAAGAAGAGGAACTAGAATGTTCAGATCAGTGGTGAATGGCTCAATTGGGGTGACATGGTGTACCATAAGTGTAGGACCACTGCTTTTGCTATTTTATAGAAAATATCTAGATGATAGTAGTTAGAAAATTAGTCACACTAGGATAGCATTTACCAATACACATAACTAACTATAGATTTTTCTTATGCAAAAGATTTGGGTTTTATTGCATGTTCATTTTTTGGACACTGAAAGCAAATAAGGTAAATGGAATATTAGTGATATACTGTTTGTACAGTATGTGTTACTGAAGTGAGTAGACTCTTTTAAAGTGTAAAATTTTGCTCATCAAGATACAAGGTATGCTCTGGAATCAGTCCATAGAAGAGCAACCGTCTACTATCCCAGACTACTATGTCCAGCAGTGACATGCAAAATTGAATCTTTTTTTGTTTTGAACTTAGAACACTATGAGGGTTTAATACTTGTGTAAATATAGCTCTGACATTACAAACTAGGATGTTCTGTTACTTCAGGGGAGAGATTTATGAACATTCCTCCTTGAAGAATTTTTATTCAGTCATTCAAACCCTTTGATTTCTGTTTGCAAACTGACATCTTGAGTCAGAACTCCAAATGTTCAATTTGTTTGACATCTGGAGACTGAGACAATCGAAAATATTTATTTTGTATGCAGCTAACCTTTCAGTTGTTGATTTAAATGTGCAGTTTGGATCACTTGCCAGAATGATCATTTTTGGCAAGACTTGAGAGTCAGATATCTGTCCATAATGTCCTGGTACATATTGGAGTTCATGATTTGCCCTGTTTTGACAAGGGCACCATGATCTGTATATGCTAATCAACCAGAAAACATGATAGACTCCCTTCAGTATTTCACACTGTGCATGATTGTTTTCTCAATATGAGCTACATCTTTTTTTTTTACTTTTTTCTGAAAAAAATAATTTTTCATCTGACCACAACACATAAGACAAATATGACTTTACTTTTTGCAGTGCTATTATGGTTTAAGTGAGACACATCATCCAATCCATAACTCATTTTGAGGTGTGATGTATGTTTTCTTCTTTCACTGGCAGTAATAATACAACTGGAGGGCACTGTATAATATATCTAAAAGAACATCATAACTGTGAAAATGACAGCCAATTTACAAACTACGTAGTGAATAAAAGTTGAACATAGTGTATGAGAACTGGATTGCCTAGTTCAAATAAACAATTTGGGCTAACCTGACTCTCTTAAATTTGCATCAAGTTGTAAATGAGCCAAAGCACACTACAATGAGTGTGAGATTCTACCCAAAGGCACTGGCTGAATGATAGAAGAAAGTCTGGGGAACCAGAGCCTAACCCAGCAAGCTACAGGCACAAGGTGGTATACACCCTGGAAGCATGTATACCCATTGCAGGACACTTATAGACACCCACTCACACCAGGTCCAATTATTCCAGAAGCCAATCAGAAGCCAATTGACTTATCAGCATGTCTTTGGACTAGGGGAGGAAACCAGAGTACTTGGAGGAAACACATGCGGACACAGGAAGAACACACAAACTCCATGTACTGTAGGTTGTACCCCAGGAATTGATCCCAAGGCCCAAGTGCTGCAAGGCAGCGATGTTAACAAATATTGGAAAACGTAGTGATTCTACATTAGAAGTGGATTAAATAAAAAAAACAACAACAACTTTCAACTGATATACATTATC
Organism: Lepisosteus platostomus; assembly: GCF_059453375.1. Taxonomy (NCBI): domain Eukaryota; kingdom Metazoa; phylum Chordata; class Actinopteri; order Semionotiformes; family Lepisosteidae; genus Lepisosteus; species Lepisosteus platostomus. The sequence continues at coordinate 38,582,603 of NC_142622.1, read as the reverse complement.
TCAACAGGTAATTAATATGCTGAAAAAAATAAAATACATATGAATGTAAGTATGTTGAAAGATTCTAGTTTAGTTTTTGAGATGTATGTTAGAAGTAAAATTGGTGTATTGTTGAACAAATTATAACAAACTATAATTTTAGTTTTATATCAAAATACATTTTAAATCATATAGTACTTCAATACACATCACATTAATGTCTAATGTATCACCACAACAATTTATATTCACATTACGTTTGAAATATGATGAAAGATGAATGTGAGATGAAAAATGAATGCTTTTCAACATTGACAACATGTTAATAAAAGGTATGGCAGACAAGCAGAAGTTCAAGTGCTTGATTTTGGTATATTTTCCAAATTATATGTAAATTAGGATCTAAAGATTTGAAGTGGAATTATATTTGATGAGATTTAGATTAGCAGCAAATCCATGTGCAGTGCAGAGATGGTGACAGTTGTACCCCTATCTTGAGATCTGAAGTACAGGCCTTTTATATTTAATGTATTTGTGTGTGTTCCTTTCATGGTATAATGCCTGAGTTTGGGGTGTTTCATTACCTTGTTAACATTCTGCAGAATATGACAAAAGACAACCACACTGACTTTTCATTTCCACTTTGTGACACCTTCAAAATGTATTTCATATCGTACGGAGCAAAAAAAAATCCTGATCAATGTTTTACATGTATTATTTATAGTACAAAGTATTTCTTCGATGTGTAAAAACCAAAGGATAAAATCATTGCATTACAATTTTTATGGACATTTCTGTAAAAGATACTATATAGGGTCCCTCGGGACATCCTGGAAGTCTCCTTCACTCCTTCAAGATTTTTTTTTCAGGAATTCATCTAACATTGCATCAAAGGAATAAGATGAAGCTGGTTCAAAATTATTTTGAACAGGGGATTGGGTCTCATTTCCATTAAGATTGATAGGTTGTTTGTCCCTGAGGCAAAAGCACTATTTGATTCAGACACCAAAATACACAATACAGATTTCACCCAAATAAAAGAAGAATCTTGTGACAAAATATTCTGTAGTTTCTGTGGTATGCTGTATCTGTATGTAGGATATAATGTATCTGAGGCAGAATTATTCCTTTTAAAAGAAGTTTATTATTATTGGGCCATAGAAAATACAGTTCCTTTAGATTTCAAGAACAATTGTGAAAGTCGCATCAAATTTCTAAGTAGAAAGAGACAATATTGTAATGCTGTTGCATACTGTATATCAATATCTGCAGCTATCCTTTAAAATGCAACAAATTTATTGATCTTCTCTAAGAAAAAAATCTAATTCTGTATCTTTCGTAACTGTATTCCAGTTAAAAAAACATAATTTCAGTAGTTTAGAAATCATAGAAGGTCATATATGTGTATATAAAGTTTATACTCATAAAAGATTGCTGGCTAAGCATTTCTTGTAGAGTTTAAACATCCCTCTGAAGCTGGGGAAGCTATATGTCTCATGGTGCAGTGTTTCTTAACTTGGTGCTGAAGTTGGCATCTCAGAAAATTTAGCATTACGCTGAGTCTTAGATAAAATGCAGTTATTATGGCTGTCAAAACAAATATACCTGAAAGTAATGTACTGTATTTTGTAAAGGGTAGTAAAAAAGATTTTTTTTGAGTAAACCAACACAAATATTCCATCTTACATTTGAGCTACAGACAAGATCCCATTTTCATTTATTAGAAATTGTCTAGTTGATTTCAATGAAAAATACATACTGCTAACACACTGTATCAAAATTACATTTTTAAGAAAGCTCAGAAAAAACTCAAACTATAATCTCGTCCAATCTACCTACAAAATATTGTGTTTTATAATATTATAAATACTGTATTTCTCGGTTACTTGCTAGTGCTTTTAATTTTGTTACTATGATTATCCTCCAATCTTTCTCTTTTGCCCCTTCTCTAGTCGCCATTTGGTCCAATCTTTTTGTTTTTCTTTCTTCTCTTTTCAGCTTCTTATTCATCTTTGGATAAGTTAGATATTAAGCCTTAGGACCCTGCAATGTTTTCTATGTTTTGTCTTTCTCCCCTTTTCCCATGCATCTCTTTGTGTTGTCCTCTAGGAGCTTTCCTGACTACGAACACTTACTGTACGCTCCCCTGCAATCCGGAACGTGCTTCTCAATTCAGATCGGGATTGGTCTCCTTGTCTGCAAATCTGGGAACCCCTTTTGCTTACGCTGCTGTCCTGCTTCTTTATGCATCCTAGTCATAGGTCAGGCAATGGTAGGACCTCTTCCTTTATCCACTGGCAATATATACTGTGTGTTAATTCTCTCCTAGCCTTACCCTCCTGTTGACTTAATGTCTTAGATTCATGGCTATACAAAAGTAATTGGCTTCTGCTCCTTGACTTCATGAAATATCTCCAGTTCTCCTTTCAGATTCCTCATTGGCATTTTGCAATCTTTATCACCACTTTCTGGGAACCAGGTTCTGAAAGTTATGCAGTGCTGACACAGACAACTCCCCTTTCAGAAGTCATTCCAGTAATATAATTTTCTCCAGGCAAGTTATTGACCGACCATCTTCAATAATACTAATAGCAGTTAGATAATCTTGCCGTTCTTGGGTTAATTAAAATCATGGCTTTGTAAATGCTTTTTTTACTGTATACAGGTATGCATTTATAATCAACACATTCTGTCAGTTTTAACTCAGCTGAGATATCAAATACAGAGCAAATTATTTTTTTGAATTTGATGTCAGACTTTTGTTATCCCAAGGGAAAATACTATTCAATAAATTTACCCACTGCATGTGCTTACAATATAAAATGTACATACAGTAATATTATGTATGGACCCAATGACCTATTGATATAGAATTTAGACTTATATTCAATGTTATATTCATCACTATACATTTTTGTTCCTGTTCTTTACCATTGTTTTTTACTTTTAAGATCACTATGACAACTTGAACTGATTCAGAGACCCACACTAGTGTCTCTGAAACATGAAAACAGTAGATTTGATGCAGAAAGGGTTTTACAAACATCAATTTAGCGGTGTTATGCCATCTATACCAGGATGTTTCCTTCAGCAAGTTGCCTGTGGTGACAGATGCTCAGCCAGTTAAATGTGTTCATATATAGGGCTGCACATTAAAAAAAGCCGTTTATTAAGCCATGAGAAAAGTAATGGACTTCCGACAAACCATTTTCTCTTGAAGAAAGGGAATGAGCTCATGCTGAAAACAACAGAATGTACAGTTGCACCTGCACTGCAATTCTCAGCCTATATACTGTATGTTCAGCTTGAAATATGAACAACTTTGACAGCTTTAATGGAGTTTATAACGAAAGTTCGGGAGGGATGACAACAACCAAGTTCAATCGTACTCAGCTGTCAGTATTTAGCAATCGCTCCCGTCATCCTTCTTCCACCAAACGCTATACAGTAAATACCAACGTGATTTCCTACTCTCCCTCACGTACGATTTTACATCCCAACTCCACCTCTGCAGCTGCCCCTTGGTTACCCTGCGTGGGGGTCCTGGCCTCCTTGTCCTGTGGCCAGGAGGTCTGCCCTCAGCAAAGAATAACCACTCCATAATAGTTCATCATGCTTTGATCTTGGGTATTGTTCCTAGTGAAAAATAAAATCCTTTAATTGTTATGCATGTGTGAATAGTTGGTAAACTGTATGTGAAGTCTGTTAATTGTGTTGATTAGCCTCTTAGATCAATGTACTTCTAAGGAATAACATTTCAATATCAATGTCCACTGCAAGGCACATTGGATCACCACTAATAATATGCTCGGTCATATTATAAGACTCGATACCCAGTATGTTCTCACCCGCTACGAGGAAAAAACAACTGACAGATACTTCATCATTTTAATATTCTAGAAAAAGAATAATGGAATTTCATTTTCAGTAAACTTGCTATTTGTCCAAATTACTTCTAAGGTATGAGTTAAATGCTTAGATTTTTGTGGTCAAAACTTTAAATGTCCTTAACTGTAATTCATGTAGAATTTTAATTAATAATTAAACTGGCAAAGCTATTTCTAACCAACTGATGCAAGATAATGGCTCAAATTCAAGATACAGTACCATGTCTCTGGCATCACAATATACAGTACAGCAAAACTCTGAACAGCCACATGAATTTAGTCTGAGACCTTGTGGGGGTGACAATTTGAGCTGTGATACTGCAAAAAATGATTATATATGAATAAACCATTAAATACTATACAAAAAATATAGATATTAAATGCACATTGGACTAATTTAAGCTCTCTCGTATCCTTGTACAGTCTAAGCAATCACTCATTCTTGGATTTTTGGTGATAAGTTGACTAACTGCCTTGAACTAAACAAGGTCGAAGGTTTATGGTCCGTCTTAAGGAAATCAAATGCCAGTAAGTACTCGTTAAATATTTTGCAGACCCAAGTCACAGCTAAGGCTTCATTCTTCATCTGTGGAGAATTCATTTAATAGCTGTCAAGCATCTTGAAATAAAAACAACTCCGCCTCCACTTGTGGTTGTAATTGACAGTAAAGCTTCCAAGCCAAAGTACAGTCTAAGACATCTGCAGAAACTGTTGTCTGGCATTTAGGGTTTTATTGCACAAGAACTGCAGGTGAACTCATTTAGTGTCAGCAAAGACCTTGCATTCCAGGTACAGCTATAGTGTTTTTTTCCAGGAGATTCCACATTTTTATGAGACTAGGTTAGTCTCTTAACAAAATTCACCATTCCCATTAAATGTTGAATGTCAGCAACTGTTTGGCATTTGATGTTTTTCATATTATCCTGTTCCTTCCTTCCCTTTCAGTAAAAATAAGATGTCATCTGCATCACATTCTTTTTAAAGTAATTTCCAGTAGTTGTGAAATCTTTTTAAGGAAATGTTCTGCTTCTGCAGCTAGGTTTCTGATCCCCATATTACCTTTTTAGCATAGCAAGATCTGTGAAGACTTTAGCATGCCACATTTTAATTTTTCTTATACATCTAGGACTAAGTGAAATCTGTGACAGTAGTTATACTGTACCTATTGCATGGATATTGTTTGGATTGTTGAGTGTTTTCTGTGATCTCTACAATGGTCCAACTCTTTTACTGTTATATAAGTTAAGCAGTATAATTGTAACTGCTGCCCCTAACTCCTGTCAGCTTTGTCTGTCAAAGGTTGTCTCTGCTCTGGTGTTTATAGTTTAGATATTGAAAAGGAAACACTTCTTCTTTTGTGTATCTATCTTGCAGATGATTTCTGCTGTTATTAGAGATCTGCACACTGAAGCAAAATGGTATGTCATGTCACATTTTGGCAATATGTGTCATTAACTGGACACTCTTGGTGTTTTGGAACTTTTCTGAACTGTGTACAACTGCCCCTAACATTAGATTTGCGTGCTCAAACTATTTTCTCATTGATGTGTGCCCCTATTTATTTTATTTGTTATTTGTTCATAGCAACAGCATCTATTTGCAGTTTCTTGGAGGCTGACATTATGGCAGCTTATGCTGAGAGCAACTGAACTAGTACTAGATAATGTTGCTAGATTACTTGACTCAAATTAACAAGATTTGAGGTGAATTTCTTCTACCAGTGTGATTATTCAGGTCAGTTACACAGATGTGATAATGTGAAAACTGAATGAATTTCTACATTTAGAGCAAAGTGTCAGTAGCTCACCAAATTTAGATTGGAGCACCAAGGCATACATTCAAATAAACATATTTCTTATTAAAAAAGTAAATTTGCATTTCGAAGTAAGTAGTAGACAATCTCAAATGTACACAATAGCATTTAAAATCCAAAAATGTGTTTTGTGGTCATATTTTACTAAAATACACATTGATTTTTGCCTTCCGCAGAGAAAAAAGACTGTACATAATCCTGAAGCACTTATGAGAGTCTTAAAAATTAAACATTCAATGGGTTAAATACCTCATCACCTGTGCCAAATCAACTATCTTAGATACACAAGTACAAGTCTAATTGAATGTACTGTATCTTTATCAAATTACCAAAATTATTCTAATAACATTTTATAATTATCTGAAATCCATATATTCCTAAAACATATGTGCATGAATTGAGTGATGGCATCATTGATATAGGACAACAATATAAATTCAATATAGACAGAATTTAAAATGTGTCTCCAAATACATTGGAAATTCTGACTGAATACACAACTCTTCTGTATGTCTTATACTGTATACTTCATCTGAGGTCTGATATTGGGGTCATTTATAAGGATATGAGTAAGATTACAATTCTTGCATGATATTAACCTGGTGGAGGTACATAAGATATCCACGTATTATTCTTATAATTTCCAGTCAAAATTCATTCTGAACGACAGGCTGTGATTTTGAAGTAATACTCTTCAGTTAATACAAAAAAGCTGCTTTAACAATGAAAAGACAGACAATCTACTGTATATTCACATCTGTGTGCAGGGTAGAGAGACACCAGAACCACTCTTGATAAGACAGAGTACAGGAGATTGAACCCCAAGTGCTGTTATTGCAAATGCTCAAGCCATCTGAGCCAGGAGCCACCCACTCCCAGTACCATTGCACATGTTTAGGATATTGATATATCTCAAAGCAAAAATTAACATTACTTTCAGGGTATTACAAGAAGGACACATCTGTTATATTCTTAATGCCTTTAATTGACAATTAATGCACTACAGAATTAGGTAAATAATTGATATCTTAACAGGGTCCAGCTGAGATAGTGAGCTTGTATAAAACGTGCTGTTCTTCCTGGCTGACAACTTAACAAAGAAGGCAGAATAAATTGAAACCCACTTGCCTGCACTAAATTAAAACTCCCAAATCTGCCCCCTGCTACACAAATGAGATTGTACAAATAAACTGTAATTGTTTTCTAGATTAAAACTAAATATTCAATTTCTATGAGCTAAAATAAATTACCCTCCAATTTGCTATAAATCAAGTATTTCTTTCAGAAAAAGCAGAACGGTGTCATCTACTTCTTTCTCCATAGACTGCAGATTTCAATCGGCTATTTTGTGTGCAGGGTACAGTTAATTCTGAAAAAATGTATATAACTGTACAGGGCTCACCTTTGCATGCTGACAAATTTTTACATGTTAGGGAAACATAGTAAAACTTTGGAGCATAATGGGCTGTGTTTTCAGTTCTCTTCATAGACATGTATTGTATAATCCTAGATAACAAGTTTATAACTTGCAAAACCTTCATAACAGTGACAATCAAAGCTTCCCCTCACTAGCAACATTGAGCTATTTAATCATTAAAACGGTAGTAATTAAAATAGTTAATTTTGGAACAATCCACTGGAACATTTGCAAATTGTTTTTTGTTGGATTAATGCGAACATTTAGTTTGAAGCATGGAAGCCGGCTGAACCTAAGGGAATTCTTCCCATTACAATCAGCATTCTGAAACTCTGCATAACAATAAGGTATACACCGGTTGATGAATACTGATCGCCAGCAATAAAAATACTTGATTTGCTTTTATATGGTGGATTCATTTCATTATTTAGTACCTCCATGCTTAAATATTTAATTTTATTTAATCAGGCTGGAAATTTCTTTTGGCGAATCAAGTTTACAAATCATATTTTTCATCTTGTGTTCACAATTTGTTGTTCATGTTTAATTGAAGTATACCTTTAGTAAAAAGACAGTGTACTTTCTCTTAAATTAAATAGTTTCTTTTACCGATGGCTGTAGAAAACTCAGTTTTATCATTGTCCTGAAGACAAAAGAAAATAGAAATTTGATATACAGGGTATAATTGTTTAAAATACCACCTAAATTGTACAAGTTAATAGGTGATTGTGAAAAAAATTTAGCTTTCCAATGAAGATAAATCATAGAATTACTGTACACAACTGTTTTCATTTTTGCACATTCCTTGGTATTTTTAATAAGCACAGCTTTCTAACTGTAGACTCTAGACTTTTTTCCAATGTTGTTTTAAAATACCTTTGGCAACACTGTGTATATAGTATGTCATTGAAAAATGACATACAGTAATGACACTTCAGTGTGTTAATGGTTTTAGCGTTACTTTAAAAAGAAACAATACTCATTTTTAGTACTTTGCACATTTTCCAAATCAACATACAGTTGGCATGCCAAGGATATTTAGGCAGAAGATTATAACCAACGTTTGTAACTTAATCTATATTTAAAACACATGTACTGTACTGTATTCAAGTACAGTACTGTATGTCCAAACACTCAGTTTATCATTTGTATTGCTTTTCCACATATTCTAGAAGATGTGATTTGTTAACAAAAACTTTTATAAGTCTTTTTCATAAGTAGCTTCTTTGTGTTTTGTGTTTTCCATCAAATATATAGTATACAGCATACTGTAATATATACTGTAGTACAGTATATTGCTACAGTATACAGTATGCATGTACAAGTAGCACCCTGAACATAATGATTGTAAATTGTCCTTTCAAGGTGTTTGGTTAAAGTGATATTCAGATAAAGGGAGATCTAAACCTACCTTTATAGGTGCCCCTATAACTATTCAAAGCTAAAAGTAAAATAAAATAATACTTCCTAAGGGAAATGACTACTTTATGTTTAACATTTGCTACATGCACAATATATTAGGGATTTGTGTTCTAAGATGAGAGAGTATAATTGATGAGAACCTAATTTAGTCAACTGCATTTTAGAATAAGGGTCTTTTTGCATAGATTTACTATAACGCAGTATTCTCTGCTTTTTCAAATAACACAATGATTTTTCCTGTGAATTATGTACCACATAGCAATGACAGTAAAACTGAATATGGATGTAATGTAGTTCTCAAGATGGTAATAAAAGTCATCAATTTGGCAACAATTCATTTGGAACATTGCAAATTGTTTTTGCTAGATTGATTCTGCCAGTTAATTAAAAAAGCAGGTCAATTGGTCTCAAGGGTATTCATTGCATTTTTTTTCTTGCATTTTTCATATGAACAATAGAATTCTTCAAATTGATAAATATTTGTTTAATGCAGGACATTAGAATGATCATTTGTTAAAGAGTGAATGAGATTATTCATTGTATTTCTCAATAGATGGTCTTTTAATTGTTTTCCATTGTGCATTACTGAGAAGACTTTCAAAAAGTGTTTCAAAACTGGCTAACCTACAGTTTATTTCATGTAGTCTATGAAAAAGTGGAATATTAGGGCTTAATTACACATGGATCATACACTGTATCAATTTATAGATTCCATCTAACAAAAACTTGATTTCAGTGCCAATCTTAAAACATTATGGGCTAACTAGGTTATATTTATTGAATTACATTTTTACCTTTGCAGCTGTGAACTTTCTCAAGTTGCTTATACTGTTGTTACACATAATAATTTCCGCTATGTATTTTCAGTTGAAAAGACATCTATGCACTGCAGCACAGCACAGGAAGGACAAACTATGCACTAAGGAAATCTTTGAGATAAAGATATCTCTTCTTGTACAGTACTTTTGACAAGGCTTTGAGTCAATGTCACCTGCAGTGATATCTGTGCCTCTGTTCTGCTAAACAGTTAACGTTAGTCTTCTGTTTCCTTCCACAAGTGTGTCATTGCTCTTTTGCTTATTTTCCTGATTGCTGTACATGGGACGCTCTGTGTTTTCTCACTAGGATTCTTTGCACACAGCAGCTTCACTCTGTGGCTCACGTGAAAAAAAAAAGTATTTTCAAAAACAGTTGTCCCTTGATTTCTTCTGTGCTTGCCATCTGCTTCTGTATTCTAATGGCATCCACTCCAACAGAGTCTGCATTTGTACTTAGTTTGAACACCTTTCCACATTTTTGAAGAGTTATTACATTAAGGGCAAAAAAAACCCAACAATACGCTGCTTTGGATGCTTGCCCACACTGTGGATAGAGACTTCATTTTGTGCTTCCATCAGTGCTTCTCTTTCTACCACTTGATGGAGAGCTTAAAAACACTGCAGAATGTAGTGCTTCAGAGGTCAGAGCCTACTACACAATCACAATAGAAAGCTGATTAGGGGAAGCTTTACTGCACCAAAAAGTGATCAGTAACCTTTTAAAAGTCTAATATAACCTGATGGAAAGATTTTGCCAATTATCTAAAACAATGGAAATTTGTTGTATCCCCCAAGTCTGATATATATTGTATATTTAACCTTAGCCATTCTTTTTCCAGAGAACATAACTGCATACAGTAGTTTAATTTTTGTATGTTGTGATGCTGATATTTGTTACTATTATAGGTAATTTTCTTACTAATTATATAAATAATAGGCAAATTGCCCACAGAGAATCAGCTATAAATGGATTCAGCTGTGCATTGATATACATTTAATGGTTAATCTTACAGCATCAGATTTTGTCAAAATATTGAGTTAATCAAGTGAAGTATTATAAAATGTATTTAATTTAAAAAGCTGATATTTTTTTTTAAAAAGTCAGGATTTCTTTGAATTGAATTTCTTGATACCCTAATGAAGCGTCTTCAGATGGCAGTCAGATCATCCCTCCCTGGCTCTAAGCAGTGTACTCAGGCGTCCGATGAGTTGTTTGTTCATTTGTCACTTTTCATACAACGCTTTTGTATAGAAACAATGGTGCAAAAGTATCATTTAGAGGACAGATAAAGATGTTTTTCTCCTCCTGTATGACTACATCTCCACCAACTGCTTCATCCTCTTCTTTATTGTTCAACTGTAATTCACTACTGTGGGATCTTGGTTCTAAATCCAGCTTTAAGACTCTCTTATTGTATTTAAAGTATTACAGTGAAAAAATCACCTCTGCAGCTTCCTGCTTTTCTTTGCACTTCAGCTGCCCTGACCACAAATGTCAGCATCAATCCCCAATGTGATCCTTCCTGCCAACAATTTAATTCGGTCAGTACTTATGTTTCTGTCCCTTTCCTGCGCTGTATTCTGTAAGTGTCAGTGCTAGTCCGAAGCAGTAAGAACCTTGTATGGCTGATGTCTGTTTTCTTGTCACTTGACACTTGAAAATACAGCTGTTCCTCCAAACATCTCTTTAAGTTACAGAATATTGACATAAATCTGTAACAATTTTATAACTTTCTATACAAAGAGGAGGATGAAGAGACATACAGTACCTTAATCCATGTTTCATTTAAATTGTGTGTAATTTCACAATTGCATTGTTGGTGCTATAGAGCAACATAACAAATATATGCTTTAAACATCTCTTATCATCCGTTTCCAATACATTACTCAGTAATAACTCAATTACCATTGTTCATTATTGCTCTTTAAGGTCCCATCAGCAGGATCAGTAGAAAAGACATCTTATATTGTGACAGGAAATTATACATGGATTTTAAAGATGGTGTCTGGGAACTCTTACTGTGACTCATATGAGAGATGCTCATCATTGTTTGTTTTTAAGAATAAATTATTTCTTGGAAAGTGTAGACGTACACAAGAGATACACTTAAATTTTACTTACATCCTTTGTTATGGCAAGATCAGGCTGTGGGCTGTTGCAACCATTCCCTGACAGTACTACTAAACAAGCAATGCAGCATGCAAAAGTTCAACATCAAGAAAGTAATCAAGTATTTACAATATTGTAACATGACTATAATTTAGCTGGGAGGTTGATAGCACAGAGCTGGAAGAAAATAGATACCTGCAGGACCAATAATTCTCATTATGTCTGAGTTTCTCACTTTACTATTAAGGTAAGGTATCATAAGGGATGTCACATACTGTAGTAGATTAAATAGTAGAAATATAAAAATATAAAACATTTCTTTTCCAACTTCCAGATTTTCCGCAGTATATCCTTACCTTTCCAAATGGGTTTAAAACAGTGATGCAAGTTTCCATATTTCTTCAGACTCATATGTTATGTTCATTTCTCAGAACAGTGCAATTTTTCCCTTGGTCCTCAGCCGAAGCCTTTTACTCATAATGATTGTTAACTTAATCTTCCTCGTCCATGTCACTTTAAACATACAGTATACTGTACCTTTGTCAATGACCTCCTTTTCTAAATTTCTTAAATTTCTATTTCAACAATCAATAGTGGCTGTTTCTGCATAAAAAGACCCTCCTGGGCCTGTTCTATCTTAAGTAATATATCACAATATAAAAGAAAACAAAAATAATTCAATAATTCAAAAGAATACACAATAATTCACAGCAAGGACTCCAATGTTCTTATGTGACCCAACCCTGACTTTAATGCCTTAGAATATATGAAGAAATTTAGGTTTGCCACAGTAGAAAGGGTGAATACTGATGGAATTGTTTTCCAAAATATATTTAATATTTTAGTTATTATTTGTTTCTTTGCAAATTTTTGAAGATATGTAAGTGCCTATTAAAGTGTTAAGTTTGAGAGTTCAAGTTATTTAAGTTAATTGAGTAAAACCTAAACACCTCACTACATCCTACAAATTCTACAGATGATATTCCAAATAATTACTATTTTTCTTTATTAAGGTGTGGTGGAATAAAGAGCTGCACATCATAACTTTAAAAATACTTAATTGAATTCCAAATATTAGTTCCCATATATCGAACTAACTTTCTTATGTAATGAGTGGATAGTTTTTCTGGGTTTTCTTTCTATAGAAAAAGATGTAACATGAGCTGAGTACTGAAATACAATAAAAGTATACAGTACTGTATATTCAAATGTCTTAATGAAAAAAGTGAATGGGTAATCAAATATGAGAAAATGCATCAAAAAATATATTTTTTGCTAGTTTTTTTGTATTGATAGCAATCAGTTGGATCATTTTTAGTCATTTAAAAATATCTTTCAATTCCAAAAGTCTCTTTTGCTCTGGGAATATGCTCCATCTTGTAATTTCTGGTTCTCATACATCTGTGAAAAAACAAGTTTTCATAGGCATAAGGCACGTACCAGTTATGTGGCATTATCCAGGTCTTTTGTATTAATTTCAATAACTGCAAACATGTGAGAATGTTAATTAACATCCTTGCTTTCAATAATACAATCTAAAAGCTCACTAATATTTTATTTTAGAGATTATTGTGAACTCCAGCAGTAACTGGGCTGCATGAAGATAAAAAACTTGCAATGACAATATATCGTGCTCTTTCAGTTCTGTGACATTGGCAAATGGCATAATTACACACATTCAATAGAGCTTGCATTGCAACCGTTCATCTGTGTGGAACCATGACATTACTGAGCTAACTTCTGTAAAAGGGTATGAGAAATGTTTATTATTCCAATGTTAGTATAATGACTTGTCTTAATGATTGCCTTTGAATGTGATCATGCCAGTGCTTTGATTGCCTGACACAATGCTAAAAATAACTGTTTATCACACTTGGAGATCTGAATAATTAACAAAGTTATCCAGGTTATGGGAATTTGAACAGTCATTATGGGAAGCATACAGTATTTTATAGATGTTTCTGATTTTGTAAGCCAGGAAAGGTACTGTACATTGTCCTTAAGATTGTACAGGAGCAGCAAAATCCTGATCAAACCTAATCAATAACATGACTGTGTAATATTTGTGGAAACAAATCCATTTCAGTCTTTGTTATTATATTAAGAGCCTTTTAATAGGATGTATTGTTATATTGTTCTTACCCATCTTACTGGGCACAGTAAATGTCCACTAGCAGTGAAATATAAAATCTATACTAAAACACTTTAGCAATGCAGCCCTTGATTCAGATAAAACATCAATGGGAATAAACTAAGATTTATTAGACAAGGTTTTGTATATTGTTATATTGTTTTTAAACGCATTTCTGAATATAGCGTGGGTCACGAGGGTAGTCCATTGTGCCCCATGTAAATGAACACTTCCTGGTATTTCTACCATCATTTCAGACACAAGAATAGAATCTCTGTGCCATAGACTACCAGATGTGTTGTACACAGAGCCCAGGGTGATTTTTATTCTCAATCTAGAAATCAACTGCCAGAGCAGCTGCATTATTCTGTAGAATTTGATGCTGAGATACATACCTTTTAGGTTAGTCCTGTGGGTCCATCAATGGGATTTAGATTTGGTCATAAGGTCAGTGCATAACAGATTAAGATTAACATTGGTGTTTCTGTAACAAGAGGTGGTCAACAGGTCTTAGAATGAATAATGCTTGCTTCATCCCATTATGTTTAGCACTTGCTCTACTTCTTATTTTACCTACTAAGCTAATTAAGATAATATTCTCATTTGCAATGGTGACCTGAAGAAAATATTTATACGAGGGCATTGGCTCGTGCATTTTGAGTTTGTGTTCTCAAGTGTACAGTACCCAAATCATTGCCTAATGACAAGAGGTCAAACTTGATTACCATAATCAGTTTTTTTTTGGTGATCTGTGATTCCTGGTTTTCTGAACAATAGAGGTGGTACAGAAATGATCCACCAGGATGTTGTGTCTCCAGATGTGATGATCATGTTATTGCAGCATTACACATGGTTGAGTAGTTCTGAGGCTATCATGGATTCTTCTCAGCTATTGGTAGTGAAGCTAGAGTTCAGTGATAGTGGGAAATAGATGTTAAATGCCTTAGCAACTTCATATTGCATTGGTGCCTGCAGTAACATAGAGTACATATCCTCTCTTTTCCAATGGAGCATCATAGTTACAGGATAACTGATACCAGAAAATGCTGCGTACATCACCTTAAAATTCACAAATGCACAATATCGTAACATGTTTTGCTATTTAACTTCCCTGAGGAATTAAGTAGTGTAGAAAGTGTGCAAGAATAATCCTTTTGTTTCTTATGAGCATATCAAAAACGTTCATAGGGGTGGGTGAAAATGAAAAAACATCCTGCTGGGAACTCATCCCACAGCCTCCATGGGGGTCCACAGTCATGCTCCCACAGAGAACATTTCTAGCATTTAACATGCAAATACTGCATTGTGCTGATGGTTAGGAGATAGATATCAATATGAGAGCCTTTTGAGTTTGAACCCAATTTTGTTTTTAAAAATCGCTTTATGAGACTACAAAATATTGACTGTGAACATTTGTCTTTTCAAATATTTCTTTATAATCAGTTCTGTGATTCAAAATGAATGATTTTTGCATTGTACTTACATATACACTTGTTTTGTGTTGTTAATAGAAAAGGCAATATAAGTCTTTCCTGGATCTCTAACCTAAGCTGATCACCTCATCTTCTGTGGCTGTTCACTATGACAAACATAGTCATTCAGATCAGTCACTTCTAAGAGGTCATCCTCATCTTCATCTTGGGGGCTGGGGAGCTATTTCCCATCCACCCATTTTCAGGTGCCTTGTGTTTGTGTGCCATTCTGCTATGTAAGAGTATTAACCCCCCAAAAAAAGTACCAAAATCATCAAAAAAGGCAATTATTCACTGAACTTTTCATTTTAACAGTGTAAACTACACAAAATGAGTGCAGGGTAGAAATGATTCAAAGATTCTAGATTCTGCAGTACTGTAGCTACTTTAGTTGGACCATGCATAATCAAATTTGCCTTCAATAGGCATTTGTTGATTTTTTTGCGATTAATCAAAATCCCCTGTTGGACACACCTGCATGGGTGAAGGGTTTAATGTATTATGTTTTTATCAGTGATGAAGCAGTTCATTTAGTAATGTTTCAAACACTTTTTCTATAACCACCCACATGATCAATAGTGAAGTGAACAATGAAAACATTCACTTCATAAATGAAATACAAATACAGCAATACCCTTCAGTAATGACAGTGATTTAACTAGTACAAGCTATGTTTACAATGCAAGAAATTGTTTAACTGCATTACCTTCATGACTATCTTATAATTTGTATCACCAAGTAAAATTGTAAATAACAATGTTATACAGAGTATTGGACACATTACAAGGGGTTACATACAGTACTGTATGTAGTTTTATGCAAAATAATGTAGAAGATGTTATGGACTAGTCTAACTCAACACAGTGATCAAAGTGATGTGTTGGAATTTATTTGCAGCAAAATGTTCATGTAAGAAGAGGAGGAGCAGAAGTAAAAATGACATGCAAGTGAATCAATCAATATTTTGAGGTATTAGATCTGCTTAAATGCCACTCAGAGACATGTGTTAGATACTGTACTAAAAGGTCTTGACATTGTATCACAAAGACATACAGGAGTCCTGAACTCAGTCACTCTAAAGTCCTTTCTACCAGGGTCTCCACAGAGTCATGCGTGGTACATACAGATACATACGGAACATAAATATGCACATAGTCATATACATAAACATAAACATACATATATGTATGCATGTATGCATACTGTATGCATGTACACATACACAACTGAATGATTTTCAGGGATCATTCTGAAAACACTGTTCTCATAACTCAACATATTTTCACTTTGGGAACAATATTCATATTCCCAGCCATTTCTACTCCAGACTTTCCTAATATCATGCTCTCACAGCTTGACAGATTATTACTGCATAATTAATAATTAGGTGAAAATTTGTTTCTGAATACAATTAAGTAATTGCCAAGTGTCCAAAATGAAACTACTTCATGATAATAAATGAGACATACAGTATATAGGGCTCCGATGAGGGTTATTTAAAAACAAATGACTGACCCTGGTTTGAGTATAAAGAAAGAAGTATAAATTACTTATAAATTTTGTCATTAAATATAGACCTACTCTACAGTTCTGTGTAATACTTTGCAGGTTTTCCAGTGTGTTTTTTAAGCTGTTTATGCACTCCCTCCAAGGCACCTACAGGAACGATTGAAAACCCTTAACATTTTACTTGAGATGCATTTAACTTTTTAATGTAGTTTCTGGAATGTTCTTCCATATTTTTTATTCCCTTACATAATAATATCCCACACCTTATTTCACTCGGAAAAAGGCAGCCATATCTAAAAAAACTCTAAGTAACGTCTATCAGCAATTGTTTAAATGTAAGCTGGTTGAAGTTCATCTGAGAAAGGTTTATGTGGGATGCAATCCAGTCTGTTCTGATGGAGGACTAAGATACAATTCTTAGAGTATGTTTTAACAATAATTAATCTGATATGTAGTATTAAATACTTTTGTGGGATTTTGCATATGGGATGGATCGCAATAGGAAATAAGAGGCCTTCTTAGTGCAATTTATTGTCTTCTTGGTTTATTAATATCTACTGGAAGATTTGTATGCTGAATTTTCTAAATTTGATGTTTTTAACTGCAAGTTTCTAAACTTGAAGTTTTAAGATAACTGTTGACCTTTATTTTTTTATTTGTATGTAAAGAAGCAATTTTGTATTGCAAAACATTCTTACCTGTGGAAAGTTTTAATTTTAAAGAAGGCAAATTTCCCTCTTTATGTGTTCTTTGGACAGTTCTTTTTTCAAGATTTTTGAGTTATTTTCCATTTATTTTGAAATTACAAAATTAATGTTAATGTTTCACCAATAAATTCTTGCACATGCAAGAAAGAAATGCTTATAAATACACTACTGGTGTACAGAACAAACAGACTTACAATACAGTATGTGTCAATTAGAAGACTAACACTTACAGTATGTCACTAATAACCTGGCAAGATCAACCCTGTCTGGTGAAACATGCTGTATGCTGTTGAATCATAAGACCAGCAAACTCAAGCTATACTCATACACGTGTGTACTCCGATGTGTAGAATCTCAATCATAGCTACAGATGTAGCCTAGATATGATCATCGTTTTCTGAATTGTCCAGTCCTCTGAGCAAAAACGTTTACTGAATGAGACACTCAGGGATCCCATGCAGTTTATGTTGGAATGATGCAATTTCATATCAAGGGCAGAGCAAAATTGGATAAATAAAATCAAAAATAAATATTCATTACCTGCATAATATAATGTGCAATAACTACGTATTGTGCAGAAAATTAGAATGTATAGGTAGTTATTTCCAAAGATTATAACAATCTGATTTTTTGCCAAATAAAATCTTTTTTTTAAGATTACAAATTGTTAAGTTCCTGATCCTGGTATAAATGACCATAGTATCTATGTATTTAAAGTTCCTCATGAATACTGAATGACTGCTTTTCCAAGTACTGTAAATGTCAGTGATTTCTTAAAAAGAGCTAAAGCTAGTGTTTTTTAACCTGCATAATTCCACAAGAAAACTACTTCTTAGACTCTAAACAGGTGCAAAGAACTCATGAGTATAAAAGATAGTGTTATTAACTGTTCTGTAATTAGAATATGATTAATATTTGTAAAGTATTTTTTAAACATTGATTAGTAATCCTTCACATGGAGATAACAGTTCTAACATATTAGTAGGTCTAAGTATTAATATTTAATTGAATTTGAAGATAAACACATTTTGCAGGTTCATTAATCAGGTTGCTAATCTATCCTTTGTAGTTTATATTTGCATATTTATAACTGTATATGTTGCATTGTTTGATTTATTATTCTGGAAATTTTAGATGCTTAGTTTAATTTGCATTCTTGTAATTACTTGTACTGATGCTATTGATTGTTCAGGCTGGACATTCACATTGTAGGAGCTCATAAAATGGATCAAGATTGTTTTAAAAGAACAAACAGCTGTATATGAAGTCAAATACTATTTTGTATTTTTTGACGAAAAAGGAATGCAGAGACACTTCTAAAAGGACAATCCTTTCCCCAAATTATTAACAAAATTCCTATCTATATCAAGCATCAAAAGGCATATCACAATGTGGTTATCAGGAGCATGTCAAAATCTTGGTTTCAGTACAATAGTTTATTAAACAGGCACAACATAAACTCATTATGCTGATTACAAACCAGAAATCAGAGCCTTGAGAGAGAGAATTCATCAGACTTGTCTATTTGGTCTGGCACCTCCTCATGACCTAAAATATTTAACATCTGTTTAAACCTTCAAGATGTTCTCTCTTTCATTTTCGTTGAATCCTCAATTTCATTTCAGCAAAGAATCCTTATTTACTCACTATGTGTGAATATCTTAAAGACAGACTTGAAGTGTAAACAAAATTGGAACGCTGTGCACTCTGCCAGTGGATGTTGTCAGGAACTGAATGCTACTAATATAGGATGGAGGTTGGATCAGATTTTTCCAATGTTTCATGTTCAGACATTTAACAACATATTTAACTGTATAAAAAATGAGGAGAAAATTGTACACAGTATGATACCTTCTACAGTAAATCTGGCTAATTTTAAACGAGTCTACTAGTTTGAACACAAATAGAGCTTTCGGCACGTTATGTGCCTGCTGATTCCTTTCTTCGATCTAAAAACATGTCTAAATCTTGGTTTTATGAAAACATTGAAAAATATACGCTTATTCTTAAAATGATCAGTTTTGTCAATATGGTTATCCATTGGGCTGTGCACAGCATATTCTGAAACGTTATGTAGGTCTGACAATAGGTGTATCACAGAGAACATGTTTCAAAAATAGAAATGGGATAATAGCACATGATTATAGTATTTAAAATTACTCATCAAAATTTTATTTTAAGTTATATTACTTCTTAATCCAGTTTTTTACAATCATGGCACTGATATTGAACATTACATATCCAAGTTAAAGACTCTGGTTTGACATTCATACTTGTTTGACATATGTGTTTGAATCTTGTTTGACATTCATACTGTACATTCACTCTGCTGTTCACATTGAGCTTCAGCACTTCATATAATTTCATGATTTTCAAGTTAAACTGTGATCAACATAGTGTCTACTGAGAATACAGGCTAGTATCTTGTGTAGCCAGCACTGGAAGCAATTCAGTCTCTACATGTGCTCCATATGGTTTGCACCAGTTTGTAGTTACTGACTTGAGCTGATTTGTTATTCCTCTCACCGAGCCTGGGGAAGCAAAACTATATTCACTGGGCTCTGAGTCCTAAATGCCACAGTTTGTCCCAGCTCATTCCATGGAGTGAACTGTGAATCAGCAGCATAAATGTCACACTCTAATTTCACAAGAAAGCTGTTGACTTGTGGGTTC
Organism: Lepisosteus platostomus; assembly: GCF_059453375.1. Taxonomy (NCBI): domain Eukaryota; kingdom Metazoa; phylum Chordata; class Actinopteri; order Semionotiformes; family Lepisosteidae; genus Lepisosteus; species Lepisosteus platostomus. The sequence continues at coordinate 38,562,664 of NC_142622.1, read as the reverse complement.
ATATACTATGGCCGGACATTGATAGACTCTGTTTAACTGTTCTACGAAATTCACAGGAGTTTATCTGTGAATGCATTGTGGACAGCCAAGAAAGATGAATAAAATTCATTCAAAATTATAACAAAAACATTTTTCTTATATTAAAAAAAAGCATTCAAAATTATAACAAAAACATTTTTCTTATATTAAAAAAAATCACATAATCTTTGAAAAACCTATACATGTGTAAAGGGAATGATATGTTTTTCATCCTCATTATAATTACAGTCTTCCAAGTGGAATATTTAATGCTGATAAAAAACATATCGATGTACAGTAAAATGTATTTAATGTATGCTGTATTTTCATGTTTTTTGTCAATATACTGTATAGGTAAAACTAGAAACTAGAGATTCACATACATGGGCACAAGTATGTTGTTTTCTGATGAGATTAGGAAAGTATGTTGTTTAACAGCGTATAGTGTACTCTGAAATCTAGACAGTTTAAAAAGCCAAAGCTGATGAACTGGTCTGGTCTAGGTGTTGTCTAGGTAAAGGCAACACCTAGACAACATGTTCAGAGCCATGTGCATGTTCAGAGCCTTCAAGTGACGGAGACCCAACAGGCAGGGAGAGCCACACTTATCCTAGTAGTAATGGTGATGTCACATTTCTATGCAACTAGCCACAGTGAAAACTTGGGAACTGGATGTGGTTGATATAGTTAAAATAGTTTCTTAATGCAATACATAAAACATCTGATTGAACTCTGAAATATTGTACAGAATATGACAGCAGAAAGGATGTAGCCAGACTGCACAACAAACCAGGAATGGAAGTTCAAAATTAATTTACAAATTGAATTACAGGGGAACAGAGCATAATTTAGCCAGGACACAAGGATTATAAAACATATTTCTGGAAAGTGCCATGGTATCTTTCATGACCAGACAGAATCTTCTTTTAATGTTTTATGCAAAGCACATTATTCACTATCATCATAATAGTGCATTGGATGTCAGGACAAATTTAAAGAAGGATTTGGTTCGTAAGAAACATGTCATTTTGTTTGTGGCATACTTAAGAAAATAGGGTCTTTGGGCTGGAAAGAGGTTCAAAACTTTTTGGTTTTGTAAGCTGTGAGTCAATAGAGATTCAATATAATAATGTTAACATAGTAGATTCAGTAGAGTAATATTGTAATAACACATTAAGAATTGAGAGCCATTCTTCAGAGACTAAATTAATGCACAAATTAAAGTATTCAGTTGACCTACCCACATATATTTGAGAGGTGGAAAGAAACTGGATAACCAAGAGAAAACCCACATGAACAGAGAGCGTGACAACTGCATGCCAAAAGACATCCCATGCTGTGAGAATTCAGAAGTAGTGATGTAAGCATCTCTTTGTCACATAGATTCATTTCTAAGCAGAACTACAATCTAAAAAAATGGAAATATTATTCACCACACACAACAAAGTAATACTTTTCATGTTCATCTATTTTGCAGTAAAGAATTTTCTGTGTGTTACTTCCATTGATTATATTTTAATCTTTAAATAATTACAACTAACATATTATGTAATATTTCTTACAAAAAAATAAGTATGTCAGTTTGACAATACTGGCTCATTTTGTCATACTCTTCTGCCACCCCGATACTGCCAGCGCACATCCTTGCTACTTTTGTGTTTTACTGTATGTGTTGTGACCTTTGCTCTTAGATACCTCTCCAGGATCCTAAAACTCACACAACATGCTTGTCACACTTCAGTGTCAGTTGCAGGAGCGTGGGTAGAGATAACTAAGATGCTAAACTTACAAAGAGGACTCTGCTCATTGGGAATGATGATCAAGTTGGCAGCAGCACTTGAGTGCTATGCTGTGTATTGATTTCCACTACCAGAAAACAACAAAATGTACGAAAACATGGTGTCAAGATACTTTCATAGCAACAGGTAAAGGTTCATTTCATGCTGAAAGGTAAAGAAAAGAAATACTGTGTTTCAATCCTGGAGCCCAAATATCACCTTCTGATGAAAAGAAACTACATTTCGCACATGGAGTCCTCCTTAGGTGTCAATGCGTTACCAAGACAAGGTTCCACAGCTGTAATGTAGTGTTTCTTTTCTTTGTGTTTCAGCATGGCATGCACCTTTACCCTTTCCTTTGTAGCCTACGAATGCTGATGCCTTTTCAATACTTGAATACTAACATGGCAGCCTAGCTGTAGAGTGCATGGAGTTACTGTAGTTGGGTGTGTGAGTGCTCCAGTCTACAGGGGGACTAAGCATTCTGTCACATTATTCCCTTTTGAGGAAGACTGAGCTGACCACTCCTGCTCTCCTGGAGCTCTCCTGCTACGACGTTTGTGTTGTTTTTCCCAGCGTCAAATAAATTTCCACAAAAAGCAACCCCATTGGAACTAAATGTACAATTTTACTGAAGGGGCCAAGACTTCTAAACATGACTACTTATGGTCTTTTATGTTCCAAACATCACTGTAACCAACACTTTTTGTAAAGGACTGCTTTCTTTAATGACTGGAGCGTGTACTGGCCAGCAGAATAAGTACAGTGTGGATCTGGTAAAAAATCAATTGCAGATTTAGGTCAACAATGGACACAAACAAACCTGTGAGGTGTTAGCTACTCCAATACCATGAAAGCTGCATGAATTGTTGTTGGCTAGGCGGTGCCAAATCATTATTGATGTTAGTAAGCATGTAATGGAATTGATACAGTGATGTTTTGCACTAGATTTGGACTAATCTGCTCTGGAAATTAAATTTCTTAAAAATGAAATTATTGGTTTTATAAAGCATACCGTTATACACAATCCACATTATGTAATTTTATAAAATAGTGTTTTTAACTTATGTATTATATTCTGGCATATTGAGAAGCATTACATGTATTCTAGCACATGGACAGAAATCTGTGCTACATTAAGGAGTTTAAGACAGAGTAGAAAAGGAAATTGAGTGTAAGAATTTTAATGACTATATGTCTGGTGATTAAGCTTTGCTGTTGCTAGGGGCCTGTTCTATAAAACAGGATGTAACCAGGGAGCTAATTAGAGAACATAATTTGAAGTTATATGATGTCACTGATCTTCATTAGCCATCATTCTTCAGTCAATGAAAGGTGAAAGGAATATAACAGGTGTTACTGTTAAAGAGAATATCATAAGCGTTAACCTGAAACAGCCTTGCATATTACATTCATTTCGTAGAAAAATATCTTTTAGAGTATCTATAATGAAAACAGATCTTTTTGACATTGCTTTAGACTAATATTGAGACAATATTATTTCACTTTTTTTTCAATAAAAATGTATTAATAATTCAACAGGGACCATTTTTCCTAATCTGTGATCTTTTCAGTACAGATTTGTCATAGTTCACAAGCTACATATTTCTAACCAATTAATAAATAGCCAAAATATTGTTTGGTAATCTGATCAAAATTACCCCTTAAATGTAATTACAATGTAAATTACAATTGAAAGTACATTTTATATTTTTAATTTTGAAAAAGTATAACACATTCCTATATCACTGGCAAGAATCTATAGAACTACTCTGATACTGTTATTACAACAATAAAAATGAGGCATAAAAAAGTTCTAGATTTTAACAGATACATTGGAATCTGTTTTTTCTGTTTGCTTATATTTTTTTCAGTTTCAGAACTCTAATGTTCTGGAAAAAAATGTTGCAGCTCTGAGCCATTTGATGACACTTATCTGGATTGTGAATGTTCCATGATGTTCTTTTCTGTTTTGCCTCTGTAGTAGTTGCCACTGTGTGCAGAAGGAGGCCCTCAGGTGGTCACTATTGGTTCATTACACAAGACTGATCAAGCCGTAGTTAATTACAGGCTATTTATCACTTCCAATTAACAAAAATGATTATGAAAATAATCCACCTTTGCATGTACAAACTTCCAAATACAAATTTCTCGAATCATTCGTTCTATATTTTATATTCTCAAGGTTGGAGTTTAAAAAAATCAGAAAATTCTAATCAGGTTAAGCTATTAACATTGTATAAATTATAATTTAGGAGTAAGATGCTGCATTTTTAAAGCTTGTAAGTGCGTAATCTATTGCTTGATGTGGATATTGATTATTGTTTGAGGTGATGTATTGAGATCCTAGAAAACTAAAAGGCTCCTGTCAGTACTTTGAATTATTGTCTTGAGACTGACAATAGAACTTAAATGTCACTGTAAATTAGGTATGAATTAACTAAATTCTGTGTATAATTGGTGGCATTTGAGACTCTGACATATGTTCCATTTAGATCCTTTAATTTGTTCGCTTCTGTCATAACAATTGATTTAAGTAGTGAGGACTTGGTCACCTTGTTCACTGACAATCAAAAAGATAAGTGCTTGCATTGGAGGACAAGCTAAATAAACTAATGTCTAGAATACCTGTAAAGTCATGCACACACAGCCTATCATGTGTATCTAAAGTTGCCTTTTCTCCCCTGAAGATTTTAGATGAAGTGGAAAATGCTGATGTTTTAAATTATCTTAATTTCAGAAGATCGTTATCCTTGTGGACAATGACCCAAGGGCTCCATTTTACTGATCAGATAAAAAAAAAGAAAGCCAGATAAAGCTGTAATACAATGCTGGTTTGGTAGCCAACTGTCTGTCAAAATCACTTTAATCTTGTATCAAACGCCGAATGTATTTGCCATATTTATTGATTTTAATTTTATACCCATAATCCTACCAATTGTGTTTGCTGGGGGAATTCATGAGAAAAATAAAAATGTTTCAGTTATTGCACATTCATTATAAGCATATGTACTATTGGTGTCATTGAGAGTGGTTGGAGGAAGATGATCCAAAATAAAAATGATGTGTACAGTAACAATGTGTCTCGTGGAGCCCCAAAATCTCCCCCCTGTTGATTTACAATGAAGTCATGTTAAGTTATACAGTATTTACTTTTCATCCGTTCTTTTTTTAAATGAAGGTCCAGTGTTCAATGAGGTCAGAAAATACAGTAACTCTTTCCAACTTTGAAATAAATGATGAAAGCTGCCAGAAAGCTGGTCATCACACCATAAACATTTCACACCAAAATGATTTGTATTTCAGCTATAAGACATACAGTAAAGTGTTGACACAAAGGTTCCACATTTAATTAGAGCTGAAGTGTCAATGAGGAATACAGTCAACGTGGGTTCAGTAAATACTAGCTGATAAAAGATAGATGTGCCTGTATGTGTGTAGCAGTTCTCATCTATTGTAATTGCTTTATGTATTATCATGCAATGCTTACAGTAATTCTGTCTGTAGCTTGACCTAGTAGGTTGTTACTGCATTTCTAGCTGTGTTTACACTTTTTTGTGCTTAATCTTATGAGCCTCACATGAAACTATAAGTTACAAAAGGAAACACAAAATTGTATTTGCTTTCAAAAACAGGTCTGAATGGCTATTAAAGCATAACCTCCTGCAAGTTTCATTAAGGAAGTACATTGCCTTTAACAGCAAAACTCACTTTACTTTCAATATGTGTGTTATTGGTAATGTTGGGTATATATTTAACACCCCTGAGGCTTTTTTTGATCTGGGCCAGCAGGAGGAAAGAGAGAATGGCACAGAATACCAACTTCAAGAAGAAAGGGTTTCAAAACTGTACTGTGGTTCAAGTTGCTTAGAGTGCACAGTGTTCAAGTGTTGAATCCAAAATTCAAAGCTGTTTGAATCCACTGAATGCAACAATTATTCAACTTGAATAATACTGTATGAGAATGTTTTTAAAAATCAGTTCACTTTAACACTGACATTGCAATGGTGTGAAATATTACAGTCTTATATTTATTTCTGTTATGTCTATTTTACAATTACTGTCTCAAAAAGAACACCACAATCAGAAAATCTTGGGGTTCACATTGGCTTTATTTAATATTTCCTCTTACCTGCTTTTTATTCAGAACACTAGTCTTTTAGTTTTTTTCTTAGCCCTGCATGAAGCTACGGAAGTTCGTTGCTGCCATTAAGGAAAACAAATCCTAAGTTATCTCTTAATTATGAGATACCAAATTATCTTTTAATTATGAGACGGCAAATTATCTCATAATTACAAGATAGCAATGATTATTTGAGTGCATGAACAACCTATGAACAATCATAGGCAGGATGTGGGACAGTTTATGGTTGCAGGGTTCATAGCTGTGAGCTGAAACATCTAGTGTTTTCAAAACGGTGAACATTGATAAAAAATGTAACAAGTAAAGGTTTATTCCATGCTGAAAACAGAAGAATAGAAACATAAAGTTTCAGCTGTGGAGCCTTCTTTGGGTGTGTGTTGACACTTAAAGAAGGCTCCACAGCCGAAACATTTCTTTTCTTCTCTTTTCAGGATGGAATCAACTTTTACTTCTTCCTTTGCAACCCACACATGATGACACAGCTACCTACTGTAATTGAAATGGTAAAAATATATGGTTTAATTCAGGGGTAGCATGAACAACTCTGAGGTTGTTATCTTGGAGATGTGGAAGGGTTTGCATAATCTGTTGACAGTGAAAGAGATGGATCACAATGGAATGCATTATCACTACAATGAGATACAATAATGTACTCAAAAAGAATGATATTCCTGCATACTTCACATGCTAGTAAGGTGTGGTGTGACAGAATCCATGTTACCTTCCTCAGCTAGTTATTGCAGTCTCTGGAATTAAACTGAACTTTTATGGATGACGTTAAGTACCCAAACTGGCTGAAGAGTGGAATAAGAGCCACTAATAGGCAAATTATTGACCTAAAGGTTTAAAGCAGTTTAGGAGAAATAGACTATTTACAAAATACCAAACAAAAGATTCATAATGTCTTTGTTTTCAATTAAAATCATGTCCATGACTGTTACCATTTTTATTCTTGGTATGCAGGGAGTTGTGTGATGGTTCTGTCCGACTGTCCAAAGCTTTACATGTGTATCTGTGGAATTATCAGATTGTAAGATTTGTCATCTGCTGAGCTTCCAACATATTCTTCTTTAAGAAACACTGGCTATCCTGATGAAACATTATCATTGCAGTATGTGTGTGTGTGATTCAGGACATGGCAACTAACACATTTCTCAATTTTTACACCTGAGCTAGAACAAGAATTATTGGATTCCAGTGAAGGAAAAAGCACATTGTGTTCCATCTCCATAGAATAAACCATGAAACAGTCTTTATTTCATAATATGGCAAGCATCCAACAAAGCAATCACTAGAGTACACGCATCTATCCCTGCCATTGGCTTATTTATGCTTTAATATTAGGGTAAAATAAAATGTTTCAGAGTGTAAATAACCACTATGCAGAACTATGACTACTCAAAAGACAATCATAACAAGTTAAAACAATTTAATGTTTTAGGCAATACATAAAACAGCTCAGTTATTTTAAATCACTGTCTCTTTATGAAGTGACCTATTATTCAAATGTGACAATAAATGCAATTGCAAACAAATTTTACTGTGGGGTTTGTTCTCTTCAGGTGTTATTCATGTTTTGAAATGTAAACGTCAACAGTTGACAGAATTTCATTAGAAACAAAATAGATCTGCAAACAACCTGTTAAATAAATATTTAAAAAAGCATGTACTTATAATGTTATGGTGAAACCGTATGTCAAATTATAGACATCTTTAAAAATGTGGTAAATTAGCAGCACTTCATTACAACATTCAACAACAAAGGTTTGTGGTTTTTTGATGATACAACACATATTGAATCCTGTAAATAATTGTTCTGTCTTTTCCTTGTAAATGTATACAGTATACCTCCCTTAATTATATGATATTTTTGGAATACAATTTAACCTGCAGGGATGTTAAATAATTGTAACATTTGTTATAAAAAATTGGGAATTTTGTTGAATGATCTGTTTATCTTCAGTTACAGCTTCCAAATGTGAATTCTTATTAGCTCATTGTATTCATTTGTAGTGAAGAAACTACAGTACAATGACAATACATAGCAAGGTGTGGAGTGGTAGTGAGGCATACCACAATAGGTTTTAATTTTAGGTTCCCAAAGAAAGTTAGTTTCTTAGTTTCAGATAGTTATAAACAGACTAACTTTAATGATGTTGTATTTCATAGAAGACATCATTTTTATTTGACACCTTTATGTAAATAGTATTATTTTCCTTCAAAGTCTTGTCAGTATGAAGCTTCACAATTCCCAAATTGTAAACATAATAAAAGGATTAATTGATTCTTGAGAATGCATTGTTCTGTGTCGATATCAAAATAAACTTTACTTACTGTTCAGTGTATGCAAAAAGAATAGTAATAAAAAAGTGGGTAGTTGATCTCCAAACTTTCTCTTATCTCCCAGTTAATCACCAAGCCGATCCTGTTTGGTCAGCCATGCTTATATAACACAAACACTTGTTTTCCTAACAGAAACAGAAAAGGTTTGCCCATTCCTCTCTTCTCTCTCTCAGCTGTGGGGCAGAAATACACCACATGCCAAACGGGCCAACCTATTGCTCAGTAGCATGTCATGCCCATTGGACCTCGCAAATGAACGACCATGCAGGCCAACTGCCCAGAACCTGTAGCTCTTCAAGTTACCTCATAGGCCTCTGAGTCCCACCAGTCCAATCCATTGCCAGTAACTATCATTCTGATAAGCTATGGCTTATTCTGCAGCTTTTCTAAATTAACAGGTGGACATCTTGGCTCAAAGTCACAAAACTGGGTCTGAGCTTTGAGCTAAGATGGATTTCTCACAGAACCACCTCTCAGTGCAGCACACCACACCATAATTTCTGTACAGACAGCCTTTGTTGATGGTTTCTAAAGACTAAGAAGTACAAAAGTATGTCTCGATGTCCAATGAACAGTTTGCATTCTGTTTTTCTCTCTTGCATTATCTCAGAGAGTGGGTGACCAGGAACTTTTTGAAACAAATAAAGTGAAAACAATTGATATTATAACAGCGCAAACCAAAGCACAAGTAATACAGCATTGTACCGAAGTCTCTGAGTGGTAATATAATACTGTACACCTGCCAGGACTTCAGGAGACCTTTATGCTTTAATTCCCTTGCCAAAGAACACAGGCATACAAATAAGAAGTTTACCATACATTACATCTGGCACGAAATAATGTAGTAGCAAATCCAATAAATTGAATTTGTAGGAAAACAAAATGCAACTTCCTATTTTTCTCAAAGAGCCAAAATACTTTAAAATAAACAAGAATCTGAAAAACCTTTATTTTTCAAGTTTAATTCTGTGGCTATTTATGGTGTAAAACATGTAACATCAAAAACCATGGCATAATTAATTTCATTATCTGTCCATTGCTAAAGTAGATATGGGCTGCATGTTCTACTTTAATATCCTGACAAATCCTCATAACAGTGCACAGAAATATCTCAGTAATTATACATTATTCCATTTTATGCTCTTTTATAACATTTTTTTATTTAAAAGCATGTGAAAATTGACTAGTTCACAATAGTCAGAAGATACCAGATCTGTCATCCACTGAAATGTAGCTAAAATTAGCCCTTGTTCTAAAATCTAAATAAATAATTAAAAATCAAAACCTTTCGAAAGCTCAGAAGTTGTGATGCTGTTTTTCAGCAGTCCTTGGTTTTTAATATTTCATTTCTATAGAAGCTCTAGACTGGAGATTCAATAAATACAAAAGTATCTGAAAGTGCCCTGGAGAATGATAAGAGGAACAGTCACTATTGTACTGTATATTATCCATTCCAGTTTGTAAGTATGCCTTTTCTCCAAAAATAGAGCTTTTCTAGTATATTTACATACTTTAAAAGCAGGGTTATGTTATGGAACTTTGTACAGGTTTGGCTGAATAACAAACTCACTTTCAAGATCAGTTGACAGTCTCTATTCATATACTGTAAGCTGTTATATGATATGCAGAAAGGATGCAGCAGTCAGGGGGACAGTAAATAGTGCCTCTTCCTGGAGTGAGAACATAAATTACTAAGCAGGTCAATAATTGCAGCAATAAATTGTCAACGATTGAGGCAGAGTTATTATTATACCATAAAATCTTAAAAAGAATTGGTGACAAGCCTTAGTCGACATTGACTGGATGATAGACCAGCAGTTAATTGCTTTTCAGTCTGACAAAAAGATATCTAAACATTTTTTGTCAGATGTTATAAATGAGATAATCTCCTCCAGCGACAAATTCAAATTGATTTTTTTTTCGAAAATTGCTGAATCTCGTCTTTTAGATGTTAAAATATTTTAGAAAACTGCTGGTAGATGTGCTTAGAAAACATGGAGTGATAGACATTAGAATTTCTCATAGAAAACAGCAAAAAAAGACACTAAATTATTGTATTTAAAAGTAGTACAGAATATGTACAAATCCTGCATTACTCATTGATACTGTACAGTGTAGTTCATGAATATTTAGACGATTTCCATGTAAAGATTTTATTTTCTTGACCTCTTCTTATGTTTGTAATTTAGTTTGATTTGTATACATTAATGAATGGACATGAACAGTGTGAAAATTTAACTTCAAAAAGCTCTATACTGTATAACAAGCATTACACAACTTAGCAGAATCTGGCACAAAATTTATATCTTAATGCAGAGAATATAAGACATGGTTATGTTAGAAGGAAATTGTATTGATGAGGAACTGAACTGGTTTTAAAAAGGGAGAGAATTATTATAGCAAACACTACAATAAATAATGAATTGCCTTTCTTAGCTATTGATATGGAACAATATTGTTATTTTATTTAATTGAGCTTTACTGAAACATTAAAAATCCAATTGTCCATGATTCCAATTAAAGTACTTGGATGAACCTAATAAAAAGTAACTATTAATGTGACTGTTTTATAATTGCATGTGTTTGAGGCACTATACTACTGTAAAATTAAAATAAATCACAAGACTAACAAAAACATATCTACATTAATCAAGACTTTTGTTTTAATATACTACAGTGTTTAAGGATATCTAAGTACTGCCTACAGTAGTGTTGATCTACAGTACGTTTTTTAAATACTCAGTATAGAGTTAGGGAAAGATCTGAAGGAACCATAAGGGAATTGTGATCGTAATATGTATACTTTAAAGTTTACGTAAAAAAAACTGTGTAGGTAGATTCCAAAATACAAATTTAGGGAAATGGGCTATGAAGAATAGAAACACCACAAGCAAATGTGGAAGTAATTCATGTGAGAACAGTACAGATGGGTGGATGGCAATATTCTAAATTGATTCTGCTTAAAGCACGGTACAGATTCATCCATAATGTAAATCAAAGGCAAGAAATCAGTGGCCAAAAGTTTTTTGGAAATCAGTTTAAAACAATCTTCCAATTAAAAGGAGCATAGTAAATTGCAAGTAGCAATAAACCAAGAGGGAGAGGGAAAAACATATTGCAATTGAAAATTAAATATCTGACTCTGAATTACAACAAAAGCAATAGAACCGTAAAGGATGAAGTAAAGTGTCTCAGAGATGATGGTAAGAGGAATATTTAGAAACATGACGGATGCCATTCATATCTGATGTACTGTTAAAATACAGAATTATCTGTGATTTAATAGCCAGCAGCCATATCACCCTGTAACTCACAACTGGCAACCCACTGAAGCTAAGCAGGTGTGAGCCTGGTCAGTACCTGGATGGGAGACCTCCTGGGAAAAACTAAGGTTGCTGCTGGAAGAGGTGTTAGTGGGGCCAGCAGGGGGCACTCACCCTGCGATCCGTGTGGGTCCTAATGCCCCAGTATAGTGACGGGGACACTATACTGTAAACAGGTGACATCCTTCGGACGAGATGTAAAACCGAGGTCCTGACTCTCTGTGGTCATTAAAAATTCCAGGGCATTTCTCGAAAAGAGTAGGGGTGTAACCCCAGTGTCCTGGCCAAATTTCCCCCTGGCCTTTACCAATCATAGCCTTCTAATAACCCCTCTCTTTGAATTGGCTTCATTACTCTGCTCTCCTCCCCACTGATAGCTGATGTGTGGTGAGTGTTCTGGTGCACTATGGCTGCTGTTGCATCATCTAGGTAGGGGCTGCATATTGGTGGTGGTGATTAAAATGAGAATTAAGGTAAACAGGTTTTGCTTGTCTAACTTGTTATATGTTTTTAAACAAGCAATGACAGTAACAGATATGATCAGATTATATCACATGGTAAAATTACATTTCGAAGAAGTCCTTTATAAATAGATTTATAAAGTCCTTTATAATAAAGATAATCAGAAAAGATTAATTCTTAAATTGCAGCAGTACTGTAGGTACTTAAGGTACTGCATTCCAGGGGATAGTCAACATAGATTTAAAAGAGAAAGGTTTTGCTTAACTAATGTTATCAAAATGTCAACTTTATTGCCAAATCAACCCTCAGGGATTTTTGGTGGTGTGCTCAAAATAACAGAGATACATAGTTCTTTAAGCAAGAATGGCAGTAATAGAAATGAACAGATTATAAGATATGGATATTTTAGATTCCCAAAAAGCGTTTCATACAGATAATCATAAAAGATTAATTCTTAAATTGCAGCTGTAGGTACTTAAGTTGATGCATCTCTTTCATTAAGAACTGGGTAATGGATATGAAATAGAGTAGAAATAAGGGATGCAAATAAAAATTAAGGTGATGCAATTAGTACAAAAGGAATCTCTATTAGGGTCACTTCGTTTCCTTATTTATTGATTGAGATTGTTGTATTTAGCGATTAAATGAGGGCACCGCAATTGTAGAAAGGGAGTAAAAAACAAAGGAAGAGCTCTGAATGTGACACTGTTATGATATCATTGCCAAGGGCACCTGCTTCGTGCGTGGGCTATGGGGGCACGGACAAGTCACAAATTCCGACCAAGAGCCTTATGTTTGACACGTGTTTTTTGAAGCTGGGAAAAAAATAAGGAACAGCACCGTTTTTTTTTTTTTAATTTGATCAAATTCAAGACTTGGTTAATACCTGGAAAATGACATTTAAAGTAGACAAGTGCAGAGAGAAGCAGGTGTTAAAAACATAAAGAATAGATATAAGATGAGAAACAATTAGTTTCAAAAAGTTTTGAAAAGACACTAAAAGTCTATCAGGACATCTGAGTCAAGTATTATTTAACAGATGTTATGCTTTTCAATACTAAAAGTGAAACACTAATCAGATGACATATTGTAAGTGGATTCTACAGGGAAGATTCTCACAGGGTTATACATTTAGAAATGAGAATGGGAAGTCTCTATTGTTTCACACAAGCATCTGTGGGAGACTGCAACAAGCGACTCAGTCATGTTGCTGAAAGTGGCTTCTTTCCAGAACCTAGTGAACGATATCCAATTGGTTACTAGCAGCAAAATGAGCTAGACTGCAAAATGGCATCTTCTTGTTTGTAACCTTCTTATGTTCTAGGAAATATAAGAAGTAGTAGCACAATTTCCAATAGTAGGATCTTTCTGAATTCTATTTTATAATATAGTATTTACAAGTATATATTATCATAAAACATTTGTAAATCATTGAAGAAATGAACAAGTTTAAAATAAGGGAACTATATGAACTGTATGACCATAGGGAAAGTTCTTAAATCTGCATCCATTTATCATTACAATAGACGGATGAACTCCAAAAAAGGCAGTCTAATACCTCCTGACCTGTATTTATCTTGAAACGTATTCTTGTTTTAAACAATCCTTTTGTTGTCTTCATACTCAGATTCATTGGAATTTGTGAAGATAAAAATCCTGCTCTGCATGGCATGTATTAGCCATCATGATAAGAGTCTTGAGTTAAGGTTTTCATTTGGAGAGTTCCATGAAGTGCCTTGTACTTGTATAGACATTAATCTCTGATGACATATTAAATGTTTCTGTCAGGTGCCTTGGGATATATCCTCTGTTCTGTTTGACAGTTTGTTTCAGGGTACACTTGCTCCACAGAGTAATTTTCATTTGCCTATCAGTTCAATGGTCATCGTCTTTCACTCTGATTCTTCATTTTGGCATTGGCAACAGATTACAGTATTTGATCAAGTCCAGCAAATCTTATTTTATTTATTTCAGCCCTACCCATTCTGTGTCAATTGTGTAAGATGACATCTTAGATCACTCATTTCACTATTGTATTTCTTTCAAGGAATTACTTTGTAAGTTGTGTCTTTTAAAACATTTATCACAGTTTTTGCAATTAAATATATTAACTAATAAATAAATGATTTAAGATTTGCATTAAGTTTAGAAAAGCCTTTAAGGCTTATGGAATAAGTTATTGCTTGTTGCTGTCAAATAATGTATCTCATTGAATGAAGGATCAAGGTTATTACTACCCAGTTGTAAGACGTTTACCATAAATTATATACAAAATAATATTTTATAATATTGGAAAAACATTTGTAGAAACATTTTTATCAGTGTGATGATAAAGAAATACTTTAGTTGGAAACTTAAACTGTAAATCTGAGGAATAATGCAAGTTTGTGACATGAATTCAGATTAGACATTGCTGTCAGCCCATATAAGAAGTTAATATATGAGCTTAGTGTTTATAATACATCATCTTAACTTGACATTTTGGCAAGAACCTACTTTATATCCAGATTAATGCATATTCCAGAGGTAGAGATCTGAAGTGCTGACTCTAGAAAAAAAACACATTTAATCAAAAACCATGTATCTGTTTAAAAGGTATGGTATATACTGTATGTAATGTTGTTCATAAATTAAAAAAATGTAAGTAACCTCTAACAAAACTAAAATATATAATAGCATACCTTAAACAACCATTTTATCAAAACAGTCCAGATTTAAACTGCACAATTGCATTTCTTCCTTTTCTTCAAATTAATCAAAGTTTTCTTTGATTAGGCCATGGATTTTTCATCCATGGCCTTCCTGTTCAGAAAGAAAAAAACGTCTGTAGAAGCAAGCACCTGCAAAACTTGACAGTGTTGAATTTTATTTCCATTCAAATGGATGATTCAAAATCCAGCCACCTTCTTATGAAAAAGGCAGCTTTTCTCCATTGGCAATAAATTATGGTAGATCAGAATGGTAAAATGAATCACAAGATTGCTGTAGCCTCAAGCATAGAAGGTTTTTGGTTCTGGTTTCTTGGAAAGAATCAAAAAGACTAGAACTGTCAAAAGAAGAAACACAGCAACCACGTGTACAATAGTACCTAAGTAAAAACATAATTATTTAATTTCCTTTAGTGTTCATTGAATTTTAGGATTAAGCACAACTTCTGTCTCAGACTTACAGTAGTCAGTACCTAGGCTCAGGAAAAAGGCCTTCCATATTTAATACATACAGTAAGCTATATTAATCTAAATGTTCATAACTAATGTAAAGGATTTCACTTCCTTTCACTGTTCACAAATTCAATAAGTGTTTAATCCAAAAAGCTGTCAAACAATATTACACAGATAGTATAGGGTGTTCAGTACATGCCCTATTAGCATTGTAATGCAGACTCAATCATACTCTGAACAGACCTCTGGGGGATATGCCTCAACTCTTCCTGTTGCCAGTTGGTGAAGTTTGGCAGATCGCAGTTTTTCTTGTTGATGGTATTGGAGAGTTGGGTGTTGGATCCACAGAAACATTTACTTTCATTGAGCTTTTAACAAAGTACATTAGTAAAAAATTGTGCCTCACAAAAGTATTCAGCCCTTTTCACATCTTGTTTCTTTAAAGCTTGCAGTCGAGACACTTTGAATTTGCAATATGTCAGATACTCAGCCTACACCTACAAAGCAAAACAATTAAAAGAAGAAATCAGATAATGAAATGAAAAATAGAAAATTCATGATTGCCTAAGCAATCAAACCCCTTGCTTTAATTAATTTAGATAAATTAAGTTAATGAGTCACATAGTTAGGTGAATGCCCTTTGTGTGCAATGATAGTGGTTGGCATTATTTCAAAATAAATACACCTGTCTCCACCATGCTTTCCAATGATGTTATAAAAGAATAAATACACAGTCTCTCAGTCAGGTACTGACTTTCAAGGGAGTAATGAACCATAAAGACAAAGGAGTTTTCAAAACAACTCAAAGATAAATTTGTAGAAAAGCCCAGATCAGAAGAAAAGTAAACAAAAAAAAACTACAGTAAATATCCCTTTGAGCACCATGAAGTTGATCATTAAGAAATTAAATGTGTATCATAACAGCCTGGCACCGCTAATATTGAATATCCCACCTAAATGAGCAGCCAGGCGAGGAGTACAATGGTTTTGGTTGGAACTGTGAGGCCATTGTTAGCTTTGAAAGAACTACTGAGGTCAATGGCTGAGACAGGAGAAAATGCATACGACTTAACAGTATCAGAGTCACTTCACAAAGCATTTCAGTGATATTGCAAACATGTGGCAATAGGTTAAATGATAAGAGAAGGCAAAATTGGAACTTTTTGGACTAAATGCAAAGTGTTACTTTTGATGCAAATCCAAGATTGTGCATCACTCAAGCAACACCATCCCTGCTGTCAAGCGTAATAGTGGAAGCATTATGTTATAATTCTGCTTGTCATTAGTAGGAACTGGGAAGCTTGTCTGATGGAAACATAGAGCAAGCATACTGGCAAATCTTAGAGGAAAACCTGCTTCAGACTTAAAATTGGAACATAAATTCACATTTCAACAGGAAAATAACATGAAGCACAAGGCCAAAGTCCTTAATTGAATCCTAATAAGAATCTGTAGAAATGTTTTGAAAACTGCTTTCCATTTAACTTGAGACTTTCTTGAACTAATCAAAATTAAAGGACAAAACTACCACTAACCAGTGTGCAGTTGTGAAACATTTACACAAAACGTTTTGCAACTATAATTACTGCCTAGCATTGAAACACTGTATTTGAACATTGTGTAGGTATCATTTTGTAATGTAACAAAAATGCACACCATAGGAAATCTCATACTTTTCCAAGGCATTGTATAGGCTGACCATAAGAAAATTATCACTTTTTTAATGTCTTTTCTGCATGTGTATTTGTAAAAAATAAAGTATAACACTTATGTTTGCCATAGGCAAGTGTTTTAATAGTTATGAAACTGAAAATCTTACAGTATATTTAAAAAAAATGTAAATATTAAGTATTTTTAGAATTATTTTCTTAGAGTAGGTTTTCTAGTTTCCTGTGTCCTGATTGCAACAACCTGTGAAAATAATCAGGCAATGTACTTGTCACACAATGGCCTGAGGAAGGCCAAAGTAGGTCCATTTTATAACAGAATGGCTCCACTGCAAATACACTGAAGTAAAATAAGTGCAGTTTATTTACAATGCTCCCAGTCCTCCACACCAGAAAACAAAACCCCAAAAAAGAAACAAAATTAATTCTTCAAATGAAGATAAATCCTCCTTATTGCTTTCTTTCAGTTTTCAGTCATACTACCTGAAATACCAACCAACAGCCAACACTCTCTCAGGCTGAGGAGCCAGCTTAAATAGTTTGTAAGCCCCTCCCCCTCTGGAACAAACCATTTCTCCAATTCAATGGATGGTTTTTCCCATCTCCTTAAATAAGCTTTGAGAACTGGGGTTAGGTTTGGCCTTCTGAAGCTACCATAGGCTGTCCCACCTTGGAAGTACTGATGCCAAACAAACAGTGAGTATCATCCGTTTTGAGAGTACTCTCCATTCACACCCCAGCACTCACTCATACCCATGTTTAAGCATATGTTTTATGTATGTGAATGTATATGAAATTATGTAATAGCAGTTACTAGTCAAGCCGTGAGTGTGCACCCTCAGGAACTTATCTAGCAACTGCTCAATGGAAGGTGTATGAATATGTATTTCCTGTGCTATTTGTACCTCATGACAGGCTCCTCTGTTACAGTACTGTAGGTGGGTTATAGGACATAATAAAAATGTTGTGTTAATGTTTTTTAACATGAAATTTCAGTTTTTCTGTTTTGGTTTGTCTTTAATATAAAGCAGGCACTGACAATCAATGGCCCACATGCCAATATGGGTACGCAAATTGTTTTCAAGGGCATGTGAAATGAAAGCGGCTAATAAGCCACAAAGAAACTTGCCTGGCTGTTCAACAATTCTGTCCGTATGCTACCTAATTAAAAATCTTTGTCACAGAAAAAAAACAATTAACTTGTTTTATTTACGGCATTATTTTTAGTGGAGCTAACCTGTTGTTTTTACAGGAAAGCTCGCAATCTGTACCGCAGGTAACATTTTCACACTTCAGTGTGAAGTCAAACGTTTCGTTAGTTGGCTAAGGTGTGGAGGTTTTGGCATGCTTTGTTTTGATGTGATTTAGAAAAAACTACCCCGAAATGCACGATGAAAAATGGGTTAAACTTATTTCTACTGAGATTTCTAGTTTCTAGCCGACATTACCACACATTAATTAACTCAACCTCTGTCTGCAGGGAGCAGATGAACTGTTGTGGGTCTTTATTACAAAACTTCCAACTTTTCAACTTTTCACGATTTCCAATATCTTAAAGAACTTTCAAAACATTGCACAATCCGTGTTGTTGAGTATGGAGTATGTAGTACATACGAGAACTGGCATCAGAATTTTGGTTGGATTTCAGGATTTCCAATGTTTTATCACAATGTTTTCTGAGCAAGAAAACATTGTTTTTTTCCTTTCCCCTCAGGTTTATTCAGAATGAAATGTTACAGTTTGTACCTCATGTACTGTAAGCACAGTTTTAAGCACAGGACACTCACACATACAGTATCCTGAATCAAGAACAACTGTGCCCTGAAATTGATTGTACTGGTTATACAAATGGTTAGGTACAGTATGACAATTTCTGCTATTATGTGATCACATACAGTACTGTATGTGAGTACTGTATGTGCTAACTCTTAATAATGAGATACAGTAATTTCATAACTCATAATACAGTAACTCAGTTTTTTTTTTCCCTTGGTGGCAGCAATGCGCTTCCGTATAATTTAGTGTTAGATGATTACTATTCAAAATGTAAATAGGGCTATTATTGGCTTTAAAAATGTATCAATAGCATGCAAATCTGTAAAAACAAGTGGATGAACTAACTCTTAGCACACCCCTCTGAAAGGTTGCCAACACTACTACAGTACTTGCGTGAGAAAAATAGTTTTTGATTCTGTTACTACTTTCTGATTCCTGATGATTCTTACTACAGATTCACACTAACAGATTTATTTTGTGCATTAAATTCAAATGAGGTTTCACAGTGCATAAAAGTGCCATACATATAATTTTAAAATTGAAAAGGGAATATTGATGATTGCAGTTTCAGCAGGTTATGCTGATGTATTATTAGATACCATTAATGAAAAGCTAGATGTAGGCAAAAGGTTTTGTTGGTGTACCAGGAGTTGTTTTACTGGGTTTTTTTTCCATTTCACAGGTAGTAGCTCATTCTGTAATCCCCATGAAACTGAAAGTGAATGCTGAATTCTACTTTGAATTAATACACTATAAATCCTAGTCATACCTTCTAAATAATGCACAATTATATGTTGGAAGAAGGATTGTGAATCATATTGTTACAATGTGTTGTGAACATGCATTATTTAGGCTGCTCAGAGCTTTCTGTTCTCAACATCTGCATGATTGCAGAGCTGGGGAATGAGTTCCGTATCTGGTTGACTGTGACCATCACTCAAAACCAACATGCATTCTCAAAGACGAAACACAATTTGCATTCCTTTGATGGGGATATTGCACATAAAATCATTTCTTTTGATGTCAGGATGTTTCCCCAAGGCTGGGTTCTGTGAAGCAGCAGAATGTTCCAGCTCCTGTTGTTCCTACTTTCATACTGTGCTATTAAACAGTTCCATTGTTCCTATATTTGACTACCCCCTGGTCTTGTAAACCCTGTGTAGCGAGAGACAAAGCAAGCATTTAAAGGTTGCTCTTAAATTAAAAGGAACTAACATTTAACTTTTAATACTAAACTTTCCATAGATTAATATTGCTGCTTGAGGCTACAATACAGTGTATTTCTGGTGCCAGTGGTGTTCATAATTCCTCAGCACTTTGAAATAAAGTATTTTAAATCTTCATTTCAACTACAAAGAGACTGAAAGCAATCAACATTATGGCATACTGTATGTTCACTTCAGACAGATCGTAAAGCTTATTAATTTGAATGTCATGAAACAGTTAGATGATGTCCTCAGATCAGTTAGCTACTTTTAACCAAGATTGACCAGTTGTTCGTTTTCTTAGTTTCAAGCAATCATAATTTTGCTCATTGCTTACAAAAGCCAATTCCTTGTAATTCCTTCCTCCGTTCAGACTTTATTAGAAGCCGATCAGAATTATTTGAATGGGGAGAATCTTTGCCAATCATGATCATACTGTACTGTTTGTTGAAAGGAAAAGAATACAGTAAATGTAAATTATAGATAGTTCAGGGCATATTTGAAGTGTGTTTGTGGAGTAGAATAACAGTATTTTTATCATAAAGTAATTCACTGTAATTGAAATGTCACGTCATGCTGATTTCTTTCAGTTTAAAGACAAAGTATACAGGGATTACAGGACCAGATGCTAACCCTGTTTCCACATGTATAAAATGACTATTGACATGAAATTTATAAAGAAGCTATACTGTACTGTATATACATAGTATTGGAAATACATATGGAAAAAAGGAAAAGACATGTCTATTGAGATAATTTTTTGTTAATGCATAACTTACTGTTCTTGAAGAAATGTTTTCACATTTACTTGAAGCCATGCTATTTGGATAGCATGCCATTTGGATTATTGCCTGTCATGCAGAGAATTTACTCTGAGGAGCAATGATCCACAATACCAGTTTCACACACCTTGCTCAAAACCTTATATACATCGCTAGCTGAAATTTTAAGTTGGGCTGAAGTCTGTTCATAGGTATAGCCTGCATCAGATAAAACCTTGATTTCTATGCTCTTGTTGCATAAAATTTCCTTCCCAGGAGCCATGGTGTTAACCACATTATTAAAATTCTATGATGTTATCACTGCCTATGCAGAGCTTGAGGCAGCGTGGCACCTGAAATGCCTGTGAACTAATGGCTTTGTAGCATGTCAGTATAATAACAATGTGTAACATTTCATTTTTTGTACAAAATTGTGAATTTATAATGATTGATTCACATTATATTCTCTTCTGTATCCCTAATTGTTTTCAATGTTGTATAAACTAACTTTCCATTTTACGTTTTCCCATTTCTATTAAAGAAGTTGATGAGGGTTCATCAGTATACAAAACTTTTTTTATAAGGAAATGAAAAGGTATTGATATACTTTCTTTAGAATAAATAATATTTATTGGTTTCTGTTATTTTGTAGGGCTCCTCGGTGACTCATCTCTGGCAGGAATTTTATTTTAACACAGCTTAAAACCTCAATCAGACATCAGGCATATCGTTTTGATTATTACAAGATGACAAACTACTGGAACTTGCCTGCGGCCAGCAAGCAGTGTTGCCATTTAGCAAGTGGTAACTAGTGGTAACTTTGAAGAATCTAGTAACTTTCCTGTTAGCATGTTAGAGCTTAGAGAATGACTCTGACAGAAGTGACTGGTCCACATTTTCCCTTTGAGGTACTGGATTTGCAGCGGTAAAACAGTATTAGTACCGTATAATACTGTATTTAATATGAACACAAAGGTGAAGGTTTTTTTAGTTGCTCAGTTTGACAGAATGCTTTAAAAGAAACAGACATTAGGCTTATTATTTATTTATGCACAAGAACTGTAACTAAAAGTTGACTTACAGTAGCATGAAAATCCAGGAGTTCATACTGTCAGAACATAAGAAAGGTTACAAATAAGGAAAGGCCATTTGACCCTTTTGGTATTTAGTAGCTAAATCAATAATTGACAAATCCCATATGGTCCTTTATTTAAAAAAGCCAGCAAATTCCAAAATGATTTGATCTCATAAAAGCCATAATCACAATAACATATTGAAGGCTTATGATGTACAGTACTTATGTATAATACATGCACAGGTATGCATGTTTAAATTCTTCTTCTTTATCTTCTTGATCTTGTTAGAAATGTCGATCTATTCTCCAATGTAAACTTCTCCAGTTCTACAGGTTGAATAGGATGAACTCAAGTAAAGCCAAATAGAAGGCTTGAAATTCTCAATGATGAACACAACACAAAACCAAAAATGCTTTTTTGCTTTGCTTTTTTTTAAGCAATCGCTAGAGTTGCTGAGGACAAACATTTATATCAGATCACCTGGCTATTCATTGACTTTCCTGATGATGATGTGGTACTTAGGTTTGTGAAACAATCAGATGACAAAAACTTGAAAGTATTAAAACATTTATTTTCAACATTTATGGTGTATGAATACATTTCAATATTGTGTTTTTGCAATGATACGCATCTAATGATATTTTTCACAATTATGGTACTGATTTATTTAGTACTCCTTTTTCATACATTTTGATCCAATTTTAAGTTAGTGTAAACTTATATTTTGTTTGCTAAATCAATTTTAGTTTTGGTTCATCAAAAGTTTGAATATACAGTATTTGTTGCTGTATATCCCATGAATATGAAGAGGATCTGTTTTTGCCGCAATGGTAAATAGCAGCTTTATATAATCAAAACATAAATCTCTTAAAGTATGCAGTTCTAGAAATCAGTGCTGTTTTATGGGTGAAACTATAAACGTATAATAAATGTATCATGCAATTAAGATGGTGTACTGTTATGCTATTGCTTGTTGTAATGTTCAGCAATAAGATAAAATATATTAGACAGCCACAACTATGTAATGGACTATATAAATATTCACTCAAGTACGCTGTGAAGGATACATTTGTTTGCTCATTCACTGTACAGTTCCAAAATGTGATAAAGTTGACAGATGAAACTTGACTTTCTTGAGATTTTGGTTTGCTTTTACTTTCTAGTCAAACTCCCCATTTCTTCACTAATGTATTCAATTAGACTAAATTTGCTTTAGATCTCAAAATGTACTACATGTTCTCATACATTGAGAGCATTTTTAATAATTTAAATAATTAAAACAAACCTTCATTGAACAAAGATTTGTCACTTCAAAAGTTGAAATCTTTACATTAGACCAAAAACAGAAGAACTGAAGAAATAAACATACAAATAAAATTACATTTAAGGGCTGAAGAAATCACAGTCGTATTATAATATTGCAAATAAGGTCAATTTCAGCTCAGGTTTTTACTACAACCAGGCTTTTAATGATATAAATGTTCTATATATCTCATTTAATTATCAGCTTGTCAACTAATTAACTGTCAACTTATCTAATTGTGTAAATTGAAATAGTATTTGTGTCTGAGTCTGCTCTGCAGTTGACTGGCATCCTGTCCGGGGTGTATCCTGCCTTTTGCCCACTGCTTGTCAGGAAGCTAATGTTATTTTTCTACATACTGTACAGCTTAATTTGTTACGGTTTTCTTCTGTATAGGATATTTGTATGATTATATTTTATTGGTAAATACTATACATCAAGTAGCACTTAAAGCTTGAAACATGTTGGAAGAGCAGTTTTTAAAGTAACTTTTTTTTTCTTAAAGTTCATTGTCTTATCATATCGCAATCATATTAATTGGCATTTTTTCTTTTAAAAAAACAAACTTACACTCAAGATCTTTAGACAAATGTCAGGGTAGTGTAAATGATTGGAATTAAATTTCAAATCACTTTTGTAGCACTTGGTTGAATCAGCACATACTGTAGAACACCTGAAAAGAAGCATAAACTTGGGTAAGACTTTTTTTTGTTTAATTAAAATTGATCTAAAGAGTAATACAGCAGTAATACTGTTTTATTCAAACATTAAAGCATCAAAAACTCAAAGATGATGTCTTAATTCTATGTTATGTATCAGGTTTTACTGAAACGGGAAGGCAAATGAAAAACAAAACCATGGATAATTAGCCCTAATTCAATTTGGATATGATCTACTGTTTAAGAAATTTATCTCATTCATTTAAGATAACAGTTAATCTATGCAGCAGTCTTTGTGTGCAGCATGCTTGCCACATCATAAAAATACTAAAAGCAGTCTGAATTTAAACTTAAAGTGCCTTAATTTCCTATACAGCACTGTGTTTAAGTGTCTCTTTAGAATAAGGTTCACTTCAAAAAACAAAAAAAAGTCAGTAATGGTATAAGTTTATTCTAGTTTGGGTTATGTCCCTCTTAATTTTCTTAACATGACTTATTGTATACTTTTGTGTCCTGGATATTCAAGTACTCATAGCTGTTTGCAGATTAAGCAAGCTTATGAAAGACAGTATACAAAAACTGGGATCCTCTTAACCTTTTTTTACCTTGAGGATCAAAATGACTTATGCGCATTGCACCATATATCACCCTGAATGAGATCTAAACAGTGCTTATAAATTCTTATCTAAGTTTAAAATTGATAAGAAACTGTTCCCACCCCTCTTCAACAAACTTCTCCTTTCCCAATGTGTTACTGCCATCTAGTGTATCTCAATTTGAAAACCACTGTGATTGTGCTTAATCTTCTCAAAGTATCCAAAAAGCATGACATCCATCTCTAAATATTTGTTATTGGTTCAGGATGTAAGGTATTACATACCATTACAAATAATACATAGTTAAATACAAATAAATGCCTGGTTTAATCTTTTACCATTTTCTTCTCCAAGCCGTTTGCCGGTTAAGTGAATATTTTTCACTGTACCATATCCATGTAAGGCTTAAATACATTCACTAGGAATTTTAATGTTTTCAACTTTAGTATTATCATTATTACAATGTTACAATATTTATCAAAGGCAAGTTCTAATCAATGGATTGTAAAATCAATAGTGCAAAACTACAGTATGTAACTATTGTATATGGAGAATTATAAACCAAAGAAATCCATAGTACGACATTATACATTTCAATTACCATAATGCATACATAATATGATAAGTAGAATAAGCACATACTACAATAACAGAATATGTAAAGGATACATAGTAAAGCACAGCAAAATTATGATAAAGTTTAGTAAGGCCTCATGTTAAAGTTAAGATATACTGTACAATAAGTATGACACAACCATAAAGAAACCTGCCATGTGGATTTACAGTTACAATTTCATAAGCCGACCAAATATTTTAAAAAATATTTTAAAACAACAGAAGAAGGTAGGATATTTGATTTTAAAGTGAAAATGAATGTGCAACTATTTTAAATATTCCAGTGAAATAGTACAGTCCATACAGTAGTTCTGCAATAAGCACTCCACAATATGGTGGGTGTTTTAAAATCATTGAAAACTTTTTTTCAGTACTATTTTTATGATCTTTTTTTCATAACGTGTTTATCACGACTGCAAGCATTGACGTGAAGTGCAGCACATTTTTATGTCTAATTATTGTAACGCATACGGCCGACAGGCACTGTGTAGGAGCCGGCTTACCAGAGCAGTGACGTCTCTGCCCTTCCCCGTTATAGCAGGACCACAGCCACTGGGCTGTAGAGAGATCTCTCTTTAGCTCACCAGGCTGGGTCCCTGTTGAGTGATGCCAGAGTCCCGGGTTCGAGCCCCCGACGGTGGGGGGCCGACCTGATGCAGCAAGGGCGCCCGCCTGAACCCCGTTGCGTTACATTTTTTATTTTTTTTTATTTATTCATACTTGGGCCTCCGTCCTCCATTCTGAACCAGATAAGAAAGATTAAACTTGAATGAACAGAAATGTATGACAGTACATAACATTTTAACTTTTACCAACACTTTGTTGAAATGAACTAACCTCCAGTCATGATTAGCAAAATGACCTCATATTACAGTGTACAGAAAGCATTTCTGATTCAGAGTGTACAATACGTTATGCCTGGGCTGGGAGCGCCTTGTAACTCATTTACATGGGCTCCCAGCCTCCCTCCTTCCCTGTGCTCAGGACGCATCTCCCAAAGGCCATTAATCTATCAATCAGGCAGACCATCAAAATCAACCAATTATGAAGACTATTTAAGGCTTTTTTCCAGTTTATTCAGTGCTCTGACACTGAGCTAAGTGCTCAGTGCTAAGCTTTGCTGAAATGTTGAAATGCTCACCCACCAAATGCCTTGTTTTATCCCAGATTTATGAGCACTGAATTAGTGGGGCCATTCTCCCTCATTGCTTTTTTCAGGTCAGAATGTTTTGATCCTTTTTTCTTTTTAGCTGTTTCCTCCAATGCTATGGATCCCCAGCTTTCTCCGCTGCCGTTCCAGACGGTCTCGTTCTGCTGCACGTCTTCAAGTGAGCCAGACACCTTCATTCCAGCCTGCTTCTCCCATTTTCAAAGCTTTATCCTACGCAGCATCAAGGCAGTGTTTTTCCCCGGCTTTATATTTATCCAGACAGCTGTATTCAAACCTGCCTCTCCGCTGCACTAAGGCAGCCTTTTTTCCAGCTTGCATTATTTCGTACTGTTCAGCTCTATTTTCAATCAGCCTGCATTATTACTTCATCATCTCTCGTTCACACTCGTTCTCTTAGAGCTCAGCTTATCATTTGCAACGGCCCTAAGATCTCAAGGACTTCTGCATAAAGGTGGTAAGGTGTTCATTCCACTGACTGGCACTGGAAAAAGATGCACAGATTGTAAACAGTCAAGTTGCAACTTATGCAGTCACTTCTGGAAAATAAAAAAATATTGAAAAGTATTTATTCTCTGGAAAATTCATCAAACATGCCTATGAGAGCTAGTTAGTAAGCTTATAGTCATTTTATTTCCTGTTTTTGTACTTATATTTAATATCTTGAATTTCCATAAGAGGGAGGTATGAGGTGTTTATGACGGTTATGAGGTAAAACCTGATACATGAATTTGGCTTTACAAGGTACTCAAAATCTCTAACCCCCCTAACAGTTACAAATAGACTGTAATGGAAGTATTTTTTCTTTCAATCAACATGTTCAGAGAAATCCTTGTTGACTTTAAGATATGTTTAAGGTTGAAACATATTAAAGAAGAAATTCAGGAGTAGGATGCAGTAGATATTTAACCCACTCAATGAGTAATTAAGACTGAATGGAATACAACCAAAAAATGTTAATTTCAGTCACATCAACCCACTCCACCCCCTGGCCAAATATAATGATAGCCACTGCAAAATACCACATTGGACATATAATGGATCAATGTCACACTGTGAATTATTTATTGTCAGATTTCTTATGCTAATGAACAATAATCCTAGACTGTCCTGGGGAACATTAAAACCAATAATCAGGGGGCCTTGTGGGAAAATGTAAATGCATGAAGGAGGGGGTTAATCAGGTCATATCACATTTAACATAACCACCCAAGGAAAGAAACATCTATTCTTGCATAAAAAATCAACAAAAACCCTGTAGACCCAAATATTTAATATTTTTCTGGATTAGGATTAATTTATGTCCCTTATAAGTAGCACTCCACTTTTAATTGTTTTTGGGGGGTTTTCTGTTGGAATTATATGGCATTATGGCATAATAAAGTAATGAAGGTTGTACATTTTTAATATTAAGAAATAATGATATTCCATCTCAAGCGTTTTTTAACATTATTTCAATACTGCACTTCCTTAAATGAAATACATTCTCTAGATGTCACTGTTTCAAACAGTTTTCACACTTCAGGTATTTTAAGTCATGTGTCATGCAGTCACCACCTACCTCATAGAAGGGACTCAAACACTGTATTCAAATTGGATTGTTCACAGTAACTTAAATGTTTGCATTAATTGCTTCTTTACTTTCCTTTCCTAATTGATAAGATCATTTCTAATTTAATTTAGTTCCTTCTTGAGCGAGGGCAATAGTTTATTGAAGGATTAAGTGATTGAATTAGTATTTGAGTTCATAGTTTGATTTTATAATTGACTACCTAACCTGCTTCTTTAAGCATAGATAGTAAAACCACAGGATTTGCATGGGTTAGGTACTTTGAAGTCTCCATGAATGGTGAGCATGCGAATATGGGACTTGATTTAAGGTGTGGGGCCTCCAGGAAGTTAAAAATACAGGAACCTTCTCAAATTAAAGCAACACACAAATAGAAAGATACATTGGGACAATGTCTTAGCAGCTGTTCTGTTCAAAATTGCACCAGTTAGAAGATTTCTCTTCAGTTAGTTTGTCTGCATGTTTTCTTTGTCCCTAGACTTATAATTTGCACCTCTTGAGCTCATTGTACTGCATGACTTAGAAGGAAATCACCTGGCAAACTTAGTTTTCCTGCAGTTTATATGAAGCTTTCACTGAAGGTATTTCAATATTAACCTTGTTTGCCGTCTTACACTTCATCTCACCTTATGATGTTCACATAAAAGGGTTTCTGCAACATTTTCTTCCTTATTGGAATACATTAAAGTAACATATAGCAGCCACATAAACAAAATGTATCTTTTGCATCTAATATTAGTGTTCACCATTTCTGTGAACTTGTGTGCTTCTTACATTAAAACTGAAAAATTAAATATACTTCTCACCTAAAAATGAATCACTGAACAAAGCTTTACCTTGATTGTACATTGATTTATGAGAAGCCATATACAGTATTTATACTATAGTGCCTTAGGTCTAAAAGGGAAAAGGGCAGAACAGAATATTTTCAGTGAAAATGAAAGTTAATGCAAATGAAATGAAGTGACCAATTCAAGTCACATACCATTAAAAGTCTGCTTCAGTATCTGGGAAGAGTTTAATATAAAGATATTGCCATGTTTGTTCTATTAAATTACAATGTTTCAACTCAGTGCTACTGTAACTAAGCATGCTGCCTAAGCATCAAATATTTCAATGGAAATGGATAACATGGATTCATTTCATTTTTTTCTTTTCCATATGAAAGATGGGTACTGATAGGTGCCTTTATGTGCAAATATGTACAGTACTGTTTAGTTGGACACCTTGATTCAAGGTGTCTTATTAAATCTGTGCTTTCTGTTACAAAGGGCTTTTTCCTCCATGAGAGGAAACGTATCCCATGAAGACCACTTGCTATGGCTTCTGAACTCTTTTTTTAATTATATTGAATGCACCAAAGCTATAGAAGAGCAAAACTGACTTATTCTGACAAATCTAAGATTTTGAGAAGATCATCTCATTTCTGAAGTCTCCTGTTTTATGTTCAGTAAATGCTTTCTTAAAATTATATTATATATATATTTGTTTACATTAAGTTATAGGTGTTTCTGTTGCTCTGTTAAAAAAATACAAATAATGTTAAAATAAACATCAAAACACCCTTGATTCTAAAAAGCTGAAGCATAGACCTAATATTTACTATTTAACACCATCCACATTTTCCAGGTCTTGTGTAACAAATTACTTTTTCTTTTTTTATTAAATGAACTGGATAAATGAGAGCTTGTGATTATACTGTAGATAAACTGCAGCCATTATTATTATTATATTAACAGCATGAGAAGAGCCTTATAAAGCTGCAATGCCTGAATTGTCAAGGACAGCAAGATTGAACTTCAAATTATGATTCTACAATGATACCTGAGCAGTGTATCACAGGTTCAAGTGTATATGCTTATAACCATTTACAATAGCAGCAGGGCTATATCAAGCAGAGAAGCAAGCATGCAAACATCTTTAGCTGTTACGTCTGACCTCTAAAAACCTCTAAGGGGTATAGATAAAGAAAATGTATTTCACATTTTAAAGTTTTAAATGGACTAGTACTTCTATGTGCAATTTCACCTATGAGACCCTGATTGACCTGATTGTTGTAAATACACCCTCTGGGACTTGGTATTCTTCATATTTAAGAAAGAGCAGAGAAAAAAGGAATCTCACTATTTGAATGTCAGTGTCCTTCACTGTGTAATGGGTAGTTCACTGTGTAGCCAATGGATACAAAGAAAAGAGTCACACTATGCCATAGTTAAGGATATGGATGACACATTTATTTTTCTCAGCTTGGCTTCAGAATGAAGGGGAAAAAGTTAACAAGTGTTTGTACTACTGCGGGAATGTGCATGTTGAAATTTGACAAAATCATATTTCAGTAATTATTTCTTTTGTAATGTTTCAATTCAAGAACTTTGGAGCAATACAAAATACACAATGCATTGTTTTTTTTAACAAACCAGCTTTGAAAAACATCAATGTCAGTCATGAACAGAGTAGCTTACATAAATCAAGTTGGATATATTACATGTGTTTTGTTGCCTGTGTTCAAATGAGATGCCAGTGTGTGTCCAGGTAGATTTTTTCCAGTTCATTTACCCACGTGTAAAAAGTCATTATTCATTTTAGTGAATACAAATGCAGAGACAATACACAAAGCAAAAAAAACACATGCCAGGTCTTGTACATCATAAGAGTCTTGCACTTTGGTGTATCTATTAATGTCCTATTTAAGATATTTTAACATTAATTGTAATTTTCTTTTTGTTTAAAGAATCTCATTGGAAAAAAAACGTATTGAATAGTGATGTGTCAAGGATCATCCATTCAATTTCTGATTAAGTGAGACATCATTTGGTGAATATTCAAAATACTGTATTAGTTTGTAGTCTCATTTCTTTTAATATAACCAATGTTTTAATTTTCATTGTTCTGCAAAGTTTCTAATCTAATGTAGGGGACAAATAGAGTACACATACTGTACAGAAAACAACTCCTTTATAGGTTGCCATATTAGAAATTGAAGTGAATTGTAGATGATTGAAGTACCATATGTACAACGACTGTAAAAGTGAAAATGGGGCACATAGAGTTTGAAGCCTTTAATTTTTCTTTTTATTCTACTCTGCTTAAGAAAAATGTTCTGTAACTTTTCATTAGATTAAATTTTATACAAAGCCTTGTAAAAGCATTCAGATCTTTCCTACAGTGTCCCATGTTATGGTATAACAAAATTATGCTTTCCCAGTTTTTAAGTTGATATTTTATGCAAAACTTGAATGCAGAAACTGAAGACTCCCAGTGGTAGATACATTACAGTAAATGTTCCAAAAAAACTCCTGTATTTGTGGGAAGCACCTTTGGCAGTAATTACAGCTGTAAGTCTTTTTGGGTAAGCTACAAAGTTTGCACACTTGTTCAGTGCAATTTGTGCCCATTTCTCTTGGCAAATTTCTCAAACATCGCTTGGGGATCAATTATGCGTAGCAGTTTTCACGTCTTTTCAGAGATTCTCCACAGTATTCAAGTCAGGATTTTGACTTACTTGTATTTAACACATTCCAGACTCTTTATTTTTATTTTAAACATTCCAGTGTAGCTTCAAATCAAATACCTGGTTGAACCATCCATGGCCTGGCTAAAAATCAGTTTTGTGGAGTAAACACTATTTTTGACTGAAGCACACTTAATCCTGTCTAAGCCATGGAACTCTGTAGTTCTTTTAAGAATGTTGTATGCATTGTACTTCCAGTTGAGCACTCATTGGCTTTAGACTATTGCAGACACAAGAGCCCACCTCTGCGACTTTGATTTTATCGTAGCATGTCACAGAGAGTCGTTGGGGCTGTTAAGAGTTGCTGAGGGTGTCACACTACACAACTGACTGTAACAGGCACACGCTGTGACCCTTTAAAACTTGCTGAGATTTTGTTACGACTATGTAACAATACCAATTCTCATAAAGGGTTATTAATGTTATTAAAACAATTAAAATCATCTTAATTGTCTTTGTTATTTTTTAATGCTTTTAATTAAATATTTCATATTGATGAGGTTGTTTGAGGTGACCTTTGGATATAGGTTAAAGGAGTTGTTACTGGGCACACTATACATGTTATTTTGATTTGCCTATCTTTTTTAAGACTTGCATTATTCTACAAGACAACTGTTTTCTCCCTGTATAATAAGAAAGGAGCTTTTACTCTGGAGGATTGGTTTTTTTTATACTGCATATGTAATTTGGTGAGAGTGAAGTGGAAAGATAACAGTATCTGAAAATCAAAATCTTCAAGATCAAAATTAATTGATTTTCAAAGTAACAGTTAGACCTTTAATAGTTTCTCATACAAAAGGGAATTATTTTTGTATATAAGGACAGTTTTACTTTCTCAGTTCTGCAGGTTTCAGAGACCCTAAGGCAAATCATGACTTGGAATACTATGTACCTACACCTTACTATTTGTCATAAACTGAAATAATAAAACACTTTTTTATTAACTGGTACAGTAGCTACACACTTTGAAGTACTGTAAACATATAAATTCCTCTATGAAGTAAAATGCATTATAGAGTATACCATAAGTCTGACAGTTTGCTGGTATTAAATAAATAAATAAAAACAAATCACTAGCCTAGAATATGACCAACACATAATTGAATGATTCTTGGGATTGTTACGCACAAGTAACACTTTCATTGTAATGAATGCATCAAAGCAGAGATCCTCAATACCTATGAGCAATTAGTGAAAGTAAGATGACAGAAGCCTTTGATATCCCTGTCAATCAACGTCTTTGTTTGTGCAGTGCATATTCTGGATGACTTTGATTTCAAAAGATAAAAAAGACTGTTCTGTGATCTGCCACAGCATATAAAAAGGAAAAGGGCTTAGGTTTTGCAGGCTGTTTATTAAAGAAGAGAATTAATTCTGTTTCTGCTTTTGACTTCCATTACAATTAAATATGAAACCACTCCTTTGCCTGTGAGATCACCCATTGTATATTGAGTATAAAATGTTACACAAAGCATTGAATTCCAACAGATATTGAGTTTAATGTGTTTTTATGATATGCCCCTTTCTATTTAAATAAAACTTCTCAAGTTAGTACTGTGTCTCATGTTAGTACACATTAGGAAAAAGTCATCAGGGTCACTAAGAGAAATACAAAGGATATGCCGTTATTACTGTTTGGTTAGTCTTTAGTGTGTCCTTTCAGGATTATGAATTAAATGTCCCAAATTCTAGGACCCACAAATGAAAATCTAAATGTGTTTTTCTTTTCCGAATAGTGTTGTACAAGAACTGTATCTGAAGCACATGAGTCATTTTCCTTGTTTTCAACCCCATATACCATCCTTCCTGCGTTCTTTATCTGTTCTCCAGAATAGGTGACTCAACACTTGGACCTAAATTCCTTTCACAATATAATATTTCAATTTTTTTCATAAATAAATGTGTATTATTTTATAATGACATAAATCTACAACTACTGTGTCTCAATGAAGTCTTAGCCTTGTACCAGATTCAGACAACTATTTGAGCCCTAGCTTTTCTATTGACTTTCTCTCTGTACCAGATTCTGAACTTAGCTTAGTTCAGATGATCTAACAGATTATTAACAGCTGCAAAACACCTTGTTTCCTAGATCATATCCCTAGCTGTTTACTGAAAGCTTGCCTGCCAGACATATGTTAATTTTCGACATTATCAACGGTTCCTTTTACATGGGTGTGGTCCCTACTGCTTTAAAGAATTTATCATTCACTCCTAAAAAACTGATTTGGATTCTGATATAATGATGCACTACAGACCAGTTTCTAATTTACCATTTCTATCTTGTTTCACATCAATTACAGACTCACGGGATAGCTAATGATTTGTTTGAACCATTCCAGTCCGGTTTTCGATATAATCATAGCACTGAGACTGCTCTACTTATTGTGTCTGACTCAGAGGCTGTATCTTTGATCTTAGAGTGGCTTTTGATACGGTAAATCATTCAGTCCAGCTCAATCGCTTGCAAAAATTGTCTATCAATTGTACTGTGTCAGACTGTCTCTCTTATTATTGGACTGGCAGGCAGCATTTTGTTTCTTTTGTCCTCATAAATCCTCCATGGCCCCAGTAAATCATGGTGTGCTGCAAGGGTAAGTTTTGGGCCCTTTACTTTCGTAATTTTTTCCCACTCTGATGTCCTGTCTCTCACTCAACTCTTGTTTGAGTGATATCAAGCTCTGGTTGACATCAAATTTCCTGAAAATTAATAGTGACAAAACAAGAATTTTACTGGTGGGTAGCAAATGTCAACTCAGGACAAGAGTCAGGAATCCGAAAGTCACACATGATCCTCTCCTGTCTTTTGACTCTACGTGAAAAATTTGATTAAGAGATTTTTTTTCATCTTAGAAATATTACACCAGACCTTGGCAACATATCATTCCTACACTTGAGTCTCTACATTGGTTGCCTATAAAGTTTCATATTTAATACAAGATCTTGTTACAGATGTTTAAGGCTTTAAAAAATTTGGCTCCTTCATACATCTCTGAACTCCTCCATTTTTAAATTCGCTCTCAAAGGCTCTGTTCAGTTGAGGCTGGTCCTTTGCTCACTTTACCTAGGACTAAATCTTGGACTTTTTCATGACTGTGCCTTTTCTGACACTGCTCCTTTGTTATGGAATGACCTTCATCAGATTCTTAGAAAGACAAATTCTATGACTCTACCTTTTTACTAGGGCCTATGCTTATATCCTGTATGTTCTAGTTGAATTTTACTTTATATTGTACTTTGTGTGACTACGTACAGCACCCCTGGGTTTTGGAAAGGTGCTTTATAAATAAAAAATATTATCTTACTGTATTTAACATTTTCTCCTGTATTCAAGCTCTTGCACAAAGCGTACACTAATTTTGATGAATCACTCTTTTTCTTCACGCAATAAATGAAATACTGAGTGTCCACACTGCAGATTATGGCATAGGTGAGGTAATCTAGACATTAAAGAAGTCCTCTGAGTGGCAACAACTATTTTAATTTATTCTGCAAGATCTAGTTTGTCTAAGGCTAAATGGCTGTTAATCAATCCCTATTTTAAAACGTATTTAAAACTTAGGTGTAACAAATCATTTAATCATTATATATTAATCAACATGCTTTTTGAAACAGTGTTAGTGCTTATTGGCAAGACCAAAAATCATCAGGGTCAGTTAGAAAAAGGCAAAAGAAATGGCAGACTCCTAATATGCTCATTAGTATTAATGACCTTTAAAAACTGTGCTCAATTTGTCTTCATATTGATAACACTGGGTAATTTGAAATGTGTTGCATTTCATGTAGAAAATATAAGGAGGGAGTAAAAGAACTATCTGCATAACCTATGTTTTTCTTGTTTATTTATACTACAGTGTTTGGATTCTGATTGAAGGGGAAATTCTTATTCTTCTCTGGCAAATTGACAAAAAATGTCATTTAGCATTTCCATTTACAGGTAATTATTTCAAAAGCCTTTGGAATTTAAGCCTTAATGAAAGGAAATATTCTGACAGAAAATTGAAAGAGTGTCAGTAAATACTAAACAAAAAGGAACAGATTAAGAAAAGATTTGCAATTATTCAAGTGACTAAATATTTTTGTTTCCGGCACTTCTTCCCTTGGGGCAGGAAACAGAGAAATAGAAACATTTTGCAGTGGAGGCCACAATTAATGTTTTTCCAGTATTACAACATCAAAAGATAAGTAAAGGAATCAAATGGATTCTGGGTTATAATGGGAAGCTTCATGAAAACAAATCAGAAATTAATGATGTATTAACTAGATATTTCATTCAGGTGCTTTCCAAGGAATAAATCAACAACATACTGTACACCTCAGGCTGAAGAAAGAGTGCATAGAAGAAGTGGACTTGGGCCAGCACCTCGAACCATTTAGAATTAACCATACTCTAGGTCGTGATGGTTTTCTACCAATTGCGTAAGAAAACAAGCAATATTATTCAAATTCCATTAGCCAGTATTTTGAAAATTACTAATGTAACACTCGTCCAAAGAGCAACAAAAATAATCCAAGAATTCAAAGCCATGTTTTTACAGTGCCCTCCAAAATTACTGAGACAGACTAGGGTAAAGTAGAATCGTAATGTCTAGCAAATCAGCACTGGAACTTATAGTGCGATCCAGGAGATAAAGAAAACCCAAGGGAACGCACAGGCAGCATCTGGGGAACGGCACAGAGCTGCACAGTTACAGGAACCATGTTCAGTATTATGCTTTGCTTCTGGCTATGGACTTTGCTTTGATAATTAACCTTATTTTTGGATTTCCCTGTGCAACTGTACTTTCCTGTGTCTTTGCAGCTACAGTATAAACTTTGCTTTGCTCTTGCCCGTGTTTTTCTGTCTGCTTTTTTACGCTGATTTCCTATTTTGCCTGCATCTGGGTTCACTTCCCTATGTCAGACAGCTGCTCTAAGTTAGGTAAGAGCAGTGACATTAAAGTGAGAATGGAAGGGAACAGGAAGAATGGGTTGTGAAACTTTGGAACAAGCTACACAACTCCTTTCATGAAACCAGCATTATGTTTTCAAGGAACATCAAAGAAATCCTCACATCAGTTAATCTCTAGCAACTGAAATGACCTAGATGATTCAGATAGTTTTCTTTTTTCTATGCTTTTACATGTTTAAGATGATTACTTAAAATAGAAATATTTTGTCTCAAGAGGCATGAATCAAAATGTTTTTAGCAGGGTTGGGTTTATGTCCAAGATATCCTGCACTAATTTCAACAGGTGACTGAACTTTATACCCCATTTCCTATGCAGTAATAATAACAGTGAACCCACTGTTATTTCTTTGGGTCTCCACATTTTTTCTATAAGCTGGCAATGTTTTGAAGATTTGCAGACAAATCATAAATATGAAAAAGAGCAGGGAACAGCATACTACACGAGTAACTCAATAAACAGGCATAAAGACTTCAGCTGTTCTCAAATGTTTTATGTATTTGAACAGAATGATTTGACATAATTTCCCCTGGAATTTTACTTAAAGTAACTGTTTTAAGATAGTACCATTTGAAATGAGATTCACACGTTTCTTTTCTGTGAACATCCTTTTTTATGTGAATGTTTCCGAAGAACCCAGCTCATTGTAACCTTATCAGTAGTTACTTTCCTATTAATGGGTACTCTCCAATCATTCTGTATCAGTTGATTCATGACATTTTTGCCTTTTTCTGCCCTTGTTGTATTTCAAAGGGAACTTTCCTTTTTCTCATCTCTCACATTTGTTACTTATTTTCAGTGTAGCCTAAAGCCACTTGCAGCCCCAATGCGGAGCTGTCTGCATGAACAGCTGGTCTTGTGAGAAAAAGGTTCCACTTTCTTGGCCTGCCAGTTTGTCACATCTGGCGTGAATGACCCATTTGAGACCTGTTCAAGTTCAACACTTTTTCTCACACACAATGCCATCCAACAGAAGCAAAAAATGTGATCAGCCATAGATGCCATTAGCAATCCTTCCAAACACCTGCTCCTCACTTTTATTCAACCAATCTCAGAAGAGTGACCACTTTAAAGTCACAAGTGGTACTTTAACAAATTTAAAAACAATATAAATGAGTACTGCATATACAGTAATAAAATATACATAATAGGTGTAAATTATTGTAAATCTTTGTAACCAATCTTAATTTACCCTGAAGTTTAAACTTAAATTAATAACTGTAATGACATAATAACTTGAGCAGCTGAATCTAGAGTATACTATACATACTACAGTAGTTGAGGCTGCAAAAAACAGCATAAGAACACTCTAAAGACAGAAATGTTTTGCATTCTACAAGAGGTTGTCCAAGAGGTTGCTAAAGAAATCAGCTTCAGCTGTAAATAGACTTGTAAAGCCCTGAGTTTAGACATTGAGTTGGTTTAGCTGTGCAAACTTAAGTGTAGAACTGAACAAATGTGAGGTTTATAGTAAGAGAACTACTTAATGACTGCTACTATGTAGTTTTGATATATGTCCCTGGCCAAACAGGATCAGCTGAATGGATTACTTCTGTAGTAGGAGAGGAAATTAAACAGCTAGGAGGTTGTGGACCATGCTAGATTTGGCAAGGTTAGAAACATCAGGGTTGGTGCAGTCTCAGCCCCAGTAACATTATTCCCTAGAGATACTATTAAAGGTTACAGTATATAGGGTGAAATGACAAAGATAAAGGGGGCTTATGTATGTGGGTCTGCCACTTATTTACAGCATGTATCAAATTACTGTTAAATGTATGTTCTTTTTATAGAATATTTATATGTGACCGTGTTTCTAATATGTATAGTACTAGTACATTCTCCAGATGTTACCATACAAAGATGGTGGTCATGGTCTTGTCACAGAGATTGGTTTCTGATTTTTATGTGACTGTTTTTCTAATATGTATAGTACTTAGCATGTATTAACCAACAGTATAATTAAAGTACTGAACGTTTTAATTAGGTTAGACCATGGAGCCCAGGAAATGACCACATGTTCTTTTCTTTGCAAACTTATTTATTTATTGTACTGTATTTCTTTATCAGTGCTGCAAATGTTTTCTTTTCTAAATGTTACTATACTTTGTTTAAATTGTAGATTAGGAAAATGTAATATTCTCACCACATGAATGTTTATACTTTTTTATACTTCCTTTTTCTCTCTTAACATTACTTAATCCCTCTAAATATTTGTATGTATGTTGTCCCTCTAAATATTTGTACTGTGTATGTTATCTCAGTGTAGGTGTGAGTTTCTAATGGGTGCTCTTGTTTCCTATCACAATCCAAAGACATGCTAGTACTGTAGGTTAATTGTTCTGTATAAATGAGCCCTAGTGAATGTCTGTGTGTTTGTGTGTCTGTGTGTGCTTTGCCATTGACAGAAGTTCTGTCCAAGGTGTATCCTGACTTGCACCTGTTGTGTGCTGATTTAAACTCTGGCTCCAATTATGATCCTCTACAGCATAAACAGATTAGAAGATGGATGGTTGTATATGTGTAAGTGAGAAATGGAAATGTTGTAAAGTGAAACGTTGTGAAATAATTCTGAGGCTGAATACTTCTGAAATTCTGCTACTGGAAACAAAAAATAATGAGTCACTTTTAAACTGCAATTGGCAACCATTTTAATTGGTGCACCACTGTTCCAAATGCATTTGCTTTCGAAGGAAAATTTGACAGTTATTGTGAATTATGAAAATTTCATCCATAGAAGCACAGAAAATGTCCTTTTGTCAGAGATTTCTTTTTTGTTGTTACGTTGTCAGCATTCACATGAGCTTGTACTCTGTTTTTGAAATATTATAAAATACATTAAGGCAATGTCCATAGTCTTAAGAATACTAACAATAACCCAAGGCCTTCAAATATTGCACATTCTTTAAGGGTCCTATTTTACCCGTGTCATGGAATGAATTCATTCTTAGTATCAATACATTTTTGTGATTAAGAAATGCTATCATCATTGATATGCATAAATAACTTCACCCTGAGGGAAACAATAAATAGGCTCCAGATGAGCATTGGTATTACTAGCACACCAAGGCTTCCTGAAGAGTCTTCCTGTGGACAGGATAAATCAATCTCTTTGGGGAGCAGAATGCATGAATTGCAGAGGCTTTTTAAAATCTTAAACTTAGCAGCTTCAACAATATATCTTCAGAAGGTTTTGCCTTAAGAATGAAATCTTTACGAAATAATAGAAAAAAGTGTTGTCTACAATGGAAAAAGAATGTTGCAAGCTCTGAAACATATCTGCGTTTTGTATTCCCAAAATTAAATTCAATATGCTTATGTACTTTTTTGTTCATTCATTTATTATGAATTGTTAAAAGGAGATGATTCTGTCTTCCTAAAGATATTGAGGAGAACGTTTGATTCCTTTGAGCTGGAAAAGTGTGCATCAGACAGAATTATTTTCCATATTTTAAGTTGAATGCAAGTAGTGTATTTTGAATATTTTTAATTGAAAAGGACAGAAAAAACAAAGTAATATTAAATTGCATTAGAACTTGATTCAATCACAATATAGGTTATTAAGCAACTTCATCACACTGTAATGAGCAAACATTTGTTTTAGTATGACTACAGTATGTATAAATCTTCTTGGTTCCTTCAATATTTTTTAAAATAGAAGATTACAGAATAATGTAATGCAATACAATGTACTGTATATTTTTTTTCTAAGCGGTGACTATTTGATGAACCTTAAGGTTCATGAAAAGCTACTTCCACATGCACAGAGAGGAAGACATGAAATATATCTACTATACATTTCTAAAAGGACATACATGTCATGAATGAGTTATGTACGTTTTTAATTAAAAATGAATATCTAATAATACTATTTATATTTACATTTTGCACATGTACAGTACATTATTCGTAATTATTTGTATGGTACTTTGTAATGGTATATTACTGTATACTGTATATAGGACTAGTACTACTACAGGGATATTGTGGTGTACCTATTATATGTAGGACAGTATTTTTTGCTTAATGTAGCAATGGTATTGACATTAAAATTATTTTTAATTAATTTTACTTTTAATCATAATTGATAAAACATAAATTTATCAAGCCCTAACGATCTTCATATAAAAGACTTACTGTAGGACAGAACTAAGGTTTCTCAATCACTTTGCCCTTTATGTACTGTACACACATAAACCTCAGGCATCTCATAGAGTGTGCTGGTGAAATAAGTATTATCTGTCTTGCTTTTAACGCTGCACTGGCCCAAAGGTTTTTCATACTTTTGGAAACTCTCTACTGGTCATTTTCCAGATTACTTTTTATCATTGATGCTGTGC
This sequence comes from Lepisosteus platostomus, assembly GCF_059453375.1. NCBI lineage: Eukaryota > Metazoa > Chordata > Actinopteri > Semionotiformes > Lepisosteidae > Lepisosteus > Lepisosteus platostomus. The sequence continues at coordinate 38,522,242 of NC_142622.1, read as the reverse complement.
CTGCTAGAACTCTTTCAACCTCTTGGTTATTTCAAATGTCTGAATTCCCTTCAGCATGAAGAAAGCAATTTTCCTCCTCTGAGTTAGAGATCATCCTCGATTCTAACCTTTTCATGATTCTTTGCTACATGCTAAGCATGGCTGCATTAAAATGATTCTCACCACTTCTTTTCATTCTTGTTCAACATGAGCTCTAAATTTCCTCTGTCACTTAACTTTGGTATGTTCATGCTCTTTGGTGTTTCCCATCACTTATTTTCTGGATTTATTATTTTTTTCCATTAAAGCTTTACAGCACCAGATGTTAACCCAAATCAACTAACAGTGGAATTAAGGCTGTGGCTCCTGCCTCCGGAGCAATGACATGATATTATATTTCAGAATGACTGGTTTTGCCTACCAAAATCTCAATTTTTTCCATGGTGCTGCACTACCCATACTGTAGACTTTAGTGTCTTATAGAGAAAAATATTTTTCTTCAATTCATCTGTCATCATTTACTCAATCATAGTGGATGAGGGCAGATTTTGGCTTCAAAATAACTGATACAGTACATGAAGGATATAAGATTGTCATGTACTGTACAGTATCTGTGATACACAGCATAAATAAAGTTGCTTAAAAAATTAATTAACCTTTCCAGCAGTGTCTCCTGTGTTCTGTATTCAATTCTAGCATACTGTACATACCCTACTCCTCAAACCAGTTTCCAGGCTCAATCATTTCAGGAAAAGCAAGATTTCTGATGACAATCCTTCACCTTTCCAGAAGTCATATTCACGATCTGTTTCTATATACCCTGCATTACCTTCACAGATTGTTTCTCCTGTGCCTCACAATCTGAACATTCCGCTAACTCATTAATTAAAAATAGTTTCTGCACAGAATCCTTTTGAACCTCTCTATTTCTATTACTAATTACTCATCTCAGAAGGCCATCCCTTCCAAGTCACTAATCATCAACTGATAGTGACTTGCCATTGGTTCTTATGCCCCTGCCCTTATACACTAAATGAGCCAGCTTCAGTACCAAAGACTTTCTGTCCATTTCCTTGGTTGGCACAGCATCCTTCATTCCTCAACAAGGAAGACCAATCATCACGTTTTAAGAATGTGATTAAATGGTTTTATAGGTTGTCTTGGTTCCTTTGGAGTTTCCGACAGCCCGGCCCTTACAAATAGGTTTTTGTTTTCATCCAAGGTGCATATCCCAATAAAAGTCTATATTCTAAGCACATCTCTTCTTTATTCTAATTAGTTTCACTGTACTGTTTCAAAGTACTGAAATGGAGATTTAAACATAAGTTCGGGAAGAGGTCAAAACTGAATTGTGCCCATGTCTCCCTAGCTATATTTATATGAAGTATATAAAAATCATGCGTCACTCCTTTCTTCTGCCCTTGAAACTGCTCCTTGGCTAATCAGTCATTAGACGAAGGTATTCCGACTGTCCCATCCATACAGCTATGAGGGTTACCCCCAATAAAACTCTTCCATCTTGTTCCTATCTAGCCTATTCTCCATCTTAAGAGTCAGACCAAACTACTGAATTTGTAATAGTTACATTTATTGCTTTGAGGTAGACTAAATGAAAGACAGTACGCCAAAATATTCTTACATAAACAGACTTTAATGAAGTACTGTACTGCTTATAAATGGGAGTTATGTATTTCAAATTAAGTGTATACATCCCTAAAAAAATTGAGTTCATTTAGTTTGAGATGGCAAAAGTTCAAATAGCATCCCAAAATATTTAATGCACATTGCTATGTAGATTTGACTCAATGAAGATAAAAGGATTCATGGTGATATGGTCTTTTAAGAAGTCATTTCAAAGATGAATTATTTCAAAGTTCTGCCTTTGCAGAGAACTGGGGTCCAATGTTAATTGCCTGATGCTTTTTATGACTTATAAATGTAGGGACAGAGCTGAAAGCACAGCCTGTGCAAATCTGTCCTGGCAAAAATCTGAAGCTTACCTTGGGGTAGAGAGTCAATTTGGCAGTAAAACTGATGATGCAGGTCCAGATTAAATCAAAACTTTAACCCACAAGCCAGTCAATAATTCTAAATGTGCTGCTTGTTGTGTTTACTCAATGGAAAGCAGCCATAAAGTATTAGGTTGGAATTTTTGTTTGGCAGTTGTGCCATATTTTTTTTTTTATTTTACCCAGGCATTGATATTCATTCAGTATATGAACTATCAATCTCTGTACATCTGATTAAAGTTAAAGACCATCTAATTAGAAAACTAACCTGGAATTTGGATACACAAGCAGATGAGTCTTTTAAGATCAATTATTTCATGCAAAGAAAGTCTTACAGTAAATTAAAAGGTGGTCAGATCCACATCTTAGAGAAAATGCTGAATGCAGGTACAGTATGTACTATTTTTTATGTTATAAAAATATTATATAAGTATTAAGGCAAGGTTGATGTTCAAGTCTATTAGAAATGTAGTACAGTATATTTATTTCTAGGATACCAAACTCCCATCCTCAAATGCCACTGTCTAGTGGGATTTACAGTATAAATCTCTTTGAATCTCCAGCTTCATAAGAAAAATTAAAGTCCAACAATCAAACAAATAAGTAGTTCAATTAGATACTTAAGCGTTCAACTAGAGAGAAAGCCTGAAACTGTATGTCCCCCCAAAACTGGAGTGTGCACCCCTGACATACAGTACCTCAAAATCATTGCCTGCTTTGCAACTTGTCCTTGAATGCTACCAGTTTATCGTGTTTTCTCTTGCATTTAGCTTCCGTTTTCAAAATTGAGCTGACTTTTGGCTTAATGAATCAAGAATAATGACATTCATCCACTGATTGAAGAAAGCTAAAAGACCTGGATGTTTTAGGCTAAGACTTTGGTTGGAGGCTGCTAGTCTGTAATTAAAGATCAGGCACAACGTTCCTACTTTAACAACTTCTGAAGTTTTAAATACCTTTGAATTTAATGATTTATGTCAAAATTAATTTAAACTTTTTTGGCTCAAGTTAAGGACTTCATTTTTGCCTGTAGACAGGCCATGTGGTCCTAGTTTCCAAACCTATATTTACCCACTTGGAAGCATGGCAAATAGATAAAATAAAATCTTCCAACATATCCATGATTAATCATTATCTTTTTGCTGCGTCTACTCTAAATTTAAATTGTCAAGAAAATTATCCATTTATTAGTCTAATAAATTTGCTAGGATTTGAGTTCTGAATGTGTGAATTCAATATAATAACTGATTTTATTAAATAGTTACTCATATTATACTCATGTCTCCTGGAGAATGTAAGAACATGTATTGGGTAGAATAATGTGCATTGATATATAAACTAACAGCAGATGTAAATCGAGTAGGAAACAATTATGTAAAGCTGCATTGCTTTGATCTCTCAGGAGGGAAGTGTGGAATTGATATGAAAGCAAACCACTTGGGTTTTTTACAAATTAATTGTATTTTCTAATCCTCTAATTAGGTTTTGATTCAGCAGGTGTGCAGAGATCCAAAAATACCATGCCAAAAGACTTAAATCTGTAAAATTGGAGTAAGATAAGTTTTATTTTGTGAAAAGACCTACGTTTAATATATATTAAAGTATATGAAAAATACAAATGCATTATCGACATCTGCTAAATATCCTAATTCTAAAAGAAAATTTACAATGAGATGTTAATGTTTTCTTACCCAAAATAAAACCCTACAAAATACATAATTAACTCTGTATTGCATTTCAAAGTGCAACATTAACAAGGAAAATCTTACTCATATATAGTAAACGTAACAAAATCTCAATTTAATGTAGACTTTAGATACTGGAGACATAAGGTTGACAAAGTAGTTCAGGTGGGTAGCTGCATTATCATGCATAGGCTGCAAAGGAAAAGGTCATAGGTTTCAGAAAAGAGAAGAAAACACAACATTTCAGCTGTGGAGCCTTCTTCGGGTGGAGAAACGTTACTGTATGTTTTCTTTCATCTCTTTTAGCATGGAATAAACTTGTACCTTTTTCCTTAATATACTAATGTACAGTACCCGTGTTGCAAACTATAAGCAAACACAGACACCTTCCACATATAATTGTATGTCTGCATCAGTTCATTATATACAGTACCATCCAGTCTGGGGTTTGTGGCTGATCTGTTATATGCTTGGTTGTGTACAGTACATACTGTACACATACAAATTTCAGGCATAAGTGGTCAGTAAAAATACATTAATGATAACTGCATTTAAATATAATAAAACATTTAATGACGTTGTCAAGTAAATCTAGCCATCAGATAAGATGTACAGTATATTAATGTATAAAATGGCTAAATGGCTTAACATTGTCATGTTTATTTTACAGTTTAAGATTTTTAGCAGAAGACATCCTCTATATTGAACATTTATATAATTTTGGTTTAGAGAGCTTCTAAGTTCTTGCTTTTCTAGTACACTTCCAAAGTTTCATTTTTCCCTTTCATTAATCAAATGTTTAACATCTTATACTAGAATCTTTGCTATGAAAGTCTTATGAATTCCAATTTACTGGTAATTCTATAAAGTGTTTGTGCTGAAAACTGTATTGGAATAAGTATGAATTATGCAATGTGGAAGGTCAATTCTGTGAGCCAAAGATACAGAAAATAAAATTGAGCTGATGAAAGCAAATATTAAAATATTTCATATAAATTGCATCTGAGACATGCTATAATCATTTAGATACCATTAATGACCAGAGAAGCAAAACTGCATCAATTCTATAGACATATCACTGTCATTTAAGCAGTTCACATGGTAAACAGTTGAGAAGAGATTATACTACTGAGGTAATAAATGAGTATGTATATTAAATATTTTCAATGTACACTTATCAAAATGTTTTTTCATTATTAACTTTTAAAATATTTTTAAGAAGCTAGATGTTTGCCATTGATATAAAGGTATTATTTCCTTTTATTCCCTTTTCATAACACTCTTTGAATGTAGGAGAAAGATTGTGTGGAAGACACACTCTTGGTGCACAGGAATACAGAAAGTTTACATATTTATTTACTGCAGCTATTGTAGAGGCAGGTTTACTGGGCTTCACCTACCAAGTTTTATTCTGAGTAATTTAGTGTTAGAACAGCAATAAGCAATAGCACAATACCTATAGTTTTCTACTGTTTTGTATAAACTTATATACTTGAATTCCTGGGAAAGTTTGACACATATATTTGGTAAACTTCACACTACTTTGACCTGTGCTCTGACCTTTTCTGGCCAAAATTCTGACAACCAGGAATGCCTCTATCTGCTGTCTGGTTCTCACAGACCTTTATTCTTTCTCTGGCAAACTGTACCACATGCTGTACTTCACATGACCGAAGTTAATCCACTGCCTCCTGCACCACCTAATTACTGTACCATAAATAATACTAATGTTAATATAAAGCAATGTAACTACAATTTAATGTTTTAAAATAAGTTAATATGGCTTAAACGAAACTATTTTGTTACAAAAGTGATTTCAATAGCTCATTCTCTGTGCATTGTTCACTATGTTTGAAGTTGTCAACACAATTTGAAGACTTTGAACAATCTACAATTTCTATAGCATTACATGGATGCAAAAACAAGAAACCCCGAACATGCTTTACAGTAGCACTTCTGGGTGCCTGGTGCATACACAGTATGAGCTGCTGATACAGAAGGCATTGGTACAACCAACACTCTACTACATAAGTATTCACTCAATTTTCTATGGTAAGCCTTGGTTTAGGTATACAACAATAGTTTGATAAATCAAACATTTAGTTCAACCTCTGTGTGGAATAATAGTGGTTTATACGATTTAATAATAGCCACACCTGTATCTATAAGATCTGTCAGATTTTTTTTCAAGCAAAAATTCAACCATGAAGACCAAGAAGCTTTAAAAAGCACTCAAAGATACTGAATATCCTATGAGCACAGCGAAGCCAATCATTAAGAAGTGGAAGGTGTATTGGACCACTTAGTCAATGTCTAGCGTTCCCCAAAGAGCAACTGTGCAAGGTGAAAATTTAGGATTGTCATTGTGAGACTACTGTGAGAAAAATATCCATGAGTCAATATCCAATTACTCCTCAATGGAGTTTATATGGCAGAATGGAAAATTCATCTCAAATCCCACAGAAGAAACTTCCTTCTGAGAATTTGAGTGATGCTGTAAATATGGTCAGGGAAGACAAGAGTGGAACATTTTGATCTAAATGTGAAACATTATGTCTAAAACAAACAGTGGCAGCATTCTGTTATAGGGCTGCTTTTCATTTGTAGAAACTGGAAAACATTCTGCTAAAGGACTAAAAGTGGAACAAAAATGCTCCATTAAAGAGGACAATGAGCCAAAGTATGAGTGCAAAGATACACTTGAGTGGCTTAATAAGAAGAGTATAAATGTCCTTCAGTAGCCCAATTCCCCCAGTTGAATGCAATAGAAAAACTTTGTCAATACTTGAAAACTTTCCATTAGGAATTCCCAGGCAAACTAGACAGAACATGAACAAATCTGCAAGAATGATTTGTGAAAAATGCATCATTCCAGTGTAAATATTTGTAGAGACAAGTTACTTATAAAGTCAACATATTTTGGTTTTTGATTCTTCTTTGTTGTTTTTATTAGTAAGAAATCCAATTCCTATTTGAGCATTCAAATGTTATGTGAGAGCGGCAGTATTTTCCGCTATAATCCTGTATTCTAGGACTCTATCTCATTCCTCTCATAGAGCCTGGACAAGCACAGTTCTTTTTCACTAGTCCTACTGTAGATGCCACACACCACCACAGCTCATCTCACAAATGTCCAGTGGGGCTCACATCTGGTGAGCAGGGCATCCACAGAATAATTACACAGTTGCATTCTTATCTCACATGAAATTTGGTTTAGAGTGTGCATTGTCCTATCAAGAACTGTTATCACATCAGACTGAGAGATTTCCAGAGCCTGATAAATGTAACACCATGCAATAAGACTGCTATTACAGTATACTGTATGTAGAGTTTATAGACTAGAGAGCCTAGACATTCCTGCCCAGACCATCACACTTTCACCTCCTCATTGATCTTGACAGGGTATTCCGATTTTTAGTCTGCCAGGTTTTATTGCATTTTGCAAGTTTATAAACATAGCTTTGAACACGCTTCATGGTGAGAGATGATGGACTGAATTCTAACATAATAATGGCATGGATATGCTGTTCTCATAAGAGGAACATATTGGTAACTCTTTCTTTAATAAGGTGAATTGATGTTTGTAATGGAAACACAGGCTGTATGTTGATGTAAAGTGAAAAAATGCTTTTGATACTGTAGTCTGAAAAAGTTTTATGCTGAACTGGTGTGCAAGGCTGCGTTTCTTTGACAAAAAAATCACATAGCAGAAGGAACTGTGCTATAAACCTTCTCTCAGTGGGGACTTTAATCCTGATGGTCTTAATCTCATTTTTGATATGATCTATGCCTTACAACCTTGAAAAGAAACTGCTGAATTGATCCAATTAAGCAAATATCTACAGTACTTCTGAGAAGTTCAGAATAAATGAAAATTGGCAGATATTAGCCCTTTGAAATTGGATGTTTGTGCTACTGTGTTAGACAGTGGGAATGCTTAAACAACCGATTTCCAATAAGATGAGAAAAGTACAAAATTAAACACACAAGTGGCAATTTGGAAACAATCTTATAGGTGTCATTTTTTTGCTCTCCGTCCCTAATATACTTTGAAATTATGAAACCTGGCTGCATTAAAAATTCATTTTTCTTCCTGATATTTTGCACCATGCATGCAGTGATTGTGATATCCCAGCATTTAGAGTTACAGTATGTTTAAAGTTAGCTTTACAGTAATTCAACCAATGAATCAAAAAACAATCATGAAGGTGATGTGCACTGTTCTATCATTTTTGCTATGAAATAAATAAGATAAATAGATTTTTTTAGTAGCAATGCAAATTGCCACAAAAGAATTTGCAGTTTACAGTACATCTTTTGAAAGTCATTGTCAAAGTTTAAAAACTTAACAGCAGGCAATCCGAGTGTGGAGATTTTCTCCTCAGTTTAAAAAACGGAGTTCTTGGGCATGTAAAAGATATACTCTGAACTGGAGCAAAACACTTTGAAAGGACTTGTTAGTTTTTGAATTATAAACCTGTTGTACTGTAGTTTCATTCTTAACTGGGGATAGAGTTCAAATACCCAAAAAGTTGGTATTTTTTGTTAATATGAATGTGCTTTCCATGCCAAAGGTAATATTTTGAAATCTATTAATCTTTTTGTTCAAACTTTTGCTTAATGGCACTTTTGGCAATATTCACTTTTTGATCAGTACAGAGTAGCAACTATAGTGTAGTGTAGGAGAGAAAAAATCTTAAGAATTATTGAAATAACATTTTTCCTAAATATCATTTCTGTCCTAAAACACAGAAATCACAAAGTATTTACGTTTTGGAGGAAACCTAACCCTAGCAATGGGTTTGCACTAGGTTAGGATTAGGGTTAAGAATTTCATCAAAGAATTAATGCAACCTTTCACTCATTTGAGTGCAAAATATTAAAAAAAAATAGTTAAGCAAGCACACCACACTAAAGAGACCATATCAACAAGGGTAAAATTCTATTTTTGAACAAGTATTCTACTATTGGAAATGTGGTGTTGGATGGTGATTTCAATGAGCATACTTTCAGGCTTAACTGGGGTAAGAGTTGGAAAACCCCCAATATTTGATCATGATTTTCATGTGCTTTCCATAGGTAAGATTTTGAAATGTCTTAACATTTTTTTCAAACTGTTGCCTTGAGCGCAAAATTCACTTTTTGAGCAATATAGGGTAGCAATATATGGTAGAAAAAAATTCTGAAGAAATCATTGAAAAAACGCTTTTCCTAAATATCATTTCTGTCCTAAAACACAGCCATGCCATCAAAACGTATCTACGTTTTGTTGGAATCCTAACCCTAACTATAGGTTTGCATAGGTTAGGGTTAGGGTTCAGAATTTCATCAAAGAATTAATGTTACCTTCCACTCATTTGATTGCAAACTATGCTTCACTGAAAGAATATTTGTCAGACATGGTTAAGGAAGCACACCAAACTAAAGAGAATGTACCAACAAGGGTAAAATTCTATTTTTGAACAAGAATGGTACTATTGGAAATGTTGTATTGAATGGTGATTTCAATTAGCACAGTTTCAGGCTTAACTGGGGTTAGAGTTGGAAAACCCCCAATATTTGGTCCTTCGTTGTTAATATTCATGTTTTCTATGCCAAAGGTAAGATTTTGAAAATTAAGTTTTTTCCAAGCGTTTGCCTTTAGGGCAATTTTGGCAACATTACCTTTTTGAGTAATGCTGTATAGCAGAATATGGATAAAAAAAATTCTAAAGCTATCATTGAAATAACACTATTCCTAAATATCATTTCTGCCCTAAAACACAGCCATGCCATCAAAAAGTATCCATGGTTTGTTGGAATCCTAACCCTAACCCTAGCTATAGGTTTGCATAGGTTAGGGTTCAGAATTTCATCAAAAAATTAATGTAACCTTCCACTCATTTGATTGCAAACTATGCTGAAAGAAAATATTTGTCAGACATGGTTAAAGAAGCACACCAAACTAAAGAGAATGTACCAACACGGATAAAATTCTATTTTTGAACAAGAATGGTACTACTGGAAATGTATTGAATGGTGATTTCAATGAGCACAGTTTTAGGCTTAACTGGGGTTAGAGCTGGAAAACCCCCAATATTTGGTCCATTTTATACCAAGCTTTTTGCTTTTTTTTGTTTGATATTCTATCACTCTGTACTCAGTAGGTGATGAAATATTTGATTCAGTTATTCATGTCTTGTTAAATAGTTTGATAACAAATCCTTAAGGTCAAAAGAGTAGCTCGGGTTATATCAGTAATGTTTTTGCAAATTTGTGTTAAAATGCAAATTTCCTTGTTTTTTACTATAATAGATCATTGGGCACCAGTACCTATTTACAAAGAAAACAGAGAATTACAGAATTTCTGTCCTGTAAAAATGAAATAGGGAATAATAAGGTACCATAAGCGAGACATACAATTTTTAAAATGAATTAAATCAAACTTAAAGTCTGTATCATTTTAAGAACAAAAAGATATCAGTTTCTGCATATACTGTTATCCTGTGAAAAGCACAAACAATTGAGCCTGTAGGCAACCCATGATTTTAGAATATAGTAAGTAAGATCTGTTTGTTACTGTATATGTGAGTAAAAAACTGTCTTTGTGAATACAATAGCATGGTGAATAATTCTGAAGCTGTAGCTATAAAAATAACGCGGCAAACGGTAGTAGATGGTATAGGTCTCTGAGACTCAGTATTAATGATAACAAATGACTCCTTAACAAGGAACCAAAGCCATGTAAGGATAACAATCTGTGATTGCAAGCAATTTCACCCTCCAAATGTGTATTAGGAAAAGTAGGAAAAAAATGTGTCATTGCATTGTTCAAAATGAGAAAGGCAGTGAATACATGACCTTTCATGTCTGTGACATTATCAAAACAGAAATTGTTATTGCCTAATAATGTATACAAAAGCCAAGAAAGCTGACCTATTCAAGTGAGGAGTTTATAAAAAGCAACAGAACAACTATACAGCCGTAACTCCTGTTGTCAAGTCATAGATAAAGCTGGATGGTTTTTATACAGATCTGTACCTTTCTATCCTTGCATTTACTAGAAATTTTATAACATTTAAGGGGTTCATTTATAGTGCTTTTTTTGTACAATCGTGAAATAAGTCTCAAAAGAGTATACCTTCTCTGTTTAGAAATATTATAATTATTTTATATTGCAGTGCCCACAAGTCCTCTGAGCATGACCTCTGTATCCTTTTCAACAGTGCATTAAACAATGATATTCTTAGAATCAAGCCAGAGCATCAACTATACACTATAATTCTGCAAAAGAGTTAATCAAAACCTGATTTCATTGGAAACATCTGTTGTGAATCAGATTTTAATCTGTTCTCCAAACCCTGGACAAAAAAGAAAAGGTCTTTACCGCTGATTGATTGAGTAACGGCATTACAGAGGGAGCTCACTTAAAGTTTTGGGAGATGTACTGACGTTGTGTTTAAATTAATGAGCTTCCAGGGAGTGATTTTAAAGCTCAGCTTTACAAATATTAATTATTGGACTGTTTAGGGAGCATTTGTTCAAGTACTGTACATGGGCCCTAGTGAGCTCTTATACTAAGTATTGAGCCACATCATCTCATTGGTATAACCATGAATGCAACAGGAGACAATACGGATGATTGAGTGCTTGGAAAAATACCAGGCCTGAACATCAAAGAACACCTTTGAGGGTTATAAACTATTGGGCACATTAGTGTAATCGCTATCTTGCCCAGTTCTAAAATCAAGAGAAGATTTCCCAAGACATAAAACTTTGTCTGTTAAATAATACATATTATTATTTGTTTATTATAAATAATTATAATTGTTCAACTTTTTTTTTACTTTGTCATTTTGGAACACTATGCCATTATGTACATGGTTCTCATATTCTACAACATATGCTATACAGTATTTACCAACATAGAGTGGTAGAGCTTTGAGAGATTAAAGCTACAGTACATTTGGTCCACAGCTGTGGAAAGAGACATTACATACCTGTATTGTTTCATTGTAGTTGTCCTGATGCATTCCACATACTGTCTGCTGTATTTTATCACTTTTAGACATGCATTGATTGCCAGTGGCATATTACAGTGATACACAATGTCAGTCACGAGGCAGTCCTGACTTTAATTGTTTTTTAAGTGGTATTTTCATAGTTTCTGCTAGTTTGTTCTAAAGGAAGATATTTTGTATTGTGCCTTTTGCTTGCCAGGTTAGGCATTAGCTCCCCTGTGACCCTGTATTGGATAAAGTAGTTAGAAAATGTTTGGATGGATGGACAGCACAACAGTAATTTTAGAGACTCATGACATTCTTTCTTTAAAATGAAATGCAAAAAAGACATTCTATAATAGTAGCAAATGTATGAAATTCTTTCTTATCATTACTTTAACACTCAGATAAAAAAAGTCCTTTGATGAGCAAACAGGAGACAAGCTATTGTCTATTGTCTATTTCATCTATTGCAATACCTACTGTACTTATGTTCTATTACTTGCTATTTCTATGGGAGGTCTGCTTTAATACATTAGCCTAACAAAATTGTTAATGCAATTACAGAGTCTATTTCTTTGTTGTGTATACTAATGTATACTGAAACGACTTCAGCACTGCAGTAATGGTTTCTAGCATAGATATCTGGCCCTACATAATCACAATGTCATGCTATCAGATAACACATTTCTCTTCATTTATGCTGAGTATTTTGTTGCAGCTGTATTACTGTATCTCAGTTTGGACCATAAAGTCATCGCTACTTAATATCCACATGCTTAATGTCAGCATCTGATTTGATATCAATATTTCCCAGAAATGTGATTTGTTTGTTTAATAGAGACCTGGCCTTTAAATAGCCAGTAATTATCAGCAGTCTCAGAGAATGGATTCATTCTTGTTCCTTAATTGGGTTTTTAATGCATCTGAGAAGTGAATCAGCAGGAGCAGCGGCCTTGATAAGGAAACTTATTCAGAACACGTCAGGCATTTATCTGAAACTCCTCCTCCCTCAACATCAGCAAATTCCAGATGAGTGGATAGTGTAAACGATGAGTCTACAACACATAATGGCATTTCAATATTATGAAAAAGAAAGGAAAACGCAAAGCAAAACAGTGACATTGCAAGTAAATGACCTTACTCTCAAAAATGTAAAGAAAAGATTTAAATAATCAGTCCAACAACCTCAGCCCATGTCTATTCCATCTGGATAACCAGATTGAGACAGTCATTAGTATCACAAACAAGTTAATCTCTATTGGAAGAGTATAACAGAAATAACAGTTCCCAACAGTAAAAAATTAATGTAAGGAATTTGCAAGGGTAACTTTTTTGCAGAATCCTATTTGGTAGATATTACGTTTCCTTCGGTGTTATATTGCATGCAGATTTAGGAGTGATATCAAGGCACATACAGTATTGTTATTTTACTAGTAGATTAGAATAATAAATCATATTTTTCTTTTTTAATATTATTTCTTAATACTTTTCCTTCTATCTCTCTAGTAACCCAGCTCAAAAAGATCACAAGTTGTCGATAGCCATAGTACTTTGGATTAGGATGCAGTCTTTTGTCTTCCATTTGTACTTTGTGGGCAAGGTCATCTTGCACTTTGTACAAGAGGAGTGTTCTTCAACTGTGACTGTGGCTGAGCAGCCCTCTACAGAATCAGCACTACTCAATACACACAGAAAACCCGAGATGGAGGTAAAGGTCGAAAGTTAAATTGAAGTATGAGGTATAAAGCAATGACTTTCCAGAGAAAAAATGAAGAAGTGCTGTGAGACCTGGACAGATAGTGGAAACAAGCGCTCCTTGTAAATTCGGGAGGTAGTTTAGTGGGTGGTAATTATTCCAAGTGACGCCTGGAGGGTGAAACTGTCTACAACAACTGCAGTGAATAAAGTTTAGGTTTTTCTGGATTTCTGTTATAAGAGAGCAGTTGGTTCAGAAAGAAAGTGGAAGAAGGTTGAAAGTCTGACCCAATTCCTCTCACCTGCTTTTGTTATTCTTCAGAGTTAGAGGTCGCTTGTTTGTACCACATTCCCCAGAATATTATGCAGAATTAATGATGAGTAGTTTATATTAACCAGACCTAACCATTCACCTGAGTGTTTAGTACAAGAAAACACTGTGGTGCGGTATCAATGTGGAGATATAGTACAGAAGACAAACATTTCACAATTCTGTTGAAATTATTTTAAGTGTTAGCAAATTTTAAATTTTTGTTCAGTTGGACAAGATGGATTTAAGACATGCTCAAATAGGATACAAAATAGCTTTAAACAAATTAGGTTCAGTATAGGCAGGCAGGGATACATACCAAACACAAGCTGTTAATGCAGCATTCATGTAGGCCACATAAAGGTAATATAGATTTATTAAGAAATCTTTTTGATTATGTATTTCTGCTGGAAGCTTACTTTAAAAATAAACCCTGACAAAATAATATCAACAGTACACTGAATCTGCAGTGATACCTTTGTAAGTATTTTCAAAGAATGATGGTCTTTTTTTCATTTTGAACTTTTCATATGCTGGCTGAGATGTTACATCCTCTCCAACTCAAAACACCTTTTCCAAACATGTGTATTTAGCAATATTCAGATTTTCAGTATTTTTTTTAATACACTAACCCCTTGGTGTAATGGACTAAGAAGGGGGAGGTGTGTCCGTTATTGCCGAATGTCTGCTAAATCATGAATGACAATTTTTCAGCCCATAAACGCCCATGACAATATGTAAATACAGAACATAAATTATATATTACTGTATATAAATACAATATAAATATTTACTGTTTGTTTTATGGATTTTTTTATTCGTTGTTACAATTGTAATCAACACAGTCAATTGTTCCTGTGCATTTTTTTACCTTAAATATAAAAGCTTTATTGTGTTGTCTACTATGTTAAAAATATACTGTATACAATTATGTCCAGCATATGAAACACAGAAAACACCCATCATGAGCAATTGATCCACCCTTTAGGGCACCATTGATATTCCTGAATTCTAAACCTCTGTAGTATTTGTTTGTACCTTGTTTATTATTTGTTAATTTCCCAATTGTTGTGGAGAAAGTCTGGTATCTTCTATTTTTTTCTATCCAGACTAATTTCCCCTTTATCAGATTTTGTTACAGGGTTTAGTATAATAGATGAAGTGCTCTTGTTGCTGTTTGATTGAGCCAACACTTTTACAACAATATGAATTCTAACCAATAAGAGAGCAGACGTTTTTTTTTCAAACAACTTCCAGACTTTTTCCGAAACCTAAAAGGCTTCGAGAGAAGTAAATAGGTTACTACTTGACAAAAGGAAGAACCGCAATCTACGTCTAACTGCATCTATTTTACCATAACTTTGTAATGTTTAAAACTGTATAATATTCTATGAAGAAGTCATGTGTCTAGTCTATTACAGTCTTTAGTAATATATCACTGGCCATGAGTAAGATACAGGTTGCCAATGAAGATGGATGGGAGTTGTCCTGTATTGATCCTTTATCTCCTGTGATTGCATTGCAGAGGACTTGACAAGTCTCTGTTGCTGAAGCTTGAATGCTTCATTCTGTAGCTTTACATTTTCCATTTACTGTTGCATTTAATAGCTTTATATTCTTCCTCATGTATTGGTTTGAAGTGTGCTCTAAAATAGGTCTCTGCTGGTTTCATCCTTGGTGCTCTTATTTTAAAATTAATTCATAACATGTTTGTGTTACATTTCACATGATACTGCACAATATGATTACTAACTATCCAGATTTGATCTGTTTTATAAAATAAGTTACTAATAAAGTATACATGCTTATTGCAAAAAGGTTTGGTTTTTGCACCTTAATCAACTCAGCAGTAGTTTGCAGAATTCTAGGCAAAACAGCTTTTATACACTGTGAAAATAAGGTTTGTTTTCCTGAAAGGATGAAGATCCTTCTACTTTACTTAACAGTGGTATACCGTAAATCCCTTGTCATGCCTTTGTGTTTACTACATCTCAGATGCTAAAAAACATCCTTTCCTCATAACATTTTGAACCCATTGCAAACGGTATGAAATATGTTGTAGGCAAGTACATTTTAAGGTTGGAACAGTGGAGCACAGGTTAGCATTGTTGCCTCATGGTGCTGGGGCCCTGGGTTCAGTTCTGGACCTGGAGTGCTATTTGTGTAGAGTTTTTTTGTATGTTCTCCTTGTGGGATTTCTCCAGGTGCTCCAATTTCTTCCAACAATCCAAAAACATACTGGAAGAATAATTGGTTTTGGGGAAAATTGTGTGAGTGTCTGCATGTTGTTTTATGCCCCATGATCATCTGATGTCCAATTCAGGGTGTATCCTGCCTTGTGCTCGTTGTTTTCCAGAATAGGCTATACTGTAGCTCCCTCATGACCCTGAATTGGAAGAAGTGATTAGAAAATGGATTTATGCATGGACATTTTTAAGATTTGGAGTGAACGTAATCTGATTAGTAAAACATTTAAAAATGCTTGATGGCAATACATTTACAAACGACAAATCCTTTGTAGAAGCATTTTCTAATTTGATGAATGTGTACCACAGTGTATGCTCTATCCCAATATTTTCCATTTGTACATTTGTGGCAAAATGGATCAGGAGCTGAAGTATTTTCACCTAACATCGTCTACAGCTAGTGAGCTAAATGATTTGTATTTTAAATTTATCACAGGACTCTTGTCCAACTTGTCTCTTTTTCTGTCCCATATAAAGTGGATTTGGAGGGAAAAGAACTTAGAAAAAGAATGTTACATTCACAACACTAGTCTTCTAGTAGCTGCTGATGTGACAAAAGTGTCATGACTGCAAGCATTAAAGCAGCAAAATGTGAAAGCTGTGCAATGGTCTGAATATTTTTACAAGGCACTATAGTTTTCAGCTGCTGTTCTTGTAATCTTTCTAAGTCCTCACACTTCCCAATCCAGGTTTACTGACGGCATTTTCTAGTATTCTTTTACTATGATGGACACTTCCCTGTTCATTGTTATCAGATCTAACAAAATACACACAAACAAATGAACAGTGCAGTTTTAGTACTTCATCTTCCTGAAGTTAAATGTTTTGCTCTGGGGGGGGTTTAGCTGTATTACTAGTAAAGACACTCATTCCACTCATTTTTGTGTTTTATAATATGATATAGAAAACTGTGACCATAAAATAGTGCCATCTAAAGCAGGAATAGGTATGTTTTGTTCTTTTTGAGAGAAAATTAGGTGAAGGTTCTGTAGAAACTGTTTTGAGATATAAGATTCTCTTTCATCTGTAATTCTCTGACATGGTTTGAATTGAGCTCTGTCTCTCTTTGCGTCTGGCAACAAGTGAGGTTTGTTAAAGAATACATTTAAATTGACTGGCTGAGCATTCTCAGTGTTAGAAGAAGCCAGTTTTTAAAGTTTTTGAATGGCTAAAGAATCGGTGTTGCCCCTAACATTATGAAAAGAAAAGGATGGTACAACTATGCCCCCTTTGTCCAGATATTGTCAGTTTTCATTCAATTGCATTCAATGTTGTGGGAACTGTGGGTCACAAAATGTTAACATGTAGCTCAGTGTGTTTTCCACATTCCCATTCCTTCTGTGCTGGTGCAAGGCCTTTACAACAAGCCACTATGGTTAACAATTCTTGATTTAATTTAAATATTAGGTTAATGTTAAATGTTCCAGGAAATCTTAAATTAAGAGGAAAATCTGGCTTTTTTTTTAAAAAAAAGAATTTGTCAGCAAAAGTTCTTAAAGCCAAAACAAAAAATTAGCTATACATTTCCATAAACAATTCCAAAACAAACACTTGTTTTTAAATGAATGTATTGATTTTTTGGATCTTTTGAAATTCAAATGGAAAATTGAGTGTCTTGAAAGCTTTTTACATTAGTTATCATATCCATTTGGCCTGTTTTATAATTCGTTTGGATTTGTCTAGAAAGGAAAACAACTGTTTATTAGCAGCAATAGCTATGTCTATTGTTTATACAGGAGAAAACTCAATTAAATATTTTAATATGTAAGTTTTTATAATAAATCCTAGGTGAGTGTACTTTGGGGTTTGAAGACTGACTGATGGTTGAGGATTGTAGTAATTACTGGTGTATGAACTGCATCTGAAATCTTAGGAACAGGAGAGAGGAGGTTTTTTAGAGACTCTAGAGTGTAATAGTCTGTAAAATAATGAGGTGCATGGTACCGTAGAAAAAGTGAGAAAAAGGTTATTAAATTTCTTTAATGTGAACTTCAAACTGCTTTTTTCTGGTTTTTGGCAGGCTGAATAATTTCAAAAGGTTTTTTTTTTACTTATACAGTATAGCCACTAGTAAAGGGTGCTGTAATAACATTTTGTTAAGATTGGCTTTATTAATTGGTATGGTCTGCACTTTATACTGTACGTATTACTCAAATGTCTTGCAATCTTCCTACTTTTAACACACTACTTAGCATAGATTTCATATTGCACATATTAAATGTATTAAATTTATCTTCCTTTGTTTCAGTACTTCTTTCTTTCTAATGCATGGCTTATCTGTCTTGGAATTGACCAACTTATAATATTACTACTGTATGTTCATTTTCTATGTTACAAGAAGAAGAAACTGTATTGACTATTGTAAAATAACCACATAAAAGAAACACTGGAAATTTAAATGCGTCTTCTCAAAGCACACATAAACATCTCTATAAAAGCTTATTATTCATCTGAGATCATGTTTTGGTCTCCTAGGTACTGTATGTTTTAATAGTGCAATCCTGACCTGCACATTAACAAAGATAAGCAAGACCTTTATGTCAATCTACATGATCTTAGACACTTCAATGTGATTGAAAACCCAATCTTTAAAGACATTCATGATGCAGAAAGAATAAGAATCATCTGTCCGTAGCATAATGTGAGCAATGCAACTATATTGAGGCTGTGTTTAGCTGCTTTGAGTCAAATATTAGTACAAATTGGCACTCCAAGGGATTGACATAATCAAGGCTGGGTGATACATGATCAGTACGTTGAAACAAAGTTACAAACACCATTGGCTGAAGACAATCATAATGATGAATGGGCTCACTCACTAAAGGAAAGGAAGACAGGTCACAGTGTGTGAAACATCCACATCAGGATATAAAGGACACATCTGTGTCTCAGTTAAATTAGTCTATTTAGAGGAAGACTAATGATATGAAAGTATATAGAAAGCGCCCTTCAGGTTTGCTCATAACCCCAGAAATATACAACAAATAACATCATATAACTGAAAGATTCACAGATTTTATTAGTCTTGAAAAAAATGAATAAAGGTTACTATGTACTGTAAACGATAGCATTACACAGAGAAAATTCATATTTGTGAAAAATAATAAAACTCCAGAAAACAGTAGGGTTATATGTTTAGGTGTATATTAAGCAGAAGCTATTTGTTAATCTTACTGTATGTGAACACAGCCAGGATTTGCATTTACAAAACATATATTCACTTTAATTATATTTAAACTGTCAGCACCTGGTGAAATCACAGGTAAATAAAATCATTTGATAGGCAAAAAATGACAAACCATCAAGCTTCCTGCCATCTCAGTAATTAAAAAGATGTAAACGTAATGTACACTAGCAATCAAAAATATGAGGACACCTGGAAAGATTACTGAAACATAAGAAGGAAAATCTACCAATTTATTTGCAAACGCATTAACTTTCTAACGAGAAATTGAAATAGAGGGTAGGTGCTCATCAAAATATTATACAGTAGCTGCACTTGTACTAGACATTCTGTCTAGGAACTTCAGTATTGTGTTGCTGTCCAAAGCTTTCAGTCCAGTTCTTGTCCTAGTCCTAATCCTTGAAATTTTAATCTACTAGCTAGTTGAGACTTTTGTTTATTGGTATCTTCACTCTGTCCTTGATCTAAGAAATTTTGGTCTGTTGTTCAAATAACCTGATTCCATCTCTCTCCTATTAAGAATCTGCTCCCTTTTTTCTGTCTGATCGTTCCTTATTAGTTGGCCGAATTCCAATGAAAATGGGGTTTTATCAAACACTCCCACAATATTTTATTGTCCTTCCACAGAGTTTAAAGCTGGTTTCATTTCAGGTAAAATTCCTAAATGAGTTAAGTTATACTTGCGTGTTACATCCTTCCACCCCATCTTTACCCCTGCCGGTTCATCCTTCGTAAAGTGGGGAGGTGAGAATTCAAATGCCTCATTTTCTCAGAAAGGTCGCCATTCACCTCAGTCTTGCAAGTTAAGTCAATAGACTTCTGTTCATTTCCAGTGGGGTGCGATCTACTGTACATGGAGTTTGTATATTTTCCCTGTGTTCACATGGGTTTTCTCCAAGTGCTCCAGTTTCCTCCCACATTCCAAAGACATACTGGTAGGTTAATTGGTCAAATGGGAAAATGCCGCTGGTGTTGGTGTGTGCATATTAATTTCTGTGTGTGGTGTGTCCTGCAATGGACTGGTGTCCGTCCTGTGTATCCTACTTGCGCCTGCTGTTTGCTGGGATAGGGTTTGACTCCTCCCTCCTCAATCCTGTATTGGATAAATCATTTCCAAAATGATTGGAAATTATTGGATATGTGTATCTCTAAACACACATACCTGTATACTGTAAATACTGATGATTATAATGAAAAACTGTCATCTCGAATGGCAGAAATTACACACATACCGTACATGTTTTAGCGCTGTATGCTGTAAGATGACCATATGAGCAGAAGTTACTGTCCATTTATTTGTCATATTATTGTTCTATTTCTAGTCATTATATGACATTTCTCTAAACCAAGAAGATTCTGGGAATCAATTTATTTTATTTTAGTGAGCAAGACTAGCAAAAATGAATACTTCAGTGAGTGCTATACAGCAGGATCAAATACAACCATGCATTGTAGTGATTTTGAAAAAGTGCAAACTACAGTAATTGAATACATCTGTCTGTAAAAGTACAGTATCCTTTTTATGGAATAGATTTCACCTAAGTTAAACATGTACTCCTCCTGGATCCATTTACTTCCTGTTAATAAAGATTTAGTTGAAATTCCCCTCTAATCTTTGCCTCATGTTCTTTTCCTTTAGTTTAGCTATGAATTTCAGGGTTTTTTTCTGTTTCTAAAAGCTAACCAGATATATTATGTTGATTAACACTATTTGATCACGTATGACAGGCCAGTGTCTACACAGATGGTACACATTTGGTTTTTGGTCTTGGAAGGAATTTTGCATGCAACGGAGTGGCACAGACATGCTGCAGGCTGTATAAATCCTTTTTTGCCACCTACAGCAAATACCTTATAATATGCTTAGTCAGGGGCATTGAGCTCTGTGTAAATCTTATGATTCTAGTAGATTTGAAAAAGATAATGTGAGGATTAGTCTGCTGTGTGTTTTGACCACTGTTATATTCAAACTGCATCACTCATGTTTGTCGACGTTTTTTGAAACATTTAAAGAAAATACTGCAAAATGTTTTTCACAACACATTCTCCAGCACTGCTGATGTAATTAAAAATAATACAGGTTTAAGGTGACCATAAACAGAAAATAGTAAACATTGTTATAGATTTTATGGTATTTATTCTTAATCAGAGGGGACTTTACTCAGATTTTCTGGATGTAACTTAAATCTTGCACAAGCCTCACCCAAGTGCTTTGTGATTTACTGTGTGCAGCCGAAATGCTTCACTAAATGGAAGAGGCAGGGGACTGTTATCTGGGTGAAAACTGGACCAGTTATTGCTGTATGGAAAGGTTCATTGTTTTCTTTTCAAATTAAGTGTTTTTTCTTCCTTGGCAGTAATTGGATTACATACAATCAAAATAAACTGAATCTGTGAGTCAGCTATTCTTTAGCAAGTAAGAAAAGTTTGTAACTAGAGTACTGTATATCTTGTAATCCATGTGTTGTCAGAATAGGCTTCATGTGGGACACTGTGTTGTGCAGTATGGACAGAGCTGTGGACAGATTACCAAGGGATTGTGAGGTCAAGTCTCCAGTACAAAGGGTGCTTTCATGTAATCGAACAATGTACTTTACAATTAATATTCAAGTCTTGCAGCAATATAAATAGCTATCTATATCAGTTGAAAACTAACCAAAAATGTACTAGAATCCTGTCTATGGGGAGTCAACTCTCAATTTCTGTAAAGCTAAGGAAGGAGGAAAAACTCTTTTCCAAGGAGCACTTTAACCTATATATGATACCAGCAATTTATTAATTTCTTTATTTCTCACATCCTATCCTTAAAATAAGATGTTACTGAACGGGATTTGTATCTGCACTGAAGGTCACGTCTTGTCTTATCAAAGATTTGCTTTCAGAAAACTGACGTTCTGTGGTGGAAGCAGGTAAAGAAAATGCATCTCGATTTCATTCAATACATTACAATTCTAGGAATATGCATCCATACTAATATGTAATGGATGTAGACAAAAGGACCAATGTTCCATATATTTGAATTGAGTGAACTATTCAATGTGTCCTCACAAAAAATAAAGTAAGGGCCAATGTATTTAATTTATTAATTTTTGCATTGGTTTGATTTAATGTCTCCCTTTATTTGAAATTGTGCTTGTGAAGAAAGGTAGAATAGAATTTTTCTTTAAGATTTGAGCTACATTTTGTTTTAGTAATATGCAGACATATCTTACACCATTTGGGGGTATAAAAACAAAATTGTGCACTACATACTCCAGTAGCAGTTCCTTGTAAGTGTGATGGACAAAGTATGTGTGAGTGGGTGGCAGGTTGTGAGCTCTGTCTTGATTATAACAATAATGACAAAGATCATTCTTATCGTTATAATGTACAGTATCCAGGATCTGTGATTGATAGTCTCCTCTTCTAATACAACTTTTGCCTTAAATGTTACTGAGTGATCTTATCTTTTACATACTTGTAGATCCTGGAATAAAAAACAGTTTGACCTTAGATTCATAAACAACATATTAGACACAAAAGTGGTAAAAACTTATTAATGGGGAAATGTTGCCATCTAGTGCTAAAACTGTTAAATCCTTGTGGCTTTGTTCAAGAAAGAAATATAGACAACATTCCATATCTGAAGACCTCAAATTACTTAGGTCGTTGGGCTTTTGAGTATCAACTGGATTTTTTAAAACTTTTTTCCTCGGCTATTTCAATGTTTTTATCCATATGTATTGTAAGATAAAAACCAAGGTGACATGAAGTCTCTGAGTCACTTAATACTTTTTTAAAGTATGTAGAATATGAGGTGGAATGTGTGCTTAGATCACAGAAATGCAGGTATTTTTAGAAAAGAATCACCTAAAATGTCTGGCTTCTTTAGTATTTTCAAAAAGAACAGCTGAAAAACTCTAGTTAGTAGACAAGTAAGGGGATACACATTGTGGGTGTATGGAAGAAATTGTCAAGATGTTGCAGATGGTGATTCCCAAAGATCTGTCAAGAAACAGCTTGATAAAATTTTTGGATCATTGAGCTACTAGCCATGCATATCAGCAGGGCTGTGAGAACTGTTAAGCTGTGTCTGTTAACTTCATATTAGCACAGTGAATTTCCCCTATGTATTGAAATCAGAATTAATTGAATTTAAGTATAGTTTAATGAGAACAATACCTCTCCAAATACAATTCCAGCTAACACAAGTATAATTATGGCCATATTGTATAATCGCACTGAATATATAAATGAGGATTAGATATTATTGCAATGTCTTGATGTAAATAAAACAAGAAACCAATAAAACAATTTTGGCTTTTTGACCTCCATCCAGTCCTTCATCAGCAAGCTTCAAACACACACATAGGTGTCATCGATTGAGATTCACTGAGTGTCTGGAGAATATAGACTAATTCCCATATCTTGGTTGTTTCACAGAAGGTGAATATTGACAATCGGCAAGTCAAGCCTTTGGCCACCTGAGGAAGCAGGTGTTTGACAATCACGTAATTAAAACTGAAACCAAATTGATTGTCTACCATGCAGTTACAATTTCAGCCTTACTTTATGGGACTGCAACAAGTGCAAAAAGCCCAAGACACTTTAAAGGACTGTAGTTACAATGTGAATACTGTTTACAGAAGATTTTCCATATCATGTGGGAGGACAGATATATCAGCATCAGTGTTCTTACCCAGGCAGGCACCACAAGCCTTGAAGCTATGATCATCCGCCCACAATCTACTTCATTGGGCTGCTCATGTCATTCACATGTCAGAAATCAGACTCCCAAAGAGGATTTCTTTCTCCCAGCTTAGTCAAGGTACTGGCAACAGAGGATAACAGAAGAAGCATTTCAAAGATATGTTAAAAAAGAACACAAAGAACATCGACATCAACTCCTGGGGGACTATGGCCCTTGACTGAACCAGATTACAGGAGAACATCTGGGATGGAGCCTAACACTTTGATGCCCAAACCTGTCAGAACCAGGAAGCAAAGCAAGAACAATAACAGGAATGCACAATGTCCTGATTTCTCCCGAGACGGCACCTGCTCAACCTGCCAGGCAGTGTGGATTCCGTATTGACCTTATCAGTCACCTTCTGGTTCATATACAGTCGTCCTCGACAGTAAGGAATAGTCAATCAATGCTATATACTGCATGAGGTGAAAATGGTCCTTCACGTCCCACCACAATCAATCATCTGGCAATGTCTGAAAAACTTCACAAATAAATGAACAAAAATCAATTTCAGTACTGTGGTATGCAACCTTTTACAATGATTCCCAAGGGTCGTGTTTAAAGAGGTTTCTTTCGGAAGGGAATAAATGTTCAATGTTAAATCTCCACCACATCAATTGTTTTTGCTTTCTAAATTAAAATGTCTCAAAAGGGAACAGCTATTTTTTTTATTCAATAAACAGGATAATTCTGACTCCAGAAACAGTTAAATTACCATTATTTAAGACTCACTACAGACCAACAAGGCATTGAATGCATTCATTTCAAAGTTCTAGATTTGTTTCTGTTTCTATTCATTTTAATTTACAGTCTTCCCAATCCATTTTTAAGTTCCCCTGTAAGTGACAACAAAACCTGAAGACTTAATTATTACTGTTTACATTTCCATCCTTCGTACTCTAGTTTGCCTAGTTTAGGAAAAAATGAAATAATTCTTAATTCTCAATTTGTCATGGCCATAAAATTGATTGTAGTTGGAGGGACATGGGCATCTGAGTTCATTTTTTTTTTGTCTTCAAGCAAAGTCAGCAGTTCTAGAGTAGTGCACTGTCACAAGGTTCGTATTGCTTGGGAAGCTAAACAAAGTTCATCATAAAAATGGTCATTTAATATACAGTAGATTGTCTTGAATGTAAATTAATGTACATTAATAATGTAGGTTAAATAATGAATGTAGGTTAAATAACTTAAATCAAGTTAAGGATGGGCAGCACTCTAAGGTACTGTTGGTGTTATTGGAACTGTTGTGTTGTGGGTTAAATCTTACTTAATTGAAAACAAGGAAACAGTTTGTTCAAATTGGTTGTTGTGCCTCCTCTATCAAGTTGCAGTACTATGCAGGTTCCTGCTGGGTTCTATTCATGGTCAAATTTGTTAGATTATTTTATTGTGCCGTTGAGTTTGATTCTTTGTAGGTATGGCATCAGCTTTCATTTCTGATACCTTGTAGTCAGATTTATGCAACTAAACGTTTTACTGTACATCTGAACTCCAAGAATAACAAAGTTCTGTTGACTGGCTTTTCTTAGCAACTGTTGCTCCTAAAGTAGTCATACATATCCTTTTCCTGACTTCTTGTTCAAATGAATCATTGGCTGTTGACTGCACCAGTTACATGTGATAGTCAATGTGTGTTATCCCAGCTTCTTGCTGTCATTTTAAAATGCCAAAGGTGTGTAGGTTGGTATAGAGTTAATACTGTAGATACCTACTATAGGAGTATGTGTTTAGCAGGGGGTTTCATGACAAACCTGACATCCTCTTGAAGGTTTTTGTGAATGCCTCTTGATGGAAGAGAGAATATGTTGCAAGGAATTGTATGAAAAAGTATCAGTCTTATTTTTAAGCATTTGAAATGCATTGCAACTAAATTAAGATTTCATTTAAAATTATTTTACTTTGTTTTTACCATGAAAGTTAAGGGGATGTCAATTTTCAGACTTTTTACTTTGAAATGTTTTAATAAAAAGTGTAACAATGTTTATATAAATTTATATACATATTTATAATGTATAATAGAAATATACTGTATTACAAATGTAATACAGTGGTGTGAAAAAGTGTTTGCCCCCTTCCTGATTTCTTATTTTTTTGCATGTTTGTCACACTGAAATGTTTGAGATCATCAAACAAATTGAAATATTAGACAAAGATAACACAAGTAAACACAAAATGCAGTTTTTAAATGAAGGTTTTTATTATTAAGGGAAAAAAAACATCCAAACCTACATGGCCCTGTGTGAAAAAGTGATTACAAATGAAAGTAGGCCATTTAGTCTATTTTTGATAGTTCAATTGCCAGGAGCTTGTTTATCTCAACATCTTG
The DNA here is from genome assembly GCF_059453375.1 of Lepisosteus platostomus. Taxonomy (NCBI): domain Eukaryota; kingdom Metazoa; phylum Chordata; class Actinopteri; order Semionotiformes; family Lepisosteidae; genus Lepisosteus; species Lepisosteus platostomus. Next base: position 38,496,097 of record NC_142622.1, on the reverse strand, counting down.
TCTGCTTCCACGGTGTGATTGGGTAATTTGTTCCAGGCCCTAATGAAACTTTGTGTATAGACTTCAAGGCCCAGATGCATCTCCTTTTGATTTCCACTAATAAACTAACCGCATTTTGGCACCATGTCCCTGTGTTTAAATTCAACACTTAATAACCAAGCATTCTGTATTGCAGTAGTTCAGGTGGGTAGCTGCATCAGCATGCGTAGGTGCTCTCACACCTGAAGAAGGCTCCACGGCCGAAACATTGTGTTTTCTTTCTTCTTTTTTTCAGCATGGAATAAACCTATTACTTATTCTGTATTGCATCCCTGTTGTTTGCAGAAATTCTTTTGATCTTTTTAAGTGCATTACTTCCCTTTTGATACAGTAATGTTCAGTATATACTGTGTATATATAGTAGTGAACATTTCCACTCGTCACATGTATTTTTCATCAATTAAATCGATATGTCCAAGGTCTGCCCAGTCCTGGATTGCATCTTAATCCTTTTGTTCTCCCTTTGCACCTGTGCCTCTGAATTTTCTTCAAACTTTACCTAACCATAAAAGAATGATTTTGCACAAAAGCTAACATTTATGAATGTACTTCTAAATATTAATGGTCATGTCTGGCACAAATAGAAAAGGAGTGAACTATTCAGAGAATACTTTTACTTTTCATCCAACAGGTTCGACATGATATTGTTCTCAGTAGCTTGCTCTCTGTCTCCAGGAAATGTCAGTTCAAGGTCAGCAAAGATTTGCAAATGTTGTTAATCAAATCACCACGTTGTGTACTCATTTATGGAGTCAGGAACACAAAAAGTCATGACAGACAAAGTATTTGTCAGCTGTTAGAATGAACCAAAGATCTGAGACAATCAAGTACTGTAAATCTTGGCAAGTAGATAATCTCCACAACTAATAATAATAAAAGAATAGTATATTGTTTTTATGAAGAAGAATATTCTTTTAAAAACAGAATTACTGTATTAAGTAGAGAAATAGAGATAGCACTTACCACGTAACTAACATCTTTACACAGACGTTTACAATATGCACCCATTTGTAAAGCCTAAATATCAATCCATCCATTTTCTAACTGCTTTAAACATTAAAGGATGGTATTCTTGTGTATTCCCACAAGATGTCAGTATAAGAACAGAAACATATAAAAGGTTGGAGATCTGTTCAGTTTTGTAATTAAAGCATGCAATTAGACTGGTGCTAACAAGACTTAAGAGAGTAAAATGGTACAGTATATGATTTATTGATACCCAAAATACGTTTTTTTTAATTTATGCTCCATTGCATGCAAGATTCTTCTTGTCATTAAATACAGATCATCTCAATTGTAGCACAAATAAAGGATTGTTTTACTTACAATTAATTCTGAAATATGTTGTTACTTGCTAGATCCTTATACAGAACCTAAAATACAGTGTTGAACAAAAATGACAACTGAGTAGGTTGAATGAAGAAAAACATAACTGATAGCTTAGGTGGAAAGAGAAACAGCAGATATCACTGACAAGAAAAAACACTTACAGGAACAGTACTGTATGACGTGTCAGAAAACTGTACTGGAGAGACAAATATAAATATTTGCAGTATACCACAGAAACCCAGAAGAAACCGAGTACTGTACATCAGTATTTTTCAGAGACAAGTTATGTTTTTTAATATGAAACCACTAAAAGCTTTTATAGGAAGACGTGGGATGTAGTACATTACATTGTCCACTGGGATTCGCATGTGCCAGAGAGGAATAACTGCTGAAGTGTTCACTTGAGAGAGTATGATTCAGCCTACATTTGCATATAAAAAGCTCGAGCTCCCTGAAAGATTTGAAGATTTGATGTTTCTTGCATTAGCAGCTTGTGGAGTGGCGTGGGTGGAGTGAATGTTAGAGCTATTTCTCCAGTGAGGCTGACTGGCAACTGTGCAGTCAGTTTAGCTTAAAGTAAGATACAAGAATTGTTTCCTATGCAGAGTCACTACAACAAAAAATGCATTTTATAAGTACTGTGTTTCTATGCTTGACATACTCTAAAATTTACACTATACTGTATATACAGTACATACTGCATACATTTGGCTTTAGAGACACATGCTGTTAGTACTGTACAGTATATACATTTGCATAAATGAAAGTAGGAGAAACTGATTTACTATCAGGCTGTCCAAAATAATGCAGATTTTCTAAATATATAATACTAAAAAACATCCAGCATTTCCTTGATCAGTTGTGGTTTTGATAAGTTGAAGAATGTTCTTCCTGTAGCCTTTTAAAAGGGTCAGGCCCTTCTATATAATATAATCAGACATTATATAGAAGTTTGAGCTTCTTAGCAGAGGGAACCAAGTTTCTGAATGAAATACTGTAACTTAGAACTGTTCGATGTAAGAGCCGGAGTAAAGAGCAGAATTAAGTGTCTTGTGCATTACGAGCTGATTAATATAAATTACTGTTATTCATTATACCTTTGGCTCTTTATAAAATAAATAGGCAATATTGGATATACTGCACAGTATTTCCTGGATACTCTTGGACAGGAGAACAACCCATTCACATTGTGCTATTGACACCATCACCATAAATGCCTCAACTTTCTTTTATACATTTTATTTCGCAGTATGTGTAAATATTTTTCTTACATTTTCAAGCACTAATAAAATATATTCAGAAAAGATTAGAACATAAGCACCGTACACTTAATTCCTGTTGTTTTCCCTAAATTGCAAAATATACAGCTTTTAACCAAACAATCTTACTGAATATTGTTTTATAAAAATACATAAATTAAGATCTTTTATAAGTTTTGTTCTCATTTTATTTTGTCTTCAGTTCTTCTACAGATATTGTGTTTTCAACTTTCAGCTGAATTTTGTAAGCAGCAGCCAAAAACAAAATAATAGATGAATGATAAAAACTATTTGACCTTCACTGTTGCCAAGTAAAGTTTTGAGAAACAAACAGTCCAAATATTCTATTAAATGCCCAAATATTCTATTAAAAGGTAATGTTTCAGCAACTAGTATGATGCCATACAATTCTATGGTTTCCTCTGATGTAATTTAAAACCAGCACATAAAGGTAGTGTACAAAGACAAATTTGCACATTTTTTCCCCTTGAATTAACATGGCCAAAATGATAAGAAATTGAAGATGCAATAAAGTTGTCCTCTCGTTAAAGTTTGATGTATCAATTAATATTAATAGTGGAATGCTGGAAAAGACATTGCCTGAAAAGTAATTTTCTTATAGCATTTTCAATAAAGCAATAAAGCTGACATTTTATCAAAGAACACCATTCTATTAGTTCCTGGATCTCCAGCTTTGCTTTATGATCAAATATTTTATTCACAGTATTTAATCTAGAGGCTTTACAGATGAACTTTCATTAAAAAAAAGTATATTTACACAGGTTCAGAGCTCAATTCCCCTTTTAATACGCACAAGTGTTGACTCATTTATAATTAAATTATATCTGCTATTGGTTTTAAAAAAAGTTATTAAAATAGTCTTCATATTTTGATACAGGTTCAGAGTACTAATTTTAGTGGGTGTTTAGGATGGCATTCCTGACCAAATTCTATGCGAACCCGAGTAAATTTTAATAAAATCATAATTTAATTAAATAAGCACTCTTTATTTCACACATCTTTAATCTCATGCATGTGTTCTAGTAATACCTAATATTTCTTAGCTACCTTTGGTCTGCTAAAAAGATGGAAGAAAACTAAAGCTGCTCTCAAACACCTAACACAAGTTGTGAGTTGGAGACAGGGCAGGATGAAATCAATATAAGATAACAAATTACATGATGTTATACTAAGGCACTGCCTGGGCTACCTGCTTGACTGATTGGCTACTATGAAGTTGCTGCTGCAAGTCTTTTTAGATGGACAATCAGTGAATTACCAAGAAAAAAACTGAAGGTTGTCTATTTTGGCTTTGTATGTGGTGAAGCTTTTCTCCTAATTTGAACACTTACTGTACATACACAGTAACACTGTTCCCCTTCCTCAATACTTCCCAACCCTAATCTTTAGCATTTGTTTAAAATAAACCGATGTCTTTAATGCCTGCATCTACAGTACCTACTGTATATCAAAGATATATTTTTTAAACATTGAAAAATAAGCATTCCTTTCTGAATATCAATGATTCAATCTATTTTACTTTTTACTATACATACCACACTAATTTCTGCTTCGTGCACAACAGATTTAAATAGCAACCAGGTACTTGCAGGTCTTTTCAGTGTTAGATCATACACATCTGCTGCTGTAGACAGGCAACATAATTCACACAACTACCTGATCACTCCAAAAAGCTGAGAAAGAGCTACAGAACAACTTTTAATCTATAATATCTGTATTCTACTTAGTCACATCAGGTTTGTATTTGAGTACAAAACTGTTGATTAATAAGTAAAATCCTTGTATAACTTTATTTTACAATTCCTGATTGCAACATCAATTATGATAATGATTTATTTGCATTTTGCTGCATAATGGTTTCAAATCTACACAAGACATTATAATCACATGTCGTGCTTCATAGGGACCTGTGAAATTGACATAATGTGTGCATAACAGATCATGGCATTTGTTTTCGCATAGCTTGCTGCTCTTGGTACAAAACATTATTAGCTAAATTAATTTAAACTTCCAAAACTGCTTCAAATGTATTTATTTTCCAAATGGCTGTCTAGCCCCAACTCTACCATGAAAAGCAGGGAAGGCATAGTGGGACTCATCATTCTGTAGGTTGCATCTACTCTTTTTTTTACATGTTTAATGTCTGTATTCTCAATGAAGATCATTGGCTCGTGGATATGTCATAAAGTCCTTATACATGTAATTCCCTATAATAAACAGAAAATGAAAGACGGCTGATTGGTTTTCATTTTCTTGTTGTGCCAAGTCCATTTTACAGTGGACTCTGAAAAGCATTACATTCTGTAATTTACTGGTCACAATTTACAAATTGATTGTGTGATACAGTATGAAAGCCATTTAGTAGTCCATGTTGAAATCTGTTCTGATCAACACGTTACATTAGCAGAGACTGACTGTTATGGGAGGCATATTGCCTTTGTACTCCTCATACTTACAGTACCCTCAGCATACCACATGACCTTGTATATTATTGTCAAAGGAACTCTCGTCCTATTACTTTCTGAAACATAATATGTATTAGACTGTGGAGTAGATTTAATGAGTAATTCTAATCACATCGGGACTTAGCACAAATTACTTTTTTGTCAGAAATCAGACTAGTTATTGCTTAAAATTGCTTCAGTCTGCACAGAAAGGAAATGGAAACAGTTCAGCTTTAATGAATCCTGAAACCTTTGAGTTCACAAACCTAGTACAATGTGCATACATTTTCAAATGATTTTCATTAATCATTGCTACAACGCTGCGCACACACCAAAAAGCATTGAACTGTATATTTAAATAAACTGCTTATTGGATATTTTCATGATAAAATTCTTGTTTCTGATGGGGCTTCCTCTTCTTAACTTGTGTAGACCTGGTTTGAATCATTGAAACCACACAAAAGTTGCATGTTCCAAATCAAACACACCATGGCAGTTTTCCATTGAATGGTTGCAAGTAACCTCTGGAAAACAGAAAATTACCATGAAATGTGAAATTTGCACCCAGTGGATGAATTGAACATTTATTTTATTTTATTTCCTCTAGTTTACTAGAAATATTTGAAAGATATAAAATATTATGTTTCAATATAAATATATTATGTTTTATATATACAATCTACAACATATCATTTATATCCAGATAGTTATAATGGAATGTTTTCTGAGTTATCTGTGTATAAATATCCATATGAGGGGTATGAATAGTGTCACATCAAAATTGATTTAATGAAGGATGGCCACAGCAGGGGTGTAGCCACGGGTGGGCCAGGCCCACACCGAATTGATCCTAAGCAAACCCAATCAGTCCAAAGTAATTTAAGATGTGTTTTCCTTGTTTGCGTGATATGATTTATGTTGTGTTTCCTTTTTCATCGCATGTAATTTGCTATTGGCTCGCTATATCTTTTGTGACCAATAAGAAAATTATGTAAATATATGGGGCGGTGCATGCGTAGCCGTAGACTAATTTTCCCATTGGCCCTTACCAATCATGGCCTCCTAATAATCCCCATCTATGAATTGGCTTCATCACTCTGCTCTCCTCCCTACTGATAGCTGATGTGTGGTGAGCGTTCTGGCGCACTATGGCTGCCCGCGCATCATCCAGGTGGGGCTGCACATTGGTGGTGGTGGAGGGGAGTCCCCATTACCTGTAAAGCGCTTTGAGTGGAGTGTCCAGAAAAGCGCTATATAAATGCAATCTATTATTATTATTATTATTATTATTATTATTATTAGCTATCGTTGTCCTCTAGCGCTAGGTTTTTGGTTTATTAGCCAACATGGCAGAACAAATGACTTTACGTTTTTAAAAAAGCCGCGTGTAGATGACCAGCCCCGAAACAAATAAGACACGAGATGCTACAGGCGTCTTGGGTTTTAAGGTGTACAGCCTGGCTTTCCGAATATGAATTCTGAAACACAAGGGGCAGTGCACGCATTTGCTTGTAGCAGCTCGATACATGCTCGACCTTTAGGAGTTAAGCAGGAAGAGGTTCTACAATTTGTACTGTAAACAAATTAGAAGTTTTGGAATGCACGAATAACATTAAGATAGTATTGATATATAGATGCGAGTGTGCATTTTACAGATAACTATTCATATCGCCCCTAAATGCCCTACAGTATTTTTAAGTGAACGACGTTTACAGAGCTATAATACACCCAAAGTGTGTATTTTTTTATTAGCACACCATTCTTGCAATTAAAGGTACGATTAATTGGTTTGCACTGTAATGCGACTATACCAATTCAGTGTTGTCTTGTGGGAAGCAAGTCACCAATTTTCAAATTAGGTGTCTTCCTGCACGGAAAATAAAATACTAATTTCGTGGGTTTCATACAAGTTTAAAAGCATCATGAAGGATCAAATAAGATCTTTAGAACTTAATATTTTAATACCTTCTCAGTTTTTATTCTCATGGCGCCTCACTCGCTATTAACCTTGAGGTGGATTTACTCCAACCTCTTAAACCCACACGTGCGCTCACGTTCTTCTGATATGTCATGATAAAGTCGGATTTTTAATCTTGCGTTTTGCGTTGTGTTCATTGTGTTTTGCAATAAAATCTTAACTTGAGAGTAACTCGTAAAACTACTGAACAATCTAAAAGCAGGCATACGAAATACTTAGAACTGTAACAAGCAACAAGTGAAGCATTTCTTTAGCTAAAGACAAAGTCTACATCCGAGAGACCTTTGCAAACTAGCTGTCATTTGAACGGGAATTTGCCGAATTTCTAGAGTCTAGAGAGATTATCACCATAAAGTATTCAATTCCAAGCCCCGACGCCTGCGTCTGGTCTAGAAGGCCAAAACCTCACAACAGGTAGGCACTGATTGTTTTTTGTGTGTGTCCGCCGTGACACAGTAGCGTTCGGCAGCCTAGGTAATTGTTGCTTAACCTGTGTGTGTGTGTGAGAGAGAGTATGTATACAGTATACTATGCTGTATAAGGTTTCGCTATTTCTGCTGTTTGATTATACCGCGTGAGGATTGGATTGTAAATTGGAGGGACCCCGCAATGCTGGCATGACGGTCAGTGCCCGGGCCACCCACTTTTGCACAGCTCACCCAAAAATCAATTCCTGATTACGCCCCTGGGCCATAGATAGTCTATAAGGAGTTCGTAAATATCAGACTCTTTTAAAAGGTTTGCATTTGTGCTTCTGTCTTTTTCTGTCACCGAGTACCAGATTAGTTTATTCCTATGATTTAACAAAGTACTTCAATAAATAATTTCATGTTGTTTGAAGATATACAACACAGTAGTCTGGTAACCTTAAGCGTAACTACAGTATGCAGCCCTAAATGTATTATTTGAATTAAATAAAACATGTTGCTCTTCTATTGTGCCCATTTTAAAAATGCAGGTCCCAGAATAATATACCGAAAATTTTAAATCATTAATTGAAATATACAGTATCGCCATTTTGGCCTTTAAACTACTAGAGATTGAGACAGTGGTTGATCTTCATATACATTACAGTATATAATTAGAATTACATAAGGTTGCATTGAGTATTTTACTTTTTTCATTAATATGTTAGCTTATGGCTCAAACTATCAATTAATAGTTAATTAGTACAAAAGGTCTCTGCTACAGATGAATCAAACTACTCTTGCATGAGTTTCTAATGCAATTTGAAAGAATAATTATAAGACGATAAACACATCTGTTGGAAGGAAATTATGGGGGTTGGGAGATTGTATGGCAATAAAAATTTTTCCTTGAATACTTCTACCATATTGGAACAGTAAAATGCTTGCAATGAAAGAGCGCTGGAAAAACTGTAGTTTTAGTCAACGTTTTAATGTAGAATTTTAGTTTTTGCCTTTGATTTTTTCCAAGAAAAATAAAAATGTTAAACTCAAAACACTTCCACTTTCAATTACTCGGTTTTCCATATTGAAGAGTCTATCAGCTGGATTCCAGACTTTTTTTTACATATCAATAATGACGTTATTCATTTATATAAAGATCCATCAGACAGCAAAACAAACTATTGAATTGATATGGCAATTTCTTCTTTAATGTGACTGACTATACTTTCTGAAATTAATTTATTACCTAATCATATGATTTTGTAAAGCCCTATTTTTTAAAATTACTTTATCTGATGAAAATAAACCAATACTTCGATATCGAAAACAACTTTTGTGTTGTATGATGCTACACAGCACAGTATTGTACTTTTTCACCTCAAATGGCTGGCTGAAAAATACAAATTTTCAAGTATTAGGAACATACTGTATCTCCCAATGGAAAATCTTGTGCATCCACAGTCCTTTTCAGTTCAGGTTTCATTTCAGTGTTTTATATTGGTTCAGTAATAACAATGATTATGTGCCAAGTTAGAATAAAGAATACGGATGGGAGAGTGGAGTAAATGTACCATGACTCTTTACAGGGAAGCACTTTGTGGAAAATATAGGGAATAGCCACAGAAAATGATTTTTTTTTTTCCAATTTCAGTGTGGTAGTGTTTATATTCAGTGTGTGCTTCTCTGAGATAGAATGCAAAGCATGCATTTAGATAAAGTGCTTCACATGTTTAATAGCATCGATAGATTTTTCTTGTCGCAGTCTTTTGTGATGTTGTCTTCTTCTGTGAAGATGCAAGATGTAGTAGAAGAGATTTTTTTTACCCTATTTGGAATGAACATACAGTATAACAATCTAGGGAATGTTAAAAAGTATACAGTTTACATTAATGTATATCAACTGTGTAGAATGAGTTTGTTTTGAGCACTTTAGAAGAAATGCCATTTCACTTCCTGGAAAAAATAATTAAGAGCACTGTGGAATGCTTCAGTGTTGGACATAAGTCTAAGGGAAGATACTGTGCCTACTGTAGATAGCAGCTGGCATTCAGGCAGCTACAAGACTATGGTGTTTTGTGTTGGCATTGCAAAGGCTACCTTTCTCAGACCAATTTGACCCATTGATCCAAAAATGTGGTAACATTGCTGTTGCAGGATTACCCTATTCTGTACCTGAGATTGTCAAATACTGTATACTTCAACATAAAAAAGCTCAAGTGAGTGGTGGCTCAAAGCTATTGTTTTTTTGTTAAACCTTTCTTTGCTTAATACATAATTGATAGCAAACAAAAGATTGATCAAATACATCGAGGATTGATCAAATACATCCTGAATATTTAGCCAACCCTAAAAAAAGAGCACTGGAGATAGTGATATTTCACACTTTATCACTAAAAGCTGCATGAATTTCACAACATGAAAAACATATCAAAATATAGTTTTAATTACCTACTAATTAACCTAATGAACTTGTTTCAAATCTAGAATACAATGAGGGTCTTGTACAGTATTTACATAGATACCAGGTTTAATACACATTGTTGAAAGGTGATTAAGAAATATGATACAAGCTAAAAAACATTTAAAATACTCAAAGATCAGGCCTCCAAAACTGACTCTTATGTTGCTGGTATAGTATTTTTGTGTGAGCTGGTGCTAAAAAAAATTAAACAACAGTTGTGATATTTCTTTAACATTTCAGTGATATGATTCGAGCAATGGGTATTATTAGAACCACAGTCAAATGACTGTAATTCTCATTAGAAATAAAATCAATTTAAAACAAATGCTTCTTTTTTTCTGGGTTGTTTCTATTAAGAGCACCATACACAGTACCTATGAATAATTCATGCATTTTTTTTAAATTGTGATTGCTAGAAAACTAAATCTATTTTCTTTCTTATTATGCTTCTGAATTTTGAAATTACCAATTGTTCAACGCAACATAATAATGCAGGCTTTCTCAAAGCCATCTGCTTGCTGGCTGTACAATCCCTCAGTGCCAATAGTAGAGTTAAGACATTGGAAGGAGAACAGATGCAGCTTTTAGCAACAACCCTGCAACAATAATTGCAAGCATATTAAAAACTGGCAAGTTACAAAAGTCCTTTGCTGTATGATCTGCCATGTACAGGTACTGTACAGTATATCCTTTGCACCTCCAGCAAACTATACCTTAGTGGTTCCCTTCCTTGAGAAAATTCCAGACACAAACAGCTAATGGCACCACCCATATTTAAAGCCAATAATTTCTGCTCTTTATGGCACAATATATTCTCAAAATGGGTGTCTTTCCTAGTCAAGCAACATGAAATCCGCTGAAGCTTTTAAAACATGTAGACATCCCCATCCTTGAGATTTAATAAGAATGAGAAGTATTTCTTGGAATTGATATTCTAAGTCAAGAGTAATTATGAAAGCAGTTTCCCTTGAGGCAAGCGTTTGTCAAACATATCTTCAAATCCCTATTGAAAGCATTCTGAATTCAATAATCAAAATCATTTATTAAAAAAACGAGCACTTAATTATTGAATTTCTCAATACACAGACACACATACAGTACACACACAAAAGCTTGTTTTATTATCATTAAGGTTTGGGGAGCTGTGTTTTTAGTAGGCTATGATATGTTTACCTATAATATCCCAACTGAGACATCTTAGACATCTTAAACAGAAGTGGTATTTGTGGTGTTTTAGTGTGTGAAATGATATGATATGGTAATGATATGGCCACAGAAATATAACATTCTGGAGAGACTGGAAAGATGAAAGAGCTGGAGATGTACCACAATCCATCAAAAACACCATTCACGCACAGGAACTTAACCCAGATGAATCAAGGATAACAAAGTACAGTATATGGGTCACTTTTATTTGAAAATCCTTAAGGATATATAGTGCTAGGAGTATGCTACATTTACAGTTAAATTAAGTTATAAATTAATCAGGACAGTATGTATACAGAAAAAAGTTAAACACATTTTAATTTCCCTCACTTACTGTAGATTTGATCTTACTTTAGCAACAGAAATGGTAGATAATGATAATGACAGCATTTCTGCTCAATAAACCAGTATTATGTCTTTTCTAAATTAATGTTTTCAAACAACAGACATGAAGGAACTAGGAAATTGGTATGGCTTTGAAATATATATTTGAATGTGTACAGGTAGAGAACAAAACAAAAGCTTGGAATTTCCAGAATGCAGTGTGTGAAGGAATGAATCACTATTTAACAGCAGAAGAATTGGATAAAATAATGTACTGTAAATAAAAGAATCAGTAGAGAATATCTGCCATGATATACAGTACCATGGATGAACCAGAGAATAGTCATTCCGCAAGCAGGTAAATCAAGTCAAGTTGTATGTAAATAGATGTAATGAGAATGTGCATTACAAATATCAAGCATGAGGAAATCAACATACTGTAAACCTTTGACAATAACTACTATTTTCATATAAACTCATGCTTTGTTCTGGAACAGAGAAGACATCAAGATTAAAAGATTCTGGAAAAATTGGAAAAAAATACTGAAAACTACTACAGAAGCTTTGTAGAATTTATTATAGGGCAAAAAGCTGGCTGTTGCAAGAAGGTCATCCGGCACTTGGATTCAAGGAGAAGAGCATCTCTACAGCTTTAATTTTGTTGTCTTTTTTAGAATCTGCTCTGCTTACCCCTTTTAGGTAGTGGGCTAGAATAAATACCCTAAACATATAGTAGATTGCTTCACCCCAGACTGGAAAGTCATGTCCAGGGGTATCACCTTGATGACATTCAATAACACAAAAGACTCACAATGAGTAACAACATTGAACAGGACACACCTGTTCTGTACCCAAAGTGGTATCCATGATCCTCAGGGCATCCCAATATCCAAATGGTTTGTTTGCCTTTCATTTACATTTATCTAATTTTACACCATATTGTATACACTGGGTGTGTCCATCGCTAATGTCGCATGTTCAAAGACCTATAACAAGTTGGTTAAGCAAGACCTACAGTAAGTTGCTAATTTGAAAACTGTGCTTAACATTCAGATTGGTTATATCCCATTTTGTTCTTTTTCTATGCAAGATCTTGTTAGCAAGACCAAGTTGTGAATAAGTGAATTAGAGAATGTTAAATTTCCAGATATCAAGACCCTACTATAGTTAAACGTGTCATATTCAAATGTGTAAAAAGACATGTTGAATCAATTCACTGGGTAATTATTTTAAATTATACAATGCATGCTCCCAAGTGATTCAACTAGCAAAGGCTGTTTGCTAAAGCACTATATGATCACAGATCAACCCTGACTCAGATGACTACATGACTATAATCAGGTGTTCATACACAAGTGCCGACATACTATACAAAGCCAATTGTATACAGTAGGTGGAATTAGTTGTAAAGGGACCCTTTCAGTTCTTCTCTGGCCCTAACCTGCTGCGTACTTTTAGCTTTGCAGTACTGGATAGATGCTCCTCTATTCCAGTCATAACTGAGTCTTCTGTTGTTATATGAGTGGGCCAAAGGTGGGGAGGTCTGTGCTTAGAATTCATAACTGTGAATTCCTGAATGTGAAATGTGAATAACTTACAACATTAAAAATAATTTAATCCTTTTAGTCTTAAATAGAAGCCTTAAAGGGGACCTGATTTATGTATTCAAAATCATCAGTGCTACAGACAAACCCGACCCTTTAGAATTCATCAGAAGAAAAACTGGAGCACAAACCAGTGCACAAAAGTGGAAATGATGAGGAACAGAATTTATAACTGAAGGCTGGCAGAACTTTTTTATACAAAAGGTTGTGACAAGAACACAGCAGCGTTGTATAATCTTATACCCTGGCTTCCATCATGAACTGGCTGGATAAAATCTTCAGATTAACTCCTTTCAACTAAACAAGCTAGATGGTCTGAAAGGCCTCCTCTTATTTGTATTCTTTCATATGATTTTACATGTTTTGTTTGGTATTGATTATACTTTCTTTACTTAAAAGGCTATTTTAAGTAACGTGTGGAACTTCTCGTATATATAGTAAAGAAGAATATGTAGAATATACAGAGTACTGTATGTACAGTATACTGTATGCAGAACAAAAAAGTTTTCAAATAAACAGGACGGTAGATCTTTTAAATAAGATGAGAAAATACAGAAACATTGTTTATTTAAATCCTGAAAGAATACAAGATGACTTGGCTAAATAACTGGCTAAATCACTGCTAGTAGGAAGCCTGAGTTGAGAGGTAACACAAAGTAATCAGAATGCTTTGGTGCTATGGAGCGAAAGTCACTCAATACTTTTTAAACTGAGCTCTCTGCTAGTTGTAAAGTGGATTTACATTCATTTCAAGTTTCATTTCCTCCTTTAAAGGCTCTTTATCTTTTTTCATTTTCTCTGTGAGGATTCTGTTACTGTGATCTTGGGCTCAGCTTAAGAAAATGATTTACAGAGGGTGATCTTTATCTCCTTCACTGAGTTCATTGGTTCTGGTAACTGTTTTTATTTCCTTTTCCATCTACTTTTTTTTCTTTTTCCAATTCTAAAACATTAAGTCCCTTTGAAACTCATATCTCTAGCCAATGTCTTTTTTACAATCTTGTTTTAAACTCAGAAGTAATAACAATAAAAAGAGAATGCCACCAATCCTGTGAATATTGCTTTTTATGTAATGTTATTCCTCTTGTTAGCAACAAAACTCCCATTCCTTTTCTTAACCCAATGTTTTTCATTTGTTTATTTTCAAAATGTAGTGTAACTGATCAAAGATCAAGCCTGATTTTTATATAATGTTAATAAATGTGCCAATAACAAAAAAGAAATAATGAATAGTAAGAAAGTACAGTGGTTGCTGTAGCCTGGCGCAGGTCAAATAAGGTACAAAGTTTTGATTAGGTTTAAACAATAGCATCATTTTTTACTATGAATATCATAATATGCCGGATTAACTTTTCATTCTTGTAATTTTAGAATTTTTTCTGAGTTAATCCCTTATGGAAATGTCATATTATATATTTAACAGTCACTCTATAATATTGTCTGCTGATTTTTTTAACATTTGTAAATGAAATTTCATTAGGCATAATATTCTGTCAGTGCTGACAGTGTGATTTTTTTCCCCTGCTTTCTATCAAATAGTTATTTCCATCTGTTTTCCATGCAATTGGTAATGTGTCCTTTCAGAACCTTCCTTTTATGGCTTAAAAATATCACCAGTTTAATTAAGCACAATTGATTAGATATTCTTCAGAAAATCCTATTTGTTTGTTCTACATAAACCTAGTCCATGTAATAGCTTAAATTCTTAACAAAGGCTGAGCAGAGATTGCTTTAACCTTGAGCATGCTGTGTGTTTTTCTTTTTTAATCACCTGAATAAAATATTATAAAATATTATTATATTTATTAATATTTTCCCAGCTCCTACAATATATTAATTCCCATTAGTCTTTAACTACTCTCCTATTGTTTTTCCCATATGGATTTTACTTCAAGTCTCTGCATTTCTTAGATCATATTTGATATGTTCTAACAAGCCAGTAAACCTTTTTTTTTATTTTGCTGCCTTTTGTACGATGTTTTCTTTCCCACTGAATTTTTTATCTTGTTTGATCTGTTAAACCATGTCAACCACTCATAATTGCTTATGTCTGGAATAGACCTGCAAGCAATGTGCCTTTGAAGTTTAACTACTCATTCTTTAACATTTCACGTAACTACAGTATGTTACTGTACTTAACAGAGCAGCACAGTGGCTAGCATTGCTGCCTCACAGCGCTGGGGACCTGGTTTCAACTCCAGACCTGGGGTGCTCTCTCTGAGGTTTGTGTACCCCTGTTCACTTGGGTTTCTTCCAGGTGAAGAAACATACTGATAGGTTAATTGGCTGGGAAAATTGGTCCTTGTGTGAGTGTTTGTATATATGTTTGTCTGTCTGCCCAGCGATGGACTGCCAGTCCAGTCTGGTCCAGGGTATGCCCTGCCTTGTACTTGTTGCTTGCTGAGAGTCTCCAGCTTCTCCCTGACTCTCAATTGAAAGAAGAGAAATAGAAAATAGATACAGTAGTTCTCAAACTTTTTGGACCAAGTACCACCTACAAGTCATCTTCTCATACGAACCCCAGAAAATCTCAATGACCAACATGAGCGCGCTTGCATGCACACATTCACATACTGTACACATATAATGAATATTATAATAAACTTTATTTGATATAGTGACTTTAAAGGTGGCTTCTCAAAGCGCTTTACAGAATGACAAAAGGGACAACAACAATAATTAAAAATAAACAATAAAAAAGCACCATTTCAGTGAGAGGGATGAGCCTGTTTGGTCGAGCAAAGCAGATGTGGATTCATTGGTCGAGCCTTGATACTTAATTCACAACAGAGTCCAACAGATTTTAAATCGTCAGGCAGTTTCTTGACGGCCAAGGCCTCGAGGTGGATGCTGCAGTTCATATCTGGAGCAACCTCTCTAATTCGTGCAACTACACCGCTGTGTTGGCTTGTCATTGCTCTAGCACCGTCTGTACAAACTCCAATGCATTTTATCCAGTCGATGCCATTTCTTCGATAAATTCATTCAGAAGCTGAAACGTGCTCTCCTGTAGTTCCTGTTGGTAGCAGCTTACAGAACAGAAAATCTTCATGGGACATGTCCTCAAACTCATATCGAGCGTAAACGTACAAATTGGCCAAATCAACGACATTTATAGACTCATCTAATTGCAGTGAAAGCATCTGCTCATCTTAACGCGCTCTTTCAGTGTACTTTTGACATCATCCGCCATGTCAATAATTCTGAGTGTGTCTTTCGGAGGGGGCAGCAGGTAGAGCTGTTTAGCAGCTTTTTCTCCACACATAATACGTGTCAGCTCTTTTGACATGGGTAAACCGTTGCCAACGGTTCTTCACAAGTAGTGTTTTACCTCCGTTTCTATTTCAGGAGTTTGTCTCAGAAGTTAAAACAAGTTTTTATTTAATGCGCATGGGAGCGAAACACGCTCGGTGTATTTTTCTCAAATTAACCTAGAACTGTTCTTAAATATTTTTGTTATCTACCATGCTTTCCTGTGCTCACAAGATTGCTAGCGTTCGTAGTCAGCATTTCTATGCTTTCCTGTGCTTACAACATTGGCATTTTTCCAAAATCACGCACATTCTCCTACCTCCCTATTTGCTGGAGATAACTTTTTTTTAAATACAATTGGTCACTTTCGTTTGTACCACGCATTCTTATAGAATGGTATAGAATTACATTGTAGCTCTTGTGTACACTCAAGTATTAGCATGCAGGCTGCGTATTCGACACAGACTAATTTTATTAAAATAGAAAATATGAAAACCCGTCCAAATATTTCAGTGCACACAACAAAGTTCCAGGGTCATATGGAGTACCGCCTGGTGGCGCTCCAAAGTTTGAGAACCACTGCAGTAGATGAATGGATGGATGTTACATGTACAGTACTTAACTGGTTTTCCTGAAAAGGACTGATTCCCAAGGATACCCTCACATCCCCTCTAAGCTCCCCAACTTTGTTATTAGAGAATACTATAGTGTATCGGGAAATATAATAACTGTTGACAGTTCTTGGACTAATTGGGTTAGAAAGAAATCATAAATTTTAGTTTCATCTGCAGAATACCCTGCTGGGTTTTCCATAGTCTGTTAAAAATCACCTAGTATTTTTTCACTCTTTTTACCTACTGTACATGAGTAATTTCTTTTGTGAAAGAATGTATTCTATTTAGCATCTAGATTGTAGAATCTGTACTATTATCCCTTAGATTATTTGTCTTAAATTAATTCTGAATCATTTGCTTCTTGGAGTTATACTTTTTGAACCTTCACTGTTTGATAGTGATGAGAATTCAGTTAGAGTAAACAAGTAAACCCTGATTTATTCATGTTTGCTGTGGTTATAGAATACATGCTATTTTCAGTTAAAACACAAGCTAAAATGTCCTAAAAAGTACAGTATAATGATAAAAAAACAGATAAAGCTGTATCATGTACTGTATCTAATCCCTATTTCAATTACCACAGGTAATATGTTCTACTCCCCTCACACACCGCCAATGTGAAAGTGTCCGTTGATTAAAATCTTTATGGGAATAGTTAAGAAGTGAAGAAAATTCACTGACAGACACCAGGGAAAATATGGAGCTTTACATTTTCTGCATCACATGCAGAGGTCAAGAACTGTAAAAGTAGTTGTACAGTATGTGATTCATATTATTTTCTTTAAGTGCAACAATTTTTCACTTGACATTTTGTTACTTTTTGGATACTGCAGTGCCAGAATTGCACTTTGATATTTTTTGTGACTGTCAATAACAGTGAAGCCCTGTAAAGAAAATAACTATTATATAATTGACAGGAATTTCAAGCAGTCTTTTTATCCTATTGTAACTAAGCTGCTTTGCTGTAAGTCGAGGGATGGTCACAGAAGTCGTAACAAAGGCACAGGAGAATAAAATGAGGTGTAAATACTGTCCATTAACTCAGATTTTCCATGGGAGAAAATTATTTAACAAATGAAGAGAAAACAACAAAAGTAGCCCAAAACTGTAGCTTTGCAGGGAAATTACCTCCAAGAGTTTCGAAAAGGGTTTTCAGAAACTGAACCTGTGAACAGACTTCACTCTACATGCACATAAACTACACTTACAGCTAGGTCAAACACTGCTAAGCCATGAGTGCTAGGTAAAAATACCCTTCAATCAGCCCCCAGTTTGACTTGATAAATAGGTAAGTATCTGTTTACACCATTTAGGGTCTGTAGCCAACACCAAATGGTAAATTAGACCAAAACAAATACAGCACTGGGAATTATTGGGAATCCACAAAATCTGGCAATATGTAAGAAATACGAAATATAAAAACAGAAGAAAAATACATTAGGAGTAAATTAAGAATAATAACATAATAACAATAAAGATTAATATATTAGATAAATTATGAGCCGGTAAATCAATGATATGAAGCATGAGTATTTCCAACAGCCAGACGTACTCACCTAAGTGTAATAAACCTTATTTCATTGATAAACACTTGTTTTGATTAATCTGTTCTTATACTATAATTTATTCTTTCAGTACATGTTTTAATAATGCTGTGGGACAAAAAGGTTCTGTACACATGGCTGCAACTTTAAACTGTGAAAAACCCTTTAGTCTTAAAAAATGTACTGAACAAACACGATTTCCAAATAATGTAATTAGAGTAATTTGGGTTTTGCCTTCCATCATTCTAAGCTTTGGGGAACAAGGGGTCATGTTCAGTTCACTTTAGCTGTGTATCCATGGAAACAAGGTACAGAACATAGTGTAAAAAAGACTAGAGAACCTGACAAATATATGGAAAATGGATGACAGATCCCAAAAGGTGAAAAGGAAGGAGTTAACATGTTCATGTTATATAGAGACTGAACTAAAAACTGCAGTAATGTCATACTGACATGTCATCAACAATAGCAGCAAGCGAATAGGCAATTTGAGTATCTATTCAGCACACTTTGGTAGGTGTCAGCTCATTATGTTGCTTGCTGGTGTGTGGTTGACTGTCTGTCATTCCTGTGTTGTGTTGTCCTGATGAGCTGAAAAAGAACTCCCATTACTTAGAAGTTATCGCCAAATGCAAAGACTTGTTTATGCTTACAATGAATAACATCAACTGTATGGTAAACAATTTTTAAATATTAATCAAATCAAACATTTATTCATAATTTGTTAATGTTACAACTTTCGCAGTTCATGGAGAAAGAAAGCACAAAATCTGCTCAGGATTATTAATCAGAGAAAAGGCAAGCAAGCATATGAAATTCCTATAGAATTTGTACAGAAAGCTCAATGTAACATAATTAAAGAGTAGTCTATAAAATTCTAAACAAGATGGTACAAAAGTTACAGTTTACAAATATGACAGAATATAGACCAAATATAGACCAAATTTATCAGCATGTTGTAGATAGAAAAAACACAGAAGTGTCTTGACCAGCCATCAATCTATTTTCTTGACATGATTTTATCTTCATGACTTCAAACTGCAACCCAAGTCTGATGGTCAAGTCTGCACCCAATATTTCACCATTCCATTTCTACATTTATAGTAGATTCACAGCGGTCTCCTCAGAGCAAAATGGAACCACACAACTTCCAAATGTTAATTTCCATACATTTTTATCCTTTTCACAATTAATTTCCTTTAATATTTTGCAACTTTTTTGCAATAATATTTTAATATATAGAAGATATGATTATTTTTTTTACGTTTTTGTTAAAACCTTTCTCTATTTTATAATGAGCTCTGAAAAATGTCCAGTTGCTGTAGATCAACTTTCAGGTCTTTTGCCTCAGGCACAGAAATTCGACATACAGCCACTGTAATCATTATCTGATTCTCTTGCTTTGGCTAAGACTTGTGTGTTTTCTTTTACAACTGTGAATTCTATTCACAGTGATGCATACCTACTAGGTTTAGATTTCTGACACAGTGTTTCTTATGCCTCAGTGTTTCATTTTATAACAGAAACTTTATTACTTGACTCAGCCTGCATTTGTCAGCTCCTATCTCCAGTACATACAGTACAGTACCTAACATTAAGAGAGATTTTGCCTTATATCAGCACACAAGGAGAACCATCCATTAGTATTAGTGCACCATCTAGCGTCTTGGATTACATATGTCTTAATACAGGTAACAGAAAACAAATCCCTTGTTCTGTGAATTTCCCAAGGGTTCTCCCTGACTGCCCTCTTCAGATTTATTTGTTGTTGTTATTTCTGTCTTTACTACAGTATACTGTATATTTCAGCCTACACAAAGGTGCCTCAGCTGTGGACTGGGCAACATCTTTTGGCAATTCAAAATGAGAAATGCTCTAATCTGATACCGAATGGGAAAATCTAAACTCCTGATATGAATAAGAAACAAATGGCATGAAAAAGCCATCATTGAAGTATCCTTGCTACTGAATAAGATAATAATAAAGCACAGCAGGTTGGACACCAAATTTGAAATACATCAAATGTATTTCTTACTCTTTTTATGTTCATCCAGATTGCTCATATTGTGGGTATGTTCTGTATACTCAATCTTTATACACTGGGTTTTTTGATGTATCATTTAGCTTCTTAAAATTATTTTTTATTTATTTAATATTTAAGTTTATACTCTAAACTTATGCTATGCTTGAACTGCAGCCCTTTAGGTCACAGACTCGACCCTCGGTAATATGAGATAGTTAAAAAGACTACTTTTTAATTCCCACTGACTATTTCTACTCTAATGTTCTTTGTTTTCGATTTAATGTATTGTGCAGATATGTTGATTCTCATTTTTTTCCACTTATAGTTTTGCTTGCTAGGACTAAATACTTTCAAAAGGTTTCATAACAGTACCATTGTATTTCAATATATTTGCTCTATACATAAAATGTATTTAAGGACAATTGGTTTACTAGAATTTTCAGTATGATTCATCTAAAAATGAAGAAAAATTAAATATAAATGACTTAAACTCTAAGTCTAATCCAACATAAATTTTTAGATCCTTTTAAGAGCCTTGAAAATCCACAACATAAGATATTTACCTGTAATAGGAATGCTTCATTCTGTGGATAACATCATTCAATTATAGAAGAAAAATTAAAATAACATTATTTCGCATTATATACAGTACAGTATATGAATTTCATGTTAATTATTAATTGTATTAACAACTGCTAGCAGGAATTCAAGCAGTTTGCAAAGGAACAAGTAAAGGCTTATTCCATGCGGAAAAGAAAAGAGACACAACATTTCGGCTGTGGAGCCTTCTTCTGGCCTCAGCCTCCTTCACCTGAAGAAAGCTCCACAGCTCTTTTCAGCATGGAATTACCCTTTACTTGTTCCTTTGTAGTAAGAATTTATACGTTATAATG
The DNA here is from genome assembly GCF_059453375.1 of Lepisosteus platostomus. Taxonomy (NCBI): domain Eukaryota; kingdom Metazoa; phylum Chordata; class Actinopteri; order Semionotiformes; family Lepisosteidae; genus Lepisosteus; species Lepisosteus platostomus. The sequence continues at coordinate 38,474,696 of NC_142622.1, read as the reverse complement.
CTAGACTCGTGTTAATCAGGAGACACTTTATACAGTAGTATAATGCAGGGGAAGGCAGCCCTCATCTATTTAATCTTTGGCATTAAATGAATTTAGTGGATAAGGAGTCCAGTCAAGCTTTCTAGGCCCTTAATGGGTGCTGAATGAAGGGTGCCTCTGAAATCTGCAGAAAATTAGCACAAGTATATGAAGAATATGCACAAATTATTCATGTCGTCAACCACATGAATTCATTGTACTGTATTTCCTTAACTGAATACTGCTCATACAGTAAGTGTCTACTCATAATTAAATGAATAATGCCCGTGTAGAGGATTCTTGTCTCCTGTGGCATGTTCCAGAGTACCTTTGCAATTTACCATTATTTAAGTCTCTGGGGCCCAGTTTGGCGGCGTCTGGTGGCAGAGTCATAGATTTTAGAGTTTTTATAGGTGTCTCAGCTATAGTGACTGTTCATGGTCAATCCATTTACGTGAAATAAAAGAAACAGATGGGGTGTGTCTCTTCGCGCATATGCAATATGAACTCAAGAGTAATCATTAATTAAAAATCACAATTTAAAGATTACTTCTTGCACTTATAACAGCATCTGAAACTTGTCAATGTTTATAAAGATTTCTTAATTCCTACATAAAAGGATAAGCTTCTTAACTGCTTTCAAATACCAGAATTGATCTTCTCTTTATTGTTTATAGGAACCGGGTATTAGGAGTTTCTTCCATGTTTTGTTTTAGAAATGTCACTGTGCAGATAGTAGTAACAACACTGTAAAAATCCATTGTCTGAATGTGTATAATTGATCTTAATTTAGTTTTTTATAATAATTCAAACCTTTGCTGTTTCATAAGATTTTTTCCTGACATTTCAGAGCTTTTGTTTATTTCTTAAAATTATTTGTTGTACACAAACTGTTATATTTGGCATAATAAAAGAAAAAAAATCAAATTCTTATTCAATTAGACTGAAAATTGAGAAACAACTTTAATTTCGATGTTTGAAAGACTTTGATGCATAAAATGTTTATGAAGAAAGTGGAATACTGTTGTGTATTTTTATTTTAACTACCACTACCAGCAATATATAGATTGTATAATATATTAAGTTATATTAAATTAATATAATTTATGACATTCAGAAACATGATGCTCCTATTTGCATGCTCAGCTACCATATTTCACTTTCGTTGTAAAATGCCCTATTAATATTCAATATTATGCAGATTAAAACATACAGTGAAGAGATTAAACGAAGCAATCATTTCACTAACAACCAATACACCACAAGTGCCACCTGTTGATCATTTTGGCCAGCCAATCAAGTACTGCGGTATTCTGCACTGTTCTGCAGATAATTTCGCGCAGTATGGGGTTTTACCACGCGTTTTGAATGGCTGCATCTGTATACAGTACTGTATATGCCAAAACCGCAATTCTATAAAGCTTTCTCTTTATTTCTCTGATGTTAAGCTGATTTATTTGTCTTGTCTCATGGTCACAGATATAATAATTAAATGTAATGGTACATTCTAAAGAAATCAAGTTGAAACTCTTGACAAATCTTTCTTTCTTTATCTTAGTTGAACCAATTTATATGTATGCTACAGTCTGAAATGGAAAATGTTTCCAGGTTTCACTACAATGTTTTGTCTGACACAACAACAGACTGTGTATACACTAACATTGATGAAATTATCATGTCAGACACTAACACATCAATCACACACGATCTGAATAAAATAACATTGAGCTTTTTCCATTGATGTGCCTATACATTAACCACCAGCAGTTGAGTAGGGTTAGTTGGTATTTTCCATTCCAGTAAAATCTATTTACCATCATCTCTATTTTTAGGAATCACTTTCAGCAAATGAGTGGAAAGTGGCATTTTCACTGTATTGCCATCTGTCATGGTAATACATTTGCCATACCTGTACAGTAAGTCCTGTTTATGAACTGGACCAAAAGGCAACGACGCAATACAATTTTCCACTATGGGTTGAACAAATGATGTTTTTTCTGGATAACATCTAGTCTCACTAAATCAAACTGTCTGAGCAATGAAATGTAATCAGCTTCATTTCCCTTCAGGGGTGTTAAAGAGACTTTCACATATAACATTGGCCTTTGTAGATCTACTGTAAACATACATTTTTTTCTAAGAAACTATAGGTGAATATCATTTGTATTAAAATTGTCTGCTTGTTTTTACTGATATAATGATACACTGTAGTGCAGATTTGAAAAAAAATACTTCATGAAGGCATTTACTGGTTTGGTTTATCCCTACTAGAAGTCGCTAAAACACTACTGCTTTCCTTGGTGCCTTCCTCTCTTTGTCCCAGTTCTACCATAAACTATTTATTATGATGAGAGTTTCTACAACACTCTCCTTTTCCCAGTAGATATTCTGAATGAATAATATCTCAACAACAAAGCAGACAAACAATTCTCCATGAATGTTTTTCAAGTGCATTTTTTGTAACATTACATTAACTGAATGTGTAAAGGTTTTTACTGGCATTAAAAACAGTGTAATTCGTAGACAAACTATGAACAATACATCCATCATTTATAAGAAAGTTGGTAAGGGATGCTGGAGATGGAGGCAGCACAATGAGAAAGACAGGACTGTAAGGCAGAGGAACATTTGTCCATCACAGATTTAATTTAAATAGTTTTAAAAGTTGTTTTTTTTTACATTCTGCTAAACAAGAATACATTGTGGATGGTAGCTGAAGATGTTAATGGGACAATCATCTGTCTTACGTTATGAAATAATGGTATTTGGCTGTATTATATTTTGGGATTTAATGTATAATCCATCCCTGAGATGGACTGGCTTCCTGTCCTGGGTAGATTCTGTCTTGTTGGAATAGGTTCCGGCTCCCCTCTTAACACTGTTTTGAATAAATAGGTCAGAAAAAAGATGGATGAACGTTATAATCCCCTAAATTGTATCTTGTGTGTTATGTGAAATATTGATGCAAAATGAGTAAAAATTCTTAAACACCACATTGTAATAAAGTATCCCTTCATTGGGATATTGTTACAGATAAGATTTTGAATTCCTTTTTACCTTTGTAAACTTAAAAAAAAACTCTTTATTCCGAGGTCAGCTCTAAAACTGTGCTCAACTAAGTAATGAGCTTTAGTGAATATTTTATTGCAATGTTTTGTGTACATTTATTCTATTGTGTATAGAATCTATCACAACAGACATTTATGAAGAATGTGTAGCACATGTTCATTCTGAATGAATAGTTCAGTACAGGAAAACAAAATATTTCTCTAGCAACAGAATCAAACTCAATAGTGAGTTGAGGCACTCTGAAATTCCTTATCTTTAGAATAATAGTGTCAATAATTATAGAGGATTTTTAACAGGATTCAATTCAAAATACTATACTGTATATGTTAATTCTATGTTGAAAAATAAAAACAAAGAAAAAACATCATTTTGGCCGTGGAACCTTCTTCATACCACCACAAAATTCATTATTGTTTTTCTTTTTACTTGTTAGCATGTAATACCTATTCTTGTTCTTTTTTATCTCACACACAGACAGAGCTCCCCATTCTTTCTCATTCAATTAAAAAGAGAATAACACAGAATTTGCTTTTGTTTAAATTTCAGCTAACTAGGGAATCATATACTGTAAGTAAGGAAAAGAGAATCTACTGCACCTTGCAGGGAAGTAAGATTATTTTTAGGAGATTAGGAAAATAACTGTTATTGTTTTTTTAATGTTTTTGGCAAATGAAAATGGAAAATACTGCAGCTCAGAAAAGCAATTCAGTGCCTTATCCTAACCCAAGACTCACAAATTACAGTAAATGCGAGCACATACAATATTCTGGGTTTAGATCCTGCACAACAGGTGTCCTGAACTTCCTGAAGAATTCTGTGATGTTAGAAATCATGCTAGCACTGCAGGCCTTATGACCATCTCCTGTCTTTAACTTTACCTACTATACTGTATGTTCAGATTTCCTTGACATCAACTTTGTCACAGTATCAAGATCTAAGAATAGAAGAACTTCCGTAAAAGCCTTAAATTGTGACGCTAGCCATTGTTCACACTACAAAACAATGTTTAAAGGCCCTTTGGCCAGTGGTCTTGTATTTCAGGATCGTGAAGCAGATGAATTACAGTAAGACCATTTGCAGAACTCCTGTGGGGAGTTTTATGTGTGGCCTTAAATTGCACTTGCAAAATGCAAGGTTTCAGGATTCTGTACCTCATGCACACAGTGCAGTTCACTTCAAGACCTTAAAGCTTGTCTTTGTTCTGATGTTTCCAGGGCTACAAACATCAAATAGAACCATCTGGTGCAGATGGAGAAAATTTAAACACATTTTAACACAGTTGTTAAAAGATGGGGAAAAATGAGTTTCATCCGATTACCGTATATGCGTATTTGTAATTTGATATAAGGGTGGCACATTTATGTTTTTAGCCGTGTGGTTACTGTGGTAATACTTTTTGGGTCTTATGGTTCCTTCTAAATAGAAGCAAAAATAAAATAATGACATTTGTTTAATTTCCTCAATGATATCAAATATAAATTTGGTTTAATGTTTAAGCACACCTTCCAAACATGTTAAGTTTGTCATTTTCTTATTATAATTTTGTGAATTTGTGTAGTTATAAGTTCTAAATTCTTTCGATGTCACGTAAATTTCATGCATTATTTCCTTCTTTTAATAACACATACATATGAAGAAAGTTAAGTATATAAATATACTTTTACAGAATATTCCAATTCTCACACAGGGAAAACAAAACATACTGTAAGAATATAAGAACAGAAGTGGAAGCCAATTGGCCTATCGTACCCATTTGGTATTATCTAATTGATCTGAGGAGTTCATCCAGCCACATTTAATAACATGGCTGGGCTGCATGTTCCATTCTCTCACATCCCTTTGGGTAGAGAAGTAACTTCTGCTTTTAATTTGTATTGCACGTGTACAAAGTTTCCATCTGTTTTGTCCTTTGGTTTGGGCCTCACTGTTTATCCTGAAGAGATACAGACTGTATGATATTGCCTTTGTTAATGCCTTTGAGGATTTTAAACCATTGAATCAGGTTCCCTTAGTTCTCTGTTCCAGAATAAAAAGGTTCAGTTCTTTTTTCCTGTCAGTGTAGGATATTATTTTCAATCTGTATTTGGAAATCAAACTTTATTTGGCAATATATTTGGTTGATTTTTCTCTGGACTGATTCCAGTGTAGCAATTTATTTTGATAAACGTGGTAAACGAAATTGTAGTCATTATTGTAATTGTAATCTTACTAGTGCATTTTACAATTTTAACATAACATCCCTTGACTTAATTATATATCCTACAATTTTGTTCTTTTTTATTGCTTCCCCACATTGTCTATAATTTATCAACATACTGTAAGCGACTGAGACTTTTACGAAAGATACTTCTTCAAGCCCAGTGATCTGTTTTCACTACCTGCGTAAAAAATCTGCACCTGTCTACATTAAACATCATCTGCCAGGTGTTCACGATTTGTGGTTTTGAATTTTGTTAAACTTTTTGAATTTCATTTGGTTCTTCTACAGTGTTGGCTGAGACAACAATTTTGATATTATCTGCAAAACAGTTTACTAACTATACCAAACTCTAGGTCACTAGATCTAGGTTAGGAAGAGAAATGGTCCTAATACAGATCTTTATGGTATTCCACTAATTACATCACTGTAGTTAGTAGAATCTGAGCTTTAATTTCTCTTCTGTACTCACTGTTTTTTTTATTTATTAAATAAGTATTAACCACAATGCATTTCCTTAAATTTACAAATGATTATTCTTTGAAGAGTAACTATATGAAAAGCTTTCTAAAAATCTAATATACATTACATTGTACACTCTGTGTGTTCATCACTGTTGTTGCTTTTGCAAAGAACTACTGTATAACAAAGTTGGTTAAAACTGACCTATTCTAAACCATTTTGACAATTCCATAAGATAACGTTTCGTTTTGGTGATCCTCCAGTTTAAGTCTAATTGATTCAGTATCCTTACATGAAACAGACGTCAGACTTTGCAATCTATAATTACTCAATTCAGTGTTGCAACCATGTGTATGGATTGCCACATTAACAACTCTCCAGTCTTGAGTGAGCATTGGAAGAGATCTTCCATCCATTTTGTAATTGCTTCATCCAATTAAGGTTGCTGGGGCCTGCTGTATCTCGGCAAACATCAGGTGCAATGCAAGGGAGCAACCTAGATGGGATGCCAAGCCATCACAGATATTTGCATCTATTTTGAATTGTTTGAGTTTTGAATTTTAACTTGTTGAATAGCAATAATATGGCAAACAAAATGGTGGCTGCTGTTGCCTTATCTAATGAATAATAACCCAGTAATAAATGTTCTTCTGATTTGCCTGTCTTATTTGGAAGAGTTTCTTAATTCAAGGATGGAAGGTAAATTGAGATTATAAAAATCTGTTACAAAACTATAAAGGTTATTTTGAATGTGATTTGAACTGAAAGCCACCATTTCTATGAATCCTCAATAAGGCTTGGTAAGCATGGCTCATTTCTTTTCAATTTTGTTTCTAAACACCAGCTCATTCAATTTGAACTTATTTTGAATACAGTAAAATTGAATCAATAAAATGTAATTTTGCTTCAGTATATAAAACCTTAACTGTTTGTAAAAAAAAATGGCCTCAATCTACTGTATATAATACCACATAATAGAAACTGATTTAGTTCTTTATATTTTCACATTTTTTGGTATATGTTTTAATATAATAATTTATGCATAAGAAGAATATAATAAAATAGAAGATGAAATAAAATGATTTAAATGTCATCACTGCCTTCTTCAAAGACTCACTAAATGTGGAATATTTAGTCACATGAAAAATACTTGAAAATGCCTATACTTTCCATGCTTTGATATAGCTGAAAAAATAAAAGGCAAAGTTAAAGTTGTGATATTTTTACTGAACTACAAAGAAAATTCAAAAACTAAAATATGTTGATTGTAAGTAGTCAGCACTTGTACTGAGGTGAAATATAATATACCATTCTTTTGATTCCAGAACCATTTAATCATTTATTTTTTACAAGTCTAACTTGTGTATTATGTTATTCGTATTCCATTTGAGTAATAGTCCCACTTTATAATTGCTTTGTCAGGTGAATATACTAGACTTCTAGTATAGAAGGCTTTAGGATGTATCCAATCCAGAAACAATCTGTGCTCCAAACAGTAATTATATTCAAACTATGAATCATGATTTTAAAAATTTTAAAAGCGTATGGTACTGCATAGCTTTGGTCATGTCACATACTTCTGCCAGATGGATGTCCCAATACTTTATTTCACAAGATTGTGTGTGATGTCCAGTAATGAGACTTCCTTTTAATTATTGGCTATCCTGAGAACAGGGCTGATAACAGTCGATGCAGCAGAATGTTGACGAATTCTGCATCCCAGTCTCAGCTAAAAACCCTACAATGACCAGCATATTTTGGGATTTAGAAGGGGTAGTGCTAACTGGTTACTACTGTAAATGCACAAAGCTACAGTAATCTGTCAATGTGGTACTAATCTGCCATCTAAAATAAGAACATTGACACATGGTGCTCTGCTGCTGCATGACAATACAGTTGTTTTTTTAAGTCGAGGATCTCCTGTGCCACCTACTGTATATCACCATTGCGGAGTGTATCATGCATCCAAAATCTCATGATTAATCCCTATTAACCATTATTTGTTCTGATCAATCTGATATACGAAGGTACTGTATAAAGATGATTTCTTGCAGTCTGATGTTGAGTAGGAGTTGAACGAGCAGCCAGCAAAGCTTTTTTTGCTAGTTGTGAAGGACAATAGAGCCAAGAGTGTTAAGGAAAATGGTATTTAAATGAAATTGGTAAATATGTACATTTATGTTTTCTTCTATTTATTGTATCTTGATCCATATAAACCATTTAAATGTCTCCTCATGTGTATTTCTACATAATTTAAATTGGAGATTGAAATGTTTGCACAAAAATGTGGAATGTTTTGTGAATTGTCCTATTGTCCTTTCTCACAGAAATTAAAAGTGCTTAGAGCCTGTAAATGAAGCATTATTTATCAAATCTGTTTATAATGCAAAGCATGTTTTCAATTTGTTGAGCCTTATACTTTAATATTTCTACATTCAGTGACTGCTCGCATTTTGCAGTGTATGCTTTTCATGTAGTCATGAAAAGGACTGACCTCAGACCACACCAAAATTAAATTGGTCATCTTCACCCCAGTGGCCTACCTTTCACTATAGAAACTCTAAGGATCATCATTTGCTCTGGTTTTCCTGCTATTTATGTTCTGTGCTGTTTTGAAATATGACATGTATGAGAGTTGGACTGAGTTACATAAATTAGAGCTTTCTGGCCTGTTGTAACAAACAGAAGCACTGGGCAGCTGCAGCTAAGTAGCAGTTTTGACAAGAGCAACTCTGCTGTTGTATTTGCTGTTTCTTAGCAGCCAATTGGCAGAAATAACCAATTCCTTTTAGCACACTGAAGATCAACCTTTACACTATTTGAATTTTAACATGATTTATGCTTACATTTCCTCATGTCCTACGGTTACTTTTAATATTTATAACTAATTTATAAAAAAATATGCATTGATTATACATTGCATTTTGAACATCTAACTGGTTCATTAAACCCTTTTATACTGTATTCTATATTTGAATTCTTCATTCTCTCTGACTCTAGTTGTCATTTGAATGCAGAATCATCATATAAATACTGTATAATGAAAAAAGTCCTTTGGAGGGTCAGCTTAATGTGAAACATACAAGGATGATTATTGAAAAGGCCAGATAATTTTAATGGGAATCAAAGCTGGTTAACCATTCTAAAAAATCCTCAGTTTTTTTAGGGTATTCTCTCAAGTGCCATTTTCTCTTAGTGTTAAGTAATTTCTTCCTACAAGGAAAGTACATGGCAACATTACTTACATTACTGAAAAGCTACTGTAGATTGAAATGGGATATTTGAATCAATGTGTTCCAAAATGAGAAGTGGATGAGGAAACGCTGCAAAGGCCTGTATTTCAAGAGTTTAATTTGTCCCTTTAAGAAGACTAAAACCAGCACCAGCACAGATTCTTACTGCCAACTATTTCACTTCCTTTTCTAAAGCTGCTCCTTCAACAATATTGCAGTCGGCTGGTGTCCAGGTTCTAGGTATGTCATTAATTTACTCCCAGGCTTCTGGGCCTTCACCCAGTCCCTGTCACTGCAACGTGGCAGATTTGTGCATCTGCCAGGCAGCCTGAAATATGATCTGTACAAAAACACAACTGTACAGGCCTACGTGTGCTACTGACCCAGAGCAAGGAAGAGTTTAAAAACAGGAAGAGAATGTATTTTGTTATGAAATTGCTTTGTATACAAACCTCAACATTGAGTTCTCTCTGGGTAAAAACAACCAGAATGACGAACACACTCATAATTTGCCTTAGAGCAACAATAATAAATCATAATGACAATAACAAGAGGACAGGTTGCTGCAGCCAAGTCTTCCTGTGTTCTTTTTTGTAATTTTCCTTCTTTTGCTAAACCTTCTCTGTGAGTGGAATCCATATAGAAGCAATCAGCACTTAAATTCAGCAGGGAGATTCAAGCATGGCATTCAAAGTGAAGATTAAAAAGAGTAGGAATGTCTAGTGTTACATCTAGACCAGTCACATTACCATGATGCATCGAATATGTTTAAGCAATGGCTACTTTGTTTACTTATACTTGGGGTAATCAAATTTAATTGAAAATAAATCATTAATTCATTAATCTAGACAGGTCCTTTTAGAGATTCCTTGGTGAGTCATCATGAGAAGAGACATGAATTAGAAGTTAAAAATATTTCTAATGAAGCAACACGTCAATGAACCTATCCTGTTCTAGCCTATGATATAAGTAATATCAGAGTATAAAGAGAATATCCTGCATTTCCACGGGGCCCCATTCAACAGCTGACACAATCATGTCCAGTAGCTGCTGCTTCTTTGTTCTTCCTCTGTCATTCCAAGATGACATCAGCTTTCACGTAAAAAGGAATACCCTAGCAGTATCCACTCATAGCAAAGACCATCTACATCTCACAACGTACAGCTAAATACTGTACATACCACACTAGCTGTGCACTACATCAGCTAGCTTTTAGGATTCATTACACTTTATCTGCAAATTTCATAGCAAATGTAAAAATACGGCAGCATCTTGGAGGCACAAGGAATTTTTTTTCCAAAAGTCATACGTAGGAGAATGAAAGTCCAAATTAGCAGAAAAGATTCTATAGTATGTTTGACTTTTGAAAAAGAAATCTTTCCTCGTGGCATCAAGCTGCCTCTAGTAAAAAAACAACACTCTTGAATAGTTTGTGTGGCAAATTGTACTGTACTCACCCAGGACTATGTGTAGCTAGAACTGAATTTGTCCTTAGTATTCCCTCGTTTTAGGTTCCAAACATATCAGCTGTCTATGGTCCAGAGGGTTGGTATTGCTATCCCAGAAATATCAGATATATAACATATATCAAGCTTTAATTTCCACTGAGCTTTGCAGAACTCCATGTGGTGGAAGCACTTACATGTATATGAAAAGCATTTGATTATAGAGGCATACTGTATTATACATGCATTTGCCTCAATAGTTTTGTACAAGGAGTTAGAAAATGTTTTAGAGCAACAGTGTTTGCAAAGAATGTAAATGGACAGTGTTCATTGAATGGGCTATTCCTATTGTAGGTACTGTATTCACTACCAAAATCTTCTGTGTATATTAATCAGCCCTTCTACTGCATAATAGTTTCTCTTTCAACTTTATTTGTAAACCAGTATTTTTCAGTATTGTATCCCGAGAGTTTTTTTTTATATCACATGCCTGTATAAAACAGGGATGCAAGGGAGCCAGACAAACCTTTGGTTTCATTTACTTGTTTCCAAGTGCTCTTTGTAAGTTGTCATGGCAACAAGTACTACTAAAACATATTTGCCAGCTTTTGACACTCCGTTCTTTTCTTCCAATAAATCAATACGTAAAAATGAACCTCCATGGGGGAAAGCTATTTTCTACCCTTTTTGCACAGTTGAACATAAAAATATGACAAAAAGGACTATCATGCAAAGAGACTTCCCTGTATGCTGACCTTCAAAATGAATACAATCATAAAAAGGTGCTTTAAATACTTATAGATTTTTAATTCAGTCTGCTAAAACTATTAGTCTACTGACTAGATCAGTATTGGGATCTTGAATGTGCTTGATGTAAGAAAAGAAATTGGTCTTTTTATCTTTAAATTATATGGCATACAGAACTCTGCCTAATAAGTAAATTCAAATAACACAGGAATTCAGTTATTCTGGGAAACCTTCACAGTTTTAGTCAGGCATTTAGACTTTACAATTTCATTACTACAGTGGTTTTAAACCTTTGTTCTAAAATTACCATAACGAAGCACTAAACTTGTAGATCATAATTTGAAATAGGGTATTCTGGGTACTTAGTAACAGCAACTAAAGACAATGCAATTATTGTTTATACAGTCAGTATTATTCCAAAGTGAAGTAGACGTTAGTGTATCATGTTCTAAATTTTACTAAAAGCAAAGAAGGTAATATAACTCCCAGCATATTGTACTTAAATGCAGTTGTTAGTCTGTGAGTTATGTAGCTTTTGACTGTTCCTGAAAATAGAAAACAGTCATTTTAAACTGGGAAAGGATGCCAAGAAAGAGAGAGACCAGTAAATCTGCTTAACACCTCAGTTTTGTCCTTCTGAGAAAAACTAATGGAACATGGAAAAAACCTTGTCTGTGGATATTAACATATTCAAGGCAAAAATAATAGTGTTACTATTTTATTTAACAATTGATCAAAAACCATACTTTGTGTTCAACGTAGTGATTTCGAGTGACCATGCGTACTACCTTAAGTCAATTTTAGAGTGCGAAACTTCAGAGTGTAATTGGTTCTATATTCCTTTGGTGCAACAAGTCTGCAACCCATGGTATTTTTATACATTATTTCAGAAATACAGTGTCTGCATTAAATTTCTGTTTCTGTGAAAAGTACTGGCTGTTGTTGTCAGCTGTTGAATAAAATTGCAGATGGTTCCTTTTTACACCCACTTGTTTTACTCCTTAGATTTATTTTCTTATCTCAGGGTCTGAGTTGTGAGATATAACTTTGCAAGGAATTCTTTTGAGAGCTGAAAAAAGTCTATTGATTTATTGGCAACAAGGGCTGTAGCCCCTGCATTGACATTTCTCATCATAGAGCTGAGTGTAACTGAGCCCGTGTACTTATTTCTGAGGCTGGAAACATTATTATTATTGTTATTATTATTATTATTATTATTATTATTATTATTATTATTATTATTATTATGAAGACTGGAATTCTAATGGCTTATTTCTATGTTTAGTCCTGACACATCGTATCACAATTATCTTATCTAAGTTTTCTCTAACTTTTTTGGCTTAAAAACATTTCATAGAAGTAAATTATATAGAATTAGAATTGCCACAGGAAGCTACTGTATCTTCATAGCTCTGTGGAGATATTACATGAACTAACTGCAAGCACAACATGTATTCTTATGTTCCTTTAAATAGAAATATATTGTTTTGGTATGAAACTTATTAAAGCCTTATTCGTGCTTGTATTTGACTATTAAACAGAGATGTGTCATGCTTATATTCCAAAAAGACATCTATTCTCAGGGCCCCTGTAGAAATGTTTACAAGTCCCTGGGGTAAATTACCCTATGGGCTTTCTAGTGATGTAAATGAGACTGCAATGATTCCCAATACTCATTAAAGAGTAACTGTAGCACATTTGTGGTTAAGTCACTGTGTAAAGTTACTGGTGCCAGAAGAAAAAAAGTACCATCAACACTTTGACTAATGACAAGCTCTCATAGTCTGGGCCTATTCTCATGGCCTGGCAATCACAGAACTACCTCGCTTGAGAGGTTAGATAAGAAATCTGTCAGATGAGAGTTCTCCTTTTGACACATACTCCACAAATTAGTTGTAGTGTGTGCCCTTGTCGATCAATTAGAAAATAAAACCTCAGGCAGGCTGAGGCTGAATAAATATTCAGGCAGGCTATAAATGGACCACCAATCATTATCGGTACTCATTATTGGTATGTTAGAAATATACCATACAAAAACATCCCTAAAAAAGATTGGGGCTGTTTTCAGATATTCATTTCTTCATGTATGAAAAAATATCTAGTTTGTGAACTAGACACTGTACCACAGTAATAGAGCTCTAAGCTTGAAAATAGAAAACTTAGGAGTCAGGTCAATGTCAGTTACAGGTAACAGTAATTAATCACAGAATTCCAGAACTAATAGAAGGACCTTCAGATGTGATTGATCATTCAAATATAAATGATGATACTCAGTTACTAAACATTTTAGGGGGAGCTATGGACGACCACTGTGACAAAAAGGAAATAAGGTGTTTTCATGTGTTTGTTTAGGATTTTTCCTCTGATTCTGACCTGTTTTTTCAAATATTAATATGACTAATAATACAAGTAGTTTTTCAAGACTTCCATGAATATGTTGTAATTTAACAGTGTATTTTCAATGAACTTCAAATGAAGTTCAAATAGTTCTTAAACAGGAGTTGGTATCATTGATCAAGAGTTAGTATCATCAAACTTATATGAACAAAAAAGGTTACAGTAGTTAAGAGGCCCCATTTATACAGGCATTCAGCCAGCCAGCCAGCACTAGTATTTAATTTTATATTTAATGGTTTATAGCCCATTACATTTGTAAATTTAACTTAATAAATAATTATATTAAAGGAGTTTGTAAATTCATGGGTCAGGTTGCCATCTTGGTAATTTTGTCTCTAAAAAAGTAAATATTAATTTGACAATCACATTCATCCATTTCCTAACCAGTTTATCCAATACAGAGCTGATGGAGATGGCAGAGTCTAACTTGGCAAGCAGGTTACAGGTTAAGAATGATAGTAAAAAGAGTTAATGGGTTTACCTATAAACTTGTTTTCTGTGTATGCACGTGGGCTTTCTTGTGCACTGAAGGGAAATCATTACTGCAGTTTGTTGAGTGGTTTTCAGGAGGGAATGGTTTTTTAGAGCAATACAGTTCTGCCTCTAGGAACATTTCAAGTTTCTAAGCATTTGTAAGCTTAAACAGTTGTGATGTTAATTGAAAACTTCAGAGGTTGAGGCAGACAGGATTTCACAATCTTCTTCTGCCAATTCAGATTTTATGGATTTTACATATACGTATAAGCAAAATCACACAAGATTAACGCACAATAAACCTACAGTACATAACAATTACAAAAAACTGAGATTCTGACTGGAGGTGAGGTTTACGTTTCTGTTGTTCTCTGTTGATATGGACCACATTGCATTTATTGCTTAAATTTTAGATTCTTGCCTTATTTTTAATTTAATTTTGTGTATATACTGTAGATGGTTCTGACTAGTGAGGCACTCACCTTTTCCTCTCCCAGAGTCTGGGCTGACATTGGCTGTTAACTGATGTCAGAGATATAAATATAACATCTTGCCCCATCTCTTTCCAAAAACGTTTAATATACTGTACAGTAGCTCAAATTTGGTATCTTTCAAGAAAGCCATTGTTACACAAGCAGCATGAGCAGTCGATGCAGGAGTAGGTGAGGTTCTAGAATTTGTAGTACCACCAGTATCATTCACACAAACTGTATGTACAGTAGTTTGTACTACATATATGTAGTCCTACTTTTCAATTGGTCCTTATTATTACTTAGAGTCCATATCTTTATCCAGTTTTAAAGTTATCCATTAAATCAGTAATTTCCGAAGACTTGAAACAGCATGTCTGTGATCAGTTAAACAGGTGATTTGTTAATCTAAGTGATTTAGAGATCGTGTTAATCAAAAAGCAGAATGTCCTTCAGCCTCCAAGCACCAATGTTCTCTTAAACCTGTTGAACAAACAACAGGTAGCCTAGGGTAATATACTATATAAGACTAACTGGACTGGAGCTCTCTATTAATACAATTGGAGTCCCTTGATTTTGATAATTACACATAACAGTGCCCGAATAAATGCATTTTGTACCGAAATGTTTCTTTATATTTTCTGAATTCTAGAATTAGAAGGTGGAACATATAAATTCTGTGCAGTTTTATAAACAGAACACAAAATACAGTAGGTGGCATTAGGCATATACTGTAGTATACAGTAATGTAAAAAAGGCATTTTGCTTAATTTCACTACTTTCAATTTTTGTTTGTAAGGGAATGGCAATCTTCTACTTAGCTCTTAGCCATTTATAATCAAGCAATCCACAATTCTAATATATCTGGATTTCTGCAGTACAAAAAGACTTTTAGTTTTATGGATTTGATAGAGAAGGAATATTAATAATGAGGGATGCCTAGCAACAAGTCAATTCAATCTGTGCTGAGTTGGATTAGAAACTGCAACTCTTCATATTATGTATACTGTTTAGCATCCTTTGATTAAGAAATAGTATTATTAACCTTTACAGTTATTATTATAGAAAACAACAGTGGGAACTTTAAGTAGTTTATTGATGCATCCACACATAACATACAACGTACCTTCTGATTACAGTATGTCTCAGATGCCTAAGTCTTTTGAATACAGTAGCAATGTATTTATTTTCATAAAAAACACTAACTACTGTACATGGCCACTGTCACAGGTCGTCTTTAGCAAAAGCATCAAGGTACAAAATGTTTGTGGCTTTTATTACAGCTTGAGAGCTTGATAAATGGTGAGACTAGATTAATTATTTTCATTACAAATTCATTTAGAATGTTAATTAAATGATGTATTACCATATATACATTTGATAGCTCATAAAAACTTGAAAATTCTTTCACTTACACTCACTTGCAAAATTAGTAGATATGTTTTGCCACCTATTCACAGATTGAATTCTGTGTTTAATGTGTTGTATTAGTTAAGGTTTGGATCTGTTTGGGAATTAAAGTGATATAATCTTGTTGGGTTGATATTGAAAGAACATTTGAAGAGACTGCTATCACCAAAATTACTTCTTGGAAAAGACTGTTACTGCTTTCATAAGGATTTCAACAGGATGGTGTTACTAGGTTACCAATCAACAGTCTGCGAAATCCTTCTTGTAATCCGCAAGCATAAATCACTTCCAAATGGGTCAGATAGCCATCACTGTTTGTTCAATAAAAATCTGTTTTTCCATGTATTTATACCTCCCATAAATGAAGAAATGCTATTATATGACAGTCTGAGGGGGATGTACTGTATGTCAAGGTGCAATATCAAAGCATTCGAAATGACAAGAAAACATTTTACAGATATTTAACATTTATTAGATCACTTAATGTGACATCAGATGTTACATTTTTATCATTCATTTATAGAAACCATTTCCCTCCTTGTGTTATTTCTAAAATCTTTGCAAACGTAATGAACGTACAGGTTCTATATACTTATAGTAGATATCTGAAAACATTTATAGGCAGACATGTTATGTACCATACTATTCAGTGTTTCTTTCTACTGACATAATCCCTATCGGACTGATTACAGATGCTAAGAATGTTTGTTCCGTTTGTATCTGAAAAACATGCACTACCAATTCAATTAACCTTTGTTAGAGATTAATAAAAATTCAATACACTTAGAAATACCACCCTTACATCCAGTATACAGTATGTGCTTTTCCTGAATCTCCTTTGAAAACAACATCACTTCTCATACAAAATTGCAGCTATGTACTGTACAGCAAGGATACATTTTCCAGTGTCCCAAGACAGTAGTAGCGCAACCATACTTTACTACTCACAAGATGTGCCTAGTGCAAGCATAGTGTACTGCTCCGTTATTGCCTTATGGGGCGGATTATCTAGTGACTCATTTGCTGTGCAATCTAAGAAATCATAGCAACTGTCCCACCATTTAAATGTGGAACAGGAGCCCGTTGAAGACCACTTGAATGTCCCCAGCACTGAATTTCAACTGAGGGTCATGACAAATTGATTTTATATCAGTAACAGAGCATACCATACATTTACTGTAACAATCATTATATTTAACGGCAGTTGTCTAAGACAATGCATTACTAAATATGACCATTCAGTGATGAAGTTAGCTGTGCTGTTTTTGTGACTATAAATATCATGTGCCCAGAATATTATGTATTGTACCTATGGGAATATGCCCAATGTTAAGTGATTGTTTTCCTAATGATGTGTATTTTAGAATGTATTCAGTAGTATGAAACCCATAAATAAACTATTTGAATAGTACAGAGATATTTTTTTGAAGCAGAGAAGCTTGACATGGTGCATTGCAGTTGAAATCCATAACAGCTTTTCACATAAGCCAACATTTTACATCCATGTGTTCTGCAGTGGGATTTGTCTATTCTGTCTGTGGATTTTGATTTTGTTTTCTGTGGTACACGAGCTTCATTCATGAAAAAATCCTTAAAAATCTTTTGGATGTACTGTAGTGAAAATAGATAATTAAAATTAATCTTTTTTTTCTTGAATACAACAAAGGTAGACATGTCATCTATAAATATAATCCTCTCTGCGTACTGTCTCACGATGGATTCACTAGAACATGAACACAAACTTCAATGGAAGTACCAAACTTTCTTCTTTTCAGAGCTATGGGCAGTAACTTTTTTTTTCTCTCTGTTGTCCCAAGGTCACCTCTCAGAGCACTGCTGTAATGAGCATCCAAGTACAAGAGGTCAAACAAGAGGTCTCATATGTCCTTAATAATAAACTACTGCCTACAGTATATTAATCTGGGAATGAATTTGGTCCTTTTTTCTTCCCACATGACTTTCTGTGTTTTGCTACCCAATTAAGCTCCCAGTGTTCTGCACTTGAGTGGCATTGGTACATAGTATCCAAAAATAGACCAACCAGTGTCATTGGAATACTGACGGTGGTACAAGTGCTGGGATCTAATTGGTCCAAGTTGCCTCAAATGTCTCATCTGTTAGAAGCTCTGCAGCCGCGGACATATTAGAATTGGTGTTTTACATGTTATTGCTATTTTTCATTACAACTTCGAAACAACAGAAAAATATACTTTCATAGTATTCTTTAGATGTGGTGTGCCAAATCCTGATCCTGGAGACCAGTGTACCAATTATTTTTTGCTCCTAATAAGCTCTCACTTACATAAACATTTGAACCCTTATTTGACTCAAAAAGAGGATGAATTTAATCTGCTTGACTAGAATCAGCTCTTAAACAAACTGGAGATTGCCCTTTAACTACTGTTTTCTCTAAATATAATAAATTTCCAAACCTTTGAGAAGACAATACAGTATAAATTTGCAGATATTCCAAACAAGCATCTCATTTGGTCCAACTAAGGCTTCAGTTAGCTAATTATGCCGAGCTGGAATGAAAATCTGCAAGTGTATAGTCCTTCAGCACAGGGTGGGGAACCCCCTACTCTAGACCACATATTGTAGATGGACAACTCCAGCCCAGAAAGGCTGTAGGGCCTTTTCATTTTTATTTCATACAATTTTAAACATTTAATTGAATAATTAGTTGCCCATTTCCAATCGAGCCAAATCTTTAGCCTACACTGCAGAGGCAGAAACTTGTCATGTTATCTTTACAAGTTTCCCCCTTGACGGATTTTTAAAACTGGCAAAACAGACACTTAACCAGACATTTTTTTCCCCGCTTACTTTCATAGACAATTTAACAACTGAATTACTCTGAAAAAGGGAAGCTATTATCTTTTAGTGTTACTGTGGGTTTTTGCAAAAGGTTGGAAGACATAAACATCTGACCTCTTTTACAAAAATTATCTTGTCAGAACTGTCTGTCAGAAGTCACTAAAATAAAGAATTGCTACTTCAGTCACACGCAGATGTTATAGTAGTTTACTGAGCAACTTCAAAAATTTACCAGTAAAAATAATAACCCTTTTTTCGTTTAACTTCATTCAACTTGGGAACTATTTTTGTACCCAGCTAAATAACATGTATTCCATTTTCTTTCACGTCTGAAAGCCAGTTCCTTTCTCTAACAATGAAGTTATATATAACAGCACACAAGAGGCCAGAACTATACAGGTTTAGAAAAAAAAACACTTTGACATCCTTTAATAGATAAAACTTTTGTTTTGCATATATACCTTTGAGGTTTGAGTGGAAGATTCCGTTTGCAGACAACATGGAAATAACATTTTGTTCCTGTCCAATTAATATTACAGTAGCCTGAGGCTTCACTGCAACTGGGAATAACTGCCTAGGAAACAAATTCCAGTAACCTACATAAAACTAGAAAAGGTGATATTTCGAGCTCATACAGATCCTACTGGCAGAGGCTGCTGTAGGGAGTGTCTAAGCCACGTCACAATGTTTTTTACAAAACATTGGTCATCCTCTACAATAAAACAGTATTTTAGTTTAGCACATGAAATACAACCCCGGTATTTACTTTGTAAGAGGACTCATCAAGACACCTTTCTTGCACTCATTTTCTAAACTACCAAATATTTAAAGAAATCTCATACTTCATATCTTCAGAATATTGTGTATAAGTACTGCACTCAGGGCAAAAAATAAAAATTAACAGTATATTATTTAGTGTAAGTATAGAGCTTAAAGATGTGATACTGTAAATGTCTGCGATGAACAAAAGGCTGATTTAGATATTCTTGCAACAAAAAGAATGAACAGTGATTCAGGGATGGAACACAAGGTTAAACAAAGATGATCCACAGCTGCAGCTCTGATGCTTCACTGATGACACTCCTGAAGGCAGGGCAGGGCAGCTGAAACAACCAATCCTCCTTTAACTACCTTGGCAACATCTCCTCAAGATCAGCAACAACATAGGAAACAACCGCCCACACA
The DNA here is from genome assembly GCF_059453375.1 of Lepisosteus platostomus. Lineage (NCBI taxonomy): Eukaryota > Metazoa > Chordata > Actinopteri > Semionotiformes > Lepisosteidae > Lepisosteus > Lepisosteus platostomus. The sequence continues at coordinate 38,454,772 of NC_142622.1, read as the reverse complement.
GCAGAGCACAGGTTCATCTGTATAGGGTTTTGGACTGTCACTGTGTCTCCATCACTGTGGTGGAAATAAAAATATCTACTGCCGTCCACATGAAGGCTGGCACCTGAAAAACAGAAAAGAATGATTTTTGAAGATTCAAAGAAAGATTTGTTGTTGAACTATGTGGAAATGAATGATTCTCATGAACAGAGTGAATGAGTCAGCGGTAATGGCTACTGGCTGGAAAATAAATGGTCATTCTGGGTAAATCCATTACAAAGCATTGGACTTTGAAATTTAAATGTTATCGATTGTGTTTGACAAAGAGCACAACAAAACTGGTTCAGTATTTTGTATGAGAAGAAAAATATCCCAAAACTTTAAGAAAGCAAAAATCAATAAGTGAATGCTCCATTTGTATTTTGTATTCTCTTACAAGCAAGAGATATGTTGCCCCAACCAAAGCCATGTCTTTTTAGTGATTATTTCCTTTGGTCCTTAATTGATATGGAGAACAAAAACATGTAGATTTTAGATACTGAATAAAGTTTTTGGTGTAATTTAGTTTAATTGATTATTATTGACTTACATGTAGTGTACTTTCTCATGTTAACTTGAGTATTGCACAGGAATTAAATCACCACATTAGTGAGAGAGTTAATTGGACTAAAGTGATGAAGGTGGGTTAACACATTGAATGCAAAGCAGTATTAAAATAAATAAAAACACATAAAAGAAACAAGATGCCCTGCTGAACTATAGTACTTTATAGCATGGCAACATGTTTTAGCCAAATACATTAATCTTGAGCAGGTACTCAAACGTCGACTATCCTGAGCAAACACCTCTAAAAAATAAGAGCTGATTTTGAGTTTACAGCCTAATTCAACTAGTGTTGCATGGACAATTGTTTTTGTTTAACCAGATAATATAAAATACCATTTATAGTACCCCTTTAGGTAAATTCTGAATTAGCTCATAACAAACAGTTTAATGTAGGATAGAGGTACAACAGCAATGTGGTTGCAAGCAAGATATATTTTTCCAAACAAGAGACAAAAATATTTGTTTCATATTTTAGATATTAAAATTATATTGTCAGATCGTGAACCATTGAATTGTGTGTAATTAAAGCTAGTCCAGGGTTGTATTTAAAAACAAATGAAAATGGTTTTGCGAGAAATTAATTTGTAATATTTTTTTCCTTTTCTACGCAAAGTTTTGTTATTCTTCATACTTCACTTTCCAACTGAGCATCTGCTTGCAGTTAAGGCTGTTCATTTGGCTCAATAAAATCTGCTATACTTCCAAAGCGAAACAACACATTCCAGTGCCCATCCACTACCAACTATTTCTTTGGCTGAAAACAAAAATATTGTAGACGTTATTCATTTGCAACTTTTAAATTTTACCAGAGGGAGTCCTTGGTTCTGTAACTTTAGCTAACTTTTGATTTCTTAGTTAATAATTAAAACTCTAAAGTGCTATTGATGATAGGCCTCTGGGAAACTGTTTCTGCAGTGCAGATATACTGTTTCAAATAAGTAATGGAACCAAATAATAATAATAATAATTGCTTACACTTATATAGCGCTTTTCTGGACACTCCACTCAAAGCGCTTTACAGGTAATGGGGACTCCCCTCCACCACCACCAATGTGCAGCATCCACCTGGATGATGCGACGGCAGCCATAGTGCGCCAGAACGCTCACCACACATCAGCTATCAGTGGGGAGGAGAGCAGAGTAATGTAGCCAATTCATAGAGGGGGATTATTATTAGGAGGCCATGATTAGTAAGGGCCAATTGGAAATTTGGCCAGGACACCGGGGTACACCCCTACTCTTTTCGAGAAGCGCCCTGGGATTTTTGACCACAGAGAATCAGGACCTCGGTTTTACGTCTCATCCGAAGGACGGCGCCTGTTTACAGTATACTGTCACCCGTCACTATACTGGGGCATTAGGACCCACATGGACCGCAGGGTGAGTGCCCCCTGCTGGCCCCACTAACACCTCTTCCAGCAGCAACCTTAGTTTTTCCCAGGAGGTCTCCCATCCATGTACTGACCAGGCTCACACCTGCTTAGCTTCAGTGGGTTGCCAGTTGTGAGTTGCATATATACAGTACAAATAACAACATTGTACTGTATATATCTTGAAGAAAAACTAACAACGCACAAATACCCCTCTTGGTGGCACGGTGGTGTAGTGGTTAGCGTTTCTGCTAGGATCTTGAGTTCAGTTCCTGGGATGCTATCTAGGTGTGTCTTATGCGAGTTTATGTCAACAGTATGTTTGTCCTGTGTTGGACTGGTTTCTTGTCCAGGGTGTATCCTGCCTTGCGCCATTTGCTGGCCAGGATAGACTCCTGCACCCCTGTGACCCAATTAGAAACTGGACAGATGGATGGAAATTCTCCTTTGGCTGAAACAGTAATTATGATCCCACAGTTTTAAAAGTATACATGATGTTCTAACAGCAGGTTCGATGATTTAGTATTTCTTGTCCCCTGTTCTACCCTTTTGCAGTCATACATGTAACATTGTATAACCCATTTGTTCATCACAGATCAATGCAGTAAATTACACTTTGCATGATCAACAACTTATGTTTTATTTTTTTACCAAGCGTTGCACATGCAAGTGATCTCAATAACCTCCTAATCCAACCATTAAATTTGTTTTCACAGAAGTGAAACTCTTGTTTTAAAAAAAATACAGTACAGCAGGAATAAGAAGTCCTGCTAGATGTTTTAATCAAATTTTAGCAGCAGAATGAAACAGGACAACTATGTATTTCAAATTCCCAAACTGGCAATGCCAGATTTCACAAGACCAGTTTTCCTTATGCTGTATAATGATATTCTGCTGTATATCCAAGTACCACAGACTGCTAATTTGTCAGAAAAATACAATGGCAAAAGTAAAAACTTGCCAAAAATATTTTAAGAAACTCTACCCCTTACTGCGAAGCTGTGAAGGGATTTTCCAAATATATCCAAACTTGAAATAAATCCAAATTAGAACACAGGCCAAAGGAAGAGATACAGGGTCCTGATGCAAAATTCAAAAGAAGCACCCAGCTTTTTGGTGTGAAATTTACTGCTGTGTTTAGTGAAACGACCTGTCACTCAGTACGAATTTGACCATTTAGAGATTTAGGGGAGGTTTATAGGTGTCCAGAATGAACATCAGAGTTTTTTTCTTTTGTCTGCCTGTCAATCGAGTGAAGATCAAACATATCAAGATATATGTTGAGGTCTTATAGCCTAGAAAGGTTAGTTTTGCAGCCATAATATCATAAAGAATCTAGCATTGCCTATAAAACCTCATGCAGAATTTTTGTTCTAGCATCAGTTTCAGATTTTTATCCAAAATAGTAGCCATACTGTAGAATCACGAAGAAAAAGAAGCACTAGAAAGAGTTCTGGGTTTCTATTGTACTAAAAGTTGACTTTTGAAGAAAGAAAATGAACTGCATGTTTTGTTTTGTTTTTAGATATTTTTCTAGTTTGAGTACTGAATAAGACATAAAAAATCTGTTGTTTCAAACTTGATTCCCAAAGGGTAACTTTGAATTCAAGCCCTCAACCAGGCCTGTACTGTCTACACTTTCCAAGATAATGCAAGATGCTTAAGGGTACTGTACTTTTGGGTGAAAATAGGCTCTGGAGGGCTCAGTCCCTAAGAGCACAGGATCAAGTTGTATTCATAAGCTTCAGATTTTGTTATGTGTTTTTTGTTATATTCTTTTTGCCTAAAATAAATTCCCAAAGTACAGTGTCAATGAAAACATTGCCATATTTAGATGTACAGGTAGTTCTGGTTAACATGCTCTGTGAAATTGGGCAATAATGACATCATGTCTTGTGTGTAAAGTACATTGTAGAATTTATTGGCATTGTCACAATTATGCACTAGGTGTAAAAAACCCACTAATAAAGACTATTCATTAAGCTATTTCAAATCGTACATCAGGGCACCACAAGGACATGCCATTGAAGATGTTACGACCCCAGGTTTCTGGGGGTAAAGGGGTGTAATATTTAGGATAATTCTTTTGGAAGCAGGTGGGTTTTGGTGAGGGACTAGGAAGTGTGATAAGGGTAAGGAACTAGAGTGGTGCCAAAGGAAAGAAAATAACAAACAAAATGGAGCTGGCTAGGACAGTGAGGGAAATCTAATCTGACTACAAAAGAAAACCCGAAACACACGGTCTTCAACACCCTAGCTAACCTGCACTGACTACCCAAAACCATACAAGACAAATGGCACTCACCCGTACTAAACTAGTGTACTAATACAAAATCAACTAAGTGTGTAAAGTGTACCCAACAACCTAAACTAACCTTATATACAAAAGTTCACACAAAAACATAAGTGAACCAGGAATACAAATAAGGGAAAACAAGAGTAATCAACAGGAGCAGGGTACAAAAGAACACAAAAGTTGAACATGTAACACTGGGGCAAGGTAATGGCAAAACAAGGATAAACACACAAACAAACGAAAGTACAAAGAAACTAATGTAAAACCAACAAAACAACAAACCTGAAGCTATACGAAAATACACAAACACAAAGCAAAACAAAACAAACCAACAAACGAAGCCAAAGCGAAAACCCAAACGGGATCGAAGTCAAACGAAAGGCCTCTCCTTGCTGAAAACCTCCATGTTATATGCTGAATAAGATGTGTTCTGATTGTCTGAGAGCTAATTGATGATGATGTCATACTGAAAGTGTGGTGTAATGGTGGGCCAATGGAGAAGGGAGAACAATCAAGGGTCAGCAGTGTGGACATAGAAAAAACACACAGAACACACACTGGGACGTAATAGAAGATAATTCATGAAGGTATTTCAGACTATAGAGGTGATTATTTTTATTACATCATGCTTTACATCAGGTTTGTGACATCAGATTGTAAATTCACATTTGAGTATTATTGAACCAGGATAATACGTTATTTTTTAGTTCAAAGGAGCCTGTAGTTAAAATGAACAATGGATATGCAATCAAGAGACCCTGCATAACTTTATTAGAAGTCAGACATTCTGGACTCGTGAACTTGCCCTTTGAATATTAGAAATCATTTTACAGGTCTGACCCTTGAAATATTGAAGTTTTTGGATTCAATTGTCCACATTGAGGTCATTTGACCCATCTTGTTCATTTAGTAGTTATCAGTTTATTGATTTATACCACGATTTTGATTATACCTCATAAAGAAGGTACTTTTATTTTTAATATAATCAGGCCACCTAATGTACTGTATTATGTCTTTTATTTTTATTCTACTGTACATCTGGTAGCAGTGGCATTGAAATCATTGTTTTTTGGTTAAGAATTAAGCCCACCCATATCTCACACAGCCTTTACTTATTGATTTATATAAAGTGTTTATAAATATGTAACAGATAGCTTAAGAGAGGAAGTAAAAGGGGCAAGTTTTTTTTTATGGTGTTACATTAAGAATATTGAGCCAAAATTCAATTTTGTCAATGAAATGTATTGAGTTACACTCAAATACTGTATGTGCCCTATCAATTCTGTTAGTTTTAAAAATATGCTGTGAATATTTAGCTTTTGTTGTCTTGCAGCAATATTAAGTTTGTAACATTGCATTTCTTTCAGGCTGCCATTCAATTTAGAAAAGGTCACCGATTCATTGCATAATTATTATAGGAATCCATCACAAAGTAATTGCTCTAAAATGCAAATGGTTTAATTAAGAACACCAATTACACGTTCTAACAGAAAACACTTTCTTATACTCACATGGCAAAAGTCTTCAAGAACTAAAGCAGTATAATACCAAAGCTTACAACTGAGATGACCATCTAGCTTGTTTATTTGCTAGTAGTTACAGGAGTCATACTGAATTTAATTGAGATTTTGTACCATTAATAAGCACATAACACTCTATAATGTCAAACTGAAGGGAAAATTCTACAGATCCTTCTAAATTAGATAGAGATAGATAAGACTTTATTGACCCAAAGGGAAAATGATAAAACATTTCCCTATATTTATAATTCATTATAAATTAATTATACATATAAAACAGAAAATAAAGGATAACTATAATTGCCAGGGTATCCACTTGGCTGAATAGCTACTCTCAAAACACTTTTGTGTAAAAAAGCATCTCACAGCACTCTATTCTCAAGATTTTAATTTTTAAATATTTAGCCTTCAAACAACTGTATCAGATTCTATGTCTGACATTACTGTCCAGCATTGGAATCAAGCACAAAAATGTTAAACCACACAATCTAATGATTGACCATGAACACTTTATCTGATAGAGTTTAACGATTCTGGCCAGGAGTACAGTATTAAAGTTATATCCATCACTTTCTGTCTGAGGAAAGTAAGTTTTGTTGCTCTTTTTTCATTTATACTGTATGTGTTCAGAATCTCATCATACAATAGTGAATTCTAATAAATGTTTTTTACAGTATATATTTGATTGATATAGATTCTGAAACATGTATAGATTAGATTCATATGCTTGAATACTTTTATGTATTGGGATACACAGTACTGCTCCCTTTCTTTCATTCCTGAGTATCCATTATTGTTGTATTTTTCACCATCTCCATAAGTCATGTTTCTGTGATTCAAAAGATGTCATTTGTGTGGTAATGTCATAGCTTCTGTCATAGCATTTTTTTTCTTATACCCTTTGCATTTAGGTATAAGGTTATATACAGTACATGGTTTTGTTGTTCCCTTGGCTTCTCTTTTGCCTTTAATATCTACTGTATATCTTTCTTTCCTTTGAATTCCTCCTCTTTCATTCTAGTTTCAATGCTTTTGTATTTCTATATGAATCCATCTAGATATAATCCATCTTGTGTGTAAAGACAGCCTTTCCCATAGAAAGGTGAAAGGTGACAAAATGATACTTTTGTCTGCGGACTACAGTATGTGTCTGCAGGGATAGTGAAATCTAGTAAAACTAAAAATGGGGTGCTCACTTTCAATTTTCAAAGCAGACTGACTAAAATGTATTTATCTTCCTTTATTTCCCCTCTTCAGTGATTGATGGTTTTCCTCCACAGCAATCACACTACAGCTGCCACTTTCAACTCTCTACACTGCATCACATATAGTAGAACACATAAAATCCTAACTTAACTCTCACCCACTAGGTTGTTTATCTTTCCTAGTATTTAAAAGCACTAATTTTTATTCACTTAATTGGGACTATGGCTACCCAGTACTACTTCTCTCTTGATAAATCCGTCTTAGTGCTTTGCCTTATTTTAACATCACTTATTCCATTTTGCTTTAACACTGCAAAAATAAAGATCTGTTTTCTCTGCTTAATTAATTCATATGGAGTTAATTTCATTATGAAATGGCCTATTTTCCGCTCCTGCAAAGCACAAATACCAATTGAAATTGCCCCCAAAGTTTTTTTAGAGTTGCACTTCTTAAACCAAACATTTTGGACTAACAGGTCTAGTTTAGATAGAAGACAGATTCTGATAAATGACCAAAGTCTAAAGGAATCTAAACATCCAAAAGACCTTTACAGGATGTCTCACAGCTTCCCACAGGAAACCCTATATACTGTGTAAGATTACACACATTAATTTATATAAACCATGTTTGAATCCAAAGTTCAAACTTTCCCAGCATTTTTTAAATGCATGTTGCCTTGAATCCTACAAAACATTACATTTTATGTACAGCAACATCTTGCAGTAACAGTGCCAGCATAACCAGAATTAGGTGATTGCTTCTTTGAATATTTCTCACTTTTTTAGAAACAGTCAGGGAAAGAATTATAGAAGCAGACATTGCTTTCCTTTGGCATTGCCACTGGCCTGTTCTCGTGTTTGAAATTTCTGTGAAAATTCAAAGATGCTTTATTTAAAAGTCTGTAAAGTATAAACCGAATGATTCATTCAACCAACAAAGATTCAATACTGAAATGATGACCAAGGACAGACTGGACAGCAGAACCTGCAGTGCCTGATCTCTGAAGACAGAATAGGACTTAATTATAACATTGACAACCTCAGCATATTTTAAAACATTTTTACAGTGGTTATTACAAAGGCATATTCATTGTATATTATATTATTCCTGTGTGCAATGAGTTTCCATTTATTTAAAATTAAGATGCTTTTTGGGCTGAGAGCTCATTTAGTGGTATTTCTGTTGCCTTAAATGGATATTGGCAAAAGGTGTAGAAATATTTGGACATTCAGTACTGATTTTTCATTACTTAAAACTTTTCAAACCCAAGGTAACAAAGTAAGCAAAACAGAATTAAAAACTGTAAAAGAAGGGATCTAAATAAATGCAGTCCACACAAAATGAGGAAATACCGGGGCTAAAAAACATGATTGCATTTTCAAATAGCACCTGTGTGTTCAGACTACCAAACCAAATTATACACAAGAGGAATAAAACAGTCTTTGTTGAATATCTTCTGCCTTGAAAAATAAAGCAATTGTCAAAAAGAAATTTAAGTAGGATAAACATTTCAACTACTGTTTCTGAGCAGTACACCTGCAATTTCATATGGAGAAATCGTAGAGGCAAGCAAGAGAAAAACAATCTTTTAAAAAAGATTCTTTATGTTCACACTCAATGTCAGACAATGGATATTCACTGCATTTTAGCAAAGGTTACTTGAAATAATTCCAAGAGAATAGTTAAGACTAAAATTCCACACTGCTGAGAAAAAAGACAGGTAGAAACTAAAAGAAATTTCCAATATTTGAATATGAGTAACAATGAAATCACATTGACAGAGCACAAAGATAAAGGGAGGCATATAAGTCCTAAACTAGAACATAATGAAAAGCAGATCTCCAAAAATATATTTCAAGCATCTGATCACTTTTTCTGATATCTCCACTGACTTGTATTGAATATTAAACACAGTGAAATATCTTTAAGCTTTGTAATATAACAGAGTTACTAGCCTTGGTGAAGCCAAAAGCAGTGAAAACAACCAAAAATTAAAGTTGCTAAATGTTGCTAAATAAACAGTCAAACTAGCAATCACATTTTTAAATACATATTTATACTGTACATATAATTAAATGCCATTAAATTGATTCATTCTTAATTCCGACCATTCACAATATCATAAAACAAGCATAACAGATGCAAAATGTTTTGCACTGAAATTTCCCCCAGTTTTAAAGTTGCATAATATCTAAGCATAAAATGTATCTAGAATGCAAATTCACCATTACAGCACATGGAGCTTACAGATGTTTTTCTCCCCATTATGTTGTACACATAACTTAACCTGATTTCACAGCTAAAGGTCAGAAAGCGGCAGAGCAATTTTTTTTTGTTGCTATGGATCTAAGTCTTCCTAAGTGTTAGAAAGTCAGGAAGTCAATATAAGAAACCTGATGAAATTTGGAAACCTGTGTATACCATTGTTACCAACATGCAGAGTAGTCATATTGAGAACATCTTGCACTGAACTGTAGTTGGGAAAAATACATTTTGGGAATGTATGCATAGCATTTTGAGATACTGGTAGATAGACTGAAATGCCTGGCATAACTGACAATTATCATCTGAAATACTGTATGTATTAATCGTTTTTGATGAAAAAACACTAAATAAGCATACAAATTGAATTGAACTATTATTTGTGCATGTTGTAAAATAAACCACTGACCTTAAAACTCCACAAAACCTGTACTGCTGCTCATTACAAATCTTTCTGGATTAACTAGTATAGAGCTATGTGGTAATTTAAATGAAAGAAAGATCATATTTCTTCAAGTTATGAGCATTCCACTTGAACCATAATTGTCCACAAGTCTTACCTCACTTGCAACTGCAAAGAAAAATGCTTAATGTCTAAACCATCCCCAGTTTTCTCTTTTTTCTATTTTCATATGACTAGCCTCTCAATTAAATTGTGGACTGGACTTTTTCCTCATTTTCACTCTGCTATATATATGAAAACAGGTAATTTTAAATTTCTAAACTCTGCCAGACACATTCCCTATATTTATATCTAGCTATGCACCAAGTCTGTACTCTTTTGCTTTAAGGAATTTACCAGATCCTGTGACAGATGTTGGTATTCAGAATGAGGCCTGTTTGAAAACCTCTTACAAAAGGATTGAAATCAACACTTATGCTTTGTGGAAGGTTACACATGCTTAATTAGGGACTCTTGTACTCTCTAAATTAAATAAAAAATGACAGTCAAGCTAAACATCTAACCACTCTCAAACATGTTTGGAGAATTAATACAACTAATATGTTCTTGTACTGGTCACTCTCAAATGCTTTACCAGTGCAAGAGTGAATTAGTTGTTAAGATTAAAACAAAACACATTCTTAGTTCATATTGAAAGAATTAAGCACAATCATAAGGCTTTGCTCTCTAATTCTGTGCAGGTCAATAAGTTATTTTAGGGCAATCATCTTTATATTTCTGAAGCCAGCAAAGATAAGATCAAAATCAAGGAATTTAGACCTATTGTTACTGCCTCAATTGACTTTTAAACATGGTAATGAATGAGAGGTCAAAGTTGAAAGGTTCAAATTATAGAAACATTGACTTTATACAAACTGAAGACTGCTCCTTAATCCATGCAAAGATAGAAAAGCCCTAACATAGATAACATGCTACATGAGCTGTTGCTGACAGTCTGGAATCAAATTAGCCTTAATTGTGCTCCTTCTTTAAAAAAAGTAAGAACCAATTTTAATGTTACAGGCCTCTGTTTAACTCTGACATAAAGCTATTTGCAAAGGTACTTTTCAAAATAAATGGAACTACTGTATATGTGGGACACATACTGTACACGACTATGAACACTATGGTCACACAGTGACATAGCTCTACAACTGCTTTCCAGGTCAATTCTTTCTTAAATGCAGAAAAGCCTTCAAGTAGAACAGAACTCAGAATCTCAGGTCTGAAGAACATTTCAGCATTTTCAGAACATTTTTATACAATACTCCCAATAATATAAGAGTGTTCAGATCTAATCAGTGATGTCCCCTCACACAGTGTAAATCTACTGTACCAATTGAAGATTCCTATTATTACTTCTGTTGCATTGGTAGTTGTTAACATAATTAGTAAAGCATTAGACAGCATGTCAGTATGGCTATCAGTATATAGGTTTTGAAACAACATAGAGTACTGTACATCTCTTTACATTGATAATATTTGTTGGTATAAGATTTTTCCAGTTCATTGATGAAAGTCATTCCTTATTCCTCTAAACCCTGCTGCCAGGAAAGTTTCTTTGCTCCCTTATATTCCAGTACACTCACAAGTTACATGCTTCACCTACGACAGCATCTGAGATCACTTCTAATTTCAAGCAAATTTGTATAGAGAATAGTTCTGAAAAGAGGAAGTATTAACCTTGAAAAACTGTAGTTCAATGTTTTAGAATGATTCATTTATTTCTGACTACAAGCATTTTATAAAAGTTAAATAATAAAATAATAAACCATCCTGTAAGGTTTGAGTTAGGTCACACAGCTTTATTTAATCTTTTAAAAAAAATTGGTTTGTGAAGTAATAAACAAAAAATCCCTTAAAGATGAATATCCATTTTTATAGATACACAAGATACAAAACACTAACTATTATGTACAATAGTTTTGTAAAAGTCCTTCACCTAAAAGCTAATTCACTCTCACTAGATCCCTAAGTTTTGACTTCCTCAGTTCACCCAGGTATGGCTATAAATCTTTATAAACATAAATAGGACTGTTTTTACAAAACTAATTAAAGAATCCTACACAAGCAAACTACCCCCTAAATGAGAGGAACAAAACCACATCCAAATAAACAATGATGATGACAAATTATGACTTTGGGATTTACAGAAGGAAACTTCAAATGATTCTCAAATTTGAAACTATACCTCTGTTCTCTAAATGTAATCCAAGTTCCTTCAATACTCAAATAAATGATAATTTTCAGTCAATCAAAGAGGAATCTGGAAGTGAAGGTGGGTTGTAGACTGTAACCCACTTGCTCCTGTCTTTTCCTCTACCCATGTCTATTACTTATACAGAATAAGCATTTCTGTCTGTCTCTTTTCAAGTATTCTAAGGATAAAAAAATCTATCACTTATTACTCAATTCGTTTTAGTATGTTTTTTAATTGTTCGTTTACAACTAAGTGTTTATGACTGTTGCATAAAGACTAAATCCCCCCATTAGTGACAGAATTGATTGAGTACATCCACCATGTAGGATATCACAAGTCAAGTCTTCCCACCAAGACTGATGATCTTGCTCCATCCTGATGATTGCTTTGTAGTGCTAGTTCTACTGCATCAGACAAGCCAGGTTGTGATAAACCCATATATTAACAGTTTAGATGTGAAGAGGCAGTTAAAAAGTCACCATTTATAAGCTAGAAGGCCATACCTAGCTAACAGAGGCCTATGTACCAATGTTCATTAATGCTACAAAATGAGATACAATAGTTTGAGGAATACCTTTATGTAGACCTCTCTGAGGGACATCAGCAAGCAAGGAGCAGGTACAGTATACACAACAATAAACTAATAGTAGTGTTCTATAGACCAGCTGATGGGTAGAATCCCGAGTTATGCAAAAGAGCATCTAATCATGGTAGAACTCAACTTTTGGTTTCTGATAGCAAAGTGAAAACACTGCTGTTTGGTGCTACACTGACCAAATCCTGCGACCTTACTTTTCAGTTGGTTCATCCTAACATTTACAGTAGATGCGTAATTACCAGACTTGAGCCCCACGGAACTTTTGTGTGACAAGCTGAGACAACCAATGACATCTAGGGCTAGAGACTAAACAACAGACAGATACCGTTCATATTCATAACAAAGGATTTGCAAACTGGTCTCCAAAGCATGCATTGCACAATCTACGGTTTGTACTACTTACAGCAAACACCACGTACTGTGTGACTTTAAAAGTATACACTCAGCTGATGATAAAGTTTTAATCTGTATCTGAATGCAATTTATTTGCAGCTCAAAAAAATGTAATTTTCTATTAAAATGATAGACATTTTCCTGATTTCCTAAAGTTATTTATTACATGGTTACATAAACAGCTCAACATCTTCTCGAAAGTTCTAGTCTGAGACATGCTGTAGCCATCTAATTTCAGCTCAGGTTGATAACTTGATACCTACAGTAGATAGAACTACAGATGTGAAAACAGCACATTACTCATTTGTGATGCAGATAAAGTATTTTGTTCGAGGAATGGCTCTTTCTAAAATAAGGGGTACTAAATAGTAAAATAAGAAAGCAGAAATTAGAAAATTAAAGCAGGCATTTTTTAGATAGTGCTGTGTACAGGTTGTACAGTATTACACAGAATAATATCCATTATTACAATTAACATACTGATTCATATTAATCTTTCATGGATTCCTTTTAATTATTTAAAACATATTTCTTCCATTATACCTATATATTGTGGAGCAAGTAGCTGGAAAATAAGGTCCAAAATCTATAGTGGATTAGCTTTGTCTAACTATAAATATTACTGCTGGGCTTTTCATTTGTGGGTATAATGTAGAACATTATTTAATTCTGATGCATCTGCCTCGTGAAGCCCAATTAACTAAACCAATTAGGCATTAGTTCCCATTAATTTTTGCACAAAACCCAACATAGTCTTACTTCAAAATGGGCCCAATTATTATTAATTTGCAGGACATTTTGAAAAAAGGCACAACCCCCAAATTTACAGAAATGTTCTCCTATAAGTGACCATTTTCTTTGTTTTACTGGCTGAAAAACTTTAATATTTTACCTACCCACCTTGGTCCTAAAGAAATGTTTATACTTTGTTGAGGTTTTTGAATAATTGGACTATGGACATAGTAGCACTTAAAACTTATTCACTTCTTTATTTAATTTTAGCCTAGGCTCATACAATAAAATGTATGATGATCTATCTGCCCTTCTAGTAGGTTATTGTCTAGTGTCTATTGTCTAGCTCACCAGCTAATCTTTTACACTGTATATTGGCACACAGAATTTACATGGCACCATATAGATAATTTTAGCTGAAAATACCTGTAAGTCCAGATCGATTTTGCCACAAATGTACTCAGGCTGTCATTTACAGAACCTTCATCCCTGCTGAACAAATATAAATATTGTTGTGCTGGAATTATTACGTTGAAATAATTTTCCCTTGAATAATCTCTGAAAATGTGTTAAATAAAAATGTATTCTAGTTTCCCAGAATAAATAAAGTATAATATGTCATTTGTTGCTTATTCCACATTTGTTATTTGTTATTTCACATTCAACATTTTAAAAATAAATAGTTTTGTGAGGTATTATATCAATGCAAATATTGATGAATAGAAGGGTGGACAGACAAATCAATATTTTCCTATAAGCCTTTTTTCATTATCCAACAGACTTGACCTACTTATAACTCAAACATCAATAATATTACAACAGCAGTCTGGCAAAAGCATTGTAAAATCTAAGTGATAGGTTGTCATTATTACCATTTACCCATCACCTAAAAAACCTAATTGTGCAATCACCTAATGCCCAGTTTTCTACTGTTAGCATTTTTGTTAGTTTCTTAGGCCTTGAACAATACCAGCTATCAGTTGGCATATCTGTAACTCTAGAATCAGTGCATTCAAAGCATAATCAGCTTCATACAGTCTTTACTGCTGCAACAGGGTGGTCATGCAGAAAAGCTTAAACACTTGCAAACACAGCATGTACAGACGTCTTTTTATCATGGGACCACATTCCTGAACTTTATAAATGGAATCATCCTCATTCACTATTTCCAGTGGTTAAAGCTCTCAGGCCCAGAAAGTATTTCATAAACAGATTAAAATTGTACTTATCAATAAGGAATTTATACTGATAGCTAGATATTTTCCAATATATAATTTTTCATTATAAGAAACTTAAAACAGTACGACTTTCATGTGGCATCAATCCCAACATTCTAAAGTTACTTTCATTCTATATCATTGGTCAGACCAAGAGTCAGATCCAAAGCTTTCAATGACAAACAGACAGACCACCTCCTGAGTCTTACAGGCATCTGAAAGCATTTCTGCAGTTTTATATTTTCCCTAAAGCCTAATTATAGTGCCTGGATAGTGACTTAATGTTTTTTCCATACATGACAGCTACTTCCTGTATTATGTTCCCTAAATCTCCCGAAGAAAACAAATTGTTGATTGTGCAAGGAAAGATCCTTTCTTTGAAGAGTTTCTGAAATAACAGAATGGCTGAAATAACATTTTTAAAGATTCCTATTTAATGAATTTTCACACTTTTAGAACTACTGGTTGTTAAAGACAATTACAAAACAAAATATTACTGATTAATAAATATTATATCCATGTATGATTTACCATCTGCCCAGAAAATAGAATTCAGCATATCTGAAGCATATCAAATAATCCAATGGCTTTTAAGGATTCCTTACTGAATCACTTACTAACATGCAAATGCTCTAGTGGAATGCAAAATTCATCCCCAGTGACATAAAAGATTAAATATTAATACCTGGATGTTAGATTCCATATTTGTTTATACTTCTAATGTTACTTTTAGAAAAGATGTGTTTTGGGTTGTACAGTACCTTTACATTTTACCAATAAAACAATATCTGGAAATGATTGCAGCCATAAGAATACCATAGTCTGCACCAAATATTATACACTTTTCCTTATTGCCTCCTTTGAGGGTTGAGCTACTGTATACTAAAGGGAATGGGTGAAATCCCAGGTTTAATAATATATACAGTATAGAGAGAGTAGTAGGAGTGTTCTCAATAAAAATGCTGGTACTGCTATCACTTTTTCCAAAGCTGCCTTCTATTTCTAGAATTGATGATAAATGTTGGTATTATCAGTTAACAGAGGGCAGAAATAAAGAATTTGGTAGAAGTGTGCTCCATGTAGATGGAGGAAAAAATTTTCCTCCATTATTTTATTGCAAAATTCTTAACCATGTTAAAAATGACTACATAACTGATGAGTCAGTATGTTAAACTATCTCTTTTGTTGTTTTGTATTTATAATTGGTGCTTAAAAAGAGATTATAACACATTTTATGTTATGCTGTCTGCATGTTAAGTGAAGACTTTTTATTTACGTCTGGGTCTTTAACTTTGCTTTACCCAAATTAGTATGAATGGACCCTATAAAGTATTTTAAATTGTCTTGAATAAAAACATCAGCTAAATGGTGGAATGTGATAATTGCTAAAGGTATTGAATTGGAATATGGATAATTAGGGATTTTATTTAATCCTGAATATTTTAAAATGTACTGTTAAATGAAATATTTCTGAGTGTACCAAAATTCAAAGATCCATAAACGGCAATTCACACATTTATTGCCTCACCTGATAAAGAAGCAATGAAAGACAGAAGTTACTGTAATTCCTTAAAAAATAAATACTGAATTCATCCATTGTTGTGGTAAATAGAATTATCTATCCATCCGTTTTCTAACTGCTTTATCCAACATAGGATCATGGAGGAGGCAGATCCTATCCCCACAAGCACCATGGGATATGCACTGGACATGACGCCAGATCAATTGCAGAAAAAAAAAATATGAAAAGCCTAATTATAAATTTCACCACAGTCTCCTTCTATACTAAGGATAGAAATTCTAAAAATTTAAGCCTTATGAAATCCACATAGTGGAGAGGAAATGTGCCGAGTGACAAAAAGTATAAATTGATTCTATTACGTCTCACCATCACTAACAAAACCAAGTTTTAGTTGTTTACACCAATGATAATAATATAGGAACAAGTAAAGTTTAATTCCACACTGAAAAGTAGGAAAAGTAAACACATTTCAGCTGTAGACCCTTCTCAATGTGTTACGAAGAGAGGGAAAGGTAGCCAGGATATACTGTATTGTAAAGCACAATCAATAGTACTGTAGGTGAGCATGGACACAGAACAGGAGAGAAAGAGTGTCCAAATGAAGGAAAAGCTAGTAGAGAAGTGTAAAAAGCAGAGGTCTGTAAAAGAAAATCTAAAAAATCCAGTCTGTTTTATTGACTGTGTGAGAAAGCAAAATGGCCTTATAATGTTAATTTTGAAATCTTTGAAATAAATGACTGAATTGATTTAAAGAACATAGCCATAAGATACAAACTACTCCCTGAGAACGGAACATACAGTACAGTACAGATGCAGCCATTTAAAGTGTGCAAAGTGTCGAGCAGTAAACCACAAAAAGTGCCACAGTATACCAAACACCATTTGGTTTCACTTTCTCTGCAAGCAATTAAAACATCAGTCATTTTATTTGTTTATATACAATAGCCGAAATGTTACTGTTACTTTGGGAATCACTTGAAGAAGGCCCCAGAGCCGAAATGTTGTGGTTTTTTTCTTCTCTTCTCTGCATGGAATAAAACTTTATTTGTTCCTTACCTGCCTATACAGCCTATACTGATGCACAATAGATTAAATAAAGCTACTGTTTCACTAACATTTAATACACCACAAGCGCCACCTATCAACCACCTTTGTTTAGTGAAATATAAATTCAGCATGTTGAATTGTACCATGGTATGGCACAGATAGCTTGCTGTGGATAAGAGTTTTGACATGCATTCCGAATGGCCGCATCTGTATGTAATAGAATATCAGTAACCAACAGAGTTACTGCTTGACATCATTTGAGAGTATTCAGGATGAAATGTGATCCGATTCCAAAAGGCATAACAAACATGCTGAATTATCCAATAATCTGTGAACCCCCAACCATTTAAGTACATGTAAATTCAGTCAAATTCAGAATTCAAGAAGCATTAACAAAATTTAAAAACTATTTCCACAAAACTGACTAGCTGAGAGAAATACTGTGACTCTCACTGCCAGACCAATGAAAAAAAAAAAACAACAAGATTCTGCAGTTTTGAACCACACCAATTGTGAATTCAAGAGAATGAATGTTCCCCAGAGTGGCAGAGATAGATATAACATGAGCAAAGAAATTGGTTTTTACAGAGAACCTGAGGCAACTCGCTGTAAAATCCTACAGAGAGAACATTAAAGGCAGTTCACCTTATGGGTCATCACAAAAGTAGGGTGTCTACATTTGGGTCTTGTGATGTAAGCAACTTCTTTCTAGGTTTTATCACTCATGATCTTAGAGGATACTGTAGATGCCCCTATAGGATAAAGGGCACCGTAACATATACATATCTAAAGAACAGTGTGACCTGGATTTGGTAAAATGTTATCTTAGTTGCAAGCAACAGGAAGTCCCATAAGAAAGGATTACTTAACCCTTACAACTCAGATTATTGGATTATAATTGTTTTCTTTGATGTAGACACCTCTGGATGTTTTAATCTATTAAATAAACCTTGATGACTACAGTACATAAATAGCATTTTCCAATACCCATTCATTCAGGAAGCTATTTATTTATATCACAAGCAGCACATCCCTTCCAGTGGAACCATAGTTCCTGCTGTGGACCCCTGGATCAATCTTTAAGTCTGCATTTTCATTGGGATCAGATTCCACTCCTAGAGCTTTTTTTCCTCTCAAACTCACACTTCAAACCTCCAAAATTGACCCCAAATAACCTTCTGTTATTCATTGTAGAGTATTGTGAAAAATTAGCAGGTGATGCTGAATTAAATAATCATTCTTACTTCCAGACTTTCTAGAAGAGTTCATATAACAGTTAACACAGTTAAGTATAAATAATGAACATACTGTACTACTATAGCCTGCTCCTTTAAAAATGATATAGCTCAAGTTGATTCTCCCTATATAATTCAGTGAAACTTAATTCGATGATGTTTAAAAGGCACCACCTCATGTACCTCATGATCTTTAGTTAGTAGATCATATCACATGGAGAGTGTGTGCCAGTCTTGAGCACATGGACAGTGGGGAAGCATTCTGTGTTAAGGTGTGGATATATTCATGCTAAGTATGTCTTTTTGACTAACACAACTTATGAGGCAGTCCATGAGGTATAAGAAGCATTATGAAATGCCTATTCTTCAGAGCTGTGCTTTAAGGAAACAACATTATTCTTTGCTTTGCTTGCCAATACGAGTTCAGCAAGACATTTTGTCATCTTCCGCATCGTCCTCGCAGATATGTGGAATAGTCTGAACAACATCTTTTTTTTTTAATTTATTCTGTCCTACCTGGTACACCAGCTTCCATCCACATGTTGATGTCAGTTCCCTCCCCGCGGTCAGCTAGTTCAGTGACATTAATGGGCTGGAGCAGTTTCATGACCTCCTTCATGATTGCCCTGGATTCACCGTTACCAGTAAACTCAATTCCAAGGGGAGTAAAGGTGCCAGTGTCAGATTCCATTACTAGGTCAAAATTTGAGATGTTCACCTGCATACAAAAAGAAACAGACAAAATGACATCAGATATGAAAATTTCAGAAGGAATCTGAGCACAAGAATCCAAATATAATTATATAAAGACTTTGCACTCTTCAATGGACTGTCCATTAAAGACAGGGCTTAAGTCAACTGTGGGACATTACAGAAACAAAATTAAATTTAATGAACCAACATCTATGGCAATGTTGACAATGATTTGCTCGTGATGGAACTAAATCTTTCTTTGTTAACTGCCATTTATGCCTGTCTTTCAAAAGTAGTTTCCTCACAAACTTTTGGTTTCAAAAGAGTTAACACTACCTACTGTTAACTCCTGACAGTGTGGGGTTGAAGGATATTTTTTTGAAAATGCATCTGTGTATTCTTAACACTTAGTTACCTATATCCCATTGAGAATTAAGCATATAAGCATTTTGAATACAGAGCCAGGAGATTTTCGTAGTGCTTCAGTTTAAAAATTCAATTCAGCAACCAGCTGAAAATAGACACATTATAATTCTCCCTTCTGGGGACATTAACTCTGGCTGAAGCTGGCCCTTTGTAATTTCTGGTTTTCGGTTCATATCTGAAGAGAGCATGACAGTTTCTTTTAATTCTGTCTAGACAAATATGAGATTGGGTTTAATCCCAGAACAGTTAGTGCCCAAATTGTAATGTTGACTGCTCTTGTTTGCTATGCATGTACATGGCCAACTATTTAAAAAAAACAGACTTTAGGGCAGGAAAGAAACAATGGGCAGAGAGAAGGAAAAATGTTTCTTACAGTTTTCTCATAAATCTCTAGGTCCATTTTTAGTTGTACCCTGTCACCCCTCTACCAAGAGCCTCCTTATAGAGAGGAATTTCTAAAATGCTGTAAACAGCATAGAGCTGAATTTAAGTCATGCATTTGGTGGTGAAAAGAGATTAATCTGCACGTTTTAAATAAGAGATGGATGGAAGAAGACAGGGCAAACAAATACTGAATGTGGTTGTTACTGTAGATACTTGTAATAGCAATCTAATGACATATGCACTCATACTTTAAAAAAAAAAAGTATTCTGTGAGCCAGTCCTCATTTAGCATTTTTAAGAAGCATTCCTATGCAGTATCACATTATGATCAAATATATGCTCTTTAACTGATTATTTTCAGATACTGAAGAGCCAGTACACTCACCACACACCAACTATCAGTGGGGAGGAGAGCGGTGTAATGAAGCCAATTCACAGATGAGGATTATTAGGAGGCCATGATTGGTAAAGGCCAACTGGAGATTTGACCAGGATGCCAGGGTAACACCCTTACTCTTTTCGAGAAACACCCTGAAATTTTTAATGATCACAGAGAGTCAGGACCTTTGTTTTACAACTCATCCATGGGACAGCGCCTTTCAGAGTATAGCTTCCCTGTCACTATACTGGATCACTACGATCCATACAGCCAAGGAAAGATTTGAAAATGATAATTCACCTAGAATACCATATATACTGTAAATATGAACACCAAGATGCAACAAAGATGGTGCTCCTCTGGATCTTTGAACGTGAACTGCAGCAATTGAGAAATACATTTTAAGGGAGTAATCTTTTTGTTCAAATGTGTACTGTATACCTGGATTTTACAGGGACTAATTAGAATGTTAGCTCTCTCATCAGTTTAAATGTTAAATTTGAATATAGCTAGCTTCCTTTCACAGGCCACTTTATTCTCAAGACTTATATGAGTTATTATTCATCTTTTTGCTGGTGGAATCTCAAGGTTCCCATTTATTTGGCTGGATAGAGTTCTGAACAAAAAGAACCTCTCAAAATGATAAACTGACCATGAACATTAATAAGGCTAGTTTTTCCAAACCAAATGACCAGACAAGGGGATTATCCTTTTACTTTATTCCACACTGACACAAACGTGATCTATAAAGACAAATATGTGTCAGTACTGTCCTTAAAATGTAAAACAGCTCAACAGAGCAAAAGTCCACATTTCATTTTGAATCAGTTGCATATTAAAAGAAAAGCACTACACTAAGACCTTGGAAAATGAAAAGTGTTTCCATCCTATCATTATATTTCATTCTTATTACACAGTACATATCAAATACTGCATGTTGACCATTATAAAAAAATACTGTAATCATACAGAAGCCACATCTGCATTTATACTATTTAAAGAAATAAAACATGGAAGCCCAGTGCAACAAACCTCAAGAGTCATAGGCTGAAAATGCCTTTCTTTATTTGAAAATAGTTCCTCAGAGAAGATAAAATCTTTTAGATCCTGGTAAGGTACAGTATTTCTGAAATCTCATCAAATCTGTTCGAAATACTAACAAAACTCATATTTTTGTTGACAAGCATGATACACCAACGGAAAATAATTAAAAAATACTTTAATTAAACTGCAGCCGTTCAGTATTAAATAAGCCTTTAAATGTTTTAAACAATTTTATGTGGTTCAGAAATGTTAATGTATTGTAATAGGATATCATGTCACTTGTCAATAAATATGACTTCAATATTGTATATTTGTAACTGTACATCAAATCATTTTGGAATACAGGAGGTACACATATTTACAAACATTTGACACCAAGTGGAAGTTACATTACTATTACTTGTTCAATAAGCTGACTGCTGCTAGAGAAAAGGTTTAAAAACATATGAATTCCTGTCCCTGGGAATGACAGCTATGGCATAATGAGTCTCTTTGAATAGGGGTATAAAGGCCATGTGGTTGTAATAAACAGGAAGACCACATGAAAAGGCTGACTGATTTTTCAGGACTCTTAGCCAAATGGTTTCAGCTGCATTCTCCACAGGAGTGCAATCTGGGCAGGTACACCAACTGCCATCCAAATGACATCAGTTGTCACCAAGAATATCAATTCTTGCAATTTAGGAGTTTTTAAGAAGTCTTTGTAAGCTTATGATATCATTCAATGAAGATGGATCACACAATAGCACACACAACATATCAATTTTTGTATATTTGAAGTATATGTATATTTTACACAATAGAAAGGGAATATAATATAAAACCACACTAGTCACTCAAGACTGGCATTCAAATTGACCTGGATGTATTTTGGGCACGAATGTAAAGGTTTTGTGTATTTATGGTCATAGAGGGTACGAGGTGCTTCACATTAAACTGGAATGAAGAGAGGAGGTTTTTGTGCAAATAAGGTTACTGCAAGGTTAAAGAGAGCCTGTTAGTCGTTGCTAAATAGTTTCTGTTTTTTTGAGACAATGCTGTTTCAGAATGAATCACTGGAGTCCACAGTATTTGCCTGAAATCTTGGCAAGCCATGCACATCTTGTTTTCATGCTGGCAAAGATTTATTTTCCTACAGAACGTTCTCAGTGATAAGTCAGCATGGTAGTAAAAGTTTACATAGGTTTGTCAATCAATGTACAAGTGCACTTCTGATAATAGCACACAGTAATGAATATAGCACTACCTTCCATAATATTTGCAGGAGGTGACTTAATCACTGACAATGCACACTATTGACACTAGGTGATTCACTATGTCTCTCAATATCATGACACTTGATCGTTTTAAATAAAAAAAAACTTCATAATTGTGGCCTTGAGCTTAATGTTTTGGAACATTCCACAGTTCTCCTATACCTACAGTACCTACAGTAGTTACTGATTATTATTTTGGGAATCTGAAGAAAATGTAAAAAATATGACATCGTCGTAGTAAGCAGAATAAAGTAAATGTTAAAACACGCTTTTAATTAAGCTTCTCTTTAACTTACAGGGCACCAAGGCATTATGGAGAACGATAATACAAATCAGCAAGTACTGTATAATAATTATGGTGAAAGTTTCTCCCAGAACCTAAGTCCTAATGAAATCAACTTAACATCCTTTTGGGTTTGTATGAATGATAACTTATCCTAACTGATCCATTACAAAAAATAACCTTGAGGTCCTAGCACAGAATAATTTAACTACTATGCATCATACAGATAGATTTTTTCTTGCCAAATGTTTAGATAAGTTTCCTTATTTAAAAAATAATTATATATCACGAGATAATAAATCACTAATGGTTTTAATCCATTTTTGAGTATTTTGATCATATAGGTTAACAAAGAAAAAACATACAGACTCCAGAAGGCATGAGGAGCAAAGTCCACCCATCCATTTTCAAACCACTTATTCCAGTTCAGGATTGTAGGGGATTTTGGAGCCTAACCTGGCAAGCAAGGAGTGCAAGACGTGGTTCACTCTAGATGTTATGGCAGTCCAACACAGGGCCACACACAGACACAAATACTGTACAGACTCACACACAGGGCCAATTTTCCCAGAAGCCACCTAACCTACCAGTACATTTTTGGAATGTGGAAAGAACCAGAGTATTAAAGAAGCTTCTCTGGTGTACAATGCATATCGCAAAGAGAAAACGTGTATTATGTAGTATTTAAATACATAAAACAGTTAAAGCATCAATATTTGTGTTTTTATTTAAATCATTACCAGAACACAACCTGGATAGCTAAGTATGTTTTACACAGGATAACCAGTTACAGATTTCCTTCACTTTCCAAACTCTAATATATAAACATTTTACATTGGGCAGCAATTTCACCTTTAAGACTGTACTTGAGGGATTTAAAAATTTACACCAACATATGTAAAGTTGCATTTGTAAACAATTTAAATATTGAATGTTTCTAAGAAAAAATATTCTTTGGTATTTTTGGTATTTGTGTTTTTTGTGAAGTAATTGGGAATGTTGGATACTATTTAAAAAATGTTTCTATATAAAAAAAACATCTGTATATTTACAAGCATGGTGGTTTGGATTGGTTTAATTTCCAGACACATTTCATGTGGTTTAGTAGACTCAGAGCTTTTCAATTACTTATTTTAAGCTTTGCTTTAACTAGAATTTTATCACTTCAAGGCAAAAATCTTCAGATGATTGAAATAAATCTATATTTCTTAATTGAAAAAATATTTCTTAATTCTTCTTTAAATTGTTGAGTTCAAGGTGCTTTTAGAGTGAAATACTTTATCAGATAAACTTCATTACAAACACGAATATACTCTACAGTATATTAAACAGTTCTGGCTACACAATAGCTAAAGTCCTGAAGCTTGCACCTTTACACCAATTAAGCAGTTATTTATTTATTCAGCAGAATAATTTAACTGTGATTGACATGTCACCTACTAAGGTAATCACATTTAACTTCACTTCAGACAGAAATTCAATTATTTTCATTTTCACATTAGAAAAATGTTATATCGATTCCCCAGCCTACAGTACTATAGTAACACAACAGCCAGAATTCTGGGCAGTAAGTAAAATAAAATCTTCACCTTCTTTCAAAATAAAAAAATAATAATTAACAGGTTATCTTTAAGAGGGTTGTTGCATTTTTTTTTCAGAAGTACAGTATATGCTACTGTATGTGAATATGTTCTAAAATTGATTAATGCTGCTTTAATTAAAAAAAAGGCTAGGAGAAACAATGACTAATCCATTACAGGTGACACGCATCAATGTGCAAAACTTTTAAAGTCTGTCAAAGTGAAGTCACCTGAAACAATCAGTAGAAATTCTTTCTGATATCATGCTATCAAGTGCCACAAATGCTCTCAGGTGCTAGAAAACAATATGAACTTTAAATTGTGTTTATTTCTTAGTGGCAAACATAGAGCAATCAATCTTCCATTTTGCCTTCTTCCAGCTTGCACAGTGACAAATCCCATTATTTGGCTGAATCATGGCACATTTCTTCTATTTAATATACTGCATATAAAATATTGCCCTCATTTGTCTTTGAAATGGCTATTATCGAAGTGCAGCATGTTTGTTTTTCATAATCCAATATCCAGACACAGTTTCAATAAATCACCTAAAAGGCTATATACTGTACAGTATGTGCTAGGATTGAACACAATCAATTTAGTTGGTTCAGGCTGGTTATGATGTGTAATGAGGCTTTCACAGAGAAATGTTATAGGCTTCAGGCAGACATGTTTCAGTCATCTTCAAAAGAGTATAAAGCATTCATATTTACAAACTTCTTCATCTCAGGTTATTGGGACTCACAGTACAAAGAGAGACATCTGTGATACAGAAAGACGGTATTTCTAGTGTATTCCTTTTCATCTCTAACTAAATTCCTAAATTTACAGTATATATTCAAACATTATCTAATCTAAATTGCTTTCAAACAGTATGTATCTTGACATGTTCTAATTCCATATACAGTAACCACAATGCTTTTTAAAAGTATGCAGACCCTTTATTTTATTAGTTTTCACATTTTGTTGCTTTAAAGCTTGCAGTCGTGACTGTTTGATGTACCAATTAATATGTGTTAGAAACTCAACTTACTCCACACGAACAAAGCAAAACACAAAAAAAAGAAAGAAAAATGTAAAAGTCATACTTGAATAAGTATTAAAAACTAACTCTGGCAACCCTAAATTAATTTACATAAATTTCCTGTAATGGGCTACACAAAAGTGTTCCCTGTCCGCATGCAGTATTATGTTCACATAACTTCCACATACATTCACCAATCTCTATAAGGTCCCTCAGCCAGGTAGTGGATTTCAAGCAAAGATTGAACCATAAGACAAAGGAGCTTTCAAAACAACTCAGGGATAAGATTGGACAAAGGGATAGATCAGGTGAAGGGTATAACATTTCAAACACTCATGATAAAGTATGTCACTGAGAGTTGTGAGGTCAATCATTAAGAAGTGGAAGGCACCAAGACACTACCTAGAACAGGTTTTACATCACAGCTGAGCATCTGGGTAGGGATGGTTAGGGATACCATTGTGAGGCCAGGGGCTGGTTGGAAAAAGTTCCAAAACACGATGGATGAGATGGAAGGACAATTTCGTAGGTCAATAACATCCTGGTCGCTTCACAGAAAGAGTTTGTATGAAACTGGAAAAAATAATTGGAAAACTAGAAAAGGGATTCTAACCTTGGTGCTCTAGATAAATTCTAATGTTTAATCAGACCTATGTAGATTTCACCCTATTACTTAACTGTTAAACCCCATATTTCTACCTGTACATGTAGAATGGATATTGACAGTTTGAGCATCGTCTCCCTCTGTAGTCCTCCTAAAACACTTGGGATGAAAACTGGTATGTAGGGCGATGTCAAAATGAACTTGCCTTGTGAAGGTTGTAGTACTGATTCGCTCCAATGCCTCCCTGCTCTTCCCCAGTCCACATTACCATCCGCAGAGTTCTTTTTGGGCGAAGGCCTGATTGGGATTTAAACAAAAAAAAAAACAGCATTAGCTCTAATAAATAAAAAAAGTTCATATTTCAATTACTTTTTCCAATATGTTAATATTTAAATAGTTTTGAATTCAAACAGTATTCACAAAGGAATGCTAAATAAAACCATTTTAATTTTTAATACAAGAGAGGGCTTTAGGGAATTTACTCCACTTCAGATAGTTCAACTCAGTGAAGTGCAGTGTTTCTTTCACAGTTTATTGACACAATAGCATTTTTCAGGTAAATTTATGCTCATGTGTTGCCCTGTCCTTCAGATGTTAGAGGTATATGTTACGTCCCTAACCTGATCATGAATTTACTTGTGAATTACAGTGGATGTGAATGAAACAGCCGAACTAATGCCATCAGGCAAGACAAAGTGCCATCCACATTTGTCCTCACCCTTGACAAGGGGCTCTACAAGGTGAAGGCAACAGAGGTGGTGAGCCAAACAAATAAATTAGACATCGCTATGTTCTAACATATTTCCATAGAAATATACAGAATTGTTACAAAATTAGCTTGTGGTTCGATTCTTCTTTCTGAAAATCACTTGAGTTATGCCTTTACAAAAAAAAAGTTAACCTCATGCCAAAGGAATGTTTGTTTTTATCAAGCTGGTAAAATCAGTTATTAACACTTTACTTTTTTAAGCGCAGATAATAATAATAATAATAATAATAATGATAATAATAACATGCTTTATAAAATACAGTATTGCAGGAGAGACAAGTTACTGTACATACACAGCTGGGTATTTTACTATCATAGATATCTAGTGAAGTATGTAGCTCAAAGATACCAAAGCAGTGTCTCCTCTGGGATTTGAACCCACATGTTCCAGTCATAAGTGTGAAACCCCAATCACTGTTCCATGCTGTTGCCCAGAGCAGTACTGTGTGACAGAACTATACTGGATATACAGGAGAGAAAATGAAATAAATTGTGAAAGTAAGGCGGTTGTCTGCTTGCTTGTAGCATCTGTTTATTTCACCATTTATTACATTCTATTAAAAAGTGTGAAATCTATTCACAAATGATTCAGAGGAATTAGCCTATTGGAGTTGGATCCATTGAATGCTGTGAAAGTACTGCAGACACTTAAACCCACACTTACAGTATTTCTTCAGCTATCATAAAATGGATTGACAATGCCCGAGCCTCAAATAATCAAAAAATAATTTTAATATAAAAAGACAAAAAATAGACTGTTTTTGTATTTCAGCTTCTGTATTGTATATCAAGAAATTATATGATGTAGATAACTTACAGTATAAAAGCTTCTAAAAATGTAAATGTATTTTAAACCAAATTATTTTTATTTTACATATGTTAGTTATTTTTACTGTTCTAACCTAACTTGGTGGTATATACAGACCAATAAAAATACTAATACATATACAATAAACCTTCTTGCTTTAATATATGAGCTTATACATTTTAAATATATTTTACAAATTAACTGATACATTTACAAACACTTGATTAGAGTATTTCAAGTACCTCTTACTAGAAATGTTTGATAAATATAGATGTATCACTGAAAAAGTAACCTCAGAGTGCAAACTGACAGTGTGAAGTGTTGTACCGAGAAGTACTGAGAAGATGAACAGCATCTTAAGAACTGGGGAACAGCAGCTGAAGGAGGTGAAAATTATATGTGATTTGTTGATACATAATTAAACTAGATTTAATGAGAATAGACAAGATGACATTCTAGAGTAGCACCTCTCAATACAGAAGACATTACTTATGGGGTAGCCTGGTCCCTGCATTGAGGGGGGCCTATAAAAATAAAAACTATGACTTTATTCTAAAATGAGAATAACACAACAGCTCTGGGAGCAGTATGGTGAAACAACAGTGGCAGTAACATTAGGCTCCTGCAGTCACAGAGGAGAAAGAAGGATGATCAGCAACAAAACAAATATGGAAAACAGAAAAGTCATAACACAATTTTATCAAAAGGGCAACACTGGGCCCTTTATTCTTGTTTGGAGTAGATTAATTGGGAATAACGGAGGAATAACTAATCTAAACTGCTTTTTCTTTCACATTGACTAACAAGATACAAAACAAAACCCCAAATTATTTTATACCATTGAGGTAATAAAAGTTCAAATCAGGTTTGTTTTTAAAGGAAAAAGCTTTTCATACTAAAACATATATGACCAGTTATATTTTAAAGGAGACATACAGTACAATATAAACTGCATATGTAGAGTGCGTATATTGAATTAAAATGTCTTTTATGAGTTATACTATGCTAGGTTGCACTGAGTTTAATATTTTTAGCTGTGAAAAAAGGGTAGTACTTTTACAGACTGGAAGACCTTAGATATGATGAAAATTCATATCTGGTGAAATTGTAACAGGGTCGGGAATTACTGACTAAAATCATTCTGTTGCTGCTTTATTTCATGATCTGTTGCTTAAACCTAGCAAACATAGCAACAATACTCTTACGTGTATGTAAACAAACTGAAGGTAAAAAAAGCCAACTGCATATTTTACTCATCAGTTTCAAGAGCAAGGCAACCACAGAATTGCACACAGCCTCCACTCATTCAAGCAGATGGGGAATGAGGTCATTTGTTAAGCTAAAGGAGTAATCAAGCTGAGGTGCCAGAGGATTGAGCCCCTGAATGACCCCAACTATTTGACCTGAACAGTAAAGCTCCTCTAATCTGGAAACACCACAACCGCAAAGGAGATTTTGCAAAAGCTTCTTGAGCTGTAGAAAAAATATTTAACTCTTTATTTTTTCCAACACTATAATGGAGAAGTAAGAAAGACTTACTTCTGACCAGTGGCTTGGCAGTGAGGCAGTGAAGTCTCATTCTTCTGATCAGATACCACATTGATAACCAGTGAGCAAAGCTCAACGCCAATGTGAATATCTGCAGTTTCAGTTTTTAGATATCTAGTGCAGCAGGGAAGAGGGTGTTAGATTTGAGCATGATTTATGTTGGAATATTTTATACAAAATATCCTTTGTTATACTGTTTTTAGACAATTGACAAGTTGGGAAAGCATACAAAAGAATATGTTTCGAAGGTGTTTTATGACAACCCAAACCAATTATTATCCTTCAGATTACAATTCTTTTATATTGTAGTTTATCACATGTGCTACAGTATATTTTCATCAGCCTTGTTACTCCTCGGTGAGATTGTGAACCAGAGGTAAGCATTTCTGCCATTTTTAGCACTGGGGCCATAGGTTCAATTCCAGACCTGGGGTTCAGTCTGCATGGAGTTTGTATGTTCTCCCCGTGTTCTTGTGGGTTTTCTCCAGGTGCTCCGGTTTCCTCCACAGTCCAAAGACATACTGGTACAGTAGGTGTCTTCTGGGAAAACTGTCTCTAGATGAGAGTGACAATACATCTGTGTGTGCCCTGCGATGGACTGGTGTCCCATCCAGATTGTACCCTGCCTCGTACCTCTCGCTTGCTGGGATAGGCTCCAGCTTCACCATGACCAAGAATAGGATAAAATGGCTAGAAAATGGATGGATATTGTTACTACGTATGCATCTAAAATTTATTTACAGAGTTTACATGTCCTTTATAACATACAGTAAGAAGTAGTCAGTAGTAATTTAAAATTCAACGTTTTAATCAGTTGTTGGGAAATATTAGAAAATTAGAAATGCAAGTTTTATTGAGACATGGGCTGTTAATACATATTGTAACATAACTGAAGTGCTGTTAAAATTACATGAATTTAAAATCTAAGTATCAAATATAATATGGCATTTAATTGGATTTTACATTCAGATAACCAAATAAAATGTGAGCAGAATTTAAGGTTTAGGACAATATTTGTATTAAGAAATATCCATAAATATTATCTGTGGAAAGCATAATACTTCTCATAATATTAACAAGCCATGGAAAATATCCATCCTTCTATCCATTTTCCAACTGCTTCATCCAGTTCAGGGAGCTACGGGGAGATGGAGCCCATCCCAGTAAGTACGTGGCGTAAGGCAGAATACACACTGGATGGGACACAAGTCCATTGCAGGGCACAAACAAACACAACCTACCATTGCACATTAACCTACCAGTGCGTCTTTGGATGGTGGGAAGGAACTGGAGCATCCTGTGAGAACCCATGCGAATACGGGAAGAAGTACAAATTCAACGCAGTTAGCACCCCGGGTCTGGAATTTAACCCAGTGCCCCAGCTAACCACTGCACCATAGTGCTGCCCAGGACGGGCGGGTGGTCATATGTGCAACACATGTAGAAAAACAGGGAACGATAGTAGTGAAAGGAGGAAGTAAACACTGTTCAGAATAAGGAAGTAATCAGCCTTTTGGAAAAGTGAGAGGAAGAATATACAGTACAGTGGTCTCCACTGCCAAGGGAGTTCGGATGTACTGTTAGCTAGCTAAGCTAGCCAATATGAGGACAGTGAGAGGTAGTGTGTTTGACTTTTACCAGAGATTGCTTTCCTCTGGTTTACACAATAGCAGTATGGATTTACATGAATCTTTTGAAAACCCCTTACCATTGGGACACAATGTGAATCTCTTCTCCTCCTCTGTTTATTCATATTGTATTTTTTGTCTCCTTTCTGTTTTGTATACAGATATATCATTTTCATTAGTGTGACCTGAGTTTTCCCCGTTGGACATTTTATATAATGTGTTTCTCGGAGAAAGTTTTAATTACAGAAACATGTGCTGAAGAGATTTGTCTCTAAAATCTCTAAAGACCCCCACAATTATTGAAACACCGCAACATGCTTCAGATTGGGTTAGTGTTTTCTTCCTGCTAAGGGACTCTTAGGTTATAAAGGGGCAGAAGGAGAGACTGTAACAGTCTGCAATTACAGTTTAAAAATAATTGTACTCCTCGGGAAAAACAGTACGCAAGTGAATCCTTTGAACATAGGAAGCACAACAAAATCTACAGGTAGTTTTGATTTACACTCTTCAATCTGCATATTTTGTGCCTATATAATATAAACTACTACTTAATTTAGGACAAATCTGTTCTCACTTTAGCATGCCTGGTCTAGCCACTAACATGCAACTCAACAGGGTTTTTAAAATATTTTTGGCACCATATGTTTTATTTGATTAAATTGAAAATAATATCAAAAAGCTGTAAAAGTGTTTAAAACGGTACTGTATGAAAATATCAAAAGCAAACATCAGTGCTAAAAATGTGTAATTAAAAGGCTGTGAAAATAATTTAAAGAAAATGATCAACAAAGTAGTAAACCTTAACATTCACCAAATAAAATGCTTAAACAAAACAGTCGACAACCAATAATAGTAGAAAATAAGCCTAAAAATTGTAATAATATTTACGAGACTTTAAAACAAATGACATTTAAAATGCTCACAGAAAGTAAATGGACTAAAAATAGTTGAGCAATTTACTTGTGGCTTTGGGCACAAGACTTGTATTTTCCACACCATTCAGCAACCACCGCCACTATCAACAGTCACTCCTTTACATTTTACATGAAAATGATAACAACATTTATCTATATATACAAGATATATTCATCTATAAAAACAAGTTACATCAATATAAAAATGTGCATTATTTTTTATTTGGACTTTAACCTCTGGTAGGGAGTGGAGATGTTATGCACCACCACCATGTACTGCACACGCATTCTTGAGGGACAACAAGTGTAATCCGCAAATCTATTCTAATTGTGTATTACTGTATATATAAAATTGTCAGATGAAACCAAAGACTTCATATCAGAAACAAAGACAGCTACTGTATGTTTAGAGACAATAATACTTAATGAACAATCACTCATCAATAGACTATTACAGGTGCATCTATGATTCTCAAGTGCAGAGGAAATAATTCAATCTGATTATTCCCTTCTTCTTTGTCTTGTTTCAGTAAGATTTTATGAGCATCAGATTGTTTTAGATCACTTCAGCTATATTTAAAGTCATTTCAATATTTACGGCCTAACTCTAAGGCCTGCAGTTCACTTGGCACTGTAGCAATGATAAAGTAATGCATTCCTCTTCTGTTACTTTTTCATATACCCAACAGAAAAAAAAATCAAATGACCTTACCAATATTTCCATTTTTAATTTTCTGAACTGAACATGGCATTGGAGTTTATTTTTTTCTAAAGAAAACCTCTAGTTAGAGCACACTTGTCAATTTATTTTAACAAATTCTCCTTGGAGACACCAAAATCTATTAGCCTTAAGGGCCAGATTATCCTGTTAAACTGTTAATTGAATATTTTCATTTTCATGCAAAATCAGCAATTCACTGGATCATTGCTTTTGTGAAATGTCTCACAGGAAATCATCCACAGAACAGTAGATGCCTTTCCCAGGTTTTGTTTAAGCAGAAACTGTTTAATTGATTAAAGGTATCACTCATGGGACTAGTCAATATTAATAAAAAATCTTAAGATACTCCCTTAGAGTTCATGTGAACAAGACTACATCTGCAAAAATCAGCTTGTGTATTATCACAGGGAAAAGAAAATTCACATATTTTCACAATTTCAGCTATTACATTTTTACAATACATCTATTGTTTATAAACCATCAAAAATCAGAAAACAAAACAACAATTTGTTTTTGACTTATTTTTCAAGGATTTTATCATTAGTTATCATAAATATGAATAATATCAATTATATATGAGAAATAGTTGAACTGAAATTATAATATCTTCTATCATTTTTACAGTTTTAGTTCTTCATTCTGAAGCTAATCTGAAATTCAGTTTCCAATTCCAACAAATGCGTTCCTTTCTTTGATTTGAGACTCCACCCAATATATTCATATCATCGGCTTGTTGCTCGTTTCTCTTTTTGATGTTCATTCTCACAAGAATTGTTTGTTTATATGCACAATTTATTTGTACTAATTATATACAGTGAAAGAAAATTGATAGTCCAAAAAAGGATATGCATACAGTAGCTTATTCAGTCATCAATCCATTTATTTTCTAACTGTTTTATATAATAGAGTCATGGGGGAGCCTGAGCCTATTTCAGCAAGAAACGAGCGCAAGGTGAGATACACCCTCACTGACAAAATGCATGTGTTGGAGTTCAGGATTTCTCCTACCTTGACAAGGGCTCAAATATCTACAGTACTGTATGTATGTACAGTAAAACACCCCCAAAACATAATAATAAAACAAAAGTCCCACCTCACAATACACTTGTTTTTTTTAATATGTTCATATTTTTATGCCAAACAAAATTTTACAGTAGGCCTATCCAAAATCCTCATTTTACCATAAGAAATAGTTTGAATTGTCATAGAAATGACTTCAGGCAAGTTTGAGTTTCAGATGACTTTGAATTGTAGTTTTCGACAACTGTTGCCTTTGGATTTTGGATGCCTCACAAACCCCTTGTTTTACAGCCTATGGTGTAATTAAATTTCTTAATAATGCATGCTATAGAAGAATGTGTTAGATTTAACAACTTGTGAAGGTTAATGACCATTTGCTTTGCAATTTTCAGGGAGCTCTCAGACTTTAGCCTACTACTAACTTCCATGTGCATTACTTCCTTTCAACTGCAGGGAATTGGGGGGCAATTGCAATTCAAAATAGCAGAATGTTATTGGAGATTTGCTTTTGTTAAATTTTATTTAAAGAAAACCTCATTCTGTTTCAGGATGTTTTGTTCCTATTTTATCAGGGGTGTGAAAGAATCTGGAGGGAACTGTACATACTGTAGAATTCATCCCACACAGAAACTCTTGGGTGACTCCAATCAGGTGAGCAAAAGAATTGTCGGCTTGAAATATGAAGGGACTGTATTAATGTAACAGCAGGTGGAGCAAAGGTCACAAAGTGTTCTCAACAAAAACAAAAACGAATTTAGTGACAGTATCATCAACAGCTACAAGCCAGCTCCTAAGACTGCCATTATGCCACCCAAAACTATATTATTATCACCACCAAATAAAACACAGTGCTGGAATGTGTGAGAAAACACCTCCCTTTGCCAAAATCCAAGAGGGTTCTGGTAAAGTTGGCTTCAGATTGCATTTACTGTATACAGAGTGGTGATGTTTAGCCAAGATGGTAGCAATGTAAATGTGCCTGCATTGGATACAAGCAGCTCTGTGTAATCTGATGACTATTTTCCATTACACAAAATAGTATTAGCAGCTGTGAAGTGTTGTTGTCAGAAGCCAACTAGGGTGGTCACTTCTGGGTCACTACACATGATTGACAGGTAATGGTGGAGAGACAGGGGCAAAACCCCCTATCAGCTTCAAGTTGTGATGCTCCTACCGGTAACATTTCCGAAGTGCATTCCCTGTCTCATCTTCACTGAGATGTGGCATTGTTTCTGTGTGATTACAACTGGAGAACATGTGTGTCTTTTAATGCTTAAAAGCACTACTTTTTCAAGTGGAAACATCTAAGCAGACAATTATTTTAACATGTGTCATTTCATTCTCAGGAGGTAATGAGGTGTGCAGAATAAGGGTAGGAACTCTCACAGTTTCAACTTGCCTATCACATTCTCTTATTATTCTCAAGATGAAGGATTGCTTGCATTATACAGTATACTGTATTATTGAGTGAAGTGCTACAGAAGTATTATACATACATTGAATGTACTGTATGAAACCATTTTTGTGGTTTTGTTAATACATAATGTTTATTGATGTACTGTACAAGCCATTTTAGATAATAACAACAGTTCAATAATATTTAAGTTCTAGCACATACAGTAGTTGTAGTTCTTCAAATAGATTTTATAGTATTTTGTCAGCGAACAGTACAGTATATCACATTACCAATGAAATACACAAATATAAGCAGATAAATGGAAATGTTACTATGAGGACAGTTTACTCGCCTCATATAATCATTAAAATGCTACAAGGTGCAACTCAATTTTCAATGTTAAAGAGCTTCTTGCTGTGCTTTTATTTATTGGATAACAGCTGTCTCATGCAGTGCCAATTAAATTTAATCACTATAGAGAGAAAAAATAAGTTTCCACTTACTACTAAATTTGACATCACAGTACATTGGATTTTCAAACTTCCTTATACAGTATCTAGAATACAATTGTAATATTTATATATTTTATTATTTTTGTGAGATAAGTATATTAATATCTTCAACCTGAAGAATCCTAAATAATTTTACAGGTAGAGAGACCCATTACATTTGTATCATATACACTGGAGTGTTAAACAAGAGCCCTTTTGCAACTACAGCTCACTATAACTAGATACTTTATTACCCTTATTATACCAAATACTATATTCAGCTAAAGTACAGAATTATTTAAACTTCACAGAGAAATTAAACTAGACCAGACTGTGAAACTGTTATGAAATGAATCTGAATTGTAATGTTCCAGGCCATTAAATAGTGTAAACTCATTAAATAAGTGTAAAGTCGTTTCAATGATGTGGAAATTCATGTTCTTCTTTCCAATATAGTAAAGACTAATATATCAAGAAGCTTTGAATCGCATTTCAAAACTTTACACAAAGGGATTCTTCATATAACAATTACTCAGTGCCAACCAGAACTAAAGGACTATTCTTTAGAAGCAATAATGCCTCACTATATCATCTGGGAGAATACTGACAGTGTGTATTTCCAACATGATTCTAAATAAGCATTTCAAACAATCTAAACTTGAATTTTCTCTGACATGTTTATGCCGCTTTGGCCTGTTTTCAAAGCCAAGAGGGCCTGGCCTATTTGTATGTAAGACATAAGAGAACTGGCTCTGATTTTGAAGACAAATGAACTGCAACTAAATCTACATGACTACAAGAGTCTTCCCATAGCACATATGGAAACCATCTTTGAAACAAACTGCCATGTTTATGTTCTACAAAACAGCAAAGCAAAAATGTTTTAGATGAATCTCTTCACAAGAGGAGTAATGGGGTTCTTTTCTATATTAGAAAAATAGAAGTTCAGATCTAGTGTGTTTAGTTTAGAACCTTCTAACTTGATCACCATGTTATCTCTCTCTATTGTAGTAAAATAAGTATTGCTATTGGTAGCAAGTACTCCTTCCATTTTACACATTTCAATGTGAAACCCCATGAACTACACAAGGCACGAAAAAATGTATTTAAAATACTCATGTAAAAGAAACCATGGTACTGTATATAGCCAAATGTGTCATACTTTTGGTCATATTTTTATAGCATTTGCTGATGACACTGCGGTTAAATCAATTTTGCTTTATACTACATAATATGTAACAACAAAAAACAGTTTAAAAAGCTTTACTTTAACTTTTAAGTATTTTTTATTCATTGAGATTAAAATATTTTAGAAACATATACAAAAATGACATGATATGTATATCTAAAATCTAATTTTAATAAACTGAATAAAGTACTGCATAAGAGAGTAAACGTCTTAGTAAAGATGTTAAACACTTTTTTGTGAATCTGTTAAATGAAATGGTTTATTTTTAATTAACATCAGTACTGCTTACAGTACAAGTTAGAAATACGTGTACATACATGCAAGAATGTTAAGACCTATTAACTTTTTTTAATATTGACTTATCTAACCAGTTTTAATTAAAGATATGAACTTAAAAATATGTAATGCATACGTCTTTATATTGTAGTTCAGCAAATGTTAAATCATTTGAATGGGGTGAATACTTTTGCAGGGCCCTGATCATGTGTATCTCTGTGCACTGTGTGAGTATAAAAATCCAATAATACAATAAAAAGAATATTAAGCTATAGTACAAAACATAAGTAACTTCTGTTGCTCTTTTTATACATGCAGTGCCTTCAATACAATGCTTTTACATCTGGCATAAATATACTGGAGCTACTGCATTTGAGCAAAATGATTTTTATTTACAGTATGCAGTGCCTGTTGGGTTATTTAAAGCCTTTGTTACAGTGGCCCCCTCCCCATGCCAAAGATGTGGAAACATCACTGGGCTCCATTAGAAGGCAGCAAAATCGTTTTTTGCTTGTTCTGCAGTGATAACAACTGGAGCACAATGATTCAGCATTAATTGGAAGGAAACAGGCCCATGACAATCTTCAAACCTGTCACAGTATACTGGTCATTATTACCACTAAATGGACATTTGGGCACCATCGTGAGCAATGCAGTCTTCAAGCTCTGTTATCAAATGGGTTACCTGCAAATGTGCAGGGGCAGAAACCTTAGAAATTAATATGAGTAAATCCTGCTCCTGGAGGACCAGTGTGTATTTCTTCACAGCACTAGTATCCAAAGAGCTGGAAGACGTTGAGCTGATTTAGGTTGTTACCAGCTAACCATTTCAGAGTTAAAATGAAAACCTGCAGACATGCTAGTCCTCTGGGATCAAGACTGCCCACCCCTTCTTTAGGGGCAGGTGGTGTGGTGTACTCACCCAGGTCTTTGATTAGAGAAAGTGCCTCCCAAGAAATTAAAGCTCCTCCACCATCATCCATGGCTCCTTGCCCAACATCCCAGCTGTCCAGATGTCCACTGATTAGCACCACCTAAAAACAGGAGCAAAGTTGTCTAAAATGAGGGGACTTCAATAATGAACTCTGCTAACTTTTAATTGTCCATACCTCAGATACTGTAGGTACCCCACCAGCATAGGTAAATAGAGTTACTCCCTTCCAAAACTGAATCTTATTTTATGGCTGGTATGAACTTGTCCTTCTATGTGGACAATTTATAATATGGGCAACAAAAACAAATACAGTAGATAACCACTTGAGTATGAATTTCTTGTAAAATCAAGGTACCACAAACCTATTACACATACCTTGCCTTTACCTTTTAAATAATATAATCAATTTTACTTATAAAATAATAGTGTATAACATCACACATAACACACAACAATGGCAAACACAACAAATTGGTGGTACCAGATTTATTTATTTTAATACAAGTGTGATAGCAGCAGACTTTAAGTCTATGGAAGCAAGACCAGATTTCAGTGGCACATTAATGAAGTTAGAAAAAAAATGAAATGACTGACTGAATGAAAAGACCTGTTCAAGATACTTTAGCTGCCAGCTCAATCATTCAGGCAGCACCAAGCACAGTAAAATAAGTGCTGATAAACACTCCTAAAAACAGGGTGTCTGCATAATGAGCGTAACTCTTTAAATAATCTAGCTTTGCAGTTATCTGCTAATTTCTAGCATTTATATAAACTATTATAATTAAAACTAATACTTAGTATATACAACACAAAAGAAAAAGGGAAATAACCTTACAATGAAAAAGGAGGAGAGAATGTTATTTAAATTAATATTTGTATATGTTTCATATCCTACATTTAATTTAATTAATAACTTTCCTCTTTATTGCAGCATCTTCCATATTGCATTTGCAACCCATATAATATACAGTACATGTAATGTTTCTTTTTTTCTGCTATCTCTATCTCTCAGTAGAATGCCTATAATTAGATATAAAAGAAATATAAATATCACATTATGAAACTCTAATTACAACATACAGTATACGCCAAAAGACAAAGTCTGTGTCTGTAAAAAAAGAAAGGAAAAATATCTTGCCGTTCTGATTTTCTACAGTAACTGCAATACTGAAATGATTGGGTCATGGGTTAATAATAGGAATAATACCGCAATGGTATGAGTGCTTCTGTATGGAATGTTCCATACAGAATTGTCTGCATTAAGCGGTAAGAATGGAATCTTTTACTTTCTGAAGAAACAAAATCTCACATGAATGTTAAACGCATTGATGACTGGGAAAACAAGTCTTGCCTCCTTTATTTGTATTACTATACAAATGGTTAAAATTCAAAATGTAATTAACTTTCATTTTCCAGTTACAAAAAGAAACATATCTTCCAGCTCTAATGCCAAGTCTTTTAAAGCTTCATGTCAATTTAATTTCATTAATAATTTGGTACTAGTGCTATAAATGAATACTACCAATTTACATAAAATAATTTTCTAAATAACATGGGTTACAGTTACAGGAAGGATAATTACTTAATTGTTGTAATCAATTACTTAAGTATACATTATCCTTCAGAGTGCAAAGTAAATTGTCATTAAACTATCCAATCATATGACATTCTACAGTATATCCATTTATTACTATACTATATATGTTTACTAATTACTATATACTGTATATCTTAAAGGACAGTTTAATTTTTAAGCTTTAAGCAGTAAATGTGCATCAGAAATAGAATTCCTACTGAAACTGTGAAAGTGGTGAAGGTGAATGGGGGCTCTATTTAACACAAATATCCCGACATCACTGACATGGAGCCTGCAGTAGTCAGGAGACAGGAGATTTAATGAAGTGCAGATGCAAGCAAGCACACAGGTGAAAGTGAACTGGTATCACAGATATATCTGAAATATATATTTGTAGGTGTTTTCCACATATACAGATTCAGAAAAAAACATTTAAATAGACATGAAAATAACAAAACTAGTCTTAAAAATTCACTATAGGATTTCTGTATGACTTGCTGTGAAAATGAAAACATTACAAGATAAGTATCAGGTATAACTTCCATGAGAATTAACCCAATCTTGATGTTGCTGTGAGATATTATAATGCTATTAAAAAGCTCACAAAAGTAGTGTAATGTTCTCGGGATATGTGTAACCAAAGTGGTTTAACATGACTTCAGATTAAATACAACTGTCTCCTTAAGTATATACTGTACAGTAGGTCTCGATATGTGAACCCTCATAGCCAAATTCTCGTGTAACAACTCCACCCTTATACTGTACCATTGCATAATGTATTACAGTAGTATCGTTAAAAGGCACAAGTAACCCTCCTTTCTAAGATAATTAATGTACTAATGAATTTGCTTTAAGATAATTTAAGATAATTTAAACATTGATAATCTAAAAGAAACAAAAGTAATTAAAACTTACAATCGGTTAAACAACATGAAAGCCAGGCTTCCAGCCTAGTCATGAAAAGGGCAATAGATCTATCAGTAAGCCTGTAAAGTCGTCATTAGCCTTTCATCCCCATGCAGCTGACAGGACCTGGAGTGCTCATTGCAATATAAAAACATGACCATGTTGAGGTGCAAATGCTGGGTAGTGGGTATTTGGGCAGGCAGCAGGGAGAGGCTCAGTCATTAGCTAGATTAGTCTCACGATCGTTGAGCCACTAATGTGAAAGTTGTGGTTAACAACCTTCAGCTCATTTTCAGCCCGCTGTGCTCTTCTCCCATCCAAGAGCCCGTTGCCCAGAATGAATCGTAAATAAGCAATTTTGCTAATGTTAAATTTGCAGATGTGGAGACCCTATTGCATATTAAATTACAAGCCACAACTCACAGTGATACAAACAAAATCAACCAAGAAGATCAAAAAGCTTTTGAAACAAATCAGTGATACAGAAATAAAGA
This sequence comes from Lepisosteus platostomus, assembly GCF_059453375.1. NCBI lineage: Eukaryota > Metazoa > Chordata > Actinopteri > Semionotiformes > Lepisosteidae > Lepisosteus > Lepisosteus platostomus. The sequence continues at coordinate 38,413,804 of NC_142622.1, read as the reverse complement.
GACACTGATCATGTGAACTTTACTGTTTGATTAAAGTTTATGTCAATTATTAAGAAGAGGAATATGCTCATGCCACCCACACACTATCTCAAAAAGGACACCCTTCTAAATTGAGTGTACAGTGACTTTGAAAGATTTGCACATTTCTGTGTCTGGAATGTGAATCACTGTTCATACATCTACAATATCTTAGTCAGCATACAAAACAAGCCTATTTGGATAAGTGGCACATACTGTACTATAAGGACCCTTTACAGAAAAAAAGGCTTAAACCCTAATATCTTTAGACTTTAGAACTTAAATCTCTATGAAAAACACCGCTGATATCTGGCAATGTGGCACAAAAGTTTGATGATCAGAAAAGATAAAAATTAAATTCACTGGTCTAAAACCCTGATGAAAGTCCAACACAACACATCACCCAGTAAGTACCGCCCCAGATGTCAAGCAAAGATAATGACAGCATCTTGTTATGGGAATGATTCTCATCAGAAAGGAATGGGCAGACTGGGACTGACTGAAATAAATGGATAGCACAAAGTACAGATAAACCTTAGATATAAACATGCATATAGTGTCTGCATAAAGTGGTAAGATTAGAAAGAATAGAGTGATTTCCCTTCAAGTCTTGAATCTATTAAAAATGGTCTGGCTTGATGATGGCAGACTATTAACTATTCTTAATTAACATGTCAGAAGTGCAACACTTTTGTGAGAAAGAATAAGCAAAATTATACCATCACACTATTCACAGCTGTTAGATACAGTACTTATTAGAAAGTATTACTAGCAATAATTCCTGCTAAGGATGTTTCTGTTATGTAATGATTCCAGAATACTTCTGAAATTAGTCATTTTCACTGTGTCCATATAAATGTCTGGCTATAATTCATCCTCCTTGTAACAGTGTTTAGTTTGCTTATTATAGTTTTTTGTGTAATGATGTAAACAAAAAATAATTTCAATGTACATTGTCCATTTGAAAAAAAATATAATTACCTGTAATTTATCTAAATGTGATCCCAATTATTGGCAGGGGTTTTATGGAAAACACTGTATATTATGGATATATTAAAACACTCGAGCAGGAGGAAACAATATGAAACAAGCTCATGGATCTTGTATGAGCCTATTAAAGACCTCAACTCACAGTAGTTTTAAATCCAAGCACTAAGATAAATTCTGTAAAGTACTATATTGAAAAAAATCTATAATGCAGTCAGTAAGAAATCTACCAACATCATTTAGAGCTAGTGTAGCTCAACTGCTATACTGTAGGCTCACTGACTCGCTGACTCTACATTAAGAGTTCATACCACAAAATCAAAATGTTATATAAATGGTCTCAGGAAACCTCTGAATGTGCTCTGAAAATAAAAATAGAAATCTACATCTGTTAACATGCAGAAATCATCAAGTAATGATGTAATAGCTACAGATAAAGCAGAGGCTTTTCCATGGAGAAAATAGCAAATGCTACCTACTGTATAATCCAGTAGAGGTTACTGTAAGGTACTGTAGCTTCCCCACTCCCTACAATAAACCGATTATGGAAGCTTGTCAATTACTGTCTTTTAGAAAGGTTTATTTTACACATTGCTGTTAATGTAGAGATTATTATGATCTGGTTAGCAAATTCGCTTATTCAGGATGACCTACCAAATATACATAATCCATAAAGTCAAAAATAAATTATTCACATACAGCAGAAAATAATAAAAATAACTAGAAAAAAAACTAAAAAGTAAGGTAGCACATGCTCTTTAAGTGTATGTATTTTAAAAAAGTCCATGGAGCAGTAAACAACATGTGGGTAGTAGAATTCACTGAATAACTGTAAAGGACAGTCAAAAAACCAAAGTGCAGTAACAGTGGTAAGAGTTCATAGTAGTGTGAGACACATCATAAAAGCTGACTATACACAAGAGTCTTGAAGGAGACGCTGAAAGGTGGTTTACACAATTTTGATTTCAATGGATGGTTCACTGCACCACTGCGTATCCAGGCCTTGGAACTGGAGAAGTAAAGAGGAGGAACAGACAGCCTGGTGGAGTAGGAGTGGGAAAAGTCAATGGTATACGGAGAGATAAAGGATTGGACACGGACTGGCGCATATTGGTTAAGACAGTGGTAAGCAAAAATGAGTGTTTTGAAATAGATATGTTCAGCAAAAATAAACCGATGGAAGAACTGGAGTAATAGTGTGGCATCAGAGTAACGACAGAAAATGTCAGGCCAGGGGAGGGGAAGAACTAGGAAGGAAAATGGTGGGATAAATGAAGGTCTTCTGAATGAAGACAATATTAAAAAAATATTATCTTCTGTATATGTTAAGATGGTAAAAGGCTTTTTTTACTAATACATTTGTTACCTACAGTATAAGAAGTAACCTTTGGTACTGAAACACACCGACATGAGGAAGGATTACAAGAAAATCTCTGTGGAGTAGTTTGGCCTTTTCTTTAATCAAAAGTAAAAAATGTTACCATTTTACACTTCTCTTCAGTTTTCATCAGCTCTGTACAGTATCTTTTGTTATTTTTGTAGGTTATTTACAGTAATAGAGATAGGATATTGAATGTGTGCACTGCACTTTTGGGGGGTTTTGAGTATGATTTCAGTGATGGAAAAAGGAATGATTGCATCACCCTCATTTGGGCAGTTACTTACTGATAGCTCAAGGCTTTGCCAGATAGTGTGGTAATCCATTTCCAGGAGTAGCATGAGGAGTGGAATGTTTAGATTTTGTTGAGGGCACTAAAAATACTGCATGATGAATAATATCATAAGACAAAAGCAGGATAGACAGGACCATCTGAGATCAGAGTGGAAAAGAGGATAAATACAATTTCCAAGATGACTCTTACAGATAGTACAGGGGTAGAAAATGTGTAACAAGTCTTATGTTATGATTCCTTGTTGACACTTCTGAAGTTCCCTCAAAAAGTCAGCTTCAACCCACTATCTAATCACAGGATTACATTAATAGGTAAGTGTATGCCAATAACTACCAGAACGACTAAATCAAACATCTTTTCAAAGTATTATTTTGTAGCTGTATTTTTCAGTTGTGGGTGTTCAACAACCAACAACAATGAATGACCATTTCCACTTCCTCAATTACTAACACTGTGGCTGTGTTGTGTGTGTTAAGCTGCTGTTCCACTGCAATTTCCCTCACGGGATCAATAAAGTATCTATCTATCTAACAATATGTAAAGATGTCCAATGTTTATATAGTGATATAAATCAGTATTGTACTGAAATTTGGTATTTAAATGACTACGTTTTATAGCAACTTTACAATTGTTTATTACATTTATCTAGATGTTCCTTGTGATTCACAAATCAGATTAAAGGGGTCAATTAGAGACATAAAGTTGTTAATCTCAAATTAATGTCACCAACATGTAAAAGAGATTTAGTTTAAAACACATCTCTGCACACTGGTAGTCCCATGATACTGTACAACACCAGAAAACAATGGGTATAATTTTTCACATCATATGGGAAAAGCAAACAAAGCATTGCTATTGTCAGAGCTCAAGATTGTGTGTAATCACATACATTGCAATTAATGTTTTTTTTAATTTTTTAATGTGTCACAAAACTGTAGTGATTTACCAGTGTAGTGATCTGATTGTCAATTAAATTGGATAGTTTTCAGAATGTCTTACTTCAAGACTTTAAGTAGATCATTCTACTATGACTAAAAATATATATCACTGAGAGGAATATTCACTTGAAAGGCTCAAACAGACAATGGTAGGATTTGGGAAAACATGAGGGCTTGTTAATCAATACTTCAAATCAACAATTTTCTCGTGTACGATATTTTATGCACTGCTTCAATCAGAAGTCAAAGAGGTGATAACGTGGAAACAAGATTTTAACACTGACATTGATAGCACAGCATTTAGAAATGATCAATCAGTCAGTGGCTTGAACCTATCCACTTTGATCCCCAAATGTGGTCCTGTAAACCTTCCCAACTGCTTATTATGCTTATTGACCACAGGACAATTACTGCTTGTGTATAAAGAGGATCGTTACAAAAGGATACCAGTATACTTGTCTGTGGGGAAGTGACACCAATTAACTCTAAGAAATCCAATGTTCCCAATAGGATTTAAAACCGTTGAAATGATAATATTCTGTTTTATTTTAACTGACACTTTTGGAAAGCTCAAAATCACTCAATTTAAGACGATATAAAGTTACAAAGAAATAATTGTTAGTATAAATCGGACATTGAGAAGTTTAAGGTTCTTTTCAATAATTAATGTACATATTTTACATATTTTGAATGAGATTATGCTTGTTATCTTTACCAAAATGAATGTCTGCCACCACATTTTCCAACCCATCAGACATATGTTTGTCACAAACACTTGGTTAATGAAGCTTTCAGTTGTAATTTTATTTGCTCTTATTTATGGACCTTATTTTCATCTGATGTTTGTGAAGTGGGCAAAACCCACTTTCACATGGTAATTTACATATGCAACAAAATTCCTTAAGCTTTGATAATTGCTTCCTGTCACTCTGAGGAAAGAGGAATGGCATTCTTACTCAAAAACTTAAATCACCACTTGAAAGCCCCAGAGTTGTTTTATTTATATGCTTTCAGAAAAAAATGTTAAAGTAAAAAAAAAAAAAACATTAGATGGGCCAATTCAAATATTATTTCCAAGCACTTTCCAGTGCTTGTTTTTTTATTGCCACAAAAATAAATTATTCCAAAAATGGGAAAAAAGACATACAGAGCTCAACATTTCTTCAAAAAGTGGCCTATCTCTTATAGCCATCTACTTACCACAAATAGGTCTATGCTAATACACGTCATGCTGGCTGGCACTGTAGCTTCCTATATTATAGACATGTGGTTTTTCTGTCACACAAGAAACCAGAGACGCTATTCAAAAAATATAGAGAAGAGAGCAGCAGAGAGATGCAGACTGACTGACTTTGACTTTGAATCTAATTTTGAAACAACTGACTTTGCAAAAAATATTAATACTAATTTTACAGTTCGTATGTTTTTTTTTTTACTTTATCTGATGCACAATTGGTGTTGTCCATCATTTTAATGTTATCTATTAACTGAAGAGTGAATGCTTTTCAGTTAATGGATATTATTAAAATGACAGACTTACAGACTTGCTTTCTATGTAAATATAGAATTTGAACAGCATACAGCAAGGTGTTCCTATTTTACAAACTGTTTTCTAGTCCACCATGAAAATGAACAAAAACCTAGGGCTTACTCTGGGTATAAGACAAAGCAAATTTCAGTGGGTAACGTTGCATTTGTGAAAAGAACGTCATTCTCTTAGGATTCGATATAATGTCCCATCTTATTTTTCTTTCACTGATTTTTCTCTCTCCAATTCTGTCTTCAATAGCACAATTCAATTTTTAGTTGGCAACATTCTTGCAAGATTTATTATTACTACTACTATTGGGCTTTTTAGAATTTTAGAGAAATTTAATTTGTCTAGACAGTCATTGGCATGACTGCTGATGTCTCTCTCAGTACAATTTTTGGCTTTTCTTCTATTCTATACCTGTATTTGCCTCTACAAAATCCCGACATTACCACTTTTTGTGCCTTTTTACAGTTTCTGTGAAAAGCCATGCTTTGATGCTAATTTTTTTTATTGTTTTTTTTAATATTACCTATTTAGTATGCCTCAATTCAACCTACAGTAACATTCAAATATTCAGTCTCTTACTCTTATTTTAATTAAGAAATCTTACAAAATTAAAATGTGCAGCAATCACAAGAATATTGTTTATTCATTAGGTTTCTCACACACACCACCTTCATCTATTATAACTAAGTTGTATTTCCAAGTAAGAGCATTTACAGTACATTTAGCAATACTTCAGTAATTGAACAAAACTAAAACCACCCAGTTTTCCATTTGTGTCTGTCCATGTTTGTCATATAAGAGTCTGAAAACTGTAAGAAGTAACAAATTTAAGATTTTGTCTCCCTCATCTAAATTCTTTTGAATTTGAAGAACATATTTTGCCATGTGTCTTTGTCTAAATTTACTCCTAGTACTGGTACAAACAAAGATGACACCAAACGTGTTAGATTATGTTTATTTAGAATTACGACATGCATGCTTTGTCTGAAATATTAAGGCTTTCAAACTGACCCAAGGAAAGCAGTAATCACTTTTTATTTTAATATTTCCCAAGAAATAATGAATGGCACAGTATACATTTTCTGATGCCTAGTATTAAATGATGGCTGACTCAGAAACATAACACACAACTTAAAGGCAAACAGATGCAGGAGCCATGAGGTGGTAACTAGCAAACTCCATCTTATAAAATAGAAAAAAGGCAAAAAACTTTTCCAAAGCCTCAAAACTAAAAGGCTGTGAAACCCCCCACCCCACTATCACCACCACTTCATCCCCTTTCACAAGCCCTACCTTTAATCGTGCCTACAAGGTTATTTCATCCAGATCATAATCTTTTTTCAGCTCCTTCCTCTGGGATAACACTTTAAATCGATCTTTTCAAGAACCACCCGCTTCAACCTCATCTTCTTTCCCACTGCCATACGAAGTTTCGACTCTCTGCCTTCAGCTACTGTATTTAGCCTCTCCTGAGCTTCTCTTTTACAATCCTGTTTGCCGAATGTAAGGTTAATGTTTGCGTGCAGTATGCATGTGATTGTGTTTTGCCTGTCTCTTCATTTCAATTTGTATTTGCTTTTTAATTTAGTGTTGAATGTCTGCTTCTGCAGTCTGCTCTTGCTGTACCGAAAGCAAACTGCACCAACAATTGTTGTGTGGCAAAAAATAATAATTTAATTCAATTAAATCAAAATATTTTCTGAACAAGCAACAACATTAAAGGATATAAACAGAGTATATGATTCGCCGTGTTTTGATATTAAGAAATCATTTGGTCAAGTTCCTCATTACAGATTAATTATTAAACTGTGGATGGCATAAATTCAAGGTATGCATCTTCATAAAAATCAGTACAAATAAGAGGTGAACTGTAATTTGTGGAGAACCACAGGATTGTGTATTACGATCTACCTATTAGTCAAATTTGCAGATAATACCAAAGAAGGAAGATACCACTTTGTAGATGCTGTGAAGAAAATTCAAAAACAGTTGCACAAAATTCAGACACCTGTAAGATGATGTGCATATTTATTATGTAGATATACTGTACATGCAGAGTGTTGAAAGAAAACTGCAAATCCTGCAAATGTAGAATTAAACAGGGATGCTATTTCAAAGCTATATAATAAACTATTAAGGTCTTACTTAGAATATCATGTAAAATATTGTTCATTTTGATCATCATTTTACAAATTAAATATTGCTGTTCTGGAATCACTTCAAAGAATGACCTGATACATAAATAAAGGAAAGTCCTATTCTGAGGAGAAAAGAAAGTGATAATCTGTTGTCTTGATTAGAGAAAGCTGCCATTGGATCTGATTTGAATATTTTAAAATTTGGAAGTTATTAACAAAGTAATTAGAGTACTTCAGGATAAAAAGAAAAACACTAACCAGAAGATACAAGGGTTAGCTATGATTTTAAACTGCATTTAAAATAGAGTTCTGGAATCACATTCTCGCACAGAGCATTTTAGGCATCCTTAGTTACCCAACCTCGTTGTCGACAACCTTGTTTTGTTCATGCAACAGCTGAATGAGATCCTTGGCAACAAATTACAACTAGCAATAGATGAGCTACCTGAACCAAATAGCTACTGAACCTCTGTAGTCACATTTCTTATTATCATAACTTAGCATGGTACAAGAGCTTTTCTTCCCATGTTAATTAAAAAAATTATAATAAACATATTTTCATGTAAGAGAATTCTGCTCATATTGCCATATCATCCTTGAAAACACTGAACATGTTTGGAAAGCAAAGGCTATAATTCTTGTATTTATGCCAAGGTTTTATCTGCAACACCACTGCAGAAAATAACAATATACAGTATACTGTGCATGTCCTGCGTTGTGTGAAAGGTCATTTTTTGTTTTATTTCCCACACAATTCTTATAATCTTTTTTGGCTGGAGCATTTTCCATTTTAAATTTGTTTTAATTTTATTTCTTTTCATTTTCAGTGAACATGAAAGGTGAGGATTATTTGTAAGGGACACACATTCCCCAGATATGAAGGCCATATCTGTATTGTGCTTAGCTGAGCAGCGAACTGTAAAACCCAACGATGTGATGCAAAGACAGAAAAATATGGCTCAGGATGTACAGTACCTGAGCAGTTGATGAGCTCAAAGGGTTCTACACTTTATGCAGTTACTGACTCAATAAGAGTATGAAACTAAATACTGAATTTACATTCTGAATGTAAAGGTGTCAATAGTTCTTGTCATTTGAAATCACAACTTTTATTTAAAAAATAATAATAATTTTGTTCCAGTATGAATGTATGTAAAAAAGTATGTATTGAATTACCAAGAAATAAAATATACTGTACATTGTATTGTATTAAACAGTGTGCAAAAACTTAACTTAACAAGACACATAATAAGTTAAAAGACCTCTGCTTGTGTGATTTACGTGATTTCACAAAACATCCATGTAAAGAAACGGAATATATGTAAGGTCTCTCAGTCAATTATTGAATTTCAAGCACAGCTTCAATCATGAAGACAATGGAGGCTTTCAAACAATTCAGGAATAAAGTTGTATAAAGGCATAAGAGAAGTGTATGTATACATTTCAGAGACCTTTAGTATCCTCTTGAGCACAGTGAAGTCACTCATTAAGAAGTGGAAGGACCCTGACACTACAGGCTGTCCCTCCAAACCAAAAAGCCAAGCAATGAGGAAACTGGTTCAGGATGCCACCCCTAGACAAAGGAAGAATTTTAAAGAGTTAGAGTTCCATTAGAAGTGGCAAAGTACTGGCAAATCCTAGAGCAAAACCTAGAGCAGTCAAAATCCTGACTTGAATCCGTGGAAACACTCACAAACTTCTGTCTATAAGCAATCCCCATCAATATATGAGATCTTGAGAAAATACTCAAAAAAACAATGAGCGAAAAGTGCACCAAGCCAGTGTACAGCCAGAGACGTACCAAAAAACATTTGTGTCTGTAATTTCTCTCAAAGGTGCTTCCAACAATAATTCAACTCACAGATCTGAATACTTTCTGTACACAATACACACCGGATTCCTGTTTTTTTCTGTAAAATTTCAACTTACATTTTTTGTAACCAAACCAGCCCTTAGAATTCTTAAGTGTAAGTATTCAGGTTTGAAATGAAATATTACATTTAAAAAATGTTGGATGATTTTAAAGTTTCACAAAATGTGAAGGCACTGTATCAACTGCTAGTACAATCCAGGGATGGGACATTATCAGAAAAACCACTGTGTTCATCAAGCCTCTGTTCCGTCTATTTTATCTAAGCGAGAGGAGGCAGCAATCCAATGAAGTTTTTCTTTTTTATTGTTCACCTTGACTGGAAGCCAGTCTGACATCACAATATGAATGTAAGTATTCTTGTGCATCTGTAGATTCATGATCGAGATAATGAGTCTGTAGGTCCTGTAGAACAAAGGACAGCATTGATTCATGCCACAAGGAGAGAATCACACCCCCTTTTATTTTTACTAGTATAGTTTTCTTTGCTTTTCACCAAAAACTATTAATGCTTTTTATTACTACTAAGGATTCAAAGGATTTGCCTCAAAGGACTACAGATTGCTGGTGATATGCAATTTATATTTATTTCCATCTATCTAAGCCTCTTTTAATGGCTGACTGACAACACTTCCAAAGCACCACACACCACACAGGACTTTTTTCAACATTTTTGCTCACAGTTTTATATAGCTCTGTCAAGTGGAACACTTTAACACTCCTGATTATTTCCACCGTGTCTGATAACGCCTGCCAGAATTTCTTTCTGTACATAGTGCACGTGCATATTATGCAAAAAGTACATGTGCTTTCCTAATAAAGTCAATAGGCTGTCTGGCCTAAATATTTATTAGACTGCTGGATACATTAAACATCCTTCTTAACTCTAACATCTGGTTTTCCCAAAAAATGTTATTCCTTTTTTGCATTTCAACAGATTTTGAAAAAAACACAGAAAATCAAGCTGATGTTTTGGTGCAATACTCTGAAAACATTATTGTAATAAATCAGTTTTATAATTTTTTAGATCCAAAAACATTTAAAGGAGTGTTTTATACATAACATTTTCACTTATTACATTTATTCTATGTGACGGCTGGATATTCTTTAATGTTTATATTACAATAGTTTGTATATATAATAAATGAAATGCATACATTTTGTATTTAACCAAGTCAAATACATTCATGTCCAATTTGTCATGAACAGAAATCTGTACACATTATACTGTTTTCCACTGAAGTCTCCTTGCCTCCCACCACTGGGCATCAAATCATTCATACATAATCAAGAAGCTGCTTACTCCTGGATATGAGTCACAGTAACATGGAACTTATCTCAAACTCATAGGGAGTAAAGTAGGACTAAACTGTTAAAGTAACTGTTTGTGTCAAGGTATAGGTACTGTAATTTTGATGCACTACTGCTAGGGCATAAGAGAAAACCACTGTTTTCCAGACTAATCACAGGAAAAACTGCCACATCAAGGCACTGTTGATATTTATTTTCAACTACACATTTGTTGTTGTTGCATTAAGTACAATAGGTAGACACGAAGGAAACAATATACTGAATTACACTGACAGATCTGGTCTATTATATTCAAAGAACTGGAGTGTACTGTATAAATTGTTCTTGTGAACAGCTCCTGGAAAGTGTAACTGATTTTTTATTTTATTTTCAACAGCATAATGTACAGGAACACAAATAAAGACAAGTACAAAATCACAGAAGCATAAATAATAATTATTCAAGAAAAGAAACATTTTAGATAATTATATATTGCAGAGCTTGGAAAATAATGTTTCTGGCTGCAAAATGTAACGACAGATTTTAAATGTTTTTTAAACAGGGTTTTTTTTACGCTGAGAGATGTACCCAAAGCTGTTTCAGACTGAAACAGTATCTAAACCTTTCTTAAATTCCACAGTTACACATGCGCATGCTACTGTGGATGGGAATTCCAATGAAACAGTTGATTTGTTGAAGACTGATACAGTATGTAACAGTTCCACTCACATGGCCTTAACAAGAATATACAGCTTCCCATTTTTCCCTACCACATGTTCTGGACTTTTCTTACCATACTCTTGTGGAGCCATATGTCTTATGCTCTCTGTTTATATAAGTGCATGAAAGCTCTCCCAATGGCTATGCAGGTCTTATAGTGAAAGGCATTCGGAATTGTCAGTCACCACCCAAAAAAAAAGCACAGCACGTTTTATGTCATAAAGAGGTTTAATGAAAATCTAGAGAATAATGGTGTATTATTTCTATTATATTATTTCAATGACACAATGAATAATAACTAATTTGAAATATAAAAAGAGGATATGAAATATTCCAAAATGCTTGACATAACATTCAAAACAATTTTACAGTAAACATACTTAACATCAATTCCTGTTGAAATAATTTAAGTAAGGCATTCCTCACAGCAGTTGTGTTCCATAATCATCTTATCCGTAAGTTCTAGTATGGCTGATGAAACCAATCTACTGTAGCAGAGATGGGCTCTGCTGCAGTCTGAGCACGTGTACAGTACTGTATATGAGCATGCTGTAGTTTCAGCATGAGTATGTGCATAGCATGACTGGTTCTCAGTTGTTGAGCTGGTCCAGAACAATGCTGTTTCACCTGTTTCTTACCTCTAGATCTACTGCTGTCACTGTATACTGGATTTCTTTGTACAGTAAGTGCTGGGTTGGTTGCAGAAAGGTCTTCCTTCATATAAGGAAGTCTTGGGCAATAGTCTCCCACAAGGTGGAGTCAATGTTTCACATCTTCACATTCACCTTTAAAATAGCTTTGAGATGCTTTCTCTACCCTTCTGAGCTCAGAGACAAAGTCTGGAGCTGGACATCTCAAGGAAAGAGTCGATTTCAGATGACCGTTGACTTGATGCCAATTGTGATGACTTGTAGAGGACACTATTATTAGTTTGTTTGTCTTCTGGTTGGATTCAGGCAATATGGATTATAATTCTACAGCATCTGGAGGTGTCGCCTGTATCTCACTGTGTTGTCCAAATCTCAGCTCCAAAGAGTGGGGAGGGATCATCAGTTTCTGAGGTGATATAGTCACCAATAATTGTATTTTATGAAAACCCACTCAACTCTTATTTTTGCCCTTTCACACATTACAATGGCTCTTCTGATTAGTGAAGTGACTACCACTGCTTTATCAAAAACACTGCTGCATTCAAAGCACCTTGGCTTTATATGAAAGTGGACTAATTCAGGACTTCTATCCATAAGAGTGTTCAGATTGAGCAATCAGGTTTTAAAATATTTGTTTTAAAAATGTTTACAAATGGCAGCATGGTGGCACAATGGTTAGCATTGCTGGCTCTCAGCACTGAGCCCAGGGTTCATTTCCAGAGCTGATGTGCTACAGTATCTGTGTAGAGGTTGTACAGTATGTTCAGCCTGTGCTTGTGTTAGTTTTCGATAGTTGCTCCAGTTTCATCTCACAGTCCAAAGACATACTGGTAGGTTAACTGGCTTCTGGGAAAACTGACCCTGATGTGAGTGTGTGCATGTCTGTGTATGACCTGCAGTGGACTGGCATCTCATCCAGGGTGTACCCCTCCTCACAACCATTGCTTGTCAAGATAGGCTCCAGCTGCCCCATGACCCTGAATTGGATGAAGCACTTAGAAAATGGATGGATGTTTACACACCACTGGTAATTCAACGAGATGGGACATCATTGGAAGCTGCAAATGTTTTTGCAGGCGCTATATATGATCATATTTAATTTCTTCCCCCTGTACTCTCTGCCTCTGGTCTCTTGATGCTTGTTTAAAAGAACCAGCAGTGGACTATGTTACCAATTAGCAACTGGCTCATCTCAGATTTTCATAAAACCTTTGTGTCTCAATTGAGTCTGAAAGTTATCCTTAGCCTTCCAAATGTACACACAATCCAACCTGTAGGTTCGTTGAGTAAATGAGGTAAATTAGAAGCATAACACCTTTTATACTTTTCTGTACAAATGCACACTAATCTTTTGTATAAGTGAATGATTTAAAGTATTTTTCTCCTCCTGCTAGGAGTTAGGTAAAATCTCCATAATTGGAGATGTGAATGGCCCCATAATTTAAAATACCAATTTAAATAAAGAAATACATACCATGTCATTAGCGCTGGAAATGCAGATCAGCTCTTTCACTCTTTTTTCTTGTAAAATAGTACATGGGAAATACAAATAATGAAGCTAATCACAGAAAAATGCCTATTAAATGCAATCAGCCTTTTAAAAATGGTACTGTATGCTTGTGGAACAGAGATTGTGAGATAGTGTAGCCATGGCTTCTGAACAGTCTAATGTGAACAAGATAATATACATATACTGCATGGAAATAAATGACAGCAAACATACAGGACACTTGAGCTTCCCTATTTTCTCTCTATATACTGTATGTACTTTACTGGATCTACAGGATTCTGACAGACTCTAGACGGTGTGTCTCTCTAGTTGCAGAGAATACCAGAAGAACAAAATAATATAAGCAAGGATAAGAAGAAGAGGATGACAGTAGACACATAATGTGGTTGGGAAGAAGTTATTGATCCAAGCAGCTCATCAAAGATGTTTATAGAAAGACCCCAGGTCATTAACATCCACAACATGGATTTGTAGTTAACCAGATATTAATGCAAGTGACTGTATTATCAATAGAATATTGATACCATTTAATTTTTTTCTTCCTTACTTCAAAGTTAAAAACATATTGTAAAGCAGATTATATTGTTTAATCCACATTGAAACAGGGAGAACATACAAACTCCACATAGATAGCACGCCAGGTCTGGAATTGGACCCAGGGCCCAAATAATGCTAACCACTGCGCCACCATGCCACCCACGCTAGATATCATTAATGGAATTTTAAAAAACTGTATGAAGAATGCAATTAGCAACAGTTCTGCTAAATTATCCAAATTATCAAAGCACAGGGAAGTAATTTTCTTTTCCCCCCAAAAAAAATGCATGCCTAGTTAACATTGTTCTATTCTTGATTGCCTGTTTATTGAAAATTTGATATAACCATCTGAAACTTTTGCTTTTTTCCATTATTTTAAGTGGATATAATGAATGGCTCAAATGAATTCAGTATGTTAGACTTTAATTTGCCACAGACTGTTTTACAGATACTGTAATGTGCTGTAGTTTTGGATATTTTTTTAAAGCCACCTTAGACGAGTAACATTGGGGAGATGGTTTCACCTTTTAATACTTTGAAGTCTTTTTAGAAAAGCTGCTAGACAATAAATGAACTCATGACATATGTTTGGCTTAGATATGACTGCTGTTGTGGATAGATTTGAGAGGCTTAAGAGCTACAGAGCAATTGAGTAGAGAATTGCCTCCTCATCTGTCCATTCCTCCACCCACCAAGCTATCAAAGCAGTTAATGTTTCCAGTCTCATGACTGAAGATCATTCTTGTATCAGCTGGTCAAAATGTCATTTTATAATTAGAAGAAAAAACCTGTATCAAACTCAATTTACTTTACTGTATGTTTGTGTTTAGTTAAAATTAAAGGTTCCATTTACACTGGGATCTAATACTTTTCAAGAATTATTCTCTAAGCATTGAGCTTAGTCCAGTAATTTTTTCCATTTTTGTATTCCACAAGAAATTAAGTTTGTGATGTTCAATAATGCCTATGCTAAGATACTAATCTATTTGCTTAGGAATGTCATTTACAGTATAAGTGATTAAATATTTGTCATCAAATGCCCATGAAAAGCAGTATCAGACTATGAAAGAAGAAAGTACACCTTTATATGCACAGATCATGAATAAGACATTCTCTGCACTTTGGATCCAGGAGAATTGTTTTTTAAATAAACAAATGTGACCCATAAGATTAATATCCCCATTCACGCAAACTTCAAACTAAAATATTGTCAATAGCTTAAAAATATTAAAGAGATATGCTTTACTGTACACCCACATTATAGTTCTTCATAGATTTTTGCTTCATACAATGCAAGTGAATTGCAGCACTTTAGGTTTTTCTAAAACAAAATTAAGAACAAATAAGGATTCTAAAAGTTATATAATATCTCAAGCACAAAAGCACATCTCAATCAGGAAAATGAAGTCTAAAAAATATTTTATTTTATATTTTAAGTATTGAAGATGTAGCTTAGGCTGTTTTTTGAAGGGGGCAGGTTACATGTTAAATACACACCATGAATGATTTAACCTTTCTGGCTATTCTACAGTAAATTCAATAACATTAAAAAAGCACCATGTTTCCCCCTAACTCTTAAAACATTAACTTGTATGATTTGATGAAAGCTTATGATAAATCTGATGATGAAAAGGTAAGAAATCACGTCGCACACTGTCTTACTTCATGAGTAGGATAATCATGATAAAGAGTGAGACAGAAAATGTACTGTATAGTAATAAAATCTACAATTGTAGGTTTGCAAGCACAAATAGCTAAACAGATTTAATAACAATTTATGCACAGCTCATTAAAGAGTAAACTTGGAATCCTGATGCCAGGGTATGCTGGTTCCACTAATCCATCACTACTAGATTCCACCAAAAAACTACCAGCCGGCAGGAGCTAAAAGTAGTAGCCACAAATGGGCAACCAGAAGACTGTAAAACTCAATAATTGTTTATTCCAGGTACCCATATAATGGAAAATTCAGAACTGGGCTGTTCAACAGCAGTGTAAACATCAACATCATATGATGACTGGATGTTGGAAAAGATTGTTTTCTGATAAATCCTAATTCTGTGTTGAATCTTGCAGTAGAAAATAATGTTCACTGAGATCTCTGAAATAGAACAGTGTTGTTTTGGTGGAAGTAACATAAAACTATGGGAGGCTGTTAATGATAATCGTACTGTGCACTATTACACTGATAACATTTTTAGACTGGTGCTCTACAGTTTGCTACAGCTACACCAGTATCAGCATAACCATTTATGAGCACAGCATACCTCATTCCCACACAGCAAGAATTTTCACTCAGGGCATTCGGTTTCAGTCCAGAATCAATGTCATGCTGTATCAATCAGAATCAATTTATAATGCCTTAGCGAGTACCTTGGTTACAAAGAATGAATCAATGTCATAGCCAAAACCTACATTATAAAGTTAATGTAACTTTATGTCACTTAATGTCTGTCTTGAATGGCTGTGTTTCTGAAGTATTTCAGTGTGCAATAATTACAGGTTTGAATTTTGACACAACAGAAAATGAAATTTACACAAAATATTATTGTTGTTTCATGATGACCATTTTTAAACCCCAAATCTCATAAAACATCCTAATTTCACATCAATGAGTGCTGATAAGAGTCATCTACCATATGTTTCTACAGCCGAAAAAACATACGGACCTCAGTAATTTTGTTTACAAGGTTTTACAACAAGTGCAAAGCTGTAGACCAAATATAATCACCCATTTGTTTTTTTGCCCTGAGTCCTATTCAAAACTTTACCAGCTCCTCTTACAAAATGTGTACTGTAATCAAAAAGAATGAAGTCTCTTCCTCACAAATTATAAGTTGCAGAATTCAACTAAATGCATAGTTCAATGAAATGCCTGTTTTGGCATCTTTTCATGGAAACTCCTGGTTTGCTTTTCAACTAAAAACAACTTGGTTGGTGGCAACGGTATAATTTCTCGCAGATGCTGGGTTTAAGTTGTAAATATTTTGATATTTACTATACTTACTAGAGCCTTGGGAACAGAGGTGTTCTGATGAAAATTTTAAAATAACTTTAAGGCCAAGTTGTAAAACAGGTAGCTTCTATGTTGGTTACCACTTCAGATTATGAGAGAATCTAAAATGTAGCCCTGAGTTAAGTGACTGTTTGTATGAAAGATAGAGAAGCTTTTTTCCCCTCACAGTAGCCTTTTAAATATTCATTCATAAACTCCTGGAACGGTTTACCGCATCAAACATAGCTTTCAGCAGAAAAACAGCACTTTACTTTTAATTTAGGCTCAGCAGCTGCTCCCATTGCCTTTTAAAAAGCACTATTCACAGCTAACATATAAATGCCATGTTTTATTTTTTTTATTTTTGTTTTTGTGCTGACAAGTGATAAGAAAATATTATGAGGACATTATACTGAAAAGCCTGCTATGCATTTGATCACAATTTACAGGAAAAACTTTGAAATAAAGAGAAAATAAATGTAAATGTTTAAGATGTTTAACTTTCTGCCCTTACAGGTTTGTGCGTACAGTACAAGCACAGATAGAAGTACCACATTAACAATGAAAGTGCATGAAAATGTCAGAATGCTACAATTGAAATGCTTTGTTTTAACTTTTTTTAGATTTTTAGATTCTAAAAGCGATTTTTTTTTGGACCTCAGTGACTAAAACCGGAAATGGTCCAAAACAAAAGTTGAAAAAATGTGTTCTTTATATAGAGCTTTGCAATTGATGATTACTCATTCTAATTGACATTTTGTTCCCTAAAGAGGTATGCAGACGTTATGTGTGGAACTACATTAGCAATTGTTGCTGCAGCTTCATTTGCAAGAAAAGATGTAATAAATTGCTCAGGCTTAGACAAAAAGAATCAGCAGAAGACCCAAGACATGAACTGTGAACCTGGTAATAGAACTGTCTTCCATTTAACTGGACCACCTAGTCCACTTTTAGCATTTAAAGATTAAACGAGTTGGTGATTTTCTTTATAAAGCACCCCCTCAAATTTGTAACCTTAACAACTTGACTCATAACCACAACCCACATATCACTGAAAGTGAGACAAAGACATACTCTATATGCATTGTCTGAAATATGCACTGTCAAGCCATCTGCTGCTTTCTTTAAACTGAAAAACCATGGCACAAACGGTTGAAATACAGCATTAAAAAGAGGACTGACGTAGCCTTCACTATTGACAATATTGCAATTACAGAGGAACACACGCTACCCATATGTGTCATTATTCTATAACATGAACATTCTGGCCAACTTCAAACTTCAGCCTTGACATTGGGTATGCCAACTCTTAAGAATGAAGCAAAGAAAGCTGAATAAAATGCTTCTGCTGTGGGTGTCGGGCTGGCATTGCTGTGCAGTGTCAGGGAACACCAGAGATTATGTTCTGGAATTACACTCAATGAGGCAATGCAAATCAGAAAAGAATTATTCCGGAGGATTCTAATAATGTTTCTCTATGGTGAACCTCATTGTACGGTAGTTCTCAAGACAGTTGCAAATCCTTCAAAATCACAAATTACAGAATGTTGAGAAAAAACAAATTCATAATGGGTTGCTAACTACAGAAATTTTATATTATATACTGTATATTATATATATACAGTACAGTATATAATGTACACAGTATGTAGGATGAGAAGAAGATTAGGATCTAACCTTCCCCCTGAGTTTCTGTTTTAAACTGTGTATTTAAATAAATTCAAATGTTAAATAGGCAGATGTCTCCTGGTGACCAGGTAATTCTATTATTTTGCCCAGCATTGTAGACATTGTTGATGACAAAATTAGACACAGTACATACAGTAGTAATAATAATAAACTTTATTTTATATAGCGCGTTTAAAGGTGGCTTCTCAAAGCACTTTACAGGATGACAACAACAATAAATAAGAGGAAAACACAAGATAAAACACAATTACAATATATAGAGGAGACCGTGGATGGTGGTACTAAGAAAAGCAGAGGGGTGAAGAATGGAACCAGTTAAGTAAAGGCTTTTCTGAAGAAGAGGGTTTTGAGTCTGGATTTGAAGGAGTTTAGAGAAGGTGACTCTCTGATATCCTTGGGGAGAGAGTTCCAGAGCTTGGGGGCATAACAGGAGAAGGCCCTGTCACCCATACAATGTAGATGGGCTTGGGGGACAGTAAGGAGAGCAGAATTAGAAGAGCGGAGGTTGCGAGGTGGGGAGTAGGGCGATAATAGTTCAGACAGGTACTGAGGTGCCAAGCCATGCAGAGCCTTATAGGTGAGTATGAGGATTTTAAAGTTTTCACGGAATTTGACCGGAAGCCAGTGCAAGGACTCCAGGATAGGAGTAATGTGAACACTTGCACTAGACCTGGTCAGGATTCTGGCTGCTGAATTTTGGACATACCGCTGTTTGTTCAGAGTAGATTTAGATACCCCAGCGAGTAGAGCATTACAGTAGTCAATTCGAGAGAACACACAGTATAGTATAACAAACTATTCTGATAGTCATTTCAAGATTTTGACAGACGTTGTTTTAGCATGCTTGGACAGCTATCCTTCTTTAGATGTTAAAAGAAATCAAGGTTTAGAATTGATAATTGCAGTCAAAAGGACTGCAAAAGGACTCAGGACGGCAAGGGCATCGAGCTTCTGACCAGAAGCGATGGAGCTTGCTCTAATTCCTTTGACAGCTCCCAGGTCCACTCAGCCTGCTTTCCAAATGAGTAAAGTACGAGTAGTTAATCCTTCCGGTGGTAATAGGCTGGCCGGAGCGAGATGCTGACCACATCACTTCCACTTCCAAAAATGACTCATTAGAAAAGACTTCTGTGATAATTTTACTATAAACTCTAATGTTCATATTTTATTTTTTCTGTTTTACATTTTTACATTTTTTATGTTGGAATGCTGAAAATGTATACAGATCTCATGCATGACAGTGATTTACATAAAGGACCCCAAGATCTAGTGATGTGGAGAACTCTGGCAAAGCAACAAACACAGGCTCCAAGAGCTGTCTAAATAGATAATAGCTTATGGGTTTCAGCCAGGAAGCCTGCAAAAAATGAAATGCATCCACTGGCTGTGCCGAACACCATTAAGCTGAAATATTAACAACTTACTGTCAAAGCTTTCCGTAGAGTTGAATGACATCTGATAGTAACAAGTCCCACAAAACACAAGAGATTCACTGTTCATGTTTATTCAATGTGCCTTAACTGTGCTATTATTCATGAGTGATGTTAAAAAATAAGAAGGTTAGAAAAAAATGTGTGACAAAATGCATCCCTTCTGGAAAAAGGGATTAAGGATATCTTCACACAAATGACAGTGCAAGAAATCAAAAGGCAAGAGTGTATATCCGATATGACTAACAATTGAACTATTTTTTTCTGTTCCAGTGCTTTTCTTGTTTGAAAGCAAGACATTAAATATGCCATGTTTTTGGATAAAAATTCCCTTCTAATGTATTTTCTGGAATTTCGAATGATGACGCAACAAGGATGTGTCACCCTGTCCCATGCTCGATTTATTTCTTAAATCCACAAAATATTGACTGTGTGACTAATCGTGATTTATGTGTGGAGTTCTATCGCATAGAAAACAATGTAAACTTCATCGGTCACTTACATCTGTACTATGTGAATATCTGTAACGTCTAAGCTTCTGACCTGTTTTCTTTTCAAAGTATCCAAAGAATGATGAGAAAATTATTTCCCATTTTAAATCCTTTGAATCCTTATAAACCAGTATGAAAGCCAAATTCAAGGTTTTGCAAACTTAGCGACTTCAGTACTGAAATCAAATCCTTGGTGGAAGTTACTGTATAAAGCTGTTACTTTTGAACCGGTGTTATTAGAAATATCACAAGAGTGTCCTTCTTCCGCCTGCGTAGATTTACTCATTTCAATTCCCTCTTATTGTATCTAATGCTGATATGGCTGATATTTATGATATGGCTGATATTTATATTTACTTCATATATATTTACTTTATATTTACTTCATAGACTACTGTCAATACTTTACTTACTAGGGTATCTTCGAAGATACTAATTAAGCCTCGGTATGTCCAGAAGTCTGTGGCTCCTGTGCTAACTAAAAGCACTCTGCATCAACATATAATTTCCGTGCTAAGTCTCTCTACAACACTTAGAAACAGACTTTAAGGTTATCTTGCCCATATTTTAAACACTTAATGGTCTACCTCCAGGAGATACAGTATTAAGGACTTCTAAAATGACTATAGTCCAGCTCCCTATTTGAAATTATTGGCTTATTTATGCCAAAGATAAGGGTTACACAATGAAATACAGAGGTCCTGTGTATGTCTGTGGAACTTATTGGCCAAATCCAACTCTATTACTGTTGATATTTTTAAAAGTCACTTAAGGACCTATCTTTTCACTAAATATTTGTATAAATATAATTTTACTTGTTACTATGCTTTTCCTTTTTTTCTCTTTGGAAGATATTACAATTTTATTTCATTTACCAATTGGAAATTACATTTTTTAAATGTCATTTGTATAATAAATATCACCTGCCATCCCATTTCAGTTTTTAGTATTGCAGAAGCCGGTGAAAAATTGGCCCTTTCTCCATGTTTACCATCTAAAGTACCTTTCTGGCAAAGGACTTTCACAGAAAAAAAAATACATATGAAGTCACACTGTTTCTGCTGGCAGTGGAAATGGAGAAATTGTCAGACAAAACAGCCAATTGAATGTTTTCAATTGCCAGTCAGTTGTTATCACTTAGCATTTTAATATTTTTAGAAACTTTATAGTTGTGAAATTCAGAAGAAAAAAAAACATTTTATTAATATTGTTAATGTTGATGTTTTATCATCTGATTTTTACTGTGTGCACAATATTTATTTTCAATCCATCATATTTCTGCACTCAATCAAATTGTGGCATCTGTCCCAACAAGCTTATCTATGACCCGCATGACCCCCTGAATTGGATTAGACAGCCTATGTCACTCCACAAACACTAATGGAGACCTACTGAAAGACATTCAAATCCATTATGCTCATCTTTTTAGCTTTATTCTATTGAACCACTGAACAGAAAAAAATGTTTTTTTAATTCACTTGGTAGTGACCTAAGGGACTTTTGCTGAAACCATTCTAGCCTGATGGCCTGGAAAGGTGACATTAACTGCTATACTGAAGCAGTTGCACATCCTGCAGGGACATCTGCACTGCCAATTTCCAAAGAGCTGCATTTGTGTAATCATTTTGACCCACCATAACAAGGGTAATAGTTTCTTTGTAGCTTTACCATTCTTGTGTGTACAGAGCAAGGGAAGAAGTAATGACTTGCCTTGTTGAAATCTGGTACTATAACATCTATTCTAGGCATCATAAAAACTGTGAATTGCATAGATACTATTTGTAGTGGTTTATTTTAGTATAGTCACATACAGAATATAAATACAGAATGATAATATTTTAGGTAAGGGGTGAATTTTAATATCTACTAATAACTACAAGCCTAGCAAGAAACAATGAAGTTATAGGGGAAAAAAATCACTCATTTACAGTAGGACATTTTAGCAGAAGTTTGTTTTGAGTCAGAATAATTGAAGTACTTTTTTTTTCAAAGAAGCCAAAAGGTATTGGGTTAATGTGACAAGTATGGCTAGCTTTTTCATCAAAACATTATTTAAGATAACTTCAACTTTGTAAAACATTACAATTTTGTGCAGTACTTCAAGCATTTAAATTGAGAAATAATCAAGAACTAGAAACTAACCAGGATAGGTTCTGGCTCTCCTGTGACGCTGTATTGGATAAAGCACTTAGAAAATGAATAGATGAATGGATTTACAAAACATAAAGTAGACTGTAAAGGCAATACATTTGATAAAGATATTTTTTGGTCATTCTAAGCTAAGACGCCAAAGACAAGAAGCAATATCACCACCTTCTAGTCTGATCTCAGAAGCTAAGCATTTTGTGGCTTGGAAATTACTGAGATACTGTAGATTGAAAAGAAAGTCTATTGTAAGTGGTGCTGCAATTCCAAACAATTTTCCCAGCATGATGACTGGGGAAACTGTACTTTAGGAGATGGGTCGCGATGGATTAGAGAATAAACCAAGGTCCTGATTACCTGTGGAAACTTAAGAACTGTTAACCATTAACTTAAGAACCTGTGGAACTGTTTAAAAGAGGTGTGGACTTGGCCTATATTTTCCTCTAATTTCAGTTGGTGATATAATTTCTCAGTACTCCACCTGCTCTATTGTGTGGTAGGCTTGCACTGTCCAGATGAGTGCTTTATCCACATTAAGAGGTAAATGAAGTGGGTGTCCTCCTACATATGAAGTGATTTATGATTATTTGTGATGGAAAATGCTATACAAATGCAAGGAATATCACTAAAAAAAGTGCACTGTCTTAGCAAATATTTTGGGATGTCAGTAGGTTCAGCAATATCCTGGACCTATACTCAACTAGAAGGGCAGCAGGTCGTGTGCAAATATCCAAAGTATACTGTATAACTACCTTTTATAATCGACTGTCTCTGAGAGGCAAACAGAAAATTTAATCATTTTTGGACATACAGTAGCAAACAATGGCCATAGATTCACTCTTAAAAAATGCTTTTTTTTTCTGGTACTGCATTTTAAAACAACTAGACTGTATTACTCACTCGAAAACACTCCTGTGTTAAGGTCAGCTACAGTATGTGGATAAAAATATTGAATTTCATGTTTTAAACATTGCTATAATCTAGAGTCCTGTCTATGGTGTAATCCTTTGTTTCTGGAAGAGACTTAGAGGTACTATGTTGTTTTTTCTTGAGGTATGGTAAAATATCTTTTAATTTATTTAACTTAATACAGAAATAAAGCCCCCAATGCATGTTTTTTTAATATCCACTTTAACAGCCATATTACATATTCTGATAACATCTTTAAGATTAAGATAAGTGTAGAACAAACAACTTTTTAAAGTATTTAACCAGTTACTTTTACATTTTGCTCACTTTTGCTGCACCCATCAAAGTTCCCTTGTGTATACTGCAATTACCAAAGTAAACCGGCTTCAGTAGTAACCAGAATGCGCATTAGGTTTTGAAGCTTCAAGCATGTCCTAATTGCTGGTAAATATGGACTAGCAGATGATCTTGTATCAGATCTATCATGGTAATTGGGTGTTTGAAGCTAATATCATTGACACTGATTAATTAAGTGTTCAGAAATCACATTTTAATTGGTAATGCATTTCAATTTCTCACTTTACTGAACTGCTGTGTAAGGAGGCTGCTGGCACATAATGGCTTCAAGGTGACACAGAGTTGGGTGCTTCATTTGTTTAAGGTAAATAAAGTTGGACCCTTGAACTCTATACTGTATGTTTTGAAATCCTTTGGGATGAAAAATGCAACATAAACACAAATACAACTACTACATATAAGTGTTGGTGTTGTTGTCATTGTTGTTATACCATCATATGGAAAATTTGTTCTGTAACGTTAAAATGTATTGCTACTGCTATTAATATGATAATGTATGCCTTCAGATGACACCTAGAAAATAGTTGATATTAATGCAATACATAACAGCAAGCCTCAAAGGTTTTTTTTTAAATGAAGACTTAAACACAAAATAAGAAACCAATATCATCAATGCAGTTTATATCGTACATTTGTAACAGTAATACTAACATTATTTACAGCTAGTGTGTTAGAAAGATCTCTACAGGATTGTCATCTACAGTATCTGACAAGATAAACAAGACACTCGGAGATAATCAAAGTCATTCTTCGCCTTAATCATTCTCGTTCAGGTCATTACAATGATGTTACTACCTGTTCTTTTATAGGGTTTATTTAAATGTGGCACTTTGTGATTGCCTTCATGCACCCAAAAGTAGTGTATTATTTCATTAGATGATTACTCTGGTTAATTTTATTTTTGAATACCAAATGGAAAGCAATAGCATTACTTGCATTTCAAGCCAACTTTTCTGTGTTTTCTATTCCTGTGCATACTGTATATCCTATGATGTTAGTTGTAAAAATGTTATGTGAAATCTGGAATGACTGATCTTTTAAAAAGGATACATCAGAGCTACATGATTGTTTTACTGCACATTCGGGCTGACTAGGACTTTTACTAAATTTGCCTTTGCATAGATTTAACAAAGAACATAATACAGGATTAAAGCAAGGATGTGAGTTTGCTAAACCATTACAAATAAAACTTCACATTCCTGCAGGCCAGTATTAAGGTAATTTACACATCTACAGTATCTAAGACAGAAACAAATACTCAGCACAGAAAATGTATAGTGAAAAATATTGTGGTTTTATCACACATGTACATATACAGATGCATATAAAAAGTGTGGATGCCTCTTTATAAAGCATATTTCAGTAAAGTATGCATGTTGTCATGTACATGCAAAAAAAGATTAAATGAATGCTACATATGCATCATGCATTAAGTATAATTTTCTAGTGCAAAGCTTGAGATAGATTTTAATATACAGTTCCTTGCAAAAGTATTTACCCCCTCCCAATGATATCCCATTTTGTTAACTTACATTGACTTACATTTTTTCAAGTAAATATTTTTTAATCAACACTATAATAAATTTTATTGGTGACAGAAGTTAAATGTGTGCATCATTAGCACATAAAATCAGAAAATATAATATTGATTGCTGAAGTATTCACCTCCTGAGTCAATAACTGGCAAAAGTACATTTGGCAGTAATTACATCTGCGAGACTTTTAAAATAAATCTCTGCTAGTGTTGGGATTACACCAGAATGCTGTAATTTTTGCAGACTTGCTCAAGATCTGTCAAGTTGCTGATGGTCAGCAATTTTCTTGTCATAGATTTTCTATTGGATTTAAGTCAGAACTTTGACTGGGCTGTTAAAATGATCACATAATACATCATAATGACTCATCACTCAAATTATATTTTACAAAGGACAGCACTCTATGAAAGGGAAGTTGTTGTTTTTTTTACTTTAACAGTATATTCAGACAAACTGGGAGCCTGGTACATAAGTAACAGTACTTAACGTTTTCTTTTTAGATTATCATAATGTTAGAAGATTTCTTCCAGGCACAAAAACCATTAACTGTCAGTTAAACATATGAAATATGTTTGTACAGTATGTGCATTTTATTTCATTCAAACTGAACAAATAACTAATCCCACTTTGATTTCACATTTTTGCATTAACTGTCAAATCAAAGAAACACCAACAAATGTGGTCAAATACTTCACTTGACAGATTTTTCAGTATCCTATAAATTTGGAAAAGTTATTATATCCAGGTATAAGGTTTCAGCACATTTAATGTAATCCTTTGAGATTGCCACAGAATTACAGTATGAACATTGTTTAGTATCCTTAATTACTTGTCTACTAGCTTGGTTACTTTTCTCACTCCACGAGGCTAATTAAATTGTTTATAAGTCCAGATGGGAGAGACAAGGTTTCTTTCTGTGTTAAGACTCCAGTCTGGAAGAAGAGAGTGAGAGCTCTAGTGTGGGAGTCCTCATTAGTGATGAACTGGGCTGGCTACAAGCCTGAGGAATCCAGCGACTCAGAAAGGCTTAAGGAAGATACAACTTAGGATAAACAGAGGGGTGTCACAGGTGGGCTGCAAGGTAGTCTGTTTGCCAGGACCAACGGGGATGAGTCCTGCTAAGAAACAGGGTTGACCTTCTGAACCAGGGCTGATAAGAGGTTTTAACACCTGATGAGAGTCCTGTCTACTCCCTGTACCTCAGTACCTGCCGATCAATGAGAAGTCTGAGAGAAATTGTAAGGAAACAAAAAAATAAGAATAACAGAATCTAAAGTGGATCATTGGCACTATAAGGGTGTTGGAGGAATCTAGTGGAGTATGAGCCAGTGTTGTCACACATTCATGGACCTATTTGTGTACCAAGATTACCAAGATATTTTGTATGCATATCAAAATTTTACAGTATGACCTACTGTAAGTCATAATATGTACCTTTTTTCTGTTTACAATGGTCTCTTTCAAAACACTATACAGCAATATAGAGTATAATATATCAACAGTAACTGGTGATGCACACCTTTTTGGAAGCAATTTTGTTTTTAATACCATCCCTTGTCTTCAAGGAATGTCTTATAGAAAAATAAATTAGAGAAGCCTGTGAAGAGAGCTGATTCAAATATCTGAAAGACCTCAAAGGTTTTGATCAAATTCACCCAATTGACTTCTTCAAAATCACCTGTGAAACACAAACCAGAGGTGAAAAGTGGAAGTGGGACATACATTTGAAACTGAGAACAATAGGTATCTGTATGCAACATGTTGTGGAAGTATGGATAAACTGTCCTTGTATCTTGTATGTTGTATGAAGCTGATATCAAGAAATAGCTGAATGAGATCTTCAAATCAATTAGCTACTTACAGTAGTAGCAACCGAACAAGTTAAATAGGGCAATAGGCTTCCTGTCATATAAAACCTTACTCATGTTCTTATGGTATTTAATCCAATTGCTTCCAGTGCTGTTGTACCTCAGTACCCCTAAGTACTTCACCTCATCACAAACTTTATAGAAACTCCTTTGAAGGAGAACAAGCTACCTTTATTTCTAGTCAGCTTTGGTGCAGCAAGCCAAGATGTAAATGCAAAACTTGTCTTGTAGAGAGAAATAGAAATCCAAAGAAATCTTAGACTGAACAACAATGAAATGTTAACAATGATTACAGGAGGTTAAGTCCAAAGAAGGTGAATTTTTTATCTTCACAAAGCCAGAAGATCAATTTTCTCAGTGATCTCTTACAATCCATCTACAATCGATTCCAAAATGTTTCCAGGGTTTTAGAATAAAACAATGGCTAACTTAGAAAGTTTCTTGGGAATGCTTTGGACAAACTGACTAAACTGTAAAATCGCAAGTTGCAGTACTTCGGTCTTCACTGCCAGCACAATTTTATGCTCTGTGGCTGTAAACAATAAAAATAAGGTGCTTTTACAACTGATATCTGTTCAGTGGGCTTTCTGTTCTAGTCTGAAACATTCAAGGAAACCACCTTCTTTCAGTTTGTGTCACTATATTAGTCAAAGCTGTAAATGTGTTAGTCCCTGCTGAGGTACAACAAATACAGTGTATATTTATAGAAGCTGTAGTTATGGTTATACTACTAGAGGTTGCACAGCTCCATATGACATACAGTTAGTCCTATTTTTACCTGGTTTATTTTTTTATTGCAGATATTAATTGTCTTTGCTAAGAATAGTCAGAAACCTTTCATTATGATATTATATCAGGTGGGTAGCTGCGTCAGCATGCGTAGGCTTCAAAGGAACAAGTAATAGGTTTATTCCATGCTGAAAAAAAGAATCAGATAGGTTTATTCCATGCTGAAGAAAAGATCCGGATCACCCAGACAGCATCTTGTACCTCCAGCAACCTTATTTACTGTATCTCTTGCAGTAAATGCCCAGCCATCTACATTGGAGAAACAGGAAGGAGACTCGGAGACCGCTTCAGAGAACATGTCAGGGCTGTGAAGATTATAGATCTCTCCAAGCCAGTTGTTTCTCATTTCACCTCTGACGGCCACGACCACTCTAATCTCTCCATCTGTGTTCTCAAAGACGGTTTTCCGAACTCATACATCAGAAAGACCACCGAAACTAAAATTATTCTGCAGCTAGGATCACACATTCTCCCTTCCCTTAACGACAGACTACTGTTCTTTTAAATTTTCTCCATTCATTGGAAGTTTCATTTCACACCTCTCTGCACCCATTCTGACTTCACACCTCTTGATTGGCCTCTCTTTCTGTCCCCTGCTCCCGCCTCTCACTCCTCCTCCCTTCCAACCTTTGTTCTCCCGCTACTTTACCTTTGCCTACTGCCCTGTCTCTCTCACACCTAAAGAAGGCTCCACGGCCGAAACGTTGTGTTCTATATCTTCTTTTTTTCAGCATGGAATAAACCTATTACTTATTATGATATTATGACCATGTTATTAATTTTATGACCATTCACTTGCAGTTTGTTAACGTATTGAAATGTTCTCAGGATATACATTCCGACTCATATTATTAAGTTAGGTACCTTAAAAGTAAATTTTGTATCCTATTAATGAGCACTTTGATGAAAAATGTAATGATATACTGAGATTGGTGGAAACAAAAATAATAAAACAAGAACCTTTTCTGCGATTCTCTCACCCGTCAGCTGTAAATTAGCTATGTGGAGGCAGTGTGGCAAATGGTTGAAATCAGTGTAGTGGTTATTATCCTCACTCTTCCCACACCTCCATCAGTACCGCAGTACCAAACTCATATACAGGAGATTACAAACATCATTTCATCTACAAACTTTTGCAAGCCACTTATTTGTGGAGATTCCCACACATCTCAGTCAGATAAATTACTTCTGTAAAGGTAAGGGTGACTGCAGTTGCTCATTTCAAGAGGTACATCTGTGCCACAACTTCGTAACAGAAAAAAGATGTGTTTTTGTCTTCATTATTTGTTTTTTTTTTCAGTATTTACAGCATTCTGATAATTGATTTATATATTGATATACAGTATGTAACTACATTTGTTTTATTAGTTTCCCTTTTGCCCAATAGTGCTGGTTTAATTATTATTAAACGCCAAGCGTCATTAATGCCAGTAATGGAGTTGAACAGTCTTACAGGTTATATACAGTCTCTTCTTTAAAAAACTGTGACTGTTTTAGATCCAGGAAAGAGGCCAGTCTGGGTCAGTATAAGCTTTAAGCCAACCTAATTATATGGAGACATAACTTGAATGACAAGGAGAAAATCTGTTGTGACCCTCAAGAACCAGAGCCGAAGACCCTTTTTTCACTAGACTTTGTGACTGCTGAAATTTGGTCCCACAGCTGAAGAAAAGTCTCCTTCCCTTCAGCCACTTTAGCTGTGACATGACTATGCCACCCACCCTGTGATATTAATGCTTAGAGACTTGCTTTGCCAGAGGGAAAAAGAGAACTGGAGCACTTATTTTATTAGTTTGCTTTTTTCTCAGACTTTTTTCCATATGTCTTTTGTTTATAATGCTCAGAAAGTACATTTTCAAAACAAGAACAATGGGCCAGACATTTTAAAGATTTAAAGACAGTTATAATGATGCCCTTATAAATCTGTCTTGCATTTATCCATCCATTTTCTAACCGCTTTATCCAATGCAGGGAAGCAAGAGAGCCAGATCCTATTCTGGCAATTAATTAGTGCAAGGCAGGATACACCCTGGATGGGATACCAGTCTATTGCAGGACACACACACAGACACAAACACACACATTCACACCAGGTCTAATTTTCCCAGAAGACAATTAATTAACCAGTATGTCCATGGACAGTGGAGGAAAACCGGAGCACCTGGAGGAAACCTACGCAACGGCACCTCAGGACGTGAACCCAAGGCCCCAGTACTGCAAGACAACAATGTTAACCGCTGGCCACCATGCCTAACAAAATCAGAAATACAAATTATAAATTAGGAATAAGAAAAGTAGGAACTAGAATATGGCATACACACTAAATAAGACATTAAGGACGATGATATTATTTTAATTTTCAGTTTTAAATGTTTAGAAATCAAAATCACAAATCACATTTAACATCTAACATTGTATATCAGATCTCGTATGTCAAATGCAAATGAGCTGCATTGTGTATGTATGACCTATTACAGCATAAACACTAGTGTCCCAGCAAATCTACAAACATACAGTACAGTATATGTAACAGGGCTCCGTGGGACAAAATACTCCGACCAATGACATCCCCACCCCCCCTTTGATTAGACCGTGTAGAATATTTTCCTGAAACAAGACCTAGTGTTTTAACATATCGGAGTTCACCACTGCCCAAGGAGTAGTGCTGTGTATTCTCAGAGCCTGTGAGCAGTCATGCTCAGATCCTGACACAGGGAGAGCCAAAGTGCTACTGTCACATCGGACGTGTGACCTGGGGATTTAATAGGTTGACGTCTATCACTCGCTAAGGTTGCTGTGGAGAAGAAGGAGATGTTTAGAGGTGTAGGGTCTAATATATACTAGTGGCACCGAACATGTCACAAAAACAACGTCACCCCCTAGAAACCTAGGCAGTGTAGAATTCTCCCATGTAGGAGGACAGAGTCTTTTGGTACAGCAGAGTTCGCCACAGTCCTGGGCATAGCACAGAACTCATGAGTAAGTGCGAATCCCTTGAATCCCAGAAGGTCCAAGAGGACAGCTGCACCCATCACATTAACATGTTGACATCTAATACACTCCTTATACTGAAAAACAAATAAGCCATCTGTTGCTTATTAAGAAAAGCTTAATAGTTTCTTCTTTTTTACAGCCAGCATCAACTGTATTTCTAACTTACGTGCAGTGAACAGCTGTATTTCACACACATTGACAGATATTCAAACATATGTAAAATTACAAGCCATTTACAGGAAATAGGAACTAATTTCGACAAAGTCTCCTCCTTTTCACCTGCATTCTTATTCATCTCTTTTACTGTCACTCTTTTTCGCCAAGATGTTCCTAGTACACAACTGCAAAAATAAAATACAGTACTGAAGATTTACGAAATGTGAAGAGTGAAAATATTGAACAAAACGAAAAATTATGACCCATAAGAGTAAACATCTCATATGAGTGCCATTGGAGAAGACACTGTTTGCCTAAACAAAAGTGAAAATCTGTAATATACAGTACAATGTGTACTATATAAAATATTTAGGTCACTGACAGGTTAAAGTCAGTTGAGAGGACAATAATATTGTTCTCCAACTGGCACAAGTTAATAACAGGTTCATAAAACATATTTGGAACACAAAGTAATAGAAAGTGTGCTATTGGAAATAACTTTTATTAAATAGTCTCTAAGGCAGACAAGTGCTTATAACCGGATTGTAACTTGTGTCAACAAGGCTTTGATTTATCTAACTTGACAAAAAGTATTCCTGGAAAAACTACATCCAATCCAGGAGGAAACCACAAAAGATAGGATACCCTGTGTAAGTTGTTGCTGGAAACAGCTGTTCATTTTCATTGATTCAATTCCTGCTGTAGTGACCCACACGGGTTTCATTTTTCATTAATAAATACAGCAGGGGAAAGACATTCCAAACATGTGACAACTTCAGCTTTTGAGAGCTTCTTTTAGACTAACTAAAGAGGAAGCATTAGAGTGTGTGTGGTATGGGTATGGGGGCAGGGAGGTAATTTGCGCACTCTTTTTCAAATACCTCACTGCCACACATCTTCAAATCCTTACAGTCTGCCAATTGTTAGACTGAAAGATAGCTTATTAAAAAGCCACAGTGAAAAGACAGATGAGCTAAAACATAGCTGCAACACGTGAGTAGTTGGTTTCCATTCAGAGAGCTTTCACTCCAATTAACGAGAGTGCTAGACATGTTTGCTGCAGAATTGACTGGGCCAAGTTTCGATTCCAGGATATTTCAAAAACAGTTTTGTTACTCATTAGTCCACCATACCCTTGCAATAAGTTAATGTTTTATACAGCTAAATCTGTAGGACAGTCATCTGCAAAAAAGTCATATAAAAGAAACTGTCTGTCTAATGGAAAAAGCCTGTGTTAAAATCTTATTTTAGAGAAAGAATTTAATTTAAAGTCCACAACACAGGCAAGCTTTGACAGCTTGCATTTAAAAAATGGGAATTTTTTAATTAATTATAATTTTTAATTATGAAAGCTGAAGATCACAGAACTAACTGTCCCACGAGAAATGCAAATTGTGGGAAAAGTCAGCAAGTGACTGGTAGGGCAATATGCTAAAGGATCTTTTAAATCACAATTCTGTGATTCACCAAATTTAAGAGTACCTGCCTGAATTACAACCCCATACTGTGTACAGAACTTCAGTTGGCTGCCAGTTCAGACATATGAAATAATCTGTAAGACTCCTTTGACTTTATAAGTCTGTCCAAATTATTTAGACCAGGAAATGTGTCACTAAACCTGTCAATTAAATGTTTAGCATCATTGCACAACACTGCTCACCTTCAAACTTGGGCATTTGCTGCTCACCAAAATTTCAAAACAGCTGTAAATGAAATGTCTATAAATACTGCAGCGTTCACAGAAGGAATCTGCTACAATAACTGAAAAATACAGCTATAAAAATACACACCAGCTTTCTCAAGACTGTGATGTGGTTCCATAAACCAGTTACGACCAGCACATATAAACTACTTGTTTAATCACTCTATTTTTTTTTTGGGTTAACCAACCATTTTACTTCTGATGATGCCAACATGCAGAATGACAGCTGATGTGCACATCCTGTAATCACAGAGGGTGACCACCTGTTAGGTACTAAAATAAGGATCAGATTTACCAGCTGTGTATGAGACTGTGTGTGTGTGTGGCAGTGGTCAGATCAAGGTTAAACTCAAATAAATGGGAAAAAGAGCAGATAGTGAAAAATAAAAAAGCACAATAGAATATTAGTAGTCAAAAGTAATCGGTTCCTTCTAATATTAAGTTTTTATGTTTGATCTCATGTCAACAACTAAAGAAAGAGCTGTTCCACTACATACTGTATAATATCTAATTTAACTTCAGGAAAAAAAAGAAATCTCTAAAATTTAATCAGGAAATTTTCTTTCCTTGTATAGGACTAATGACTCTGCAAACACACTGATATTCACTATTGTTCTCAATTCAGGATTTTTGACCACTGCAAAATGGGGACCCTCATATTAAACAGTACCCACAACTGTGTCCCCCAACTATTACTTTATCATGGAGAGATTGAAAAGATTAACATATATCCCTAATGTATTCAAGAGACACTGTTCACAAAGAGTTAGTTTTTCAAGTAATACTACAGTCTAATTCTACCCAAACACTTGCAGTCTGCTGTCTGCTAGTGCAGTCTGTTTCAGTTTTGTCATATGTGTAAAATAACCAAAGCACATTTTTTCATCATGTCATATTTTTCTACTCTACATTCCTTCAAAATTAAGATGAATACAGTGAGTAAGTGTAACATCAGTTATCTTGGATTTCGGCACACTTGCCAATATACTGTATTTACCATACAGTCTATCACTATTTCCATGTGAATATCACAGTTCATATTTTCGCAATGTGCTGTACACGCATGATCTGCCCACAAAGACACATAATAACACCTTTGCAATAGCACAAAATCAGTATGAGATGGCATTCTAACAAACTGCTACTGTAAAAGGTAACAAAGGCAATAAATGCAACTTAAGCACGGCAAGTGCAAAGCAGTGAGTATTTTTAGAAGACCATCAACTCTCAGATAGTAGCAGATGTTACGGTATATTCCATCAGCAATTAAGCTAATACATAAAATATTTTGAATGGTGTTTGCAGAAAATGTTGACGTGCTCTCAAAACATATCTTGGTATGCATATAAAATATATTGTATATAAAGTACACATACTGTGCTTTTTAGCACAAATATTAATACTGTATTCCAAATATTTAAGTACTTGATCAAAAAATTACCTCACAAATATTTCAATCTTGAAGATTCATTCTGATTATCAATCTATAACAACCACTTATTAGCAGCAGTGTGTGATCTTAATGTGGCACTTTAATTAAAAAAATGTTAGAAATCTTCTGTGTGCTCTTTACTCAGTAATTCTCTTTGAGGGTACACATTCTTTTCAATA
This sequence comes from Lepisosteus platostomus, assembly GCF_059453375.1. Lineage (NCBI taxonomy): Eukaryota > Metazoa > Chordata > Actinopteri > Semionotiformes > Lepisosteidae > Lepisosteus > Lepisosteus platostomus. The sequence continues at coordinate 38,379,262 of NC_142622.1, read as the reverse complement.
ATTTTAACATACGTAACAGAAAAGCTGTTGTGAACTCTCTTGTTACATATCTTTTTAGTTACTTCTACCAAACCTACATATCTCAACAATGAAGCCAGTTACACTAACATGCAACCAGACACTAAACAGCAAGATAGGATAATCTGACTCAAGTTGATCTGTTTTTTTTTGACTCAGCATTCACATTACTGAAAAAATCCATAACTGCATTCACCATCACCATTTAAAATTTAAATATTTTAAAATAATGTATAGTCTATTGAATTTCTGTAGACTTTTTAGCTCATAAACTTCTTACTTGCTTTTGAAAGTAAAACAAATTAGTTTCAATACAGCAAGGCTATGTAACTCATGTAGGGTTTATGTGTGAGAATTAAAAAATAATATTACTTTGCAGTACATTTTAATATACTGTATATGTATTAAATAACCATTATAATATTTTTGCTAGGTTAAAGTGGAATAGAGTTCCTCCTGTTCTCATTATCTTTGAGGAATCTGATTACTTGGATCAAGTCCCCTCGCTGTCTGCTTTGTTCAAAACTAAAGATATCCTGTTCTAGTCAGCTGGAGCTAAAATTGTTGTCCTTTATTGGACTGAGTATTGTGAATAAATGTCCTTTTAGAACCCACATTTGACAGAAGTCTAAATGAAGTCTTCCAAGTTTTGTATTTTTCACATATCTTGCCTTGAAGTTTCCAAAATATAATGTTTGCATTTTCTTGGATGTTTTATAGCTTTGCCACACTGTTAGGATGAGATCAAGGAGGAGTCCTTTCTGAGTCTGCAATCCCAGTTTGAACTTTTTTTTAAACTGAAAGGCTACATCCTGTTGCTCAGAAATTAGAAAATGTTAGTCTACTGCTTTAGAAAATGGCTTTATTTGGCAGAATCTTCTCCAGAAGTTCACAACTGGAATTTGTTACAATCCTTGGAAACTTCAAACAGATGGTTTATAGTGTAATGTTTTTTTCCAAATTTGTCATCGAACATGGCACAGGATGATCAGATGACATTTTATATCATAGCAGCATGACCGTGTAATCACATATAACTGATTTTGCCAATAAGATTTAATTACAGACCTCTTGAAGCTCTCAATAAAATTATTGCCATACTAAAGTGGCTACCAAGGCTTAATACTGTAACAGTGTAACAGTCTGCTATTAATTTTATTGTACTGCTCAAATTATGGTTCCATGGCAGGACACAGATCTTTATGTATAATATGTATGCTGAAATGAAACATGGGACAAGTATGGGACAAGAACAAAAATTAAACCAATTGCCATTGTCAATATTTGACTACTTTTTCTGATGTATATAAAGCTACAGTACATGTAAGCAAATTTCAGTGTATATTCCCAAATGCTCTGTTCGCATTCCCAAACTATCCCCCATCAGCTGATCAGGTTTGAAATGATCTATTTACTTTTGCTTGTATAAATACACTTGATTGTCTTTCTGCAGTTGGATGTTGTGTTAATCTACTGCTGTGAATACCTAATAGTAGTAAAAACTGGTTTCAACAGTTACTTTGCTAATTGTATTAAAATTAAGGGGAAATTATAAACAAAATCATAACCTTCATCTGTGCTACTTTTAAATCCAAAACATATCTAATTCAGTTTAATAATGCCTTTTATAAATAGCATATACTGTATTAACAACATTGTTTCAGAAAGTTAGATAACAATGGTGCCTTACAAAGAAAACATAATACAGTTACTCATGTGTTTCAAGGAGGCTCAGGCTAAAAGGACACTGCAAATGTAATTTACTGTAAAATGTAATGTACAGATAAAATCACGATATGTCACTAGTGTAGTGTGTCACATCCAGTGCACCTCAATAAGATCATCAGTCTTAAATCACATTCAACTGGTGGTGTTTATAAATCGTATTGTTTAGCTTTTCTGTGAACATAAGATACAATTGGCTTTAAAAATGAAAAGTGAGAGAACAAATATTGAAAAGAAGCAGAAAGAACTAAACTAAGTAAAACTTTACTTTGCAGAAGGAAATCTGTCAAAGGCTCTCAAAACATCTGTAAACTAAAACTCTGTCAGACAGTATTACAGATTCAGTCACAGCCACATCCTAAACACTTCAAAAGCTTAAATCTCCCCTGTACAGGGTCTTTTCCACCTGCTCCATATTCTGCCAGGCTAAAGATACCATAAATGTATTGCTTCTGAAGGTATACATTAATTTCAGATAATGCATTTATGAAACAACAGGCATATCATTTGTATTTTACCTAAGAATTATGCTGGGTTTTACCCGATTAAAACCACAAAGATTAAAGTATTTTATTGCAATTAAAATTTGCAGTCAAAGAGCATGTATGAAGAATTGTTCTTTTATTGTAGAGATATAGAGACTTCAGAATACCTATCGCAAATAGAACAGTATTACAGAAACACACATCATTATATACTGTATATATATCTTGTGGAACGGAGGCAATGAGAGAATCAAGGCCAAGGAAAGCGCTAGTATTTTAATGTGTGCATTCTGGCAGTGATAAAACAAAAGGTGAACTTCTTCATTCCATGATTTAACCTATTTTGGAAACTTACATTATAGTGTAACATTGAAACAGTAAATCAGTTTTATTTGATCATGGTTAGAATGAGAAATATATTTCCCTGCATTATAATAATGTGCTACTAAGAACGTCTGATTTTTTCACTCACATTTTTAACTTGTGAACTGTATTTCCTTAAACAAAATGTAAAGATAGCCCTCATTTCTATAATTATACAGTATATGGATAAAAAGATTATGAAGCCTTGATATTAATACCCTTATCGCACATCGTAATTATTCAAGCCATATGCAGATGACCAGTTGTGGCCATCTCAGCACTGATCACGCCAAAGGTGATTTTTCTAATTTGCTTCAGACACGTTATCTGTCTTTTCCACAACCCCCTCTCTTAGAATAACAATTTATGAGCAGGAGAATTTCTGATTTTTTTTTCAGTTTGTATAATTAGAATTCTACAAGTCATACCCAGAGCACACTTTACTGTCTGCTCCCACTGTCAAACAAAGAGGTTCATTTGCATACTGAATTTTATAGGATGTTTGACACAAGCCAGTGATTTTCCATCACTTTCAGCCTGCCAATACAGCATAATACTTATTCCGATTGTGATTTTATAAATGAAGTTTAAAAGATGTCACAGAGTCTATTTTTCTGAATAATCTCCATTTTATTTTTCCTAGGTTCTTATTCCATAATCAATTGAAAATCTAACTGAAGTGTCCAGGTATAAATACTATATAGTGCCTTGCAAAGGTATCCAGAACTTTGTATTTTCACATTTTGTTGCTTTAAATCTTGATGCTTTGAAGTAGTAATTAACTTTTTTTTTTTTATACACAATATACTTCACACACTCAAAGCAAAATAAAAATGCATACTGGAATTAATATTCAAGAAAAATGAAAAAAATTAAGATGACGCAAGTATTCAAAATTAATTTAGGTGCACAGAATTATGTTTAATTCCACAATAATAGTGGTTTACATAATTTCAGATCATTTTAATTCACTCAGTGTGGTAGTGAATTTCAACCAAAGCTTCAGCTGTGTAGGCCAAGGAGCTTTCAAAACATCTTAGGGATAAATTTGTATTTGTAAAGACACAGATCAGATAAGGTTATCACAACATTTCAAAGACCCTTATTATTATCTTGTCTAGCGTGGTGAAGTCAATCATTAAGAAGTGGCTAGCAGACTTGGATGGATACAGCTAAGAGCTCAGTGACTGTGATGGAAGAAAAGGTCCATGTGTCAGCAACATTCCAGTTCCTCCAAAAACCTGGTTTGTGCGGCAGAGTGGAATAATCATCTCATATCCCACACACAGTTGGCAACAAAGCATTTAAGTAGTATCGCAAACCTATTGTGGTCAGATATGACAACATTGCATTTTTGCTCTTAATACAAAGTGTTACATTTGATGCAAGCTCATCATAGCACATCATGTTGTTAACAACATCCCTAATGACAAGCAGGGTTGAGGCAGAATTACAGTATGTTACAGATCTACTTCTCATAAATGCGGACTGCAAAGCTTGTCAAAACTAATGGGAACATATATAAAGCAAAGTATAAGGACAAAACATTTATCTTTCAGTAAGATAATGAACCAAACCACAAACCCAAATCAATATTGGAACAGCTTAAGAATAAAAAAAAACAATGTCCTTGAGCAGCTCAGTCAAATCCTGTCTTTAATACAATTGAGAATCTCTAGAAAGATGTGAAAACTACTGTCCATAAGTGATCCCCAAGCAACAGAGACCTCAAGCAAATCTGACAAGATGAATGGGCAAAAGCTGTACCAAGCCAGTTTGCAAAGCTGGTAGAAACCTACCCAAAAACAAAAGTTGTAATTGCTGTCAAAGGTGATTCCAACAAATATTTAGTTCACGGGTAAGAATACTTTTGCAGTCAGTATATTTCAGTGTTTTTCTGTAGCTTTTGGCATTTGCTAATTATTTTACACTTAGCAGTCCTCAGTACTTATTTGAACATTTAAAAATGAAAAATGTGTATGCATCATTTTCTAATTTCACAAAATGGGACTACATTTTATTTTAGAATACTTGTTCTTTACATTTAACATCATAAAGCTACTTTAAAAATGTCAAACTTAGTTACCCTTTAGCATCCCACTGGCTATCGCACTTAAAAAGCTTCACAAACAGCAAGTATTAAATACATCTTATGTTGATTATTCATCCTGTTTTCTTTTCAATTCTAATCTCTCTGCAAATTACCTGTCAAATAGAGCCTAGTTCCTTCCTGTTCAAGTGCAAATTAGATTTAATTGCTCCGTCAGCTTTCAAAATGTTTCAAAATATTTTTTCAGCTTGCCTCATCACCTGTCAACAACAAACAGCTTCACACAAAAAACAAAAATGCTAACCCAATTCAACAAAATCTAAGACATATGAAATCAAATTAATGAAAGACTTGGTTACATAAGTATGCAATTTTAAAACCTCTTAGGCGAAACCTACTTCTTAATCCAACTAAAAAAATAGAAAAACTGTTAAATTTGTCTGACAAACCACACTCATTTTGCTTCCTAAGATGAACAAGACATTGTGTCTGTTGGCAGACAGTACACTGCAGAACAAAATATGGTAGGAAGATTTTCCCTTGGTGGTTTATTAGTAAATTGATAATCTAGCTGTGAATTATTTTAAATGATATGCTGTCATTACTGTCATTTCCTTCCTCGTATGAAGAAATTATAGGTAATGGAGTTTAACAGAATATAAGTCTATAACTGTCTGTAACTTTTAACTTCCTAAGACAAAATACAATAATTGTATCATTACCAAACCTCCTCATTTATAGAGATTTTTAAAAGTAAAACAAAAGCAAATATTTGATCTATTCAACATAACTTTGAGCTTTTGGCCTAACCCCAGTAGTAAGGAATTAAGAGTGTGAGCAGTTGAGATATTGATTTGGTTATATTTGCACTTGATTTAAGGAAATCTGGCAAGAAGAATTCCAGAAACACAAAGCGGGTCCCCGTCTCACTAATGCGGATGTTTATAAGTGTTATATAACTATATAACTAAACTAAATTAACTATTCTACATAGACACAAATTTCTGAATTTAATTGAGTATACTGTAGTTCATTCAGTCATTTGTATTGTTTAATTTAATGTGTCTTTTCAAACTTAGTTATACAACAATGCACATCTTATACAGTATATTGCAAAATATCAATTATAGATTATGGATCAGATTGTAACAATGCGTAGGTCAGGACCCTATGCAGACGGTAAAATCCGGAAAAGACTGGAGAAGGGTAACAGGGAAACACGACAGGATCAGGATGGGATGACGGCAGTGTTCCGGTGCTCAGGGGGCGTGGCACAGGCAAACAAATCCAGAAGGAGAAACCAGGAAGCACTACACAAGTCCACAGCCGGGAGATCCATCCGAAACAAAAACTAGACAAGGATAAAAACCGGAACGTGATCAGGGAGAGGGAATAAAAATGGGATCACGAGGCCAGGGGCTCTGAGCCCCGGACTCAGCTGGGTCAGGATGCCGATAGGAGGCCTATGCCCTCAAGCCACAGACATAGGGCGACTTGGTGGTAGGCGGGCCTCTGGGCGTCCGTCTTCCAATGCAGAGCCGGGAGTAGCGTGAGCGCCCGCCTTAAATAAGGAGGGGCAGGACTGGCGGCAGGTGCACTTGAACTAAAATGTGAAAGAGCCGGAGCACCCTTAAGAGGAGGGATTACGATCATGACACAGATATTCCTGCACAGAAATCTGGATTGAATCACTGATGCCACTTGCAAAACGAATGGCTTCATGGGGAGTTTAAAGAAGTACACCACTGGGGATCTAAATGTACTGCTCAACCACTATCAGTGCATAATACATCTGAGTTACCATTTGCTAAATTGAACCTTAAGAAAATGATGGAAGTTTATTGTATCTTAGTTGACTTTATTGGAACACTTTATTATTATTACCATAAATTTCAGTCTTTTGGTGTGCACCAGTACCTATCATGACAACCTCCCCTATCACACTGCAGTGAGATCGCTTGTCTGTGGTAGTGTTCCATGTCTTTTGCACTGCAAAATTATATTAAAAGTTGTACTGTTTTCATTTGAAAGATTCCAACCTGGAGTTACAGGGGAGCCAGTATCTCATTCTTTATTTGCATGAGGGAGTGAATACACAGTATTTGAAATGAAATTAGAGCTATTCACGAGCAATTTCGGGAAAGGGCAGCTGGAATTTAACAGTACATTTGAGCAGTTCATGAGTGAGCACACGTCTGTTTCAACCTTTGCAGACTGCTACTCCATTGATCCAGAAAATATACTTGATTATTAAGTTACTGAACTGCAATGTTCCACTTCACTGAGGAACAAATACACAACATGCATACTAGAATTCTATCAATCAATGCACCACAACCAGCTTCAATTTAGAGAAGTTTAAAACTTAAAGTTTAAAATTAATCTGTTTGGAAGCTTTTACATCTGTGAGAAAAGTGCTTTCCATTTTTCACACCTGAGAACAATTTATTGTTAATAACCTGCATGCAGTTCTTCATTAGAATATTCTTCAGCTGGTGTGTAAGATGCCAAATGATATCCCCATTTCTTTTTTATTAGAATCTGTCTGAGTGCAAATTATAGTTAAAACGGTGGTGTTGAATAATTGTATATTTACATATACATGTATAGAGAGAGCTGTTTACATTCCCCATTGTCTGTTTTTTACTTGGCTCACAATCACTAAGCAGAGTCCTCCCACACATCCACCTTCAAGCCATTTGTCTTTTAACATATTGGTGGCAACACAGCCTCGTTCTAGAGCTTCAGCGGAAGTTGGAAGGCTGGCGTCAGCACCACAAGCCTACAAGCACTACACAGGTTGTAGGGCGTTCTGTATTCACCTTCCTCTCGGCAGGGCTCTTGCAGTTGTGTGCCGGCACTTGGGAGAATCGTGGTCACACTCGGTTAGCAACTCGACTCAAACTCATGACTCCTGAATCATAAAGTTCAGCCTGCAGACGGGTGAGAGCCTCTATTGTTTTAGTCATTTGGGAGGTCCTCAACATACCACCTGAAACTCTCTAAGACAGGAAAACAAAGCAAGTATTCACGTTACAATTCAAAGCAGTTTTACGTACTGATCAATTTCATGGAAAAGCAACAAGCAGAAGAGGTAAATCAATACCAGATGTGGTGACAAGTGATGTTACTGAAAGCAATGTTAATGTAAATTCTTATAAAAAAACTTAAAGAATAGGCTCATCCCAGAAAGTAATCCCACACTTTACTTTAATGACCCAAAAGTAAGGAGATAATAAGGCAATTTGGCAAGTACAGGAACAGCATAATTCCACAAGGCTTTGCCCTTTGTTTCTCTGACCAAGTCCTAAAACTATTTAAAGCTGTTTTGTCTTTTGAGCTGAAGCCTTTGTTTTGTTTCATGATCAGAAACAATAGAAATAATCATTTTGTAGTTTATAGATATGGACCGGTCGACATCGAAGTTGAAGAGTGCTCATTCCCCTGACAAAGGTAACTATCTCAGTCAAGTGGGTTTATTCCTCAGTTATCCAAAATGGGACACTTTTCTCTGTTTTTACTATATATTTGTATACAACAACACACTCATGCACTAAATTAACATTGATGAACAAAATTATTGTCAGACACTAACACATCAATAACATCAAAATGGAACAAAAACCATTAAAAACGTCCCATTAAGAGACCTGTAATGTTACCAGCAGTTGAATACTAGATATTTCCATGCTGGAAAAAACAATACAAAGGCATCCTATTCTTATTCATCTTTTTCAGCGCATGCAAATAATGGAAAAGGAGTGCTATGACAGCACTGACTTAAGAAAATGCACCTACCGTGCCAGTAAATCCTGTTCCTGAAATGGAAAAAAGTATGAAGACACCTTAAATAGCCTTTACTGCCATGGTACTCATAAAATGAAGTGTAGGTTTTATGAATAACCCCATTATTTCCATGAGTTTTAATACACGTCTAAACATTTTTACTTACTAATATTAAAGTGGCTAATATAAATTAACCCTTCCAGTCTTGTTTTACTTGGCAGATTTGCTGCTCTTTGCTAAACTGTTGTGATACTGTATGTCTGATTTTCTCAACTCCAAAAAAAAAACAAGGCTTCAACTTTTCCCTGTTTGCACACTGATTCTTTCAAAATCTCAGAAGTATTCTCAGACCTTACAATGTGTCTCACAATACATGGATGGTCACAATCCTCCTTTTATTTATTCTACAGATCAGGGTTTAAGACATTTACTTCACTAGTTAGTATTCACTAGCCAGAAGCAACGTGCAGATTTTCCTCCATTACACCCCAAAAAAGCATAAGAGAATGCATACATTAAAATTAAAGCAAACATATTTCAAAACCCTGCATATTATTAGAATATTTAAATCAGACTATATTAAGTCAACCTTCAATGCAGCCCACCACAAAACTAAAACAGACTTTTAGACATCATTTCTACCAGAGATTCAGCATGTGCATAGATTGTTTCCTGTAAGCAACAGAACCTTTTGTCATCTACTGTGGCAGGCACAATCTGCTTTATTGTAGATTTTATAACATCAAGGTTCATTTCTCTGACTCATTTCTCTCACTAAATAAGCAGTACCTGAAAATCTAAATCAACAAATTGCCCAAAACCGCTCCTATTCAGTGTGACGTGGTAACAATAACATCACATCTTCAAAGTTGGGAGGCATGGTGGTGCAATTTCTAGCATTGTTGCCTCACATCAGGTTGCCTCACTGGGACCCAGGTTTCAATCGCATGGGTGTTACCTGGGTGGAGTTTACATGTTCTCCCTGGGTTTCTGTGGGTTTCCTCCCACAGTCCAAAAACTTACCAGTAGGTCAATTGAACACCCTAATTTCAGCAGTGTGTGGGCAGTACATTACACTTTCGATTGGTTAATAAGGCACATCCTCATGCTTAAAGGGATAATCTCTGTTTTTTATATCCATCCTGTACCTTCCTGTTCTTCATGGTTGAAACTTTGTTTGAAATTCAAAACCTGACTGAGTGACCTTACAGACACAGATGTATGTAGTGTATTCTATTTATAGTTGAACCAATATTATTGCACACTGACAGAGGCTATTTTACTCATTTTAAATCTTGACTCATAAGTCATTTCAGGCACCTCCACAAGTATACAGCAATTTTGTCAGAGGGGGTGAATCAACATATTTTAGTTTTTTCTTTGCAGTTTGTATTTAACTTCTTTCACTTAAAAGGGATTAGACTGAGCATTCAAGTGCTGATACAAATATTAACTTAAAAAAATGTGCATACCTCATTTGTAACACAACAAAATGTGACATTCTTGGAAACTACTAATCTGCCAGTGAGGACAGAGCCACCTGACCCTTGGCGACTAATCTCTCAGTGAGTACAGAGCCACCTGACACCTGACTACTGATCTGCCAGTCAGTACACTGCCATCTGACCCTTGGATACAAGCCACAATTACTGCGCAAATGTAGGTTAACTGGAGATAAATGTAAATCCTATTTATAAAATTGTGCACAAGTTTTGCAGTGCAGAATAAACTTTTAACAAGATATAATTTAACACAACCAACCAATAAAAACAATATAGTATACAATCAGTTAAATCCAAAGATTAAAGTGTTCAACGTGATAGTGTATTATACTACCCACTAATTTAGGTAGAACTGCATACATTTATTCACCAGCCTCACAGCTTTAATAGTTTTGATGCAAACTGCTAAATCAGAAACAAATTGGAAATGTTATGACTCCGTTATATACAATAACAGGCTCAATTTACTTACAACAGCTAGTTTGAGGGAGGAAACAGTTAAAGACAGAGTTTTACAGAAGTGTTGGATTCATAATGTTTAAACAATGGACTAAAACTAAAAACTACAGTATTTTATTCCACCTTTTTGTAGCACACTGGAAAAATCTGCTTGGTCAGAATTTCATTATCCAAGGAGATACAGGAAAATTCACTCCCAAAAAACATCTATGGTATTTTTTTTTACCGAATAGCCCATTGTGATCATAAAGAGTGCATGTGTGTAATAACGACCATGTGCAGACACAATGGAATCAATTTAGACATACTGTAATATTGAACTTTCCAAAACTCTTTGCAAGGAGGGAAGATTTGTCTTGTTTACAAAAAATACAGATCTGTAGTAGAAGTCCTATTTACTTATTTAGAACATTTCACCTTATTGCTTTATTACCATTCTTATGCACCAGCATATCTGAACAATAATCTGAACAGACATATGTTCATTCAGCATTTATTTAATTTTTTTTTAAGATGTAAGAAATTCTACTGACTGTGATACATGTACAGTAGTACTGTTGTAAATGCCAGGATTTTTATTTTGGTGCCCATTTAAAAAATGACTACCCTTTCAACTATCTTAATATACAAGACATGCATGGTCAAGACATCATACTCAATACTTCAGTTATTTCATATGCTTAATCAAATCAGCATTTCACAGGAAAGGTGTAAATTACTTAGTAATCCTTTGATTAAACTGGTATGAGACGGAGACATTTTTTGTGTTTCTGGCTAATTAAGTCATAACAATGTTTTGCTCATTTATGACATTTTACATTCCTAAGATTCCATGCAATTGTGGCATTGACCCGGAAACAAAATATAATAATTAATACAAAAACAGTGTTAATCATTTAATAATAATAATAGAGAATGCTCTATTTTCCCTAATGAAGTTGACTTACTTTCACAAAAAAAAACATTCACACTTTTCTGTATTTCCTTAAGTTCATTCTTGTGTATTAAATTTAAAAACCAAGGTGACTAAACTTATTTAATGAGGAAGGTTTTATTTTTATTCATGACATCTCTTAAGCAAATTAAAACAGGTTGCAGAAGGTGTGAAAGCAAAGATTTAACTGCAAAAAGCCAGAACCTGGCTGGGCCATGGCTTTCAAACTGCATATGCAAGAAGGATACCGCTGTTCTGGAAAGAGTTCAGAGAGCACTAATCAGAATATAATCAGAATGTGGGTGTTTAAGAATTTTTAAATCCAAACAGGAAGACAGGTTAAAAGAGTCTCTTTAGTCTGAGTAGAGCAGATTAGAAGAGGATTTCTTTCAAGTATTCAAAGTCTTGAAAGTGACAAAGTATAAAAGTAAAACTTATATTTCTAGCAGTAACTCTAGAATTACAAAAAACTGAGAACAAGAAAAGCACCCCTTTTCTTTTTTTCACAAATTTTAAAAATGACAATTATTTTTAATTTGTATCCTACCCATCAATTCACCCTAACAGCCAAACGCTTCCACTCACATAGGATAGATTCACCATGGCAGCCCACTGTGCCCCCTGAGTTAGGTCATGAGAGGGTGAAAAGCTTCAGGTCTCATTGCTAATATTCATAATCACACAATCATAAATACTACTCCTGAGCAGTGAGCTGAAGATATATTAGCTGCAATGAAACGCACCCAACTGCACTGATACTCACCATTCAGCTTGTGGTAATGTGTGTATAAAACATCACCATACGTTGGCCAGTAACATGGCCCAAATAAGAAAAAATGATATCTGGACAAAAATACCAGATCTTTACACCCAACAGGCATCTTTACTGAGCAAAAACATCAGCAAAGGACTACTACAGTATATGGGTTTGTGAAGTAAATTATGCAAGCTTTCATAATGGAACAATAAAAGAAACAAGACTGGCCAAAAGACATATTCCTATAAAGTTTAGTGAAAAGAAATGTTTCTAAGCAATATTTTAAAATATCAATTGTGACAGAGTATCTAACGTATTCTTCCTTTCAGGTCCACAGGCACTGTGCAGTGTCCTGTGCAGACACTGAAAGAGACCAGAAGTCTGACACAATGCCTCTCAAAGATTACCTGGAACTAAAGCATTCAATGAGAGTATAATATGAGTAGGAGAACTTTATGATCCACTCTGAATTTTACACTGAGCAATTCACAGAGAACATGAGTTACAGTATGTGCTGATGGATATAACGAAAATGATATGATGCCATTCAACCCATGTAGCTTATTTGGATGCTAATATATAATCATCTCATCCAGTTATTCTTTTTTAAAGAAACAGTGTCTCAACTTCAACAAGAAACAGTAGTGACAGATATTAAGTGACAATACAGATACTAATAATGATTGACTGCACATATAGTGGTGATGTAATTAGTGGATTACAGGTACAGTATATGCCACGTTGTATGACCTTGCTGTGCATGGATTCATTATAGCTTAAATGTATTAATTAATTTTAAAATACAATTTTTAATATCATTACAACACCGTCAGTGAAATGTTAAAACCAAAACACAACATTCGCCTTGCTCAGATTGGTGCCATAGTGGTTTAAAAATATTCAATGATGTTCAGTAACAAAACTAAATATCCACAGTGGATCAAAAATCAAACAAAGCAGGAAAGCTTTCCTAAAAAGCATTCCGATTCACACCCCGTTGCCAATGGTAGCTTCTGTTTAGATTCATTACCTTAGTTTTAATAATTAATCAATTAAAAAAGTGTTTACATTACACTTTGTTGCATGGTGTATTGGAATTGTTGACGGGTTATGAAGAAAGTCTGTGTAACCATAAAAATAATATATTGAAACAGGAGGATTTGCAAACATTGTAGCATCTACTAAATGCAGATGTGGAACATGCTCAAACTAAGAAACAATTCGCCACATCCAGTATGTTGGATAAAGTTGAAGAAGGCACTTTAATGAAACCCATCTTCATAGATTGATCTGAACAAAAATCCACCACAGCTATAGTTGCCAGCACAGCTTCTAAAGACTTAAATGGCATAAACCCATTTATGGCTTTGAACACAAAATCAGAAGTGAGAAATTCTTATTATTAAATTCGTGATATTTATTTTGCATTCCAATGGTGCATACGTTAATCATTCAACAACACATGTCCTCAGAAATACAGTAGTACAATACACTCCTAAAACCCTTGATCATGTTACACACCTGGTTGAACACCTGCTACAGCAGAATCCTGCATTGTCTATGTTTCAAAGGGTTGATGTCATCTCTGTCGAGGTACTGACCCCTCTGAAGTGTACAAACATAGCCATGCACAGCTGGAAAGCCTGTTTATAAAAAAATATACTTCTTAAATAATGTGATTAAAGCATGTGACTGTATACTTTAGTTATATATGTTCACAGTCATAATAAATATAATGCCATATAATAATGCTGCTTAGCTATAATACTGTATATATCTCTTGGAATCAAAATACCTTAAATACCTTATTGGCAAAAATGCAGTTTTTTCATCAAGAAACAATTTGCTCTGCTTACATAAAATTCATTTCAAAATATACTTGAACTGCTCAAAATCTCAGAGAAATCTATTCCATTATGTGAGTCATCAATCCAACAGATTAGTTGAGGTCTGGAAATCTGAAAAACAGCTCTGCACTTCAAAAGTGTACTTTAAAAAAAAAAGCTATTAAACAGTGTGTGCCTGAAGTACAGGCACTTAAAGGAAAGCAAAATTGCATTTCCTCCTAGACATTTTTTGTGTCACAATAATGAATTTTGACACTATTCTTCATGATTAATGAGATCAAGCTCATAATATAATTTTGCAGTTGAGTTAAGGTTGGTGAAATTTAAATCCCTCTTGCCTTCAGTTTTAAACATTTAAGCTACTTCCTGGAATGCTTATGCAATCCCTTTTTGCTCTAACAATATCCTCCACCCTAAAACAATACCAGTTTCTACCATTTTTACCTTAATCCTAAAAATAACACACAGTTTTATTTGTGTTGCAAAAGTATATGCTTAGATCCAGACAAACTAAATCCTTCCTTGTGATTAAGTGGGATATTTTTTTCATTTTATACAGACAGATGCCCTGTCTGGTTTCTCCAAAAATGTAAGCATGTAGTGTTTTCAGAATAAGATCAAAGCTATCTAGGGAAATCATTCTCAAACTAGTACTTACCTGCAGGGGTTACTTACAGAAAAAATAAATAAATGTTCCACACCTATAAGGTCCAGAAGAACAACATAATAAAAGGCTTATCTAAATCAATGGACAATGCAAAATCTTTTTCATAACCATTATTTTTTTACCAAATCTATTTACTATGCCCTTTTTAAATACAAAGCTTGTAAGTGCCTATCATGAACAATGAGCATGTTTTATTTCAAAACTATGAAGAGATGCATAGTAATAAACATGCAATATTAAGAAAATATTTTGACTGTGGAACTTTTCAATTTTTACTGTCCTCAGTTTCTTTTTGATTTCAAAGGTATTTTTTAACACACGTCACAGATTGTCAACATCTACTTTTTTCTGAGAAACTTTACAGCCATGCCTTGTCTTCCATTCTCAGCACGCAAGACTTCAGAATATTCCTGAAAGCAGCCAGTGGCAAGTGATTTACTTTTCAAACTCCCAGTAGAAACCAACTCCCTTGTTAAATTAGAGTACTTTTTTTTTAATTCCAGCTCAAGACTTTAAGGCATTCTGAGTTGAATGTTTGGCAATGGGCAACACCATGGCAAAGCTATGAGACACTGATTTTGATATTGGGCCCTTGAAAGTTCATGTCAGTGATCTTCAAAGGAACTGAAACATATACTGATGCGCAATGAAAAGGAAACACTCTACATCTGAGTTAAAATTGCCAGAAGTTAAAATTGACATATCGATTAAGAAACTGTATGATCATTTCAATAAGACAGTACTTAATTAACTCAGGAAAAATACACTGCTTAATCAAGGAAGATCACTTGGCTGCCACCGGTATAATTAAAGGCGGACAGTTTACGAGGGAAGTTGCCCAGAGAACAAGATGCTCTGCTTCAACAATCACATCACAACAAATCCAATTCATCTGCATGCAGTAATTAGAGTCGCACCATGGAAACTTCAGGAAGAAATTACCATTACCTGTCCATCTGCAGAATGACTATTGCTCAACACTTGAATAAAAAATATCTGCATGCTAAGAAGCTGTTCAGGGGTAATATGTTGACAGATAATAGATCAACTCATCATCTGTGTGTCAGAGAACATCTGCGTTAGAAATATATAACGGGTATTTTATCCATTAATGAATGCAATTTTGCCCAGGGAAGTCCTAAACAGAGACAATGTGTCTGGAAGTGGAGTGCCACACATTATGCTGACAGCAGCATTACTGAAGCTAATTGGTGAGGTGATGTTCCTTTGATCTGTATTTTGTTCACACATTCTGTGATTTTACCCTGACATGTATGTTCAAAATGTTTGATAAAATCCATTAGATCTGAGTATGGCATTTCCTATGTCTGCTGATGTGGTTTGAACTTCACATTTCTCCAAGAGAGAATAAGCCAACTTTGCTTATATGGAGCTCCAACTAACAATTCTTATACAATATATAAAAGAAACTCTGCTTTATGTTGCTCCTACTTTTTAGTAGGACAGAAAAGCTGAAAAACTGTGCAGAATTACTGATCTAACCACACAGTGTCAATGCACAGAGGAGTTGCATAACCCAGAGGGTGATATGACAAGGTACAGTATACTTCCACTCATAGATTGCCAATTCCTTATGTATAGTTCTGGGATAAACAAATGTTATTTCCAAACTTGATCATGTCGATTTTCAAATCTAGCATGTTTAAGATGACAAGACACTGAGAGACAAAAATACTAATTCAACTGCATATTTTTCCTTTTTTTATCATTCCCGAGGGTATTGCAACACTGGACTCTTTAAGCCTGGACACTGGACTCTATATTTGAAATGATTGAGATAGACAAATTAATTTAATGTACTCTATAATGACTATAATTTCTATCATTGAACTTTATCCAAGTCTGCAGTGAAAAATGGTTGATATTAACGTCTACCGTATGTTTTTTCATGGACCAGTCCAGCTACAAAGAAACAGTGTTGCATTAATAAAACAGAACTGAACGACTTGCTTGCCAGAATGACAACTTATTGCTATCATTTCAGATGCCATCTTAGCTTGCTTAAAGATAAAAGCCACGTTTTCACATTATCTGACATCTCCACTTTTCAATTGTAATATCTCAAATGTAATAAAACAGTTCCTTTCTAGCAAACTCCCTTTACATTTGACAACAGTACAGCTCATCGTTTTCTTCTAAATTAGAGCCCATGGAAAGCACAAGTGCATGCATGTCAAAATGAGAAAAATGTAGACAGACAGACAATTAGTTTCTTCACTTTAAGAACATAAATCAAGTTGTGACAGTAATACAGTCTATGGCCTCATTTAACTCAAGAGTCTGGCCTGCAGTAAAATACTGATTGAGACATTGTTCAGACACCACTTCAGTATCACTAGCTGCTTGACTTCCCCAAATGTAAAAAAATGATTATCTATTACAACACATAATGGTTAGAATAATTCATAAAGAAAAGAAAATGGGGTTGTATATATCAGGAAAATGAAGTGTGATACCAATGAAGATATTTGTTAAAATCACTATTTGCACTTTTATGAGACATCAAAGTGTAATCAGCTGGATGTGAAGGAGAACTGGGACTCATTACCTGTACCACTGCATGCAAGCACCTCACTTTGCAAAAAGGAAAACAAACTCTTAGGAACAGTTCACAAAGTGTGCATGTGGCACTGAATCTTTGAAGTAAAATGTTACCACCACTGCTTCAGAATATTCTTCTCAAACAGGTTCGTAGTGGTAAATTAGCACAAGGAGTGCTGCTGATACTAATCAAATTCAACAAGATCAAATTTGAGCTAATCTGTTAAGAAAACAGATTAATTACATTTACAGTAGCATCTAGTGCTGCCAAGCGCTGACAAACATACAAATCATGCACACTACAATATGCCACAAAAGGGTCCTGTGTATGAGCATTAATAATTGTCAATATATATAATACAATCTGCCTTTTTCTATTTGCAAAATATGTTTATTGTAAAAGTTGTCTGTGTCGATAGCAACTACAGTATGTGGCCTGTGAATTAATTAGTAGGATGGAGACTAAAGTATGAGAGTGCTATATTAATCTAATAATTCAAATGTGACCAGCATCACCAAAACCCATCCTCAAAGTGTTTTAATTCATCATATTAAGAAATACAATAATATAAACTGTTTAAATAGATTTGTGATGAATGTATGATTTCAGTTTCCACTGTAGTAATATGAAAAGATTGCATCTAAAAACTGTATAAGTCCTATCAAAGCAGAAATGAATATTATTTTTTAAATTGAATAAACAATGCTTTATTTAAATGACTTTGACTTACCTCTTTTTGTATTTTTTACAAATGCTGATTGCAAAATATTTATCAGACCAGGATTGTTGATGATAATTACATTTCACACGGAATAACAACATCCAAGAATCAAATACTTTGTGAATATTTATTGAGTATATAAGTATAATTAGAATTAATTTTGGCTTAACCCGCTTGATTAAGGGGTATCCTCCTGGCCATCGGACAAGGAGGCTCAGAACCCCATTTCAAAAGAGATGTTAACCAAGGGGTTAACCAAAAGTGGAGATGGGGTGGAGATGGGATCCATGCATCGAATTGTGAAGAGGTTTTTATTAGATGTATATACTGTACAACTAAAGTTGGTAGTGATTGTGATTTAAAACAGCTGCGTGTAATTGACTTTGTGTGTCATTATCTTTTCCGAACTTCAGTTAAGAACTTAAGAAGTTAAGAGCGTACAAAAGGATTAAAAAGATTTGTGTTACTTCAACAGCAATAGCCAATACAGATATATACTGTACAGTACTCTATTATTCAGAACACTCTCAAAATCATAAATATACTCTATTATAGGCTGATAATGATAAGTACAAACATGCATGTCTTTATAATTTGAGTGTGAAAAAACCTTTTTCTCAAATGTCTGTGGCACTTACAGTATTAAAGTGCTACCATGCATGTCATGAATTTGTTGGGGGGCTTTAAGGTGATTTGTAAGTAGCTTTACTCCAAACTGCTTTTATTGTACCTAACATTTTTACTTCAAAGATTGTTCTGTTACACTGCCCCTTTTAGGTTTGATTGATTAACTGCTATATACTATAGTCTGGAATGCAAAGCAAAGTTTCTCATATGTGGCTAATTATTTATGTTTTTACATTAAAAAAATATATTTCTGAAAATTACGAATATCCTGCATTATAAAAAAGTATCTTATAACTTAAACAATAACTTAAATTGCATTTTCTCCCACATTACCTCATATGACTGAATGCATTTGATGCCTCTTCTTAAAGTTGCCCAGTCATTTGTAATACTCTAATATAATTTCCCACAATCCATGACATTGTATAAAACTTGCTTCTAAAATATATGTACTAACCACAAATTGCTACTTTTTGAAGAGGCTGCAATAAACGGTGAACAGTTCTTTCAAACATGCCATTATACCCATTCACATAAGTATGGTATTATTACTGGATTTTGCCCAATTTACGTGGTATTCTTTTTTTGTGTAAAGACCAGGCTCCACATAGATGTGTTTATAATAAGCTAGAAATGGGCTGTTTTTTAAAGTGATGGAAACTGCACAGAACCCAACACAGGAAATGTACTAGAAGTGGGCAGAATTCAGTCTGTGTGTGGCCATTCTAATACATATTTTACAGTCAGTAATAGATGCTATCAAAGAAGATGTTCCTTATCATGAGACTTAAATGAGCTCTTTGAGAAGAAGGTTTTCTTGACATCTTTGTTTGGTTAAATGATAATGTGCCTTTTTGATTTCATCAGAGCTCTTTAGGCAATATCAGATACTCGCTTCTCGTTGCAGCTTCTCTACACTTCTTTAATATCCTGGGTATGTAATGTTGCCCTTTAGGCTTAATAATCCTACAGGATATAGAGATACCCTTAAGTCACCAAATTAAAAAAAAATGTTTAGTATGTCTAATAAATCAAATAATAAAAGTCACACCTGAAACTGAGAACTCAAGTTTAATAAAACTCTATAACCTTGTAAAAGCCCTTAGGACTGAACTTGGAAACCCCTCTCTATGTAATACTTCATGCTGTGAAAGAAAAGGGCATGTATCATAATATCCACTTCTGGTTTAAAGAAATTAAATAGCATGTATGATGTAATATAAAAATGTGATTTATAGAGACGTAAAGTCCTTGTCCACCATCTCTTGGTTTTGTATTTGTGTAAAAAGTATATGGTATACTGTCATATGCAGTCATATTTAGTCATGGCATATTACCTTACATTATTTAATAAGCTAATAAGGAGACCTGTCATGTTCAGTGGAGTTACCTACTAGACCCTGAATGGAAAGGAGCAATAGATACTGTACTGTTAAAAAATAGACAAATTCCAGTGTGTGTACTAATGTACATGTACACAATGCCTAAGGTTACCCAGACAATGAAATCAGGTCTATGAGTATAGGAAAATGCCACATAGTTTTTTTTTAAGTCTAAGTCTAACCTTAATCCTAGGGAAACAAAATTCACAAAAATGAATTTGCCCTGTAAGTGTAGAGTGGGTTAAATTCCGTTTTCATTAGATTCCGTTTTTCACTTGTTTAAGAGTGTTCTGAACAGAAATTGAATAATGCCACATTTAAATTACCCCTGGACACATTTTCATTTTAATATATTGTAACCTAATTACTTGCTCACCTCAGTACAAAAATAAGTACTTACATTTGTTACATCCAAAGAGGTGAGTGGTTATTCCTTTTGATGTCTACAGCATCTATCTTTTCAAGTTTCTTAAGTGTGGACTTGATTAATTTTTTAATAACATTTTTCCCTACTCCAATTTTGGATTTGCTAAAATGTTAAAAAGCTTGATTTTCCCAATACAACCCTCGTACCAGTATGCAAGGGGATGAATGCCATCAATGTTTCCCTCGGAAAAATGTACTGTCAGGGCCATATGGTTTGGTAATTTTCAGATAGTTAAGGCCCACAGTACCCTCAACTACTTGAACAAGGATTGGAAGAGTGATGCAGCTCTCACAGACAACACCACAAGCTTACAGGTGCCTGGCAAGACACAGGGGTCACTGCTTTAAAGCAAAATTAGGTTAACCTGGAAGACAAGCCTACACAAACCACCTGCCACTTGGAAAATTGTGAACTGCTCCTTAGAGAATCTCAGTAATGGCAGAACCCATGAAACCTGGACAATACAGCTCTAGACCTCCCAGAACAAGAGCCTAAAATGAACAGCTTACTAATCTGTTAACCTTTTTCGTGTATATACTTTAATAGATGTCCCCAAATATACATTATAGTTGTATAGCAATTACTGTTACTTTATCTAAACTGGACAAATAATGTTGCATTTATTGAACATAAGACATAAAACACACATCCACACACAAGTACATAAAGGGAATTTGCAATTTGCAAAACAATTGTAGGTATAAAAGTGTTAACTAAAAGCCAAAAAAAATTGTATAGTTAACAGTGCACTGTTGTACTGACTGTAGGGCAAAATGCATAGCTAATGTGCTTCAGAGCACTCAGTAACATCACACTCCTTTGCAAGTAGCTTTGAAACGTCTCTTCAGAAGCTGATGTTTCAGACAAAAATGTAGCTCATGTTCAAGAATCTGAGTAGAAATAACCCGAATGAATCATTAGGATGGCATACAATTAAGAAGAAGTAACACACTTCATTAAAATATGGTACATTTCTGCTTTAAAATAATTGTATTTACATATTCACTGTCTGTGTGCACAGCCAAACTGCTCATCAGCATTTGAAATTATAAAAAAGCCCATTCTGGCAGGAATCGGTTGACCTCTATTTGTACCCCACCTGTTTTGTAAACTCAAATGCATGTAGAGAAAGGGAGGATGGGAAGGGAAGGCCTTGCTTCAAAGTGAAGGTTTTTCTTGTTTAAGGAAATATTTGATGAACATCTGTAGCAAAAAAATGAAATGTGTTGCTTTGATCTGTCTCCTGTTTTTCTTTCCTCTCCTCGGCTTTATCTTTTCCTTGTCTCTATTCAGTATCATTAACCTAGGTTACAGGATATCTTTGGGTTTGAATTAATGGAGCTACTTGTTCCCTGTGGGTGGTGTCCTGTCAGCTTCACATTTCAAATTCTAGTAACATGTTTCAAAATAATCAAGCTAAACCTTAGTAGTTTGGTGGTTGAGTCAAGCATGACCACTGCATAGATAAATCAATTGCAATTTGCCACCCTTAATTGCAGATTATATTACCACAAGTAACTATGTTTTGTCACGCACTCCTTCCCCATAACTCTTTTTCTTCTAAAACAAAATTGAGATCAGTTTGATAAAGCTTTCTCTTGACCGGTGTTCTGCTGTTAGCTGACACCTAAAGAAGCTCAACAGCCGTAACACTGTTTTTTTCTACTTCTTGCAATGGAAAACACACCTCTGCGTTTTTCAGTTCATGGAAAGTAATACATTCAGCTCATCAGTCAAATTTATGTAACATTTGTAAACCAAGACTCCCAAAACTAGCCCACATTAAGTCTACTCCGCCACAGCTCTTTGTAATATATGTGTTTTTATTTTTTTCTCTTTCCTGTCTTTTTGTGCCAGGTATGTTTGTGTGAAATCAGCAGCTATTCTGTTTTCTTCCAGGCTTTTCTGCAGTAACAATTCCAGATTGAATTAAATTAAGACAATTATTTTTTCTTACAACCCCCCAACATTGGAATCACCAGTTTGTTTTTTATCTCATGGCTCACAAACCCTGCAACCTCACACAAGAGAGAACGAGGAAGTAGAGGCAGCCACTCACTTCTTACATGCCACAGACAACACATCCTTCACCAGAAGCCTTCACCAACAGCATCTCAAACTTGCAAGTACTGTACCTAGCAGACTACATTTGTGGCTGTACTGGAAAGAGCCAGAAGAACTCTGCCTGAATTCACCTTCTAGTCTCTTGAGAAATCTGAGTCACAGTCAGCTAGGAACATAATCCAGGCTTGAATGCGATCTACACCTTGAATAAAGAGCTCAGCCTGTGCTTGGCAAACACCTTTACCATTTACCAGCTGAGCCACTCATGAGGCCCCTACTTGGGACACTTTAATATTCCTAATCTTAGGAAATAATTTAATCAAAAAATGCATCGCTTCATTAATTTGTAAACACACAAAACACTACTGGAGTTAATGAAATAATTTTTTTAAAATTCATTTAAATTAACTCTATCCATTTGGTATTGTTTTCCATAAATTAAATTTAAACAAAAATATTTTGCAATCATTCTACAACTTCGTATTTATCACTTTTAACAGTTTAGAATGTAAAATAGGTTGAAAAAAATATCTGAATATTGTTTTTACTGACAGTCTCTAGGATCATTAGAAGAGCCACAGCAAACATTATTATATTATTAACTCTCTTGATATGTATTTACAAAGTTAGAATATTAGCAAGAGCAATTTAGAAAAACAAATCATTACGTAGTGACGTAATTATAGGGAGCAATCATTTTGTTCATACTTCAGGTTACGTAAATAAAAATTCAACCCACTTTGGACTTTTGGCTCTGCAGCCAAAATGTTGTTTTTTTTACTTTTTTCCCTCTCCGTAAGGAATTAACCTCAACTTAAATCTCCCACATTACCTACTGTACCTGGAATACCTCTAACCTGTCCATTATATGCAATCACCAACAGGTAGTCTATCTTCAGCAGAGCCTTGACACATGAGGCCTGAATGAATATCCTTTCATTGTATTTCACACACTTTTTTTATACCTCTGCAAAGAAATAAAACGTTACAAATTAGAGACTGCTGTTTTGCCCACATAATTGATTTTGTTGCTTGTTGTGAATCGATTCCAGGATTTCATCCAGGATCCCAAAAAGTCAAATTCATCAACATAGGTCAGAAAAGCTTGACTCTCGGAACCCACTAAACAATTTATTGCAATTGATTCATTAAAAAGTTCGAAGAAGTTTTTTTTCTATTTTTGTTTACCACAGGGATAGGACTGGGATTCATCAAAAAGGTTTTGAACTCCTGAAACTTGCAAAAGCCCCTGAAAACTTACTCTGACATTAGTAAAGGACATTCCACTCCTCAAAATGGTTTTAAGTCAGACGCTGTGGAGTCTGCTATATGTCAAATGATGAATGGTTCTACAGGTGGGCATGTCAGAGAAGCATGTCTGCATGTCTCATTCTCTCCAGTGGGTGCTGGAGATATTGTCAGACATTGAGTCTTAATAAATAATTGGTGATTGAAAATTGGGCAGATATATAATACAGCATGATTGTCTGTTTTCATTTAACATTAATGTACAGAAATAAAATGTGAATGAATGTGGGCTCAGTTAAAAATTGAAAATTGGAAGTAATGGGATAAGAAGGCACGGGATAGAAATTCACCGGAAGTCTGGTCTTCTGTCCAACAAAGAAGACAGCCTGACACTACACAATAGAAGTGGGAAACCGCATAACTGCTTGTCAGGTTTCTGGAACTAGTTTCTGCACAGCTGTCTAAGGCCTCCATACCAGATGTACAGTATGTCATGGATTCAAAGCTAAGGATGAGAATATAAACCTTTCAGCAGGTCAAACACTGTAATATTTTTAAATTATTATTTTTCTTGAGAAACTTTTAGCGATTTTTTTTGCCAGAAAGGTCAAATAATAACGTCCAATTTTCCTCTACTTGTAATCAAAGTGATATTGATATTCTGGGGATTGCCAGTTGTGGTTAAGTAACAGAGTATGGCAGTATAAAAAGTGCAGATGGTTAAAAGATCATACAGCTTGCAGTGGAATCAGATACAGTTTTTTTCTGAACAACAGCAAATTCTTAACTCACAGTAACCACACCCTGTGCTGTTTCACTCCAGCAAATAGCTCTTAGCGGTTCCTTTGCATTTCTTAATACAGTTTTTTTTTCTTGGACAGGGAAAGGCTTTGTTGTTTCCATAATGTGCAGACACTCATAATTGCTTTAAAGATATAGTTCCAACCCTGAAATGACTCATCTTTGACATGCAGCACATTGAACTCTTCCTATATCCTTATCGCTCTAAGACTGCTTTACTTCACATACTGTACACACCTAACAGCAATAACAGCTATAGAAAGAGACTACCATTAAGAAATGGCATGCAGCTTTTTGTGATTTATTATTTTTTTACAAAGTTCTCCCTATTTCAATATGCAAAGGAGAAAATAAGAGGAGATTTTAAGATGTCATTAAACAACAGCTAAAATAAACCAACAGAAACTTGTGTTTATACATAATTTAATATTTCCCAATGTTACAAGGACCAACGAATTGTTGCTCGAGTAGCTTCACAGTTCATTGTCTTTTTTTCTCATGTCATATGCTGCAGAAATAATACATATATTTTGTGAGTGGCACACTGGAGCTTGATTCTTTGATATATAAGCTAAGCAGGTGTGAGCCTGGTCAGTACCTGGATGGGAGACCTCCTGGGAAAAACTAAGGTTGCTGCTGGAAGAGGTGTTAGTGGGGCCAGCAGGGGGCGCTCACCCTGTGGTCCACGTGGGTCCTAATGCCCCAGTATAGTGATGGGGACACTATACTGTAAACAGGTGCCGTCCTTCGGATGAGACGTAAAACCGAGGTCCTGACTCTCTGTGGTCATTAAAAATCCCAGGGCGTTTCTTGAAAAGAGTAGGGGTATAACCCCGGCGTCCTGGCCAAATTTCCCATTGGCCCTAACCAATCATGGCCTCCTAATAATCCCCATCTATGAATTGGCTTCATTACTCTGCTCTCCTCCCCACTGATAGCTGATGTGTGGTGAGCGTTCTGGCGCACTATGGCTGCCGTCGCATCATCCAGGTGGATGCTGCACATTGGTGGTGGTGGAGGGGAGACCCCATTACCTGTAAGGCGCTTTGAGTGGAGTGTCCAGAAAAGCGCTATATAAGTGTAAGCAATTATTATTATTATTATTATTATTATTATTATTATTATATGTACACCATGACTCAATGTTTTTGTAGTTTGTTTACATTTTTTTGTTAATTTGTACTTTGTACAATTTTACAAAAGCTTTTGTCATTTGTACAACAGCAATAAAACAACCCTTATGTACCCAATACAGATTATATGGACAAAAGTACTGTTATGCTGTTACCCAATTTTGAAGCTTACCAGAGAAACCGACTTTCAAAGTACTGTAAAAGACACAAGAATTTATGACTGACCTTTTCAGAACAGGATCATTTCAACACTTTATAAATGCATAATTACACAGGTCATAGTAATCATTCCAATATGTGTAGATACATAAAAGAATTTTGCAATCTACAAAGGTATTTTGTTTCAAGTTGATGATTTCACAGTAGTTGAAAAAGAGTTAATTTTTGACACAACTCTTATGGAATGGCAAGCACAACTACTGTATACACTAAGTCACATGTGTCATTTAAAGTGAGAGGCATTAAAATGCAACACATGAGTTGACATGAGTCTAACAAAAATAGACTTTTTATATTTTAAACAAAAAACAGAATGAATAATGCTGGGGCGCAAATGACAGAATATTCAAACCGATTATCAATTCAGAGATAGTCAATTATTAAAGGACAGTTAAATATTCCATGAATGAGTTCAATATCTTGTACTGTATGTCCTACTTTTTCTGCTAGGATGCTCACAAGAGACATCATATTGACATTAAAAGAGAATTAGTTTACCTCACTAAAATCCTATTCAACTTGGCAAAAAGTACTGCACACAGCTTAACTAATGTGCTGTACATGGTCATGGAACCTGACAATGCACATACTGTACCAATCTAGTGCATCCCAGAGGTTCTCTAATGAGTCCACTGAGTTGCTAGTCAATAACATGTACATTGTTTCATGCCAGCACTGTCAAATGTCGCAGCATATGGAGTGAGAACATTTTCTCTGCAGCATTACGCAGTCAAAGCATCTTCAATAAACACTGTGAGCTCCATCTATACTGTAATGCAGTGCACACCATCACACTGCCACCTCCAAACCAGCCTGCTTGTGCAACACTAAGCGGATGGTACCTCAGCTCACATCTACAGTATATTTTTATTTTTCTACCATCATTCTAGAACTGATGAAACTATGACATGTTCTTGTAATGCAACATTGTGCTGAATTGTATTTGGCCACTTTACAATGGAATGTCTTTGTGCCCAAATGCGAAACTCTATGCAGGTTATTCAGTACAAAGGTAATGTGTATCGGACAGTAGATTCTGATGCTTTCATGCTAGAGCCACCATCTTACTTTACAAGGAAAGAGCTGACTGCAGCACCATCAAGGTGTTGATATGCACAATAATGTCGATCCCAGAGATACCTCAATCAAATGTGCTGATTTGGTACAGGTGTGGTGACACGTTTGCTGTCAGTCAAGAGTTGTACTGGTCTGAATTTCTTGTAACTGCAGCCATGATATTGTCAACTGGTCCACACCAAAACCTATGAAGATCCTAAAATTTAAAATTATGCTCTTGGCATCCTAATGCCTTCTTCACATCAACCTGGTACCAATCATGGTACATGTACTGTATGTTGGTTTAGCCATGATTAGTAAATGTATTCCCTGGCTTTTTTAGCTAGTCACAGATGCAATAAAACAAACATTGACATGATCAGATCAATACTGGCATACTGTATCTGCAAACCATTCTTTTGTATACTGTACATGTAAAATGTGTCAGAAATCTATAGGTAACCAAGACTGGGATTTCACGTTATTTAATTCATCAGAAACTAAACTAATGTAATGATTTTCATCGATTCATTACATGATTTATGATTTATACTGATTCACTTTGTGAATATGCAGTTCTAGATAAGTACTGGAACAAAATCATTTGTTGCAAAAACAAAACCTGATTTTATATATACAAAGTATTAAACAGAATATTAATACATAATATATCTAAACATAATTTAATAGGTGCATTATTCTAATATCAACTCATGGAAAATGTGAAGTACCAGAAAGTAAGGTATTTCTACAGTATTGCAATTTTATTTAAAAGCACACTGTTCACAAAAGGATGAAAACAAATGTCCTAACAGTATTCCACAGGAGCTGTTTGAATTATCTGTCAAATCCTGAAGGTCTTTAATCTCCCAGTAAAATGATCTAATGTGAAGTGGACAGATTTTTGGCTGATGTGCTTTGGCCTTTATCCCAGTACTTCCCTCCTGGCAAATATACCTCCTAGCATTTGACATATATGCAAAAGATAAAATAGGGAAAAATGTTTGAAACTATCCCAAAATATTCAGCTTGTTCTTGGTCACTAAAGGAAACAAAAACATGTTTTAAATAGTAATAGAAGGCTCAGCTATCTGTTGAAATCTCAAATGTCTTGTAATGGCAATGCATGAGTATGATCTGTCACCTTTGGTCATCTACATTATATAATTTAAATGTAAATTAATCTAGCAAGAAACTAAATATGTTCCTGCCTCACAGATTCTAGTCTAACTCTGGCTATGGAGAGATGGCGGCAGAAGTTATCAATCACATCACTATACTTAATATATACTGTATGCACATAGAATCAAACAAATCCCATCATTTTAAATATGTGGTACAAACTGAAATATGAATTCAGGGCAGTTAGCTGCCTGGTAGTTAGTTTCAGGTGGGTAACTCTGTCATATGTCTGAAGGCAGATCAGGATCGCCAGGTGATTAAAATGAAATGGAAAACTGAATGCCTCATCAAGCATGTAAAATGAATTGACACCAATTTCATTCAGTTTAAGCCTACAGATCAAATGTAAGTTGTACAGGCTTCACAAAATGTCAGAGACCAAGAATCTCTCCTCTCCAAGAATTAAATTAATGTTTAAAAGGACAATATGTGGGTTTGTAAGAACATTACAGCCTTAATCACACAGAAGAAAAGTCAATATGTACTGGTTTTCTGTTTTTGTTTCATGCAAGATTATGTGACAAAACACACTGAAACTCTTTTGTTTACCATTCTTTACTAATGTAAAGAATTATGAGCTTCTTTTATTTCGGATCTGAGCACGAGACCATAAACTAAGAATATCTTTTTGACAAAGCTGGGAGAAGATAAACCCACTACCATGAAAAAGCAGTTTGACAGCTACTGGCCTGTGAGTAATGTCTTGGGGAATAGTTCAGATCTAAAGTTCTGTTCAGTATCGCACCATCAGTGAAAAAAGGCATTTTATGCCAAAACATCTAAACTATTTGCCAGTAGTTCAGCTATTACAAAATCTGTGTGATTTGCTCAAGGCCAGCTGGTGATTGCAGTGTTTAATAAAACATTTCAGTAGTGGCCTAGCTTTGGGGAAAGTAGAATAATTAAAAGACTGTGCTACTGCACATTTCAAAGCTGTGCACTTTTGAAATCACCACATAAAAAATAATGTACAGGTACATGTATGTACTGTACATGTATCAGTATTTGATGGATCTACACTTATCGTGTTTTATTTAATTTTAACAGAGAAGGGTTTACACATCAAAAACATAAATGTATCTAAGTACTGTATGTGTTAATCCTTTCTGTTTACTTTCATTGCAAATAATGACATGATAAAATAATATTTTTTATTCACATTCCATAAAAATGACAAGACGTTATCCTACCTGGTTAGATCAGTTTGGAATCATCCTGGCATGTTTTGAATAATCAACTTCTGATCTCGACAAAACTGGTAATTTTTTGCCATTTACATAGAAACCTGCCAATCTTATGGTGCAACTGCATCAGCCAATAATAAACCAGACAAACAACTGTTCAATGTGGCTTTAGTGCTGTTGTGCTTTGCCAGTCTGGGAGAAGTGACATTTCACATGCTTATCCTCCAAGACGTGCAATATCACTCTGTGGCCCAAAAACACAAACAGTAGAATTACTATTTCAACAAGGGAAACATCTACAGCCTGTATTGATGACACTTAGTCCAACAGCTGCCCAGATAATGATCACAGTCACTGATGTAAAATAAACTGAGAATACCCTGGGTTAGCTCCTCTCCCAGCATTTGCAATACGGAGCCAAGTGCCACTGAGTATTTCTGGCCACAGCAGACAAATGTTGAATGATATGGCCTGAGAAATGCAGACTTCAGAAGGCTAGATTCAGTGAACCACAGGCTTGTGTGTGTTCCTCTGCCAGAACAGAGGCCTCTCTGCTTTCTTGAGTGCCACAGCTACAAACTACAGTTTCTGAATTAAGACAGGACCAGCGACATCGAAGAAGGTCCCCCAAGTGTGGCAATCCATTTGTTCGACTGCTATTTCCATCTGTTGCTTCAGTTCCATCTGTGATGCTGTTACCATTCCAGTTCACAGGACATAAGTCTATCACGTACCTGATGTTCATAACAGAGATCATAAGGAAACAATTTTCTGTCTCTCCTTCTTTCGCTCTTTCCAAAACTAACATCTGAAAAGGGTGTGGTAAAGAAAAGAAATGATGACATAATGTCCTTCTGCCAAATATTTAGGTCTACCAGACTACTATATTTATGTTTTCTCAGTTCTTTTCACTGGACAGCAGCTGGACAAGAACAGTTTCATTACACAAACATTATTGTATGTTGATAAACTCTATATACACTTAGATTCAACAGTTCAACACTTTCCTATGGTCACACAGATGGGAAAGGGGTAAACAGCAATACTAACACATTAATTATCACATTTTCTCTTATATGCTGTGTTGTGGATTTTTAAAGGTAGTTTAAAGTTTCTAAACATGCAAGTATATATACTTTATATATTTAGGAAAACTAATGAAGCCTGTTACATTGCATCTTTTTTGCAAACAAATTTTACTTTTTCAGAAATGAAAAACAACACGATAAGGCAAGGCAAGAATTACGTTCCTATTTTCCACTGCGTTCCCCCTCTGTCTCCCTATCCCATCATCCCTAACTTGGATGAACAATGTTAAGAAAAGAACGTGTGCACTACTGCCAAGGAAAAGAATGCAAAGCCACCATGCTCATAGTGGTTGCAATGCAAACCAGCTAAATCCACCGTATTTTGCGCAGATGAGGGTCAATAGAGAACAAGACTTTTTTTTCCCTCAGAAGAACAATAAATGCCCCCCAGTTAAAAAGTTGGCCAAAGGCCCAAGAATGAAAATGAGTACAATTCGGAGTTCCATCTATGTGACTTCTATGTGAAAACTAAAATGGCTGATGTACAGCGCTTTTAGAAACCAACTTAGTATCCTAGGAAATGGTTTCATTTACAGTAGGTATGTTGCTGTGTTCCTAACAAAACTGATCACCAGATGTTTACATGAGTATCTCAAAAAGTGAGTACAGAGCAATGATTCTTATTATATTTTATGAAAACAGCTTTATATTTTCCCAAACAGAAGAATGGAAGGTTAGATGTACAGTACTGTGTTGGGCTCTAGACTTTGTTTGGATTGTAAATATTAGTTTGTGTTTTGTTGAACATTTGTAAAAGAAATGTTGTTTTTTTTCACTTCCCACCACCAAATAGTTTATAGAATTTTAAATAAGCCATGAGGCACTGCAGGGTGTTCCATGCTCATTTGGGGTGTTTTATTATTAGTACATTTCTGAGTCACAAGCCATCTGTACATACATGGGACAAAAGCACTTTTTTCCTTTACCCACAAGGCTTGGTTTCCAAAATTTTAATCCTCCCCCATATGCAAGTAAGTATATTTAAATAAAGTTACTGCGGTTTTAAAAACAAAACTGTAATACCGTATCAAGGTCTGCATTAGCTAGTTCTAGTAGGTAATGCAATTAACCACAGTGAGAAAGGAAGCTGGGTTTGAACCTCTGCCTTCCAGCCCGGAACGCAGACGCCTAAGCAATTACGCCACAGACGCAATCACGTGGGAAGGAGTGAAACTGATGCAGACATTTCCAAAGAAAGAGTACTACTGTGATCATTTGAGCTACGGTTCAGTATATGAATATAATTATATCGTTATTCATTTATTTAGATATGTGATTCCATATTATATTCCCTATTAATCAAATTCTAAAAAGTACGCTTTTGTTTACTGCGATAACAGGCATATTCGCAGAAAAGGTTAAAACATTATACCTTTTTACAAAGTATATAAACTTAATATAGCCTGAAGGAGCATGTAAAAACTTTTCCAAAATAACCACATGTAACCGAATGGAAGACTTTGATGCTTAAAATGTTTAGGAAGAAAGTGGAATACTTTATGACAGACGTGTTATGCTCCTCTTCTTTTTATGCTCAGCTACTAAAATTTCCCTTTAGTTGTAAAATTCCATATAATTATTCAATACTAAGTGGATTAAGCATGCACAGTAAAGAGATTAAATGATTAGATCGTTTCACTAATAACCAATGCACCACGAGTGCCCCTGTCGGTCATTTTGGCCAGCCAAATCACGTACCGCGATACACCTGTGGGTAACTGCGCGCGGTACGGGGGTGTACCTTGCATTGTGAATGGCTGCATCTGTACACAGTGAGAATGATACAAAGTGAGAGAAGTATATACGCAGTAATATACTATCTTTTCTGCATGGAATAAACTTTTAAGGATCTTTTAAGAGAGTAATGGTTCATCCCAACTATCCTCCAATAACAACCATTCCCATTCAATCCTTTCCTGATGGCTGAGGTATGAACACTGACATTAGCTGCATAAATACAGGCCTGCAGATCCTTAGAAGTTACCCTGGGGTTCATTTGTGACTTCCTACATGATTTTCCCTCTGCTCTTGAAAGGATCTTGGCAGGACGACCAGCCTCGATTCCAATCACCATGGTCTTGAATATTTTTTATTTGTATGCTGTTTGACAGTGAATAGATGGAATATTTAGAAATGGTTTTGTAACCATCTCTTGACCTCAAGAACATAACCGCCTCAACTTCTAATATTCTGAGATTAATAAAAAGCAAAATACTGTTTTATATGCTGTACATATACTAAATCAGCAGTGAAGAGAATCTCAGAAGACAAAAGGAATATTCCATTTCCTCTAGGGGAAATTAAATACAATTTATTTTTCTGCATGGTATTGACTTGAAGGAGGATGTTTTAATGTATTTTTAAAATACTGTACCTAAATATCTTCAGGCACACAGATGAAATGAGTGGTGAGTATCATAATGAAGTGTTACCAAGTCATTTTTACCAAACTTTTTAGCATTTGTTTTTAGTCTGCAAAATTAAAATAAATAAAACAGGAACATGAATTACACTAAGCAAGTGTTACATATGAAAGCTTCCAACTGCAATCATTTGTATTAATTCATATTATGAACTATTATGAAGATGCAGACAAGGCAGGCAGAGAAAGTGGAATTTATATAAAACTGACACATCTACAGAAAACATTAACTTGAACAAAAAAAGACAAGCTAAATATTGTCTGATCACAGCAATACTTTGTGAAACACCTGGGATGGAAAGAATTGCATGGCATTACACACTATTATGGCTCTTCTTCTTCACATTCCAAAGACTGTGAAGCCATTTGATACTCAAATGGCATGTACTTTATAGAGGTCACACTCTCCTCAAAATTGAATTTTGTAATCCTATTTTGTGCTCACTCTGAACTTCAATTCACAGGGGAGTACAGTAACTGACATGACGCATTTAAGTCCTCTGTAATGATTTCCACTTTACATACCCCATTATGTTATAAAATGATATTCATTGAATACCCTTATTTAACTGCAAAATACTATTAAAACTAGACAGTTTCAGACATAGTTGTTGCAAAATATATTTGGGATAGTGAAGAAAAGCCAGAAGTCTACTGTGGCAATTTAAGGTCCACAGTACGGACACACACCTTATTTAAAACTTGTTATCATGTGTGTGATGTACCATTCTAAGACTTTGTAAATACATAGTTGCCATCAATCAGAATATTTCATTTCTGTATTTCACTTCATACTATATTGCTCAATCCTAAGAATCTGGCAAATTCATTTATTCAGAGCACTACTGCACTGGATTGGCATGGCCACATCATTAAAAAGAATTGTCGCAATTCCAGACCCTTTTCTTTAGCATTTTTTCATATTGTTCTGTATCTCGTACACTCCAGAAAGGCTTTGAAGTCTAAACCGGGTATCCTGTTTACATGCTTAGTGGTTATGATTGCAATAACAAAAGTTGTGTTGGGTTATTTGTCACAATGATTACATTTTAATTATGAGTGCTTATCCAGACTTTAAAAATGTTGAACCTTTGTATATTTACTATGATGTTAAAATAGTGGGCTTTGAATGATCTGCTGGATCAAAAAATATTTTTTCAGAGCACTGTCATCTGCTTCATATATCCTTCTTCTATTGCACTTGCACTGTGTCCCAACCATGAGAACAGCCTTTATAAAATAACGTTTGCAAAAATAAGAATGTTAAAATAAATAAGAGCAAATAAGTTTCCCATATTTGTCATGGGATACATATAGAATGGTTTTGTTTAAGTGCATGTTTGGCCCTCCATTTCAAATGTTTGGTGGTCCCTCCTTTTAATAAAATGTATGCCAATGTCAATGTCTGTCCCACACTTGGTGGAATACTGAAAGAGTATTTTATTTTATTTTATTTTAAGCTACATTTCCCTATTATTATTTTGAGATATACTGCCCACCCCTTAGAAATGTGTTTATAATGGAACACTACACTTTTTGTTCATGTTCTACACCACACACCCAGTTAAGACGATACTCCAAGAATAAAAATAAGTAAACCTTGACCAAAATGGGACAACACTGAGATATACAGTACATCATGGTAAAAAATACAGCAATACATTTTTTCAGGTATATTGCCCACCCCTTTATACTGTATAATGTAACAACTGAATTTTTCTAATTAATCCTCTATGTCAAAGTTTTTAGACGTGAACTGCTTGGGTTGAGTATGTGGTATTTTACTTTCACATGACGTTTACAGTGAACATCAAAAATCTCTAACGGGTGACTAATTAGGTCTTGCAAAATTGCTGTTCTTGCATGGCTTGATACACTTTTATATTTCAACATCTCAACTTAGTGAAGTCCTTCTAGCCCTGACATGAGTGTCATTGGTCTTCTCTGAACTCTGATCTAAAGGTTCAGTATGAAGTATAGTAGACCAAAACTCAGCTCTATAATTGCTCCTCGAGGGGTTTAGCACAGGCTTTGAATAATCTCCTGAGATATATACATATGTCAAGTAATTATAAAGTTGGCCTCTTCATATTTCTGTATGAACACAGGCAATTAACTGGAGATGCCTGGTGCAGCTGTTTGGAATATAATTCCTCACATTGGGATTTAAAGGTCTTAAGGCTATCCCCTCACTTCCCCAAAATTTAAATACCATTACATAGACCCATTTATACCGAAACTTCAATCCATCTGCCAGCTGTAGTTTACAAACCAGAGGCCAGAGGCTTCTTCTTCTAACCTATGAAAGGCCATCATCATATACCGGGTCTGTAATTGTTTTTGGCAGGTGATTCAAAGTTCTGATTTTACAGTGTCTGGGCATTAGAGTGTTAGGCATCATACATCTGTTTTTCTTATATAATCACATAACCCATTTAACTTTAAAAAAACATTAATGTGTCTGTCTGTGTCTGTTTAAATGTCACCTGGGCAGTCCGAGTTAATATTTCTTTTATATTTTCCCCACTTTACATCTGGAAAAGACAAGTTCTGAAGTGACTTAAAATAACCCAACTTCTGTACATCTTGAAAAGATAAGTTGTACGAGCCATTTGCACAGTGGTTCAATTTGCGTATTTGCAAAAAACATTTAAAATGGCGTTTTCAAACAGATAAAAGTAAAGAAATGAAGTGGGGAAAGTAAAAAGAGGAAAACTTAAATCTATTTCAGAGAATTTCATAGGATATTTTTTGTTCCAAAGAGTCAGTTGAACCAGTCACTCAGTGTCTTTACAAATGTTTCGATTTTACGGTATTTTAATGAGCATGTCTGGTGAATTACTGCAGCTATCCTATTGTCAAGTTTAAGGGAAGGAATTCTCTAGGCTAGGACATAGTTATTCCTTCTTTTTTTTCTTGGACATTTACACAAGGATATCAATATAGTTTTTTTTTTCATTTAATTGTTTCACTATACATTCAAGAGACTGATCTTATAATGATTACAATATGGTACTTTACACCACATAAATGAAGGAATAAATCAGACATATATGAATTATTTATGTTATATTAGACAAAGTGAAATGAGATTCACAGATCTAATTCTGTACTTGAACAAAAAAAATATTGTGAAAATAAGTCACAACATTAAACTGAAGAAAACATGTCTCACAGCTGCTGACTGAAGAGACAATTCATCTGTTTAGAACAATGTTGAGAAGCATATAAAGGGTAATTAAATGTCTGTATATAAAGATTAAAAATATTTACTTCACACCTTTTCATTTCCTCAAAACATAATATCGGGTTTACAAAGATTGCTTATTACAAGCTATAAGATAAAAGAATCATTAATATTGAGTTTGAATCTGAAAAAGTGTAGTAATGCACACAATAAGAATGTCATCTTTTTTTTTTTGCAGTCCAGAATTACTCCCTGGATATTAGTCTCAAGGACAGATAACATCAGAGCAGCAAGTTAAGAGCACTCCTATGAAACAGTTATTTACAAGAGTTTATTAATCACTAAAAACAGCAAAAGTGTCGTAGACAATACACTATGAAGCTTCAGGAAGGAAGATTCTCTATATAAGATTGAGAGAAAGTATCTCAATATAAACAGTACTTGTATACCAACACTATGACTCTCCAAACTTCAACAGAATACAGCAGCAAAGTGGATCTTTTGAAGTTACATAAAAAGAGAGGTTAATTAATGTGAGGAAGCAATTAAAAAGACCAACATAATTATAGGATATGTAGCTCAAAGCATATATTTTAAATAAAGAATTACTACAATTTTAGCAATATCTTATTTACAACATTGTGTGCAGTTTTGGTCACCATGTCATAGAAAAGATACTGTGGCTCTGGAATCAGTCCAGGCAGGAGCAACCAGATGCATTCTGGGGCTAAAGTGAATGTCTTACACCAGCAGGCTGAAGGAACTGAAACATTTTAGTCTTGAACACAGCAGACTAGAAGGGGACCTGATGTAAGTATTCAATATCCTCAAAGACACTGACATAGCCAATCTAATGGACTTCTTTAGTAAAGTGTAAGATAAGCCAGAGGGCACCAATCGATGTATAAATGCAAATTAAACCAAGAACTGGAGGAACTCTTTACCCAAAGGGCTATGAGAGTACAGAATAAGCTACTGTATGTAGCCATGTTGTTGAAGCCAATAGTCTGACTTCTTTCAATAAGAATAATATATTTCATCCACCCTTAAATCTCATAGATTAGTCACTAACTACCAGATGAGCTGCCTGAGCTGTATGGTCTTTCACTTATAACATTTATTATGTTATTATAAATACTAAATATTCTTATCAATATTGAGGAGTTTACAAAAATCCTAAAAAAAAACTGCCTACCTGTTCCGGGTATTTGCTTCCAATAATCTCCGCCACTGTGTTGAATGAGTCAGCATCTGGGAAGGTCTTGGCAGCCATCTTGAGATGGATCACTATTTTCTTCCCACGATGGGCCATTCGTGCCATCATCTCAGCGTCTTCAATCGTGATGCAGGCCGTGGGGATCTTAGGCACATTGGGCTGGTAATCTTGCCACCCTGTGTGCGGACTACAGAACAAAGCCACCAGCTAGATTTCATTTCATAATGTACATAAATATAGCATACCATTCAAGTATATTAAAATGAACTGTGAGGGGCTGGCTCGGTGGAGTGGTTAGCAATACTGCCTCGCAGCACTGGGGTTCTGGGTTCAAGTTTCAGACCTCGGAGGCTATCTGCATGGAGTTTGTTCAGCCCAGATTCGCGTGAGTTTCTTTCAGCTACTCCAATTTCCTCCTAGAGTCCAAAAATATACTGATAGGTTAATTGGTTTCTGGAAAAAAACAGAAACAAGTGTTTGTGTCTGTGTGTGATGAACTGGTGTACCCTGTCTTGCACTCATTGCCTGCCGGGATAGACTCCGGCTCTCCCACAATCTGGTTTGGAAGACGCAGTTCAAAAACTGGATGGATGGATGCATTGTGTTGTCAAACATGGTTATTTTCACAGGATTGTCATGATGCTTATGCCCGTTTGGAAAATGTGTAATCTGTGACCAAAATAAACACCGGCAGAACAGGGCGGATTGTTTTTACAACATACGTAGAGTTTGAAGAGTCTGAAGGTCAACCAGAAAATCAGTATCGATTTTCACAAAGAAAGACCAATTTAATGTGAAAATGTTAATCATCTTGTGCAATTCGCTTTTGTCATAGTATGAAACAAGACAATTTAAATGTCCAGTAACATGTGCCTAAACTTAATCTTCGCTACTGTATATATTGACAATAGATCTTCAAAGAATGAGGATGAGGGGGAGGTCAAGGAGTTCAAGCTTATTTGCCAGGAGAAGTTTTCAGCTAATAACTCATATCAATGGAGTTTTTCTATTTTTGTTGTATTTTGAGTCTGAAAATAAATGACCTAAATCAATATTTACTGCAAATAACATATTAGTCCCTCCCACATTTGCCTGAAAACAATGCAGGCAAAAGCTCTGTAATATTACTGAATAACCGCTCTAGCTCTGGCTGCTGTCGCATCATCCAGGTGGGGGCTGCACATTGGTGGTGGTGGAGGGGGGTCCCCATTACCTGTACAGTTCTTTGAGTGAAGTGTTCAGAAAAGCACTATACAAGTGTAGGGAATTATTATTATTAGGAGCACATTACTTTGTCATATTGAATAGCCCTGACAAGTACATAACTGCTATCCATGTTTGGTAAGATTAACTATATACTATAAATGCAGCCTATACAAAAGCCAGAATTGTAATTATTGTAAACTAATCCTGTTTCCAAGGTGTTATGATATGGAAAGAACAAATTAATATTAATACCTACAATTCAGAACGACTGCATGCTTTTAAAAAGCCACAATAACTCTTGAGAGTGTTCTTTATAAGTGTATTTGTGGCAGCAACATTTCTAACCACAATAGAACAAGCATGCCAAAACATTTAAGGAAAGAATGAAGTCAGAAATTATTGAACTCCAAAATTCAAGTATCATTTTATTGCAAATATGCAAAGAGAAATTAAACACACCTCACCCAATGTGCTTTACAATACTGTTAGTACATCAGCACACTAGTATGAAGCATCAAAGTGGCATATAATAAAGACTATGAATTGTTCACCTGGTGATTTTTCAGATTAAAACAATAAGAACAATAAGAGCAGCAACAGCAAAAGATAAAGCAATAACACAATTTACGCTGAGGTATGAAGTGTCTAAAATAACATTATTTTTCTCTACTTTGACTTTTAATGAGTTCTAACTGGCTTTGAACCAAATAATATAAAAATCCATATAAGAAGACCTTCTCTCTATCACATAACCCCTAAAGTTTATAATTTTACCTTTTATTGGTTTATGTATAATTCTGATTAAACCAGTTATCATTGAGCAACTGAGCCTTTCATCTCAAATACATTTTTACTGAAAACTGTCTGTTAACAAAAGCCCCATTCTTTTACGTTAGTCTGCAGTGAGACTACACAAACATAAAATTTTATATAAAGCATCATTATTGTTCCAAGCGAGACTATATAGTTAAAATGGTCTTTAATTTACAGCACATCTTTTGAGCTTGAATTGTTATATACTGAAAATCAATCTTGGATTCCTGTGGCTAAAATAACATTTTTTAAACTCTGTATACAGTTGAGATTATAGTTTTAGTAAACTGCTATCCTGATATAACATTAATTCTGTTTGTGAATGAGAAATGTTATTTCTGTGCTTTCACAGAAATCCAGTAGTTCTTCCATGCATCTCTGAGTATCACTGGGTAACATTCCTTCAGGACTCTTTTAAAACTTTTATGGTTTTCAAGAAGACATAACTGTGGAATATCATTTTAATTATAACTATTGCATGCAACTTTCTTAATACAGTTTAAACAATAAAGAAGATACTTTAGGTCTGCAGTGTTAATACAAAACTGTAAAAAAGACTGGATTCCAACAAATTCCATTCTAAATATGGTTTTGTTTAGTCTTTGTTAACAAAATAGGTTAATTTTGTAATGTAATTGTTATTTAAACCATCATTTTTTAAGCATTTATTAAGAGAGGTGCCACAATTATTACATATCTATGATTACATTTCTACTGTATGTCAAATTACAAATTCCTATGGACAAAGAGTCCAGGAGTGGACAACAGCTTTTCAATAAGTGTTGTTTTCCTGCCATGAAAAGATAAATAGCTCACACTGAATTAAACCAGAAACACATAATCACATTGTGAATGAGAATAATACTATTTTGGACTCCAATCTAAAATCTAGACAGTCAGAAATTTATATTGTACATATTGCAATATTACCTATTATTTTCAAAATTGACAAGTATCCTTTTAAACCTTGCTTTATATCAAGTACACTTCATAAGCACATTT
This sequence comes from Lepisosteus platostomus, assembly GCF_059453375.1. Taxonomy (NCBI): domain Eukaryota; kingdom Metazoa; phylum Chordata; class Actinopteri; order Semionotiformes; family Lepisosteidae; genus Lepisosteus; species Lepisosteus platostomus. Next base: position 38,339,128 of record NC_142622.1, on the reverse strand, counting down.
GTATCCTTTTTAAAAGTGATCTGAGAATCAGGTTGTCCATTACTCATGAAGTTTGATAGCCTTTGCTACTTATTATTACTTGTTTTCACTAGAGATCACCTTATTTACAAGGAAGAGACTGCATTTCCATTTTGCGTCAGCAAAGCCACTAGTTTACATTCTAAAGTTCATCTGTGGTTTGATGTACTTAGTTTGAAAGCCACTATAATGCAGCTTTTCCTCTAACCACTCTATAGCCTTATCTGTTTCCGCTATTCGGGGTGACACATCATGTGCTCTCATGCATTTAGTCAAGGAGAAAGATTTTTCATTTGTGATGAAGCAACTTATAATCCAGAGTTTTTAACATTCTCAACTTTTTAATGGCTGATCCTATAGGTAAGAAGCAGGTTAGTCATATGATCTATACATTGAACAATGAATTACAAATTATTACAAAGTGCTTGAAATGCTAAAATGAGAACACAAAAGGTTGGCTGCCTATCATTTTCATTGTAATGTGTTCCTTGACTAACTCGGTTTTACTTTGTATACATGATCAACTAGCAGATTTCTAAAGGTCGTACTGCCACCAGCACCCCAAAAATGTTTCTCTAATATCATATTGTTACCAATGGGAGGGGTTATAGAAATAAAGAAAATAAGGAAATGACCAAGCAGATAAATCCATAAGTAAAATAAATCATAACCACCAACCTGTAAGAATTTTGCCAAATATATACTGTACCTGAGTAGTTGGTATAGTTAGAAATAAATGGAAACTTGTCTCCCTATTCTAAAATGTACTCATTAGGCAGGAGAGGCTGTTTTTAACTGAGGGATTTTTCACCAAGGAAATCCAAGTTCCCTAAAAACTACAGAATAGTGCAACTGTCTTAGAATGGTTCAAATACTCAGCTCCAGTCATGTCTTTTTGGATGATCTGGAACAAATACTTCTAGCCTGCAACCTGTTTCCTCTCTCTTGTGGTCTGTTCTTTCCCTTTTAGCTCTGTTCTGTCTTGATCTGAACTCATTTACCCAGAACTTAAACTTTGCTTTGATTACTGAATCTGGACCCCTTGCATCTCAGCAAACAGTCCCTTTGCTTTAAAGCTGGAAATGTTGGCACTAGCTAGGCATTACCCATTGTTTCAAGCTTTTTCTGAGACACATTTTTTTTATTACCCATGCAAATATACATTGAAAAATACAATAATCTGTACATTATGAGAACTGCGTACTGAGCAGTATCACTACTACAAGACATCATATGGACTCTGTCACTTCTGCTATGAATATCTGCTATTTAACTACTGTACATCGCTCATTTGACACACTGGCAAAGGCTGATATGATGCCAGGCCAGCAGTTCTAATAGCATCTCCCAGTGGCACTGAAAGCCATTATGCAGCTCCTGACTATTGTATTCAGACACGTCTATTCATAATTCAGACAAAAATCCCAAAAAACTCAACTTTGCAAAAGCTGAACAATGAAAAAGAAAGTAATATTATTTATTTTATATGTCTGGGTTTGAGGGTTTGGCAGACATCACTTTCGGTATCAGTTTCTTATGTATTACTTTCCTGGACACTGTTGCTTTTCTTCTATTTGTATCTGTTCTTTTATAAAATCAATTAGCAAATTGATTGGCTTATCCCTCTGGTGAGTAGTTAAAAAAAAATCAGAAAGTACCAAGCCTTTTAGTAATCAAGCACTAATTAAAGTTTTACCACCACATTTTACAAAACAGCTAAATATGCCTATAATATCTACTTCTGTGTAACCTTTGCTTTCTTATATTAGGCAAATTCTAATTCCCTTAGGCGTTAAATCTTTCTGTAAATCACTATGGAATGGACATAGAAAAATGTACACTTGAGAGGAAGCCAATTGGTTCATTTACTGTAGCTCTTTTGGTTGTTCATAGGTGATTCAAAACAAAATGAATATGCTGCAGAACAAAACTCAGCTGTCTTTAAGTAGTCATATTTAAAAGAAAAGAAATTTTCCAACCCTCAAGCACCATCACAACTCTTTGGAGATTAAATCGGGGCACACAAGACAAAATGGCACATTAAAAGAAATGTATACATTCTTTATACATTCTATTCCCCTGATTGTGAAAACTGCTTTAAACTCAATTTGCTCTGCTATGACCTATGCTTCATTGCTAAGGATTATTCCATGTAAATATTTTCAATTACTGGCTCGAGGCCTCCCAATAGCTATTTCAAGCTTAACAGTGAACTGCAAAGGAGCAAAGCAATTACGCTTGAAATTAAGCAATTAAAGCTTAATTTCATATTCATAATTTCATAATATTTTCTTGATCAAACAGGCTATTATTTCTTAGTACACAGTTATTTATAAATGATAGTGTCACTAAGTTTACTGAATATGACTTCATCCTATAAAGCAGTTGTAAAGACTACACTTGAATTTCATGGATTCAGACAGTGGTGCTGATTGTACCAACATCTGGAACTCCCTAGATTTCTATAGATTTGGTCAGCTGCATGTAAGCTCATAATGTTCTTTAAAGTCTGTTGGTTTATCTTACAATCTTTTTTCGTAGACTTTTGTCCTCTATAGTAAATGTCTTTACGGCTCAGTTTACAACATATTTAATCTCAACTGATGTATGGAAATCTGTAATAGTAATAGCTTCTGCTGATTCTGAGATGCTTGAGGCTAAATAAAAAATAAGCTTTGCCATGCCTTATTTACTTCATGACATTTCCAAGAACTAATTCAGCATTGATCTTTATGATTTTAAACCATTAGAGCAAAGCCTATATTGAAAACGCATAAAGTGCAGGAAACGGCAACATTGACAAATGAATTTGTATTAAACATAATCACTTTGAAATGCACTGTCAAGATTCATCCTTAGCAGTTGATAATCATCAAACCTGGTAAATCAACATTACAAATGAGAGTAGGCAATTTGGCCCATCTAACATGTTTAGTTGCAAGTTCTGTATCTTATTGATCTGAGTATCTCATCCAGCGGTCTCTTAAAGGCAGCCAGGGTATGATCTTTGAAAATGTCTAGGTAGCTTGCTTGAGACTCCCACCACCCCTCTGTAAAAAATAAAAGTGCATCCTGTTTCAAATTAAAAGTTTTAAAAGCTTTTCATCCTAGTTTCACTGCTATCCACTGGTTTGCATTGTTGATCTTGAGGAATTTCATTGAGTTTACTTTTTCAATACCTTTGAGTATTTGAATCAGATTCCTACAGTACATGGTCTTCTCTGTGCATAGACTAAAAGGTTTTAGTTTTTTTGGTCTGTCACTATAAGATATTCCTTTAAGCTCAGGAATGTATCAGGTTCCTCTTCTTTGGAAAGATTCCAGAGCAGCAATTCATTTTTGTAACAGTGACCAAAACATTGTATATTACAGCAGGAGGGTGTGAGCTTCCCAACAGGAATACCCAGTTCTGTAGGTTCAAAACAGTGGGTATTGCCTTGATGTATACAGTACACAGAGCTGTGCTTGAACCTTGAAGGCAAGTAAACATGGCAGAAGATACAGATGATCAAAACACTAATAGTTGAGTCAGGTTAAACAACTCACTGTTAAATCTTTAAGTCAGCCATATTAGAACAGTGACATTGATAGGGCCATTTCTAGTGATTTCTAGTGAGATTGAAATGTGAGACAATTTCCCTTTTTCCCCATCAGATTTAAAATCAGATTCACTCCAGGTAATCCAAACAGTAGAAGAAAGCTGTACTCTCTATAAAAAGAGTCTTCTGATTTTCTATATTGTGGAATACTTGGGCTAAAACATCTTCCACTTTTATTTGTGAGCATTTAGAGAAGGAAAGAAGGAGATTTAGTCCTAGGGAGCATCCTTTTTTTAAAGGATGAAGGGTTTCTCGTAATATAATATACTTTATATAAATACTCTGGAACCTGCAGAATTATAAACATCTGTATAATAATAGTAATATAACCATTCTGTGCTGTGTATTTATCTATATTTATTTATTGAAATAAATATTTGTTTGTCCTGCCTTGCTGCCTGTTCATTACTCTGCTATCAAGCAGTGCTAGAGAATAAGAAAATCAAGTGCTATGCAATACTCAGTATCCCCTTACTTCAGGAGGTAAATTCTCATTAATCTTTGTAATTTACTTGGATAGCAAGGTGGTGTCATGGCCTGATTCTTATTTGATCCAATAACTCCTTACTCTATAATTTTATACCCCCTTAACACATCACACAATATTTTAAATGAAGTTTTAACTGTGTGTTTTGATTACAATTCTACACTTAACCAAGTATCTTAACAGGCTGCTTGCTTTTTTTTTTTATTAATTTGCCTACACTATCTAGAAAACAAATTTGTCAGCAAGCAAGTCAAGCATGTAACACCCTGCCCTGGTCATCTGCCAGGTTTTTATTCTGTTTTTTTTTTATTTTTTTCTAAAACTTTTAGAAATGTCATCTACAGACACATCCACAGTATTTTCTAATCTTCTTATTTTGGTATCAGCTGTCAAGCTGAAGAACAATGGCAGGGGTAATGGATTTTATCATGGAAATTTCCACAGAAATATGTTCCACTGTACACGTGGTACTTTAAACTAGTACAGATAGTTCCCCTCTTTTTTCAGGTTCTCTGAAAAAAGAAGATCATACTCAGTTCAAAGTTTGACTTTATATTCAACTAATTATCTACACCAAATAATAAATCACTATTTCAGTGACCTTGTTCTTAAAGAGAACTTTAAGAGAAGACCTTGGCAGATCTACCCAACTTATGCCTTCAGAAAATGAAGAATACAACACTGTTCATGAACTAATTTGAATCAATTCACCTTCTTTTATCACAAGAATGTCTCTCAAAATCTCATGTTCAATTCCTATTCCATGCATCCAGCGTCTTTAATTAATAATAACAATAATAAATTTACTGATAGCTTAAGGGGAAGCCTGAAAACTCAATCTGGAAACGTATTACTTACAGTAGGATGTTTGCTCGACAGAGACAGTTCACAAGTACAAACAAATTATATAAGGCGTAGAATCTTTTAGTAATGCAAGAAATAACACATGAAATCTACCATAAATTGCACTGCTAAGTTGCACCTGTCCATAACAGCTTTCTGTGGTGACAGTGATGCAGCTGTGCAGGAGATAAAGAGACCAGCTTCTCAACAAGTGACAACACATCTACTAGCTATGCTGGGGGAATTCAGCATGAAGCAGGTTAAAGAATGACAGCAGTCTCATGGCATTTTTTCATCACAGTAGATTTTCCTCTTTCCAAAAGACAGGGTTACAGCTGTTTGAAATGGAATTAACTACTGCCTCCCAATAAGTAAAAAATCCAATTTGAGAGCCTGATTAATATTTTACTGACAGAAAATGTGACACTTTAGCCCACTCAAAAGCTCTATTGTTAGAGTCAGTAATATTAAATACTGATGAAGTATGACTTCATTAGTGTTTAATGTACATCCAATGATTTTACATCCTTGAAACTAGGAAATCCAGAGCAGGGAATTTTGAATTGTATTTTTAAGTAACTCAGATCTCAGAAATTATGATACTGTAAATGTGTAATTGAGATTCTAAACAAATTACATTACTTCTCAAACACTAACTCACTGTGTGTCATCTCTCCAAAGAAAGAATCCTCCTAATTTGGTATCATCTACAGACCAGTGTATTCCTACTATACCAGTTTATTACTATACCAGAATTTTGATCATTGACATCAATTAGAAAGAGCAGTGACTCAATTCATTGGCTATCTGTACTCTAGAGTTTCTAAATAACCAATTCTCAATCCAAACTCACATTTCCTTGAGTGCCTACAACTTGTAAATTGAGACTTAATCTTTTATCTTTTATAATGAACACTACCAAAAGCCTTCTAAAAACCTAAAGACACATTACATGCAGTGTGTTTATCCATTATTGTTGTCACTTGTTCAAAATACTGTAACAAGTTGGCAAGAACTACATTTTCAAATTCCAAGCTGACTATTCTCTAGAACTATATTTTCATAAAAGGTTATCCCTCTAATTTAGATCTAATAATTATTACATGCAGATGCAATCAGACTTATTGTTCTATAATTTCATGGGTGGGTTTTCTCAAACTAATTATGGGTGGTCACTACATTAGCAATTGTCCAGTCTCTGGGTATTACCCCTATCTTGAGTGACTGTTGAAAAAGTCACTTGTTTCCTTGAATTCAATTTGTAAGGTAACATTGGGCCCTGGGGATTTATTCATCTTCAGTACTTTCAGCACAGGACACACTTCTGCCTCTTATTATGTACAGTATTAGTTTTAGTACATACAACTATGAAATCATGCTAAAACTAATTTAATGCACTATAATACAGTGCTGAACATACTGTATTTGGTTCAAAGACAATAATTACCCTTAGATTTCAAGGTTTTGCTGAAATATTCTTGGCATTTACCAAAGATAAATGGTAACTTGGTGTAAATATCATAACTTGTTTGTTATAAAGTATCACATGAATCTACAAATACTGTAACATTTGCGTCTGTTTTACCTGTTAATGGAAAAGGGAGTGATGGACCTTATGAGTGATGCCACAGCTCCAACTTTCGCTGCTTCAGAAGCACCAAGCGCTCTGTACGTGACTGTCTCACCATAGCTGACAAATGGTTGGTTGAACACAACTATCTTCCCTTTAGCTTCTCTAGCTCTTTTGTGTAGCTCATCAAATGAATGTACGACAAGCACTCCTGCTGTGATACCTGCAGTAAAGAAGAGAGACAAGATCAATCAATCATTTACATACACGTCAACCAGACACAGTAGCTAGAGTATATTCTACAGGACTTCTTTACACCATATAAGAAAAACTCCATCAAAACCCTTTGGCAGTACAACTGGATGATTTTCATTTTCTACATTTTTTTCCATTCAACTAAGAATAAATAAAACAGAGTTTTATTCTACAATGTAAATCTTCACAATATGCACCATTAAACTCTGAAGCACCTACAACACATGTATTGATTGTATCTTCGGTCTCCTTCTGTCATTAAAGATGGCAAAAGAAAGATTTTGTATTGAGAGCTGCAATGAATGGGTACTGTTAATATATCTAGTCTATGTACTGTAAACTGCAAAACAATTTGAAAGCTGCTTAATGTTTTAAAGATTAAGCCAAAGTACATTTTCACATAAAGTTAGCTAGTTGGAAAAAAGATAACTTAGAGTGCAATACTATATATTCATCAAAAATAAAAATGACATTCCCTTAAAAGGAAATGGAAAGGATATTTGATTTTTTTTCTGAATCCAAGTACAGAATTAAAAGAATTTTGATGTGACATCTACCATAGGCTACCTCTCCTTGGAAGTTTAAACATCCAGTATATGTGTTAATATAGTATAGTCTGTATATATAGTTCTATTATGAACTGCAAAAAAACAAACTTTTGATTAATTATAACAAGCTCACACTTTCACAAATATTTCAACAACAGTATCAAGCCCAATTCTTTGAGAGTCATGGTTGGTTTGGTTTTCTGGCTTATGCTGTTCAATTGAATGATTGTCTCCAATGTCTATCAACTAGTTCAGTTTAAAGTATTTAAGATCTTTTCAATCCACTTCAAACCTGATGACAGAGTATCAAGGTTCAATTATCTCCTAAACATTTAGAGCCCAACATTTAGTATTAAATATAACCCTTTCATTACATAATTTCTCCTTTTATAAAAAGTTCATGGACAGGGGTGATTTGAACTATAAAACACAATGTTTTTTCATTCTGTACTCACTTTATTTTTTGAAAAATTAAAACTGTTTAAATTTGCTCTAAAAAAAAAAAAGAAAACTCTCTGGTCTGCAGGAACAATGATTTAAGCTAGCAGTTGCAGTATACAGTACCCTTTTTACCTCCCTTCAAGGGATATAGTACTGCTACATCTACTTGATCTCCTTAATCAGTGTTCAGTAGGTAGTGAACTGATTTTTTGACAATTTTCAAATACTGATGAAGACTTATTGTCAGGTAACAATTCATACATTCTATGCAGGATATAAAGTCAGATTTTAAGAATCATTGGCAAATTTAACAATGTATAATTTAATTGTTACAAAGAAAAAAAGAAGATAGTATATTTCAATTTATTTGTTTTACAGAATGCAGGATCAGAACATCTTTTCCTTACACAGTTATTGGAAATAGGTTGCTGAATGTACCGAGTAATACAAGTAAATCTGGAATAATATCACTAGTTGCACTTTTTCTGCAAAGATGTTAAAAAACCTGACATCATTTTCTATATTACGCTCTTTGTTTCCTGTAATGATACATTATCTTGACCTAATATAGCAATACCTTGCATCACAGCACAAATTTCATTCTATAAAAGTTAAAGAATGTTTGAAACAAACATTCGAGGTTTGTTAGTATTTGACGTTTCCTGGTTTATTTCTAGATGTTAACACACGGTAGAGAAGGGCAAGGTGAAAATCATGCACAAAATGCTGTCTAATCATATTTCTGTGTACATATCTTGGAGTAAATTGTTACAAGACAAGGACAGCAAAAGCTCTTCTCAGCAATGTGTTAAACACCTTTTAACACATTTTCTCTGAAGCTTTGCTTTAGTGAAGAACAGTTTTCTTCAGTGTGGTTGACCTTTATGGCAATAATTTGTCACACTACTGTATCCATGCTGTAAAGCAGTACTTAATCAAGTTTTCCTCCCTGTTTTTTTTTTAATTATAGTTGCAATGCTCTGTAAGGCAAAGGCCTCATTTGGGTTCCCAAGCTAGTCACAGCAGTACTGTTAGTTTAGTTCTGGGTTATATCATTGGCTGACCATGACCAGGATTCCTTCTTAGATGGAATGCAATTGGCTGAACACTGCCAGGGTCTTTTCACCTAAGAACTACACTGGTGCCGTAGTGCTGCTGTTGGTTCTGGTAGCCTTGCACTGTGAAAATAAAGTACAGTAGGTGCCCAAGCCAGTGTGCATACAGCATGAGGGATGAAATGTTGAGATGAACTGTTAAAGAACTGGAGATTCCAGATTTAAGGGGGTAGGCTGAAAAAATCGAACTTAAAACAAAAATATATAACGTATGAGAAAGAGAACTACTGTATACTTCCTTTGGTGAATAATGTCAATGTTTTAGAGTTAATGCCAAAAAAGAATATCAATAGTGGTACTCAGTTTTCATGTACAGTACATTATCATCTACTATTCCTCTATATCTTATATAAAAGTACCTGAAAACTGAAAAACAGGAAGTAATAAAAATATAAGAAAGGTAATAGTTATATGTAGTGATAAAGTTATACAGTAAGCAGTTGAAGGAAAAAGAATGTTAATGAAGGGTAGCCATCAACCACAACAAACACTAGTCAAAAACAACCACCAGCATCTGTACCACTTGGCTCAATTCAAATGTATGCATGATAGTATACCTGCTGCTTTGAAAGAGTCCAGAACACAGAAGTTCAATGTTATATAAATTTATATTGACATTGATTTTGACATTCAAATTTCAGAAGCATGCATCTCTGCTACAGTATTCTACAAATATCACATACTATTTTTTGAAAATTTTTCTGGATTTCAGGACTAAACAGAAGCCACTTAATTGAGGAAAGACCTGCAGCTATTTTTTTTTTATTTAGAAACAAATTGTTTGAAAAAAAAAATATGAAACACGATGGGTTTATCTAACATTTCCCTCCAATATTAGAAGACTACAGAATCAATTCATGTGCTACAGTAAGTATAATTGCTTTGCACAAAACCTCTGAGGTACTACATTTTATTGCTGTACGTGGACAATGGGATATTTTCCACTACATTAAATGAATAGACTTTATATTAAAACAAAAATAAGCAGTAAAGAAGCTGCAGAATACGGGTTCTCAACTAAAATAAATGTCATGAATTAAGAATAATAACTGGGTAAAAGATTTTTGTATTTTGGAAAAGACACTGGGTGCTTGTAACTTTCTTCAGAACATTATATTTTGTGAAAAAATGTATTATTTCATTTCTATTTATTTGTATTACTTAGCTTTTAGAAAACAGAATGAGCACATTTACTGTATAAAAGTGGGACGGAGTGCATCTTAATAAAGAAGAAAACAGGGTCATAGCAGTTCAAAGGGACACTCCATGTGGGTTAAGAGAAGTTCAATAACTGAGTAGGAAAGAAGCAAAAACAAATACACAACCTTTGAACTCCTCACTGAGTTTGTATAAAGAGAGGAAAACTGACCTTGCCTTTTACTACTTTAAACTACAGTATAAGCACACAATACAATTTGCATGATGTTAAAGAGGGCAGCACAGTGATGCAGTGGTTACAATTGCTGCCTCATTGTACTGGGGCCCTGGGTTTTCCACCAGGTGCTCCGGTTTCCTCCCACAGTCCAAACCGTACTGGTAGGTTAATTGGATTCTGGGAAAATGGCCCTGGTGTGAGTGTATGTGTGTCTGAGTTTGTGTTTGTGATGGACTGGTATCGCACCCAGGCTAACCCGTGCCCGTTGCTTGCTGGGATAGGTTTGTGCATTTCCCAGGCAACCCTGAATTCAGTGAAGAGCTTAGAAATTAGATAGATGGATGATCTTATAATTATCTTAATGATCTTGTTCCTCACTACAAACAAGCATTTCTGAAATCCTGGATTACCCATTTACTTTCATCATGGTAGAATTCTGCCTTATCCAGATTTAAAAACCGTAAAATTTTAATTCCGTAAGAAAATCACTGAAATGAGTCTGCTTTAGCATCCTCAGTGACAGTGTATTGTGTTTCCTCATTCACAGAAACGAGTCCCACGGGTGAAACCGAACAAGAAATGGAGACATTTCTTATAGGATAAAATGGCGACAAAATGGAAAATGCTCAGCATCTGCAACAATCTAGACATGTGCTATACCCTCTCCTTATAGAGAAGCACTTCTTTCTAGGTTGAAGAAAAGATAAAAGAATACTATATGCAAATGAGACCATTAAAGAACTACAAACAAATGCGTCACTACTGACAGACATCAAAACACTTAGCACCACTACTGATGTAGCTGTCAGTGCTTCAGTGACTAGATTACAGATAGTTCTGCACCACCCTGGCTCAGGGAGAACACAGGCATTCTGCTGATGTCTCTCAGCAGCAAAGTGTTTGACAGCACGTTTGTTGTGAAAACAGATGCATTTGCATATCTATAAACCATTTAATCACACAACACAGAACAAACTCCTCTGAAAAAGCAACAGGGAAAACAATACTGTACAGAGAATGATGTTTATTCATATTTACATTTTATTGTGTAGCTGTTTGACCCTACTGTATACAGTAAATAATTCTACAAGCCATCAAAAAATAGAACGAGTATTATCTACAGAAATGCCAAAAGACAGCTAACAGTAACTTTAGGATTTATGTTTGGCCCTAAAATCACTCATTTATAGACCTACATAATTATTTATTTATGATCAGTATAAGATCACTGATTATTTTCTGATATTTTCCAACTAACTGCTTTCTAGTTCTAACTTCTAACTGCTAGCTTGTTTCTTGTCCTGAACATTAAGATAAATACAGTACCATTTTCAGAACTAAACAAAATTGTCTTTGGGTTTTAAATTTACAGATTTTTGTTTTCCAAGCCTAAAATGTTGAAGCCTTTAAGGTTTACTAACAAAGCTGCAGTTATAATGAAACTAACCTTCCTAGGGTCATTCTGTAATATTCTGTAACAGAAGGCTTCTACTCCAAGGGATGGCTACTAAGAAATGTTTACCAAGACTTATATATTTCAAAAGACTAAAAATCTTTTGGTGGTTACCAAAATGTCTCTACTTCTATTTGCCTTAACATCAGTTAAATTCAGATCATTATGTGTACAGTACAGTATGTATCAGTATACACACATATAATTTTCATTTTCTCGTATATGTTTAATAATTTTAATATGAAACACCTCAACCTCAACCTTTTTTTCTTAGACGAGCACATCACTTTTAATATTTTAAATATTTATAAAAAGATGTTGATCTTTCCAAGGCTAGCCAATATGATCATAAAACTTTTTCCTTCCATTTCCATAGAATTGAGAACTTTTCTTCCTAATAAGATACAGTCAACGGGACCTTGAATGTCTGGTGAACTTCCTGTAGTTTAGATCAGTTTTGACTCAAAGGGCAAGCTACTAAGAAATGTTTACCTAAAATACTGTACTTGAGAAGACTGATATTGTATACTTTTGTAACTAATAAAATGTCTACAACATGTTTCACAATATTAATGGCTGTACATTTAAGCATATCAGCTGCCCTGGCTAGGAAGTTGTATCTTTTTATTAACATCAACAGTTTTAAATATTATTTTACAGTCTCAATCATTTTCATGTTCAATTATATATATATTATACAAAATACTGTACATTTAAAGCGTAGCATTAAGCAGTGTTTGTCAGACACTCTTACACCTTTATAATGTTATGCACCTAACCATTCAAAAGGCACATATAACTTTGTCAGCAACATGAAAATATCATAGTTAATGAAAAATGCAGTACGTTGGTATCAAATAATTTAAAATGTAGAGTCAAAGAAAAAGAAATAAGATGTTATATAAACCACTTGCAAAGTGTTATCTTAATTGTTTTTCTTAGCTTATTTTACAGAGGCCTTTTTGTCAAAATATATATAAAAATGTGAAAATCCTGTATATAACTTGGCATGAACAAAGAAATTAAAGAACCTGAAACAGTGTCTACAAGAGCAAGTAAATATCACTCTAAACTCTGATGGTAAATAATACTGACCATGGATACCACTGCACAATGTAAAGAAACACAATGTGTCTTGTTTTGGAAAAAAGATCCCTTTTAAACAAACACTTTGACAGCAAAATCAATTTTAGGAACTTAATGTGAACAATCAACATTCTATATCAATTCTTACTTAATGATGCCTGTGGTCCAACAGTACGCTGAAAGAAATGCTACATAAACATTGCTGTTGAACCCGCATTTCTAGAAACGACCAGCTTAAGAGACAAAAGTGGAAATGCCTGAAATTTAATATCTAAAGCTACAGCAAATCAAAAACAGGATACTGCAAGGATATAAGTTCACATATTTCTTTAAGTAAAACTAATATCAAATAATTCAGACAGCTACAGCAAAAAGGTTAGGGTATCTGTTTTAGAAAGAAACAAACATAGGGCTGCACTATAAGTTATGAACAGTGTCTTTTTGAGGTAATGAGATGAATTCCTACATTAACTGTGTACTTTTTTGTTATTTACCTGAATGGTTAGTTGGTCATTCATCTGAATTTTAAATAATAAAAAAAACAATATGAACTCGGACACATTTTTTAATAATACTGTATATCCTTGATCTCCAGCTGGAAAACGTTAAATAGAAAAATATTACTCTTTGAAAAGAGCAGAAAACCAGGGGCCCCCCCAGATGTTATGCTTCTTCAAAGAAAGGCCGATATCCAGATCAAGCACTGCTCAGATTCTTGCCTAGGAAGTGAAAATATTTCTCCTCAAAGGGATGTTATACAATTATTAATATTAAATACTAAAATTAAATAACTATGCCCACTTGTCAAGATCCTCATATAATAGAATGTGTCAGTCATTGTCCATAAATGAGCATTTTAAGGGGGAACTGTAAGTGATGTACTGTGTACTGTTCATTAATAATTGCTTACACTTATATAGCGCTTTTCTGGACACTCCACTCAAAGCGCTTTACAGGTAATAGGGACTCCCCTCCACCACCACCAATGTGCAGCATCCACCTGGATGATGCGACGGCAGCCATAGTGCGCCAGAACGCTCACCACACATCAGCTATCAGTGGGGAGGAGAGCAGAGTAATGTAGCCAATTCATAGAGGGGGATTATTATTAGGAGGCCATGATTAGTAAGGGCCAATTGGAAATTTGGCCAGGACACCGGGGTACACCCCTACTCTTTTCGAGAAGCGCCCTGGGATTTTTTTTTTTAATGACCACAGAGAGTCAGGACCTCGGTTTTACGTCTCATCCGAAGGACGGCGCCTGTTTACAGTATAGTGTCCCCATCACTATACTGGGGCATTAGGACCCACATGGACCACAGGGTGAGCGCCCCCTGCTGGCCCCACTAACACCTCTTCCAGCAGCAACCTTAGTTTTTCCCAGGAGGTCTCTCATCCAGGTACTGGCCAGGCTCACACCTGCTTAGCTTCAGTGGGTTGCCAGTTGTGAGTTGCAGGGTGATGCTGGCCATATCAGTATAAGCGTGTGCCTGTTGTTTTGAAGGCAAAACGCGCTGGCTTTGGCTATGGCAAGCAGTTGTACCATAGTAGTCCAACACCAATCAAAATGAAAAATGTCCACAAGGGGGTCAGAATCTTGAGCCCAAAACAGTGACTGGAATCTCAGTTGCAATTTACATTAAGCTTTATAAAGGTTTAATATTCTATTAATCATCAATATAAACTGAGGTTATGCAGAAACCAAAATAAAACTATATCTGAATGCTGATGGGTCTATATCTGAATGCTGATGGGTTAAGATTAGTATGGACACTACTGTGCATCTATACATGAGTTATTAACATTCTACGGAACCTCAATGTACAGTAAATTGATTTATTAAACTCTAATTTGTACCCTTCAATCTAACGTATAAACCAAATACCTAATTTGACAATTTTAGAGAACACAAAATAGTCATAATAGTACTCTATATTTGATATTATGATTGGCAAACTGATTCCCTCAACAGACATAAAAGGCCAGCTCATTTTTAAGATGATATCCTGCACAAAAAGGAAAGTAAACAACAGACAGACCTAACACAGAGGCAACTGTCAACAGCATTCGCCAACTCTTCTGAAATTTGTTTTCTTGGAGTTGATGATGCAAAACTAACATGGCGAGAGAAATTCTAATCCAGAGATTCCAATTAAAATATTTTGTTTGCGCTAAAGCAATCAGTATTATAAATACAAATGGGTCAAAATATTTCAAAAATATGGTACACATAAATCGCTGTCCAGAAATATAATCATCTCGCCAGTGAACCTGGTCTTTGGATATTTTGAAAAGCTAGATTTACAGAACAGGGAGCCAGTAATTCAGCAAAGACTGCCTTTGTATAAGTACAGTAGGGTAAACAGTGTTCAGGCACAACTGGTAAAGGACTTGTTTAGATCACAGTTCAAAACTTGGAGACCAGAAACTAGTAACATCAGTCTGTAAAAGTAATACAGTACGCCAATTTAATTGAGATGGGATTCTTCAAGTAGAAGTGTGACCTTGGTTTCAGTTAGCTTGAGTCAACTTGAGCGTCCATAGGTTTTAGCGCAACATCAAACCTGCCGACTTTCTGGGAACCTCTGAGTTTGAGCTGTTGCCAAGAGTTCCACAGTATGTCTAGAGCACAAGACTGTGGGCATATCATACTGACACCAGTTTGTAGTAGTCATCCTACAGTAGGTACATAGTAATCTGAAGTTTTAATAAAAATAACAAATTGGGAGGAGCAGTTTTAAGTAACAATCTTTAAAGTATGAGAAACTGGTCAGTTCCAACATAAACTGAGTGGTGAGTGATCAGAGGATCACAATTGACATTTCTTATGGGAAACAATAGCAGAGGTAACAAGTAAGACATGGGTTTCTTTTGCTATATCTTTTTGCCAAAAGATGCCATATCTTTTGAGGCAAATGATCATAATCTCTCCGATATGTTTAAAATGTATTATTCTGATTTGTAATTCTGCACTTTAAAAGTAAACTACACTAACAAAAACTAGTACAGTATATTACTCATTCTGCCTAAACTATACTTTTTAAGATTAAATATTTCTCAGTTTAAATCACCACATTGATTTCCCAGGAACCATATGAACATTCTGAGGCTAAGACTTAAAACTGTGAATTTTGTGCTAGCCCTTTAAAAGGTTAACACAGGTGCGATGTTCATTTTATTTTTAGAGGGTTGTTTTCAAGCTTTTCCATAGTATGGTCCGCAATTTACAGCACAAATACACCAGTACTAAAACTTAACTTTTACCTAGCTTTCAATCCAAAAACAGTTACAAAGCAACTCTCAGCAGGAATACGATTAAGAAAAATAAATCAATAGTAGTCAGAGGAGATTCTGCAAAATCATAGTGCAGTGCACAGTTTAATTTCTTTAAAATGGGGCTTCATATTAAATTATTAACCCTTGACAATTTTTTTCAAAGATTAGCTTTAGATGATCCAGAGCCAGTACTTTTACTTGTATTTCTTTTGCAGATATGGCCTTACACACTCAGGATATTTGCTGGAACTTCTCCAGAATCCAAATCTTGAGAATGGGTCTTAAGAGCTTTGTTTTGTGGAGAGGTGATCACATAATATGCGTGCCAAGACCCTTTAATAAAAGTACAATTCATCATGAACAGATTGATTTACTGGTTTCAGAGATCCCAAAGATTATTTACCTCATTTCCTACAACAATGGATTTTAATATACTGGCAAAAGGAAACAATTAAATTAGTTCTAGGTCCCAAAGAGGACCCTTTTCTGTTTTGTTTTTTTCCCCATCAAATACCAGGCAACATGGGGAGACAGTGGTTAGCATTGCCTCAGAGCCTTGGGGTCCTGGATTCAACTGTGGGCCTGGGCTTGGTGCTGAGGTGTTAGGAATTTGTGTAGTCTCTGTATTCACTTGGGTTTGCTCCAGGTACTCTGGTTTCCTTGCACAGTCTAAACATATACTAAACATTTAGGAATTTAATTGGCTTCTTGGAAACCTGGGCCTGGTGTGAGTGTGAGTGTCTGTGTGTACCGTGCAATGGACCATCCAGTTTGTCCACCCTTGTGCCCGGTGCTTGCCAGGATAGGCTCCAGCTCCACAACAACTGAATTGGATAAAACAGTTAGAAAATTGATGGATTATCAAGTACCCCACAGATTATTATAGAAGTGTATTAATCCATAAAACTAAATATAGTGCACATAGAAAGGCCAGAAGCTTGAAATGTTACACTTCAAAGCAACTAAGCCATGTTCATTGTACAACTACAGGAAATGTGCACACTGTGCAACGTGCACACTGTGCATGCACACTCCAAAACAATGATGTAATCAAATCGTGAGTCACACAATACCTTACACAGTGTTAGTGCGTCTTGCGTGAAATGGTGACAACATGACAACACAGGCATCCAGCATGCCTGAGAGAGTACCAGCTGCACTAAGCCATTTTGCACCATTGCTTTAAAAATCCTAATCACAGTCAGCTGATACAGTGCAAGTGAAGTCAAGACTAAAGCCAGTAATTCCTGGATGGGAAGGACACATCTGTTATATTAGTGGTGCTTCTTCCTAGTTTAGCCACTTGGAAGCTCCTCGAACAATTTTTAAGAACATATCTCTGAAGCAGTACAGTCCATCACTCTCACTCCAGCATGTACCCTTCTGTCAGAGCAGTGGCTATAACACATATTAAATGATGAATTACCATCCTCCATTAAATACAGTATGGTATATAATACCTGTGGTGGTTTGATAAATCTTACCCTTATTTTAAGAAAACTAAAAATGTTCTTGAAAAGTAACTTAAAATCCTATAAAGGGTTTTTGATTTCAGCATTACCGAACACCACATCAATAACACTTTGTGCTAAATACTTAATAAATATGACATTTCAGGCTTATAAAACTATTTTTTTTTGTTTACGATTCATGCATTATTAAAGCATTTCACTATTCAAGGAATGAAAGTAAAACGGAAAAAGAAACAGGTGATTTAATTTTTTCTCCAAGATGTCACCAATAATTGCCTTTGAGAAGAAATAATACATTTAAAATTGTATGCAGCATCACCTTGGACTACATGGGGACAAACTTACAGAGCGTTTAATAGAATTTGTAATGCTTTACAAATGGGTTACAGCATTCTTACCTCAACAGAACTCTTTCATGATTTAGGACATGAAAGAACAGACAAAATGTCTGCCCTGCTATTCAATTTCTTAAAATTGAAGAATGTTAATCAAAATAAACTCATAGAAAACACAGAACTGATTAAATTAAAATGAATACAAAAGTGCTTTTATATGTAAAGAATGTAGAACTCACTTATATAATTTTACCTGTTATTCTCTTAAAAATGTCCATTTCTACTCATTCATTTTACAACCAAATGATCAGACATAAAAAAAATATCAAAATCTTTTAAATAAAACTATTAGGATTTTCTACAACCTAAGGCACTCCATGAAACTATGTTGTGCAATCAGTCTGACCAGTTATTCAAGAATAACACAAGTCAGTAAGTAGTTGAACTGCATTCCATCTAAAAAATCTCCCTAACAATACTGCTGTACAGTAAATGTGTTTGAGCTAATTTCCTCCTAGAATGATCACTGTAGAAAGAAATGTGATGTACTGTACTTGGCCCAGTTTTCATTCCTACAGTAGCTATAAGAGTACATTTCACCTGATATTTTAAATTGTTGGTACTTTTACCCAACACTCAAGAACAAACCTCTTCTAATTCATTACGGGTGGAGCGGTGGCACTGTGGCTAGGGATCTGCGCCTGTGGCTGGAAGGTTGCCGGTCAATATCCCGCAGCCGGCAGAGGAATCCTACTCTGTTGGCCCCTGAGCAAGGCCCTTAACCCCCTAACTGCTCCAGGGTCGCTGTATAAATGACTGACCCTGCGCTCTGACCCCCAGCTTCTCTCCCTCTCTGTTTGCAAGCTGGGGTATGTGAAAAAACAAATTCCTAATGCAAGAAATTGTATATGGCCAATAAAGTGATCTGAAAAATCTTCTCTCTTACAATCATTTTCTTTATTTTTTGTGCACACTATACTTTAAATGTTTGCCCCATATTTGCAACCTTATTATTTTTACAGATGAGTTCACACATTTCTCACATCTGTGACTAATAGTAGCTTATACCGTAAACACCAATCATTAAAAAAAATCTGGCATTTGTGTTTACCGAGATCACTGTGGCTTTTAAACAGAAGACATTTCAACTATTAAAAACTTTGTGAAATGATTCTATCTAAAAAGGGAAACAAAACATAAATTGAGAACATTCTTGTGGTACACATTTTTCTAGTTACAGTATGTGCAATTTTTCCTTCATTTTAAATTACATTCATCCATTTATTTTCAGTCAGCTTGTCTTGGTGAAGGGTGGAGCAATTTTAAATTTGAGTAGAAAGAATAACAAACTATCATTTTACCTTCTTTTGGAGTCCCAATGCTACTCCCCAACCCAAGAATGGAGAGTGTGTGATTTCTTGGTTCCAGCATCATGGCAAACTCCTCTCCTCGAACCCAATGAGGTATTTTCACTGGTTCCAAATGAACATTCTCCAGACCATCTTGTTTTAAGGCATTGTACATGTATTGGATGGCTGAATCAAGATTTTTGGAGCCACTCAGGCGGCTTCCTACAGTATCTGTGAAATTTGCGAGTCTTTCGTAGGATCGATTTTGGGCTTTCCCATTGACTGCCAGATCAATGATTTTCTGTGCAACATCCGAATACCCAGCTACCTCTTTTGCCATTTTCTCAAATGTACCCATATGGAAGTCTTGGAGACCATTCTTAATTGGACAGCCATTCAATGGAAAGACACCAATAAAACAGATTAAAGCAAGGAGAACAATTACAGCCATTATGATTCCTTCACTTGCTTCGTTTTCAGTCACCTGAAAAGAAACAGAATCATTTTAATGGTTAAAACTTTTTGCTTGTGGCCGTATCAAAGCAGATTGCAAAAAGATCTAAACCAAATAAAAAGTACTTAAAAGCACGGTGACCGTATAGTTAGAAATATATTAGCCTTTTTGCTTTATAGTGAAGCAGTTTGTACTGTAAGTATAATTATAATGAGTACAATAAAATACACATTTTATTTGGGGGTAAATCAATGTACAGTATATTTGATATAACAAAAATACTACTGGTTCAACCTAGAGATTTCAAATGACTGTAAGTATTGGGACACATTCACTTTAAGTAAATTTTCTAGGCATGAAGTCAAGAGCCCTGGACATTTAATGTGACTGAACTGTAACAGAACATTTGCAACCTGACTTTATATAGTATGTGAGATATATTGGTTGTTAAATTCTGACAATGCAAGACAACTTCTAATTGGCATCACCGGTTGTTTATATGTACCACTTTATAAAAGCAAATACTGGGCACATTAGAAAATCTATAGGAATTTTCAAATGCAACCTAAGAAAAAAGAAAACGTTGTCATTATTATTTTTTTTTAAATCGGGTAATATCAGGGTTCTGCTGCAGCCAAGTAGCCTTTCAAAGACATAGCAATTAGAACTGCACCTACAGCCATCTTTAACCATTTTGGCTAGTCAATATATCAAACTCCTGTAGGTAATGAAATGGCACAGTTATCTGCTTGGGAACATGATCCAAACCCATAATGCAGAGCCCTTTTTCTTTCTGCACCTTGGAAGGACATAGCTGATGCACAATCAAAACTTGGTTCAAATAACATTCATTAAAACCTAGCCTGGAGACTAAATCCCATTACCCAACTGAGCACCACTCTGGAAAAAAATAAGAAATGCCTAGATACAAGATCTCTGAAACTATCCGATAAGCACTGTTATTTACTTGGAACATACCGTTTGCCATTGAGAAGGGTGAAAAACAGAGACACACTCACACTTTGATTTTGTGTTTGCTTTGACATGTTATTTATTAAGTAATAAAATGAACGATGGATCACTGAGAGTTAAGCACAGAAAATTAAACTGCAGAAAATGTAACACACAGTATCTGCTTTAAAGGCTCTGAAAGGTTATGAGCTTACTCACCATGGACAATTCTCACTCTCACACCTACGGTTCACTCAATTTTTTAATAGCCCACACAGCAGATTGTGAGAAGTGTGAAATCAAAGTTTAGCCAGTGCCTGGTTAAACTTTTAAGAAACAGTCTGTGCAGCTAGGGACAAGCTATTATTTCAAATCACTTAATTTGCATAACAAAGAAGCGAGCTACGAAATACAGAAATGAATTCATACTGTGAAGCACTCTCATAAAACCCCCAGATTATGTTTACACCTGTTCTTTTTTTTCTTCCAAGGAGAAAACAATACACAGAAGCTATAAAACACTGAAGAAATCATCTGAAATGTTAGAAATGTTAACCACTGTAGCCGTATTGTTTTTTGTAGGTAACTCCAACTGTGAAAAAAAATAGCTGAATGTATATGAAAGCATGTGTTATTATGGAACATAATTCATGAATAAGCCCCCTGTGAAATGCTGACCCTTAAACCTTTGTGAACAGGGTCAATTTTTGTTCTTCAACTAATTACATCACAAATGTAATGTAGAGCAGGGTGTGCCAACCTCTTTAAAATGCTGTGAGATAAAAGGTATTACAACTACAGTCTTTGCATTTTTAGTACCAGAGATTGCTATTGAGGAATGATCTTTAATGTATTCCAAATTATACCCAATTCACTGTCATTTGTACACATTTTTAACTCTGTAGTCTTAACCGCTATAGATAAAGCAATATTTTTTAATAAGGGAGATTAAAACATATTTAAAAATCAAATAAAATTTCAGCAGTATTCATCCAGATTTTAGGTAGTTTATTGTAAGTAATGATATATTCAGACACTGAAAATAAAGATTTTAAATGGAATCTTATTACAACGTTACTTTTAAGAGGTTCATTTCTGTTTTAAAGATACATGCTGGTTACCATTACTCACAAATGAAAGAGAAAAAACACTTTTTAGAACCTCTGCCACATCACATCATGATGCATGATTAGAGTCTACAACATCGGAACACCCCAAGAGTAGAGACTAGCAGGCAGCTGATTAGGGGAAAATTTATCATGTGCCGAGAAGAGATCTATCAGTATCACCACAAAAGAAGTTTCAATTTCACAAAGAAAAATAAATTGAAACTATTCTTATTCTAATCTTAGGTGATAATACCACAATAAAGCAATCAAAGGTGCTTCATGGTTCCATACAGAGAGTCAAAATGTTCAGAACTGTACACCAATGAATGATTCAAACATATTCTAAGATTTTGCATGAAAAAAAAAATTTAAGCCATTTATCATTTTATAAAATGGAAAGTAAAAAACTGTTCATACGCTAGATAAATCGAATACTATTGTTTACTCTGTATCCATAATCAACTATTTCTGAGACAGCCACATTAGAGATAACTCAGTGAAGGGGATTAGGGTTAAACCTGTTATCTACTACATTCTTCACATTAGATTCTTGAAATTCAGATAAAATGTCTGTAGTAAAATTCACACTTGTGGATGCTTCATTTAAAAGAGATGTACTATAATAGTGTTGTTTTTATTTTATTCAAGCTTCATGAAATGTCTGATACAAAGATTCTTTTTCACTGTTGGTTTCATTTATTATTGATCAAACTTATTATCTTTTATATATGTATATAAAGGTTGACAAAGCACAGCCAACTGCATCAAAGGACATGTTTTACGCTTCCAGTAACATTTTCAATAAACCAAAAACCTATGAATTAATCTCAAAATGCAATTAATCTCAATTGCACAATGGGACTTTAAATGTTCGCAGTTATGAGTATATGACTATAACATTGTTCACCATTCATCTAAAGTATTCTCTTACATTGCTGTTTTTGTCCGAGCATCACAACTATCACAGAGGGCAAGTTCTGTAGAGGTCTGAGTGGAGAGCTGCAACAATGAATGTGATGCAAAAATTACTGTACTGTGAAACACCTGACTTTTTTCTTTTTGCTTTTCACCATGAACCAGTTGAATATCATTGAATATACTGTTTATACAGTACCTGGCTTTTATGGCATATTTGTGTGCAAATAACAAGATTTGATCATTCCTGTTGCTTCTGTTTTACTTGATAGCAAGCCTGCCTCACTCTGTAAGAGACCCTTCGTCTCTCACCAACTAAAAATCCACCATTTTATGCCAAGAAAAGAAAAACAAAAACTCAAATCTGAGACTTCACTTCTCTTGTAGTTATGGGTTTAGCACTGAGAAAGTAAGATTATGCAAAGACCCTAAAATCTGGAAACATTTCACAGATGCAACACACACTTACCCCTGGTTTTGGATTACATTTAAAATGAAATCCTTTTATTTTTAAATCTTTAGCATTAATTTGCCTGTTTGAGAATGAGATTATGAGAGATTAAAGTTCTCAGAACCCTGTGGCATGAAACACGTGTCTGTGAAATTTGCATAAGCAAAGGTGGCAGTCAAACACAAAATACAATCATAACTGTCAGGTTTATTATCAAACTAGGGCAGCACAGTGTCATGGTGGTTAGCATTACTGTCTTGCAGCACTGGAGCTCTGGGTTCAATTCTAGACCTGGAGTGCTATCTGTGTGGAGTGTCCTCAATTTCATGTTGGCTTGCTCCAGGTGCTCTGGTTTCCTCCCATAGCCCAAATACCTACTGGTAGAATAATTGGCTTCTGGGAAAACTGTCCCTAGTGTGAGTGTGTACTGTACGCGTTTGTGTCTGTGTGCGCCCTGCAATGTCTGACGTCCCATCCAGGGTGTATCCTGCCATGCGCCTGTTGCTTGCTGGGATAGGTTCCATAAATTAGATAAATTTATCTACAGTCATGTGACTGCAGTAATGATCCTCTCATACTGGCAAACAATGTTTTGAGGAATTCTAGTGTTCATTTTCATTTGGCCATTATAGAATATACAGGATTAATCATGAAATCTGTATGTTGTGGGTCCGTAGCTTAAATCAACTTTAGACATTTGGAACTGGAATTGTTAGTTACAGTGACCCCCTTTCTACTTAATCTTAAACTAATGCAGCACCA
This sequence comes from Lepisosteus platostomus, assembly GCF_059453375.1. Taxonomy (NCBI): domain Eukaryota; kingdom Metazoa; phylum Chordata; class Actinopteri; order Semionotiformes; family Lepisosteidae; genus Lepisosteus; species Lepisosteus platostomus. The sequence continues at coordinate 38,315,264 of NC_142622.1, read as the reverse complement.
GTGAAACTAGTTCCACAGATGTCAATATCACCCCACAGCCACGGATGACAACTGCTTGACTGACAGTTGTGGTTTATGGTCCCTGTATAGTACCTCTGCCAACAAATGTCACTCCATTTGCAGATCTTTGTGAAACGCTAATGGTGCACACACCAGGTATTGATCAGCAGCACAGAGTGGGATCCCTGACTCAAATACCTCTTGCCACACGATCTGCTGTGAGCTATCTTGGGAAAAACATATTTACAAATGACAGAATTATTTTCTGATCAATTTATGTTGCTGTTTATGACTTGCTACTGATGAAGTTATAATGACGCCATACTTTATCACTAGCACAGTATTTAGAAACAGAAACCATTCTTGTAACAAGGAACAACGTCCCCGCGCTTCTCAGTTCGAAAACGTTTTATAGTATATATTAAATATTATGTTTTAAATACAATAAGGTGTTTTATTGATTGCCTAATACTTTACTTTGTATAGACTAGGTTACAGACTCTCTCTTTATAATACGTTTTTTATTGCATTAGACTATTCAATGCATAGGGGCGTCGCTTCGATCAATATTTTATTTCATATTCTTGTCCTCAGTCCTCCTGCAATCATACATTTTGTTGGACCCCGTTTCAGCATTGATTAAAATGTGACCATTGACATTTCACTTTATCCAACTTTCGATTTTTCAATCGACAAAACATGCCTTAAATGCAATTTGCGAAAGATCCAGATATCAACAATCACAAAGTAAACTTTCATTCGAAACGCATTGTTTTAAAAACAATAACAAATAACAAACCTTATTCTCGAAGTACTTGTGTAACACCGCAACTTCTGACCGTCTACAATCAGTACATCGTGCTGTATGGCAGAGCGTGAGGTTCCAACAGCACCAAATTCATACAGTAGTGTTTCGTCCTGTTCTCTGGGAGATAAGATAAGTTGCTACCAGGATATACATCACAAGTTCAAAAAGAGAACGAAATATATGAAAACCAAACTAAATAAATACAATTTAGTGTGACAAATTAGTGTCCTACATTGATAGGTTCAAATTAATTTAACCCTTTAACTATTAAAAAAGCAGGAAATCTAATGTAATAGTAAGAAGTTCAATCGTCAAAGGCATGGACAATCCATCGTATTAACGACGTTTTTACAATGCAAATGAAATACGAACCAGAGTGAATATTATGTGTACGTGCATTTAAAACAGAGAGTTGGTTAATTCTCATTATGTTAGGTAATGTTTATGCCACTGTCAAAGTCACTTAAATCATGGCCAGTCTTTAATGCTTAATGAATCAAAATGGCATCAGAAAGTACAATTAATATCAAGAATCCTTTATTATTTAAAAATAAATTATTTACATTGAGTGCTGCAGCGCATTGAAAAGGTATTCCAAAGCTTGAACAGCTTTCACATTCTGTTACTTAAAATCTTGCAGTCATGACACTTCAAAGTAGCAATTAGTATTTTTAATATACATGTATACACACACAATCTTCTCTATGGGTTGAAAATAAAAAACAAAACAAAAAGAAGTCATTAACTATAACATATGAAAGAAAAAGCAGTGACTGCATAAGCATTTAATCCCTTTAATGTAATAAACCTAAATTAATTTAGATGTATAAAATTATCTTAACAAACCTGCAAATTAGTTGAGAAGCCTCTGTGTGCAATAATAGTGCCCCACATGATTTCAGAAAAAAACACATCTCTTTATCAGATTGTGAATGTCAAGAAAATCATGAAGACCTATACACTTTCAGCAGAAGGATGAAACATTTCAAAGACTCTTAATATTTCTTTTAGCATGCTGATGTCTATCATTAAGAAATGTAAAGATCCAGAAACCATTTAGATCATGCTGTACTTTCAAACTGAACAGCAGTACAAAAAGGAAACTGGTTAGAGGCACCAAGAGCTATTTTGAAAGAGTTACAGAGCTCAGTGGCTAAGATGTGAAAAATGTTCATGGGACAAGGATCTTGTATGGAACTTAACTTCCAAAACGGCAAAGCATCTATTTGAAAGACCATACATGGTTTTGTGGTCTTGTCAAGACAAATTGGAACTTTCTTGTCTAAAGGCAAAGCATTTTTCTAAGGCATTAAATCTAATGCAACCCCAGAATAGTGCATCACTCAGTCATCACCTATTTACAGTAAACTATCCCCACTATCAAGCATGGTAGTGGCGGGGTTACTGTACTGTATGTTACAGTTTTGCTTCTCATCAGCATAGAGTGGGAAACTTGTCAAGATTTGTGGGAAATCTATTCGTTCCAGTTTACTTTTAGTTCTCACATTGGAATATGCACCAAGGCTCCATGCACACAAAGGATATGAGAAGGTTCTAGTGGCCACTTCTGTGACAACCAATGATAATCCTAATTGTCTGGTCTACAGTAAATTTCTTCATCCACAAAAAATGTGTCCTATGCCCTTTCAGAGCTATTTCTGTACCTGTTTATGCAGAATCAGAATCCCTGCTATATTCCATCTAAGAGATTTGTAGGTGGTTTGTGTACATGAGTTGTGGTGACACAAATAACCTCTTAGTTGTTTTTCTTCTGCTTAAAAATTATATCCTTAAAAATGACAAAGGGTATGTATTGTCCAAAGTACCTTCTTAGACCGAATGGAACAAATAATTGCCATTTCGCTGATTTTCTTAGACTGCATAACAGCAAATAAGAGATTGATATCCACCAAAATTACAGTTATTTTAAATACAAATAAAGCAAAAAAAAACACTTTAAAGTAATCAGGGCAAAACCTAGCTTGAACAAAATACATGCTGTAATTCCAAAGTCTAAGATCTTAAACCCACGTAATAACATACTGAATGGGTGCCTCTTAGAAATATAGTGTGCCTTCAGAAATTATGAACCCCTTTGAACAACTGTGTGAAATGCAACAATTATATTTCTATATTATAATCAAAGGCTTTAATGCATTAAGAATATTTTTTGCTTGATTCACACACCATATGCAATAATTAAATCTAAAAATATTTTTATTTTGGAACAAAAATATATTTAAAACGGAAATACCTTGTTTACAGAAGGTTTCACCCCTCTTAGTCAACATACTTTGTAGAAGCACCTTTTATCTGTCAAATTGGATGGAGAGTGTCAGTGAACTGCAATCTTCAAGTCATTCCATAGAGTCTCAATGGGTTTCAAGTCTGGATTATGCTGAGCCACTCCAATGTCATTCACCTAAATGTTGTGAAGCCACTCCAGTGTCATTTTGGCTGTATGCTTGTGGTCATTGTGGTCTTGTAACATGAATCTTTGCTCCAGTCTAAGGTATTTTGCCGATTCAAGGTTCTCCTCAGGGATTTGCCTGTATCTAGGTCCATTCTTTGTGCACTCTATCCACACAAGTGTCCCAGTATCTGTGCCAAAAAGCATCCCCGTAAGATGATACTGCCACCACCACTGCCATGCTGCATAGTAAAGATTGTGTTATATGTGCTTTGTATTCAGGCCAAAGAATTCAGTTCTGTTTTCATCAGACCAGAGAATCCTTTATCACAAGGTCTCAAGGTCTGCCATGTACTATCTTGCAAACTCCAGACATGATATGGGCTTCTCTCTATCCACTCTCCCATAGAGGCTAAATCTGTGTAGTGCAGCAGAAGTTATTGTCCTTGGATAGGTTCTCCAGTTCCAGCCAAGGAACTGTCATTCTGTGATGGTGGTCATTGGATTCTTGATCATTTCTCTGACTAAGATCCTTCTTACCCAGTTGCTCAGTTTGGGAGAACAGCCTGCTGTAGGAAGAGGCTACGTAGTTCCATATTCTTTGCATTTCCTAATGATGGACTTGACCTTGCATTCCTGGGTACTTTCAACACAATATACTGTATATGTTTGTCTTTGTCTCCTCTCAGTTCTATCACAGAGTTATACAGATATCTCCTTGGTCTTTATGGTAAAAATTCTGATGTAAGCTCTTATATAGACGGATGTATTTCTTCTGAAATCATATTAACCAAATGACCTGAGCATAGGTAGACTTCCTTCACATTTTAGAGTGATGTCACGAGGAAATTAGATGCAACAGGGCTGTATTTGGAGTGTCATAGCAAAGGGGTGTGGGTATTTATAAAATTCAGACATTTGTTCTGCTTTCATAAATTATATACTTTATGTGGATATGTGGATAAATCCCACATAATACATATATTTCTATATAAGTTTTCAACAAAACAAATTGTAAAAAAAAATAGTTTCTGAAGGCAATGTATGCAGGGACCAGAAAGAATAGACCAAACTCTAAAAAACAGAATAATTATTACAGTATACATCATTATTATTCTGGACGTTATAAGATCATTGTCTGTCCTGAAATTTTTGTTAAGATGAGTTCTTTAACTTGCGCAGTTAGCCAAGGGTCAGACTTGGGAAAACTACGTTTTTAATAATTTAAATTTAAGATTGATGACTGTTGAAATCTTGTTTGTACTTGTTCAAGGAAGTAAGGACGTCTGGAACCCACTTTACAGGGAACTGGCTTCTCAACTCATAAGGGAGACTCACCTTGAAAAGCCTCATAGATCTAAAACCATGAAACTCTAAAGGAGGCTTTTCAATAGTGAGCATGGGTTGGTGCGTAAGGGAACTTTAAATACTGAAGGGAAAGGGTCATGGTTGGATAATTGGGCCAGGAGTGAGAATCTGTGGAATCTGGTGTCTGTGAGAATGTGATGGGTTCAGTTAGGAATGAGATCGTGAAACAGTGGGTTTGGGAATGTAACGGCGTTTGCGAGGGAGGGTGTGGGGCATGACAGGAGGGGTGTTTGGTGGGTATAATAAAACTATATTATACAAGTCTCTGGTTCCAACTATCATTGGGTCTGTGTGTTTTGTGCCTGTTGAGCTTACCTTTTCATTTTGTTTGCTGTGAAACAAAGCAGGCACCTTGCACTAACACTGTAGCAATAACTTCAAACGTTTATAATTCAATCACAGAATTTACCATGAAATTTGGTTTCACTTGATAGAAGCAATTTCCTTTTACTAGTCTTTGAATATTTTTATATTTCTCTTAATCATTAACAAACTATCTTCAGAACACAGTACAGCAAAAATGACATAGGATATGAATATTAATAAGGAAACTGACCTGTTTGTTTTAATATTTAAAGTTTTATGACACAGGGCTCATTGGTCTTGTGCTCCTACACATTTTGGGACTAAGGAAAGAATTCTCAACTTATATGTGGTTGGAATCCTTTCTTTTGCTCCTATTAATAAAACATACTGCAATGATATTGATATTTACTGAAAGCGTACATTGAAAAAGACAGTCATTTTAATATGCTAATAGACATTTTTAAGAGAAACAAAAGTAAGGGGTCTTATACTTTGTGTTGTCAGATACCAGCAGCCATATCGCCCTGCAACTCACAACAAGCTAAGGAGGTGTGAGCCTGTCCAGTACCTCGATGGGAGACCTCCTGAGAAAAACTAAGGTTGCAGCTGGAAGAGGTGTTAGTGGGGCCAGCAGAGAGTGCTCCCCCTCTGGTCTGCTTGGATCCTAATGCCCCAGTATAGTGACAGGGACACTATACTGTGAAAAGGTGCCATCCTTTGGATGCAAAATAAAACAGAGGTCCTGACTCTCTGTGGTCATTAAAAATCCCAGGGTTTTTTCTCAAAAAGAGTAGGTGTGTTTCCCTGGTCTCTTGGCCAAATTTCCCATTGACCTTTATCAATCATGGCCTCCTAATAATCCCCATCTATGAATTGGCTTCATCACTCTGTTCTCCTCCCCACTGATAGCTGGTGTGAGGTGTGTGTACTATTGTACTATGACTGCTGTTGCAACCTCCAGGTGGGAAAGCAACAGCAGCCACAGTAAAGGAATTATTATTATTAATTATATACATCATTACTGTATAACATAACCATGTACAGTGGACCGTTACACAAATTATCCCAGAAGGTGTGATATTTATATTATGGCAGGACTTTGTGTAGTTAAGCAAAAATGAGCACAAATGGACACCACCATACAAATGAGAGGTTCTTTTACCATTGTAGAAGGGCAGCAAATGCTGTACATTATGCTAACTTCCACTCTTCTTTCAGTGATGTGACATTCACTTATTCTGTTAGCACGGGCTGCTTTTCTTTTTAATCTTGGTGACGCTGATGCTAATGCACACTGACTCAGGCAGGCCAGGTCTGTTAACTTGCTGACTGTTTGAAAAGCACCGGCCTAGTATCCCTGCAGTTAGCCCCATTATGAAATGTGCATTGAGGATGACATTCTCACTCTCATCATTTACACTTTCCACCATGTCAGTCTGTACAACTGTGCTACATTATTCATGCCAGTTCTTGTACATCTTAGGCCTCTTTGTAGCAGAATAAAGAGTTTTGCAGATAGCTCTTAATCAGAAATGTAGTTTTTGTATACTTTTTAATGTTTATCAGTCCCATCCAAGTTATTTTGATCCTGAAGCTTGTTTTCATGAAGTGATGATTTCTTTATCAACAAAAAATAATACTCTTCAGTAGACCGCATTGAATTTATAGACCAACAGAAAATAAAGTGAAACAGTACATTCCTGAAATCATCCAAGAATTAAAAGATTCGGAAAACGTTTTGTGTTGTTAATTCGTAGAGTCATATTTTAGTTCACTATACGATACTTACATTTACTTTTTATTTGAGAAATACACTGAGAGCCTAGAGAAAAAAGATTGAGAGATCACAGCGCATACTCAATCACAGTCCCCCTAATAAATCTGAGGCAGCTATATTAGGGGACTTGCTAATAAGATATGTAGATAGTGCAGTATGAACAAATGAGGGATTCTTGATGTGCTGTCTGCCTGGAGTTAGGTTCCAGACCTCCCTGAGTGAGTGGAGAAGCTATTGACCACGTGTAGATGTATTTATCACAGTCCTTGTTGTAACAAACATTATAGGCTGGCAATACTGCAAGGCAAAAATAAGGATTTAGATTAAACGTAAAAGAAAAACATCTATGGTGGTCTCCTAAGGAATTATACAAGTAACATGAACATTCCCAGAAAAGCAAGATGACATTTGAAGATTTAACATCTAAAAAAGGTGAACATATTATAATTATATGTGAATCTAATTACATTTACAAATATATGGTTATTTAAATTCATTGAAGGATTCAGTGTGACAGCCAAGTGTCAGACTTTGGAACCTTCAAAAAACTCAAGACACAATGTCTACAAAATAACCAGTTAATGTTGGTTTCATGGACATGTTGTCTGTATGAGAGTTCCACAGCAATATAAACAGAAAAGGCATTAATTTCCCAAATAACTAAGTAAATCACATGTCAGGTGGGGCAAATTGATGTGGTTAAATAAATAGTAAATAGTTTGTATAGTTCCACCAGCAGAATGACTACTGCAAAAAAGTGGACTTGCGTCCTGTCCAGGATGTATAGTTTGATAGAAGCAAGGTTAATATTGAAAAACAAGGCCATCACTTCTGTGAAGAGGTGAAATGGATGTGTTTTGCTTTGAGGCTGTTTCACATCCCCAGGTCTATGTGTTGTGAGAATTGTGGACAGTTGGATGCCAAAATGTACCACAATACCATCTTTCAGCAGAGGGTTATCAAAAGTATGAGTAAATTAATCAGAATACATGGAGGCCACATACAGTATATTCAGGAAGTGAATGGGGAAGTGGGATTGTTTTCCAGAATGCTGGTGTTCATAGGCTGGTTTCTGAAAAAAAACTGGGGCACCAGCAAAAATCCTTTTCCTAATTATGCAGATGGAAGCCTATTCAGAGCTGACTGGAGCCCCTGTTCACAGAGGCATGTATCTTTGTGGTAACTCATCACAGCACAGCTCTGACAAACCTGGTAGCAACAAGGAACCGAACTGCCAAAACAGTTTTACACATTTGTTTTTCTTATTTCTTCATTTTATTACAAGTCCTGTATTTTATTACATACTTCACAGTGAGTAGGAGAGCCTGGAATAAGCTTTGTGATGACAGTTCAAACAACATTTAACACCTGATTAACAAATGATGTGATCAACCGTGAAAAATACATCAGAAAATACACATGAATCTTGCTATCATAACCCACTTCTGTTTTTTCAAATGAAAAAGGCTGTAGGGAAAACATTTTTGTTTTATTCCAGTGTTTAAGAACCAGGTCAGATTGTCTGTGGTAAAATCTGGAGATAATTTGTAACAATCTAAGACATTTGCTGATAAAAACAGCAATGTTCTAAAACAGGTGTTATTAATGCAGCCATGTTATAAGACACCAGGCTGGACTGTTGGCTCTTCAACAAAAAATGTTTTGCCAGTTTACAGATTCTTGGCTTATTGCAGAGTACAACACATTAAGTGAAGGAAGATCAAATATACGATAAAGCAAAGTACAATGTCAACACAACATGGAAGAAATAACCAAGAGCAGTTGTTATCTTGTGAAGCAGGAATTTTAAAAGCTGTGATGCTCAATGTTTGTCATTGTAAATACATGTTTCAAGAAAGTATTGAATTTTCTGTGCATAATATAAACATATTTGATGATTATCAGACGAAAACTAGCAACAATGTTAGAAGTATCATATTGTCCTGTTTCTTTTTCTGGATAAATTGCACTGTGGCCTAGAATCCAGTTAACAACATTTTATGCCTAACTTTACTGTATACAGTAGCTCAACCAAAGTAAATAATAACACAATCACAGTTATGTTTCTGACAGAAAACGACAAAAGTATATTTATTAAAAATGGTAACTTTTCAGAGCCTTCTAATGTACAGTATAGGAGGCTAAAATTTGAAGGACTTCCTTTATGTTTTTCACAATGTTTATATTTTTGTTTCATAAACTTAGCAATGCTGAAATGAAAAGTCTTGCACATGTACAGTACAGTAAGTCACTGTGTGCAAGCTTGAGGCTGGACCTGTTTTTCATTGAGTAGTTATTATGAGGCCCACCAATGTTTACTTTGGGAGACATGTTCTTGAAATTTCTGCATGATTTAGCACTGACTAAGAGTGATGGTTGGTTGCTTTATTGAATTAGTTCTGTCTCAAAGAAGGGAACCCAGTTGCTTTTGTTCATTGCTTATACAAGTATGACACTTGAAAGAGCTTATGAATTCAATAAAAAAACATCTGAATCCTCAGACATAGGTCTAGTTTGTTCAACATACAGCAAGTTTCATACAAATTTGCTCACAATCATTGTTTATGTTTCCAGCAGAGGAAGTCTGTGCAATAAAATGTTCTACCAGGCAATGTTTGTTCCAGTACAGATCACACTACCGCAAGTCCTACTTTCTAATACAGTAATGCATCAAGCTGCATCACAGGAGTACAAACAACTCCTTGTTAAACAAATAACAGCCTTAGTTCATACTAATATTTGTGTACATAAAGGCAGAAAACAGGTACTCCACTAATGTGAGTGCTGATTTTTGTTTTTCGATATATTCCATATTTTAATTTATTTTGAAGGAAAGAATCTTTATTCAGCCTGCTTTCATGGTGATGGCATCCTTCATTCAAGGTTGTGTGTGGTATAAATGTACTGTATATACCGTACACTGTGTCCATATTTCAATTAAAGCATATAAACCAGTACCTGATTACACCATAATTCAATGTCTGTGAATTTCCTTGACATCACAAATAAATTCTACAACACACACAGCTAACCAAGCTGGACTTGGGGCAGCTACAGTATGTTTATCGCAGTCAAACCGTTCACATTCAAGCTTCATGTCCTGGAGAGCTGCAGTGACTGATGGTCTTTATTCCACCTCTGCTCTTAATCACCTAATTAAGATAATAATTAACTTAATTGGACCAATTTAGCATTTGTCTTCAGATGTAAGTGATTTAAAGACACCTTGCTCAATTCTGGCTCTAAGAGGCTGAGGTTGTCCACATACAGTATAGATAAACGTTAATATTGTGAAATCTCAATGTTAATCTTGGATCTTAGATAGAGGCTTATACAGTAAATTTCCCCCCTTTAATAAAGAGAGTATGATAATTTATTGATAACTAGTACCTTTTTTGGTTACAACTTTATCCTTGCAGTTATGGTTATGGATATTTTAACAATACTGATATTACTATATTAAATAATAGTATAAGAAATATTTTTTAGATTAGGCAGGGGAATGATTCTGGGATCTCTAAATTAAGGAAATGTTCAATCTAGTTCTCTAATGTTACATTTTGTGTCTGACAAAAAGGTTTTAATTGAAAATATTTTACTTTCTTTCTATTACAAATACTGATTTAATGGTGTTACTAAGCTTAGAATCTAGACTTTTTTAACATTTAAAAGAGTTGAACTCCCATTCAAACTGTTTAGGTCTTTTGCTCAACTGTTTTACGTTTACACAGAAACAGGCCAATGACTTATTACTTGCAATAACCTCCCACTGATTTTCATTTGTCACCACAAGGCAAGTACATCACAACATGAACTAGACGGCATGTTTCAAAGGCAGCTTTCCCTCTTTCATTAAAGTACCAATCACAGGTGTGTCACTATAGGTGTTCGGAGTCATTAACATTAATAAGGTTAAAGGACATTTCATTTTAATTGCTATTGTTTCTAGGCACGCTGTTATGTGGACTCAAGTTTCTCACAAGGGAAGCTAATTATAGCTACATTACAAGAACACGTGACCAGACGATGTGACAGACTGCTAAGTGAAAAGTAGTCCCTTAATTAAATATCTAGCTGTGATGTTATTACACTGTCAAAGCCTTAAGATGAGGGTGGCAACACAGTTTGAAAGAGACAATTGCTTTCCAATCTAAGCCTCAATCCCTGTCTCCTTTCACCATAAAATGTATCATTGGACAACAGAATTTTACTTTCCCCAAGTAAGCACTCTGTGGATAACTTTAGTATTTGACATTATTGGTGAAAACCCTCAGACAATAATCGTAAAAGTATAATATTAGCTGGGGACATGGTGACCTTTTTTGCTTTACAGTCAAGCAATTTATATTTGTGGTCATGTGATTAAAGCAAGTACAATACATATTTTGTGTTGGGGTAATTCAACGTGCGGATTTGATTATATTAGAACAAAAACGTACATTGTGTTCAATTTAATGATCCCCAGCAACTCAAAGTATTGGAATACATCCACTTTAAGTAAGTTTTGGATTGTACAGTATGTCAGTAATTGGTTGCATACCCCTTTGTGGTAATAACTGCATGAAGCCTGCAAGCCGTTGTGTAATCACAGGGCCTGTGCATGAATGGGAGCCTCTGGAACAGACTCATTCGTCTTTATTGATGATGTAACTGATGATGAATAAACGTTGTGAAAACATTTTGACTTATATAGAAGATAATATTTTCATACTTGACTTTCATACATACTTAAGGCAACCAAGGAGTTCAGCCTCAAAACAAAAGTAAAAAGTCTTAGACTGACCATGTCATGATCCACATTTAAATACAGTTTAGCATGTATTTTATATGCTTTACTTTAAATAGTCAGAGCACTGCAAGAACTCAAAGTGGATACAGAAAAGGCTTGGCAGATGATCAGAGATAATTGAGCTCAAATGGCTGCTCTAGCAGTCTCTAAAGCAAAATTAACAGTTAAGACTTTGCTGTCCCACAACACCTGTAAACCAAGAACTTCGTCTGAGAACTTAACCACCCACAAAGTGGCACTGTGCCCACAGAATCACCCCAATGTGCATGCTGACCTCATGTTTCCACTTGTCACCACTCATGAACTGAACTCCTTCACAGCAGCTATCCCCTCATCTGCAGAGAGCAACCTACTTTTCCCCAAGAGAAAACCACGATCCCGGATTTTGAAGCTGTGGGTACAATCAACATAATCAGAGTTTCTTTACACAACTTTTGGGCTTACTGTCCAGAAGAGCACAAGACTGAGTGCATGCTGAGCCTCTGCAATGAGAGGAGACATCTAAAGTGGTTCAGTCACATAGTGAGCTTGTTCCCTGGAAGGCTTTCATTACTGAGGCTCCCAAATCCCAAACCAGATGCAGGGCATGCTAGAGTATATCTATTTCTTAGCCAGCCCCGAGAACTTTGGGAAATCTCAAAGGGGGAGATGAAAGTTGTTGTAGTGGAAAAATAGATCTGGGTCTTCCCTACTAAAGATGCTGCACCCATGACCCTCACTTAGGCAACTGAATTGAAAATGGATGGACTTACCATGGTTTAAAGGCTCTTAGCTAGAAGGGGTTTGATGTGGTTCCAAGCTTGAATCAATTATAAATTGAGCTCAAATTTGGGTATATCGCCATTGACCTAATTATTCCAATGTCCTGATACAATCTTGTTTGCTTTAGCAGAGAGGCCATCTACTGACTGCTTCTCAAACTCTTTTTACTGCTTTGCACCTCCTTAAAACTGGTTCAATTTGTCCAGTTCACCAAAAGTGTTTGAATTAATAATATCAAATTATATAAAATTAAATAATTAAAGAAACTTCCATGTCCCTAAAGACCTAGAGTTAGAAACACCTGCCCTAGCAAGGGATAAAAGCCATTATCTTTTTCTACCTAAAAGTATAGATATGGCATGATTTATACAATAAACTCACTGTGAGTATGTTCCTGGGTAAAGTGGTAATGAGTATTCTTGCCTACAAAAGGAATGACAGAGAAACCTTAAGGGTGGAAAACAAGAAAATAAATCTCAACAGGTGTTCATTTCAATTTTAGGCCACAATGTTTATTCAGTAGTGTGTTTGAAATTATAGATACAATACTGTCTGCTTCATAAGACTAAAAAAAAAAGGTACCATTACAGTTGCCTGTGCTTATAAAATACCAGCTTACACCGTAATACAGAAATCTTCCATTCCAGACAGGTACAAGCACAACTCAGAATGGTAGGCACTTCAAAGGCTTAAACATTTTGTGAATATATATTTCTTACATATACTATTAAGCAGTTGGATTCAAAATGGTCTGATCTCTAATCAAAAACCTCAGAATGGGGGGAAAAAAGAACCGTGGCCATAGTAATCTGCAGCAACTTCGAGAATACTGTTAAAAAGTCTTTGGGTTTGCTTAGGCTCGTCAGTAGCTTCTATCAGACCCTCCACTGAAAAGATTAGTGTATCATGGACAACTATTTAACTATTCAGTTAAAGGCAGAAACTGCAGGAGACAAAAAAATATATTTTTCAATCCACAGTGTGATGAATGTTTTCATGTTCTAGTTTGCCTATCCAATTTCCTAAGCTCAGTTTCAAAGACTCTATATATTCAGGCATTTCTCATGTGTATTACATTTTTACAACAGCAGTGGGATTCCATCACTGGTTTAACTGTAATACATTAGCTTACAAAGAACCGTATGACTGCAGTTCTACACGTAAAGTCACAGATGTAAGTGTTGGCACCCTCCAATGTTATTCACTAACTTACTAAGTGTACTGAGCAGTATATTAAGCTTTTATTTGAAAAAAATAAATATTTGTCTAGTTCCTGAATTACTCATTCATCCAAACAAGAGGTTTTCTACTCAGTTAAATTGATGATAAAGGGTGTGAATACTTATTTCTGCAACGCTAATGAAGTGTACGATGTCATTGAAATAAATGTGAAAGTGCCCATGGTAATTCTGAATTCTACAGCAGCAATTAAATTTTGTGCACTGGTGCAATTTCTCATGTTCATATTTTACTTATTTGCAAGAAACCAAAGCTAGCTCATTAAAAATAAATGTGTGGCTAGCTTTACAATAAAACAAGTCTTATTAGTAAAAGTGAGTTTTTTAAAATGGTCTTCCAATTTTTTAATGTTCTGGACATTGACAAACAATGGTCAGTGAATCCACACCAGGAGAGACCCCTGTTGTATTAAAAAATTAAAATGTAAAAACATTGTAAATGTGAAGAATTGGAACAAAAAGTATATGAGAAGACAATTTAACTTTTTGATCATGCACTTCTACCTTTAACACCAAATTCTTTGTACAAAGGTGCTGCTTTTACAACTGTCTGAAGCTACATTAAGAAACAAAATCTCCAACTTGTTCTAAGTTTTATATGAATGAAAAAGACAATACATTAAACTTCATAACCTGAAAGATAACAAATTTACATTTACCATTATCTGAATTAATATGAAGACAAAATTGCACCGTGAAAACTATAGAAAGGCAATTTTAACATTTGAAACAGATAAATTAATGAAATACATCTTGTAAGATCAACCTCAGACATGCTATGACAAATTTAAAAAGAAAATAGTAAAGATAAAGGACAAATATTTCCACGTATTATTTTTACAAATACGTTCTGCTGCAATTAAAAACTAGTCAGTGATATGAAATGACATCTGTAAAAGATGTCATTTGTTTCTCACCTCCACAAACTAAAAGTGTTTTTTTACTTCTATCAGCCTTTTCAATGAATACAAGAAATGTTTAAATACATTGGGATTTGCCAGAAAATAGCCTTGGCTGGCTTTCCTTAAAAGAAAAAAAGAGGTCTTCAATACTCTATGCAAAAGCTTTTTTTATTTCTTTAAAAAGTTCGTTATCTCCATCAGAGATGCTTTTTTTAAGGTTTATGCATAAAACTCCTTTGTTGGTGCCTTCTGGTAAGCAGCACTCGATGGCTTGCGCTCTCCAAGATCATAGCTGCCCTCGTCCTTCTTCCTCATGCGGTACACCAGAAGTAAAATCAGGAAAATTGCAAATAGAAATCCAATGACTCCACCAGCAATTACAGCTGCACAGGGGGAAAAAAAAAATCAATATTCTGATTAGTGATACTCTGCATCTTCTGTTTACCCTGAGTATTAACATACACAGAGGTTACCACTACACACAAGCCGGCTCTACATGTCTGCTTAGGACAATCTACTTTCACATAAGCTACTGATAAGGGTTTATTATTTTTAAAGGTGTAATGCATGAAACTGGTGTTAAAAATGTACTTTAAAATGAGAAAATGCAGTTTCCTTCCTACTATCAAAAATAAAAGGCCCCTTTTTCTAAAGGTGTATTTTACTTCATAGTGTTAAGTCCTTAAAGCTTTGTGCATTCAAAATTTAAATGTTAATATGACCTTTAGGAATATCAGATTTCATTCAGCACCTTTTGGGAACCTCAATCACAGTAATTTTCACTATTTTTTTTTTCAAAGAAATAAAATTCAACAGAACATAAATGTACATGGTATAATTAACTCGGAATGCTTCTACTGGGTATGTGAATGTAGACAGAAGTATTCACAAGAGGTTTTAGGCAGTATTCATTGCCGCAGAACAAAAATGGAAATAAGCCCCCTGTGGATATTTAAAGTGTCACATGATTATACTTTACCTTGGGAAAAGTGGTAAAGGATGTCAAAGGCTTTATACCGGAAATATGAAAGGCTGTACTGTCTCACAAAAACCCAAAAATGTAATTCACCACCCACTGCTTTTAACTGCTTAGTCTCTACTGCCATTTTCTAAAGAGCTAAGGGACTCTCCAACCATAATTACAGTATTGTAATGTTAAGTCCTTATCCGTATCAGTCCTTATCCTTATCAGTATTGTAATGTTAAGTCCTTTAAGTTTCCATAAAGTATATAGTGCTGTATTGTTTATTGATGTGTAAACAATACAGCACTATATACTTTATGGAAAGAATAGTAGCTGAATTAAAAACCTTGTGCATATGTATAACTGCTTGGTTGGAAGATAAGTTGAAAATACAGAAAAAGAAACATTTTACAGGAAGCATCAAAGAAGATTAAACAGATTAACACAGATGAACAGAAAAATGTTTTCATATAATATATTTTGGGAGAACAAATCAATTGCAGTTTTATGTCATTTCATATAAGTCTACTGCCATGTTCTTACAATGTTGTTAGATCAAAGGTTTACAGTATTAATATCCTGAAAGCTACAAAGTTAATGATCCAGGATGATGTCAGGGTGGCTCACTGTAAAGAGTGCAGCAAAGTAGTGATTTTCCACGGACACAATAACAGAAAGGCTTTTTAGGAATTTAAGCAGGAAGAACTTATGTTTATGAGGGATATTCTGGCAATCAAGAAATGTCTTTTTATTTTATGGAGCTGGAAATCAGAAACTAAATGAAGATGTTACAGCTAAACTGCAACTGAAATTAAGATCCACTGATGGCCCAAGGGATTTGCCATAGTCCAAGGATGCAAATGTATTCATATACACACCTGCCAATACTTCTGTTCTCTGGAAGAGGTTTTCGGAGCGTATCTCTGCTGATACATCTGCATTCGACCCTCTGCTGGGTTTCTTTGGAGGTCCACTAGTTGTGCTGGTTAAATCATTTGTGTTCTCTTCTCCTTCAGAGAAAACAGCTGTGGACTGTAAGGAAAGAGATTGCAAATAAGTTGAGCTCTTTGCTCTGATGAAATTTGAAGAACGATGAGCTTCTTCAATGTCCAACTTTGTGAATTCAGTTTTTCAAGCAGTGATTTTTTTGGCTTTTGGCATACAACTTGGAAACTGCTTATGTGATATATAGCATGTAGCAGTGGACAACACTGAGCCCTCATTGAGGTTGCTCCTGAACTATTTCTACAAACCGTCAAAAACACTGAGTAGTGCACTAACACAATTCCATCATCACTGCATATAATTTCTGGGATGTAGCAACTTTAGAAGACTAGCCTTTCATTAAATTATTTAAAAAATCTGTGGTAGATCAAATTTTTGATTATCATGTAAATAATTATCAGGCGAGGAATTTATCTAATATAAGTTGTTAAAGGAGGTGGTGATAAACAACGAAAAGGTTTACCTCTGTCCTTGCAGGCTTTTTGGGAATAATTCTGGATGTTGATGTTTCAACTTTTGGTGTAAACTCTTTAGTTGAGTCCCTGGTTGGCTCTGCATTTGGAACAACGTAAAGTGTTTTCACAGTGATGGTCTCCTCTGGTACATCACCTAGTCCCAGGACAAAAATGAAACATTAAAAACAAACGAATTCTCAAGCACTACAATAAAGTAAATCCAAAATAACAAACAGTCATTAGTACTGGAATACACACTTTACCTCTGGCATATTAAGATGAAGGCTATTGTACATGGCAAAATGGTGGGATTGTCGCAACTTTCCCTCAGCTCTGTTCTGTATCCTTTTTAAAGAATGTTTGTGTGATCGACAAAGCCCAGCCACCCCTTGCAGATGTACTGCACTTGCACCATCTTCTTCATTTTGTGTTTGGTGTTGATTTTATTACGTACGGCTCATCGGCAGCTACTGTTATAATTGCTATGTTTTTGTCAACTGAGACAAACTCTCTGCAACTCACTTTTTCCTTTGTTGTATAACAATATAATCATACTTATATTCCATGTTGGATGAATTGTCTCCCTTCTTATATGTAAAGCACTGTATAAACACAAGGGAAAATTCAAGAATACGAGAAATAATCATTACTTTAAGTCTCTATGTATGCCTTATATTACTTTAAAAATTCTACTTTAATGATATACAGTAGCAGTTGGGCAGTGGGAGAGTAGAAGCAACAGGGAGCTCAACTTCAAAAAACAATCCATTCATGGAGGCCAATTTTTGATAAACTCATGTTTAAAAAAGTTGAAATAAAAAATTCTATCTTATCGTCTTCAGCCATGTCATTCCTTAACTGATAATTCTTTTTATAATATAATCCCCTTATGCTTTGAGGGGATAAAAGCTACATATCAAATAACTCCAATTAAAAAACTGAACCACAAACAGTGTTTCTGGGATGCTTAATCTCTCAAATTCTTGGCTCTGTCTGGAAAAGAATGAGAAACTCGCTACAGCTGTTACCATGGACACCACAGTTGCAGCATTCTGAGATCACGAGTTAAAAGGAACCTGAACAGCTCAGAAACTTCTTGAGATCTGCAGGGATCCTGCGGGCTGTTTATGGGATCAAAATGTAAAAACATGCATTCATGTGAAAGCATGTACCAACTTCTCTACGTTCACTTCTAAAATATACCAAAAGAAACCTGTCGCTTCCAGTGGCAACTTTAAATAGCAGGAAAATTACAGTCTTTTCTGTAGTATGTATACAGACATATGGTTGGCACAGTGGTATGCTTAGCACTGCTGCCTCAAAGCTCTCTTTTGGTCGGAGGCACCTTGTGTGTAGAGTTTATCTGTTCTCCCTTCCAACACATGGCCGCAGGAGTTTTCATCCACAGTCCATGGACATGGACATCCCTGGATGCACATGTGATTGTGTATAGGTGCGCCCTGTGATGGACTAGAATCTCATCCCTGGTGATCCTGCCTTGTACCCACTGGTTTCCCTGTTAGGCTCTTGCACAACCCTGCATTAGACTAAGCTGGGTAAATGTACTGATATTTTTTAATAAACATGAAGGTCACAGGCTAGTACTGTGCGGCCATTCTTGGAAACAAGGCAAACTGCACATCTGTGACACATTCTTTGCATGCAAATGCCATCTTGTAGGACTCTATCCATTATTCTTCTAGAGCCTGGACAAGCATGCTTGTTCACGGATCTCTGAGCCCTACATTCCAATGTTATTTCAGCTCACTCCAAAATATTAAATGGTTCTGGTATCAAGTCTGGCACTAGTGGCCATCCAATGTGACCCAAGGAAGCTGTTTTTTAACAAGCAGAAGGAGGATGGTACAGTCCTGTTGGAATGTAGACACATCCGGATGAGCCCATAGAAAAAGAATAGAAAATGTGATCCAGGAGGTTGGGCAATTTAGCACCGTGCAGTAAGACTGTCATCACTGACTACACGTAGAATTGGAGACTAGAGACTTGACAATCCTGCCCAAACCATTACACTGTAAAACATTCACTTCATGATCCATACACAAGCTAACCTTACTGACCAAGTTCTTTAGTGTTTATGCAATAAAGCCACTCAAGAGTGTCATGGTTAATCATGAACAAATCAATTAATCAATATGATACTTCCTCTACTACCTCTCATTTGTTGACTTATTATTTAATTCTAGAGAGAAAAAAAGACATTTATAAGTCATGTAAGGAACAAGCAAATGTTTATACCATGCTAAAAAGTTAAAAAAAATGTCATTATTTTGTGTTAATTATTGTTGGAATCTAACAGTTCCTATGACATGCAGCACATGCTTTCTCCACTCTTTTTTCACTTGCAGGATTTACTGAAATGCTAGGATGAATCAGTGTGTTAAATAAAATTTTAAATGTTTATGGATAAATAACTATATTTAAATAAACATGTTAAAGTAGTCTACATGAATAAATAAAGAACAATGGGTTTTTTTTTATAAAGTCTGCCAACATTTCCAAGACTAAATTAGGCTGGTTTGGACTTGACACTGAACCCTCCTTCATTCATACCATGATGTATGAGAATTTATTTTATATTTAAGGCCTAAAATTTAGACCTTTCTGCTCAAAGTTTCCCCTGATGTGCCACCCAAGCCCTGCCTTCACATTACACTAATACAAAACGTTTTATACAATCTTTATCAAGCTACGAGTTTGCTCTAACAATCTAGTAGAGTGTCAAACAACCCCAGCTCCCTCTCCAATATGGCACTTTGTTAGGCATATCATAAAGACAACAGATGAGACAAGGCCATTCTGCCCACCAAACTCATCTGGTTCTATTCCTCTATAGTCCCATACCAAGTAGTAGAAAATAAATCCCCAACCAAGTCAGGAAGCTGAAGAATCTGGCAAAAATATTGCAAACTTAGGGTGAGCATACAAACTCCACACAGAGAGGCCTCCCTGCTTGGAAATGAACCCAGAACCCTGTGACAACCGAGAAGACCAACATGTTATCATTCTTTCTGTGTTGATTTAGAAGCCTCGAGCATGCTTGAAACAGGTTTTCTGGGCATATATACTGCTTTGTATATACTTATATACTATTTTGAAACTACACCTAGCTAATCGTTTCTGAAGCTCCTGATCTGCAAAAAAAAAGTTTTTGCAGATTTTTTATAGTAGCATTGTTAGTTTATTTAAACCACAAATCAACAGTAAAATGTGGTTCAAGTTACAATTTAATTTGACAATTTAACTACTGTTTATTTTGGCCTTGTTTTATCTCAGTCCTTTGTAATCTAGATATGGACTTTGCACAGACTCTTCTCTTTTATAACTCCTCGCCCCCCAAACCATTTTTTAAGTTTTGATTTTTTTGGTTAGAATTCCTTTCTCTACAACAACTTTATTTCTACATAGCTAACTAGAAGTCTGTAACCAGGTGAATTTATTTCATCTAAAAATAAACTGAATGTGAACGGATTTACTGGCTTGTCTCTCATTATAGTTAGGGTGACACAGTCTTTGTCACAGTCTGCTGTGCTCATTCATAATCCTCACGTTAGGCCCTGTTGCTCTTCTCAGATAGACCAGACATGAGCCCTCAAACTAAAAGGAATAGAAACACTCGTTTGATACCCATATCCACAGAATAAAGCTAATAAACCATATATCCAAGTCCTCTACCACATTACAACTAGAGAAAAGTCACCATGTTCTTAATCAGATATTATTCTGTATTAATTTGTTACAGGTCACACAATGAAAAAGTAAACACTTTGATTAAAAGAATAACTTATTAAATTACTCAACTTTGTGAGGGCACTTTTGAATTAATCATGTGTGTCTTTCAAATCCACAGACTGTGGATTAATTAAAAGTCTGGAACAGAAAGCTGGACTCAAGCCAGCATATGCGTACATACTGTAGTATATTTAATTACAAAGCACACAATATACCGTTTTTGTTGGAAGTCAGTAATTTATAACTTTATACAGAGGAATTCAAGAGTCTTAATATATAAAAGTGTAAGGACCTTTAATTTACTAAGGAATGTTCTAAGAATGAATCGTAATGTTTCAGTTAAGGGTATTGTCCCTGACAACAAAACAGCTTTAGGTCCATCACACTTCAATCACAATACATAATTCCTGAGTTAATAATTCATTATTTCAAGAAATATCAAGCAGCATAACTGTTCCAGCTCTGCTTCTGGAACTCTGGAAGTCTCACATCTGAATGGAAATTCTGCAAAGTCCAGCTTTCTATTTTGATCTCAGGGAAAAAAAAAATCTTGGATACTACGAGTTTAGGTCTGAGCCCGAGTTGGAATAACTAAGGAAAAAAGACTAACTATCATGTTTTACTTTTTCTTTCCACTGAAAAACAGCTTTCAGCCTGCTGTATGACATATCTTAGTCATTGTGAAAATCTCAAGCACTTTTTTCTATACAAGATACCAGACTAAAGCAGATTCTACAGTAATCATTGTTACTGCCTGATATACTGTCTAGTGCCTGATATATTGGCATGATAGAGCACCCACCAATCATGGCTTGCAAAAGTATTCAGACCCTTTCCCTCCCATTTCGTGAAATTATAAAATTATGCATACACTTAATATTTTATCTTAATATTTGATTTAAAACCTGAATGCCAAAACTTCAGAGTAAATGTCAAGAAGAACAAATGAGAAAAAAATAACAGAAAAATGTAGATTGCCTAAGTATTCAAACCTGTGAATTAAATATTAGACGGAAGTAGCTTTGACAGCAATTGTAGATGAAATTTGCTTGGTGCAATTTTTGCCTTTTTGTCTTGGTAGATTTGCTCAAGCTCTCAAGCTTGAAGATCGCTCCTAAATAAGAATCAAGTTAGGACAGCTCCCTTTAGTCTTGACAAGCTTCCCAATTCCTGCTGATGTGCAGAGCTATAACGCAATTCTGCCTCCACTAGCTTGACAGTAGGAATGGTGTTGACTGAGTGATATACTATGTTGGGTTTGCAACAGATGTAAAGATTTATATTTAGACCTCAAAAGCTCCAATTTTGTCTTGTCTGACCACAAAAACATTAGTCACGTTAGCGGTATCACTTTGGTGCTTTGTTCAAATGGATTTGAGATTACTTTTTTTGGTTCCATACAAACCCTCTAAATGCAAGATATTACGGACTCATGGACGTTTTCTTTCATCTCAGCCATTGAAATCTGTCACTGTTGGCAACACTGGTATTACTAAATGTGTACTAAACTGTTTAGTTCCACAGAAAACAGAAAATTGTCATATTGTGGTAGCTTGTATGTTTTATATAAAAGAGTTTTAAGAAAACAAGTTTTGGTTACCCTAATTAACTATAATTAATTTATATTTGCAACAGCAAAGGGTTTAGATACACATGAAATTATGACTTTTCTATTTTTATTTCACTCTGATTAACCATTTACTTTTTTTTTGTTTTTTGCTTTGAAAGTGTGAAATAGGTTATGTATATAACACATTTAAATTGTTATTAGTGTTCAGGATTTAACAAAATGTGAAAAATAATTCAAACTACTTTGCAGAGCAATGTATGACATAATGAAACTCTTCCTTGTATAGGCATGTCGTCTATACTCCACTATTGAAAATTTGAGCATCCTCTTCAAGAAAAAGACTTCCTTAAAAGAGTATTTATCTTCCATCCAGCGAGACCTGCTTTGAATATCGATGGAACGATGTGTCACTAAGGTTTAAATCTGTAACCTGGCGACTAGAGTAACCCAACATGAGTTTGGCTTTCAAGAGCTCAACTGCAAATGGCCTTGCATGAAAACAAGGGCACTCAATATTTTTGTGAAAACAAAAGACACTTCTACCTTGAATCAGCAGCACAATAAATCTTGAAAGGACCAGTGTTAATTAAACTAGCAAAAAAAATCCAGGAAAAGGGTTAACAATCTTGACTTCAGGAAAAAAAAAGTTCAAAATCAAAAAGAAGGAAACTTGACAATTTACCTGAGCCTGATCCAGAATTAAAATCGTCATCATCTACAGGATAATCTCCTGACATGCCATCATCAAGGTACAAATCTTTATCATCTGCTGTTTTGACTTCTTGTGCTGAAGCCAATATCTGTAAATAAAAGAAAAAAAACATCAATTGTGAATCATTTAAAACCGAAAACAACATAAGGAGGAATAAATGGATTTCAATTTCCATTTTGACTGTTTTGTAGCAACTACTATATTCCTTCTTTTTTAAGATGATCCCTACAATAATGATTTTAATGCCGACGTAGTAGGTTGTGACAAGGCAGAAGTCATGCAGCACACTTGATCATGTCTTTTACAGGTGCTAACGAAAATGGGGAGAACACTCTACATACACAATTTACCAGTTCAATTGCTAAAAATACACTTGTTTGTCAGTCTTCCTAAGTCCCAAACTAACTAGCAAATTATTTAAGCAGATACAAAATAAAGGTTAAACTCTGTAGCTTCTACTCTACTGCCAGAGAAAGCACCTATAAATTAGAAATGGTTATTATGAAATTATTAAATGCCAATAGTTAATTAAGATATTAAGTTGAAATGTGTTATTTCTTAATACATTTCTTACGCATCCTAAACTCCAAAGTATGTAATATTCCATATATTAAATTATAAAAACATGTCAACACTGTATACGGTTCGTTATTATGTACAGAATTAATCAAGCAATGATGTATCTAAAGGAGAATGTACATGTATGGCAACACGCCCTACTATAAATCAGTGGAACACTTTTTTGATCTAACAGAACATGGGCAGAAACACCTGGCTTTATTCCACCCACAACAGTTCCCTTGGTAACTTGATAAAATGCAGAAACATTTGTCTTGTTATTGGGGTGTCCAAATGAAAAATGTAAAAGCCAGCTACTTAACAACGTTCTCCCCTGTGTTCTGTGGATTCTAGCCGAATGATTAAAGGTACATGGGAAAACACTGAAAAAAGTGTGTCAATAACTCATCACTCAGTAGACGTCTTTTGCCTACAGCTCCAGGCTCTCTGAAAGCTCAGTGGCATGGCTTTAGCTGGCCAAAATAGCATGGCAGCACCCATGGAAACATCATTTGAAGCTGTTCAAGCTCATCCTAGCGGATGATGTTTTTAATACAGATTGTGCTTTTGAAATCTGTACAAATGTGCCTGTAATCAATCAGACAGATAGAGAGAGGGGGGTGGGGGTGTGGACAGTGTTAAAAACCTGCTTCAGTCAATGGGCTGTATTGATTCCTTTTCCAGTTCGTGTACTTAGCAGATAACATTGATGCTAAGAAGCCAGATTCAATTTTCCAGTCATTGCTTACAAATAAAAAGGGATCTTACGGGGGAAAAAAAAGACAAGACACACTTTCTTTAAAGAAACTAGTGCAAGAAGAACAGAAGTCCAGGTACTGTATGTGGTCCACAAAGCTCTTAAGGGCATGATGATTAAAATGGCACAATTCTTCAGTTAGCTGAAAGGAACAGTGACTTTCTAAATAAAGGCATTCTTGATACAGTTCTTTGATCAAAGGAGGAATTTGTTCAAAACCACAGCAGCTTCATTTTATCCTTTTCTATTGCTTTTTTTCCTGTTTTTGTTGATTTTCCTAGCAACATCATTTCACTTTTAGCCGAAGAGTGTTTTTTTAGATATAAGATTCAAGACATCATCCTTATTGTATTGATAAATAGAATCACATTCATATAAGTGTAGGTAATAAAAGTGTCCCTTCATGAAACATTATGTGAAAGCTCTTACAGTAAACTCATCCAAATGATAAAGTACTTATATACAGCCATACCTAGATTTACAAGCTTAACTCATACACTGAGAGCTTTCAGGAAAGTGAAAATTCGTAAACAGAAAACACAACTCCCATAGGATCCCATGTTAAATTTTCTAACTTGTATAAGACCAACCTAGAGCATTAGCCAGCACTCTCCAATCATTAGAACAGGAAACCAGAACACCAAGCATTGGATTCACCTCAAAAGAACTCACTGGCACATTAACAAACCTAAACAACATATACTTTGCAAAGCACTAAATAAGCTGTGAAATCATATTAACCAATCAGGCCTTCCAACAACAAGTAAAACAACCAGCACCAGCATTAAATATTTATTATTTCATGCTTTCTTCACTTTCTCAGAACTACCCTGATTTTTATGGACCCAAGATGGATATTTCTTGCAAAGGCAATTTACGCTAAAATAAAATGAAAAGAGCATACACACACTGCAACACAACAAGCACAAATCTAGACCAAAAAAGACCTAAGACTCAAAGCTTCAGCATGTACGCCCTAGTGTACAATACGTTTGCCATCTATAACGGGGTTTTCTTTTTTGTGGCAAAAACAGGTATATATTTATTGGCTTTGTTATTGTGAAAACTAAAAACTAGAACATTGTGAAAGTGGCCCATAGACACAGTTTAGAAGCAGAGATACTGAAGATAATCACAGCAAATTAACAGTTTTCACTGAAGATCGTGGAAAGGTAATACAGCTAATACAAAGGAAATTCAGAATTAGTTTAGTCAATCAAATCAAAATCAAGTGAAAATGGTTTTCTATTTGAGGAGGATCAATATAACTAAAACAAATTAGGTTTGTGATAAGAGCTGCCTTCCTCTTATCAGGTGAATAAGATTCTTTCCATGGTGCTGATTAATCAATACATGTCTTTAAGGCTGTTCTTCAATGTTATCCACATGACCTAATAAACATTTTTGAAGATGACATTAAAAGAATGAATTTAAGTACATTAAAACCTGATAATTTAAATTCACATCTTCATGATCTTTCAGATCCATAAGTAATTTGCTTCCATAAGGTTAAATCCTGCAGAAAACATTCCAGACATCTAGCTAATACATATAAATGTGTTTCCTGTTAAATATCATTTATATAAAGTTATAATGTTATATATCTATACTTTATAAATACAATGTACTGTGACCTTGTCAAATACATCATAAAATACCATTTACGTTCACTGAAAACATTACATTGCCCTATAAATAAGGCAAGATATCATGCATCTCTTTCTCATTAAACTTATGTGGAAAACTTGTTTTCCTTATATTGTTAAGTTCAAAATTCACCTTTTGAAAGCTTCTTCAGCAATTCCTTTAAATTCTAACTCCTTAGATAATTCACTTTTCACAATTCACTTATATATTAAAGGATTGTTATATGTAATATAGTTTTACCATACATTCCATTTGTTTGTTAACGGGTAGTCCAGCAAAACAGTACCAATGACCAAGGCACAGAGCTCTGGCTGTCTTCTAAATTTAGATGCAACACAGTATGTGCTGTTAGGCCACTTTAGTCAATTTAGTTGCACAAAACTGCAGCTCTACAATAGTGAGGCCAACAGGTACGAGAAGTTTACACACTGAAGGCTGAGCGAGCAAAACCACAGACAATGAATAAGTAGGACGATCTGAAAAAAAAATCATTTCACAGAAGCGACCAACAAAATCCAAGCAACCACAAAGCCAAGTAGCCACTTCTTTTTACAACAGAGTATTTTAATATTAAGTGAGCAACTGTCAACCAGTAAGAACGAAGGCAGTGAGATACAAATGGATTGTCTGCAATCATACTATAGACTGCAAACAGTAAGGTGGGTCAGAATAAGCAGGGAATGATGTGAAACACCCAATTCAAGGAGACAACCTTGCAATACAGTCACGAGGGTATTATTTCACTGCAGAGAAGGCTCTGAAAATGGAAAGCAGCTGCAATTGCCAGCAGCCATATAACTCTGCAATTCACAACTGGCAACCCACTGAAGCTAAGCAGGTGTGAGCCTGGTCAGTACCTGGATGGGAGACCTCCTGGGAAAAACTAAGGTTGCTGCTGGAAGAGGTGTTAGTGGGGCCAGCAGGGGATGTGTGCTGAGTGTTCTGGCGCAGTATGGCTGCCATCGCATCATCCAGGTGGATGCTGCACATTGGTGGTGGAGGGGAGTCCCCATTACCTGTAAAGCGCTTGGAGTGGAGTGTCCAGAAAAGCACTATATAAGTGTAAGCAATTATTAAATTATTATTATTTCAGACTAAATCTGTGATTTGCATTTCCTTTGAAAATAAAGCCCCTGATTTTTAGTACTTTATGCTTGCTGTTGATTACATGAAGAAGACTTTGTTATAGCCATTGAAGATGTGTGACGTCGACATCTTGCTTAAACAAAAAACCACAAAAAAGACTGCACAGCACTTTACATGAAAAACTTTTCATGGTGTACAGTATATATTATGCATACTGTATAAGCAATGTACTATACATTTTTCATAACGCACATTGAGGAAACAGTGAAAAGAACTGTTCTTGTACCTTTTGTTTTACAACAGACACTTCAAGGAAAATGCATCTTTTTTTGCTGAAGCCTCAAAACTGTGGTTTTATACACAAAAGCAAGCATAACCTATCACTCCCTCCTGACAGGCCTTAAGCCAAAAACGTATATGCATAATGGTTTTAAATTTTTATACAATAGAGGTGCTTCCCAGGCCCAGCCTGTCAATAACAAGTATTTGGCCCAGGCTTTTAATTTATACAGAAAATTGCAATATTAGGGAAGAAGGAGGTGATTTGACTCATTGAAACCAATGAAAACTCCCACATAAGCACAAAGTGTTTCTTTGCACCATTTGACTGCCTTTTTCCATGTAGGCTGAAGACATGAGCTGGTGCAAGGCGGACTGTAAATAGAGTCATTAGAGAATGTTACGAAGTAGGCTTTAACTGACCTACAGCAAAAATGAAAACAGTTTTGAGACCGTTTAACACTACAAGGATACGAAAACCAGGAGCATGTCAAGAACAGCACATTTTAAACAGTGCCCTCTCAAATTAAAATGTGCCAAAACTACAGTGAAGCTTTTCAATCAGCTACTGTAATTCTTGAAGGATGGGTTCTCCGGCTTTTCGCAGCAAGACTGCATTAGTTCACATAGTGTTGCCGTTTTCCCAGTGCTTTCTGGCGTATTTCAGATTCATGAAGCAGAATTGAAAAATGTTACAGGAACTGAATCTGCCTTAAAAGTTTAAAGTTAATAGACGGAGCTGTGAGGTGTTCAAAACAATTTTGATATTGCCAATTTTTCCACATCACGTCCATTGTAAAAATACCAGCCTTATGCAAAAACATCAGCTGATCGAGCTTTAAATGAATAATACAGCCATACAACATCTTAGTATTGTTTTTTGTCTTCGGTTTCATTTAATAAGTCACATACTGTACAAATAATCTCCGTGTTAAGTTTACTCTTGTTGCTACTCATCTGTACATCTACATTACTCCATAAATACAAAGGCCTCATAAAATGCCAAAAAAATATTGAAAGTACAAACTTTCCTAACCTGAAGAAAACATTCCAAATGGAACCTCCCTGTTTAGTTTGCTTTCACAATTCATCCAGAAAAAACATAAGCTATACACTTACAGCCTTCCAGATGTCAGACCGATCGTTTAAAGTCTGCCATTTGTAAAGGACCACACACTTAACAGCAGACTTTGGCAACATCACAATCTTGGCTGAGCTAAGAAAAGAGTCACCATCTTTCATCAGCTTCACCAAATCTGCAGAGTTTGTAAGTCTTGGGAGTTTTAATGACCTGGAAAAAATATATTTTAAAAGGCACCAGACTACACCCTTTTGAGCCATACCACAGTAACACAGTGGAAGAACTAAATTAATATGGGCTACAAACAATTAAATAATTTATTCTGAAAGATACTAGCACCCCAAGTGAATTTTTTTTTTCCATTCATGTACGAAGCTTTTAATCTGAAAATCTTAGCAAGACTACTATCTTTCAGAGGACAAACAGAATACGATTCAGAGTTAATTTGAATGTCTATGTTTCGGTTTCAGAACATATCCTGAATGTCCTAAAGAGAAACTATTTAACTAAACATAAAATGTTAACATCAGGCTGCCTTCCATAGTAACAACAAACCTGCAATAGTTATAGCACATAAATTAAATCTTACTAGAAATCTGTTGCATTTTTTTTGACAAGCTGAACAGCCCAGTGGAGTATGTTTCAGAAACCTCTAACTACATTTCCTACAAGACACATTTTGTGATATGACATAAAATATCTACTGGAAAAAATCTGCTATTACTGGTTGATGAATAACTAGTCAGTTGGAGTTCACATTTTAAAGTCTCTAAGGAGATGCTACAGCTCAAGAAATGGTAGGAGAGAAAAGGCGAAAGATTCCTACACAAATGAGCTCATGCCTGCAAGTTACTTTATTAAAATGTGGACAAGACCACAAATCCACTACTCCTCACAGCTTAGTTGTTGTTTTTGGGAACAAAGGTTGGGAGAAGAGACTTCCTGGGTCTTCTTCTAGCTCTTTATCTGTTAAAACTATGCTCATATTAGCATATTAGCAAAAAAGGGCTGACTTGTCCATACCATACGTCTATGAGCAAATGACCTGAAAGGGCTTGCTGTTATTCTTCCTTCTCCTTCAAAACAGTTTTAAAGAATTCTTACAAAAAGCTACAGAAACAGCTGTAAAAACTCGACATTGTATACAGTCTTGAAATATAACGATGGAATGCAACCTCCATACTCTCAACTTTAGACTCTAAAAAAAATTGTTTAATTTTGTTTCCTACATTTTCAGTTCAGTCAAATTGTGAGATTACTGACAGCACTCTGGGCCTACATCAATTTCGCTTTTTGGCTTAGGTTCCCCCTCATGTGTCTCAATTACAAAATTCCTCTAATTGGTATGCATTTTGGAAGACAACCTCCATGACATGCGCTGAGGTATCACTTAAAAAAAGCTATTCACAGACATATTCACAGAATAGAAGTATAGCTTTATTATGCTTTAGGTATGTATAAAAGTATACAGAGAAAATGCAAAAGTGTACATTACATTTTACATTGCGATGTCTATTTTTGCCAACACAATCTCCTGCTTGGGTTTCCATTGAATACATTTAACTAATGAAAAAAAACAAATCAAGGAATCCACAATAAACAAACCCTTAAGGCTGATTACAGATCAAGCGCATCTAAATGCACAGAACTGAGAAGGATAAAGACTAGAAGTCAATGTTGTAGCAGTAACACCTATTACTAAGATTAAAAATTAGTGCTAATGTTTTTATTTTTCATTAGCCTCAAATGGAAAATAATCTCCTCTGCGTTTTGCCTTACAACTGTGTCTGAGATGGGGCGCTTAAATGAACAGCATATTTGAACACAACCCAGGCCATATAAATTGGTTCCATTTTAACACCTCCAGTGATGAAATACCTAACCCTCAGTGCGTCTTTGTCTGCAACCCCAAAAGGGAACACCCATCCAGAGTGTTATCCTTGCAAGGTCTACTTACCCTACACTAGCTCCATCATTCAAGGATGACCAATCCATGAAGACGCCGTTGGTTGGAGAACAATACTGAAGACATCACAACCAATCACCAGCCATGATTACTGGACTTCAAAGTTGATGCACAGCACTGACAAATTTCTCTAAAAAGGTCCCAACTTCACGTGTTAATCAACCATGTGGCCGCAACCACTACTATCAGCGCTACAAAGAAATTGACTTAATTTCAGGTAACACAAGAATGAGCGAGAGTAAGTACATAAACAGAATTCCACCTAAGAGTTTATCCAAGAGTATTCTTGGATAAGCTACCAATTGTAATTTCACCTGATCAATGAAATATGGTTGGACTTTTGTTGAAAAGCGCAAAACATCAATGTGTTTTCAACAGTAGCAACTCAAAACAATATGACTCAAACAGGTCCAGCTGCATCTCGCTCGCAGACTGGACGTGGACCTGGCATCCACATACTATAGTAGGAAAGCTGAGCTCAATGCAATGCTAGCAAGGTAATCTTTCCCATTTCAAGGGCCAACAGTTCACGTTATGCCACTAAGCCGGCAGAAAAAGACTGGCCACAACAATAACAAGTCCAGATTTAGCTCTGTTTCCTTGCATGACTTTCAACTCTCTCCAGAATGGCCTGGCCAGTGTTGCTTCAGGTGAGAATAAATTCAATATTCACATTATAACCCGTGAGAAGTCAATTATTATTCCAAAAATTTGATAATGGGTAGTTGACACTAGCAGCTAAATATTTACTTGTCTTCAAGCGTATGAATAAAGATATCGGATTGATTTAATTTAGGGTGATGACAATAAGTGTTACAGTCTATGTATTTTAACTCTGATGTTATTGGTCTCTTTGTAATCCCTAAGAGAGTAATCAGCCATTTGTACAAGTGCTGATTAATTCATGTATTGTTGCACTCTTGCTGGCTTGTTAAAGCCATTTTGTTGTTGCATTAATAAAACTGTATATGGTATACCTCGAATCTGTGTACATATATTGCTTTTTTGTTGTGTCCAATTGTTTCTTACTAGCCATACTGTATTAGCATTATCACAAATTAGCTATCCAATTTCTATTTGTTCCAGCATACCCAAACCATCCCAGCACTACAATGGCCTTGTGTATTTTTATCTATATTATTGCAAACTGTCCTTCTACTCACTTTGCACCATTTGTCGTATATCCTGCCCAAAAAAGACAACAAAGATGAAAATCAAATCATAGATGTTCAAATCCAAATTCTTAAAGGCAAATTACAAATTATCACCCTGTTTCAAACTCACAACAAACAGTTATAAAGTAAGTCAAAATGAGCTCTGGTAAAAAAAAAAACCCGGCAAGTGGAAGATGACATTTGCCTTTCATTTTGTATGATATCTCATAAAATTCAATAAGGGCCTATTTATTGCATTTGTCATAATCTGTGCCCTGATTTATGCATGCAGAGATGCTATATTATAGAATTTAGAAGGGTTGAGGTTAGGAAGAGTCTAAAGCAGAGCTCTATGCCTTGTGTAGTTTGTGCATTTGGAATGATTTTTTGTCATTATATTCCACACATCCTGCATAAAATTGTTGTAAACTTCTAGGTGCTATGCATCATACTGTCAAGATGTTTTTTTTTACATTGGTACATTTAAGATCAAGTACTTTAATATACTATAATCTACTTTTAAATTTAAAAGCCTCAACTAATGCAACAGATCCGTTTGTGTTTTGGGTAAGATGCTTTTCATTTAAGAGAATTAAGGCCCTTACTACAGGCAGTGGACAAAAAATGGAAATGCCTGGGTAAATGACATACACCAAGTATACTGAAAGTAAAGAACTTCCACACACGTGTGGCTCATTTGCTAATTAAGCAAATAGCATCCCAGCATGCTAAGGGTTATGTATAAAACTGCTAGACAGGCCTGGCTGCCTGTAATTACAGTATGGATACAATGGCTGCAAGAAAAGATCTTAGTGACTTTGGAAGAGGGGTAATTGGATAGCAGGAGCTTAAGTGACCAGGACCACTCAAACTGCTGGCATTTGTCAACCAGCAGTGTCTTAAGGCAATTTCAGTATGGAACTCTGAGGGAAGGACAGTGGCAGCAACGGGCAACAGTGGGCAGAAGTGCATGCTCTAGGATCCCGATACCCACGCGTTAGTTTGAAATGCAAAACAAACCCAGCAACCGCAGATCAAATGACAGTAAATTTCAACCTAGGGCACGAGCAGCCCGCTTCATCCGAAACAGTATGCTGAGAAATCCAACGAGTGGAATATCAAGGTCGGGTTTCAGGGCAAAAAACACTCATCCCACCTGGCAATGTACGTTTGCAAGCCCAGTGGTATGAAGTGCATAGGCAAACTGACAAATGTGATATGGTCAGAGGAATCATCTTTCATCATGTTCTCGACAAATGCTTCAGTTCCTAAGTAGTGCTATACTACAGACCTCGACAGTCCTGAGTGCTTGGTTTTAACAGTGAAGGGGTCTGGTGGTTCTACGGTGTTGTGGGCCGCATTAATATGGCATGGTTTGGGTTCATCCATTCCTTTACAAGGCACAGTCAATGCTAACCTCTATCTAATGGCAAAGAGTGATCATCTTCACTCCATGTTACAGCACTTCCTTCCTGTTGGGAGGAATATTTTCCTGGATGATAATGTAAAACCTCATATACTTTGGAACTGTAATTTGAGATAAGAAGAAATTTTGCTTCCTATTTTAAATTTTACTATTCCTATACGTTATGTTACTTTAAAAACAGATTACTAGCAGTACAACTTGGAATTTCTCTTGGATTGTTAAAGATTAATTTAGCTGGGTGCATCACCCCTTGTTAAATATTTTTACAATTCCCACCATTCTGTATTTGTTAAAATTTAGTTTAGCTTTGATTAAGAAAAACAGACAGGAAAGGAAGATCTCGAACTGCTTCCACACTGAATACTCTATGCAGTATGTTGCTGCATTTAGTTACTGCAGCCAGTGATTTTTTTTTAAGATTACATACAAAACTGATCAGGTAACTGGGATTTTGCCAAATTACTCTAACGGTGACTTTGTTGAAGCTTTCCAACCCACTGGCTTTTGTCAAATACAGTAAAAATAGCTTACTATTTCTTAGTTTTCTACACTTTGTTTTAGCTATTCATACTGTATGTTTGTTTTATATTTGGTACTTTTTATGTGATGGCGAGGTGGCAAGTGGTATGACAGAGGTGAGCCACCTTCTGTCTTCTGTGGCATGTGACATGGTGCAAACTGATGCATGAAGTAGTGATTTTGGGACACAAAAGAATGAAATACATGGTAGAGTTAAGAGTCATGGCTACTTCTGAGCAAAAAACAGAACACTTACAAACGAGAAAAAGACATGATCATTGACCTCTCACAAAGGGGCACTTGCAAAATCTTCTTATAACGCCTTCTTATAACAGAGTTTGCACAGGATCACAGGCGTGATGGAATACACACAAGAAACCAATTATGCTGTTAATGTCCATGCCATCATATCTTCTAATGGTCACCTGCAGAACTGCACACACTCCCTAGAGGGTGCATACAGTCATAGTTATTGTGGAACACATACTGTGCAGGAATCCATAAATGTGTGTCCAAAAATAACCTTAGTCCTGACCTTTAATTGTTCCTTAAGGTGAAACGCAAATGATCATAGGAAATCCAGATTTAAAAATCTTCTGGAAACTGTAGGTCTACGTGCTTTATCAAACACTGCTATTCTTATAATAATTGATACCAAGTATTCTATCACCTCTACATCTTTGCTTTTTAAGCATTATCGACAAATTTAAATATTTAGTTTCATTGGACTCAGTAAAACAACTTATTAATGCAACTTCAATTCAAAGCCTGGTTAGTTTCATAATTAACAGAACTTTTAGAAATTAAAGTGCATTTCTTGTGGAGGATTTTAATTGATTGAAGATTAGGTTCTAATTGAGTAATTGTCTCAGTATATTTTAAGCAATTAAAGTACATTCAATTAATACAGTGTCAAACAAACCTGATATAATTGAATTTTACAAGGTGGTGGAGAGCTCAAAAATGTATGACAACGTGAAGAGTTTTTTTCCTTTATGTTAGTACTTCAAGTTAATCCTGCCCTGTCAAATTGTTATTATTAAGTGTCCTGTTAATCATTTGTCATCTTTAATAAAGTATTTGAATAAAACTGAAAAATGTTTCATTATCTGCTCTGATGAGGGTTCTTTTAATAACTTTCTTGTAGTATTTATGAACTGCTGTATGATGCCATACAGCTATCTCAGCACAGATCTACAGATCTACAGATCTACAGATCTACAGATACTCTACAGTAAAGTGAAGCTTGTAAAAGTAGCTGCTGTAGTAACCGTACTGAATTTTATGCTAACTTAGTAAAATCCCTACAAACATTTGAATTTTCCCGTCATAAATAAAATTGAGATTGTTTCATTGTTAATTGTTTGGCTAATGCATTATATTTTGGAAAAAAGTATTTCCTAAGTGGCCTTTGTGAAAGATGTTTTTATTTTCTTATTTGGAAGCACTCTTCATTGAGGTCAATAGTAACAATGACTCTAACTTTATCATGTATTCCATTCTTCTCTGTGCAATTGTGTATTTAATTCTGAGCAATGAGTTTAAGCTGTAGCACAAAAATCCCGAAATCACTACTTCATACATTAGCTTGTAACATGGAAAAAGTCCTTTTTCCAATAGGGTATAAGGAATTGGCACAGCAATGCCTGTGTTACAAGAATTTGCTATTTACCTGCATCACTTTGTATACCTCCTAGCACAATTAACTGCTTTTGTGGAGCTCTTTTCATTCCAATGGGAAGGCAGGAATTCACTTCATTCACTGAAGCACAACATGCACCATGGTGATGCATGGCAGCCATTATGTTAGAGAAGTGAGAAATTAGTTTTACCAGCTGAGTGCAGGTGGGTTTTTAATGCAGGCAAAATTGAGAAAACTCAAACTGGAATTGAACCAGGATATCAGGTTTAACACCTCCTACTCTTACAAATAGTGGCAGGAAATCTTCAATTACTTTGATAAAGTAGTCAGGACCTCATTACTCCTCCAAAAATGTGTCTTTTTATCAATTCATCATCCACGGGAAAATTAATAAATCGATGCACTATTAGAACACACAAAGGAAACTGAGATACCAGAAAATTACACGACTAGGCTTGATGCTATGATATATTCACTCAATGTATAGCAAATGTCAAGCACCAACAGCCTGAATGTTCTGTTCTTAACCTTGTTTATGTTTCTATAAAAAAAATACCATGAAAAAAAACTGTAATACAGAAACTGGGTTAACATCAGATTTATTCAATAAGTAGCTCCCTTCTAATGATGACTCTTCCTTTACTGTGACAACCCATGAAAGAGAGTGTATGTCAGATCCTAACAGGATAAGAAATACAAAGCACCTCACTTTAAAGTTCTTGTTTTGTACATTTCATACGTATATAGTGCCCTCTATAAGTATTTGGACAGTGAAGTCAAAATCGCTATTTGTGCTGTTTACTCAAGCAGTTCAGATTTGAGATGAAAAGATGAATGAGGCAAAAGCACAGAATGTCACCTTTTATTTCTGGGTCATTCAGTGCTTATATGTTGTAACACTTTTTGTGTAATGTCCTCCCATTTCAGGTAGCATAAGCAGTGGGACAACTGAGTCCTAGGTGTTTCTTATTGGCCATGTGTTTCCTGTTGCACTGTTTGTGCACATGTGAAAGAAGTGTAAATGTGTAGCACTGGATTTAGCCTTTGTTCTTCACTTTGGTTTGTGCATTTGGAGTCAGTATGCGTTAATGATCACGAAGACTACAGAGCAGTCTTGAAAGAACAGGAAGCCATTTGGGTGCTGAAAGAAAAGAAGAATTCGATCAGAACCACAGCACAGAACCTGGGTACAGCAAAATCAGCAATCTGGAATATCTTGAAAAAGAAAGAAACCATTGTTGTACTTAGTAATCGGCAGCAACCAGCTTGCCCGAGAAAAACAACTGCAGTTGATGATAGAAAAATGATCAGTGCTGTGAAGAAAAAGTCACAACTGCCGATGAAATCTCCACATTACAGGGGTCAAGTTATCACAATCTACTGTTTGAAGAAGGCTTTGACAGCAGAATTAGAAAAGCTTAACTGCAAGATGAAAACCTCTGAACTGCACCAACAAGGTCAGACAATTTGCTAAAAAGTACAGAGATGTGTCAGTAGAGTTCTGGAACAATGTGTTATGAACCAATGAGACAAAGATAAAACCCTACCAAAGTGATGGCAAGGCGAAAGTGTGGAGAAAGGAATGAAGTGTACCAATTCTGTGAAATATGGTGGGCATGCATGGCTGCCTCTGGAACTGGCTCACTCATCTTTATTGAAGATGTAGCTAATGACTATAGCAGCACGATGACTTCAGAAGTGCCCAGAAACATCTTGTTAGCCCGTGTACAAGAAAATGTCTCCAGTCTTACTGGCCAGCGCTTCATCATGCAGTAAGACAATGACCCAATACACACTGCTAGCACAACCAACGAGCTCACTGGGGGGAAAAAAGTGGAAAGTCTTAGACTGGCCAAGTCAATCTTCTGATTTAAATCCAATCGAGTATGCATTTCACTTGCTGAAAAGGCGACTGACGTTCGAAACCCCCCCAAAAAAACGGCAACTGAAGATGGCTGCAGCAAAGGCTTGGCACAGCATCTCTCATCTGCAATCAAATGCTTTTATTAAGTTTATTTACTTTTTAAAGAAGTTTAATTCTGCTTTACTTTTAGTTAATTTGTCCTAATACTAATGCTCACCTAAAACGGGGGAACACTAAAAGTGGTATCATTTAAAAACGTTCAAGCACATATGGGCAGAAATAGCCAGAAATAAAAGGGGACCTTCTGCATTTTTACCCCATATTCATCTTTTTAACTCAAATCTGATCGTTTGAGTATACAGTAAAAAAAGTATTTTGACTTCACTATCTCAGTACTTATAGATGGGAACTGTATATATAGTACATTTATTTTCTAAACCACTTTACATATATATTTATGTAGTTCAGGTGGGTAGCTGTGTTGTGTTTTCTCTCTTTTCTTTTCAGCATGGAATAAACCTATTACTTGTTCCTTTGCATATATACTTATGTGTTGCACATTACTAGTTTTTCAAAATTCAGCAAAAAGCCAAGTCACTTTTCAGATTATTAGAATATTTACATTGGTTTTCCTAGTTGAAATTTCAGCTTAACAGAAATGTAAGGTATGAAAGTATAAAGCAGAACCCATTAAAAACTGCAATGCACAGCAGTACTGCTTTGTACTCTAAAATATTTATACATTTCAACTTCATAAAAGTTGATTACTATTAAAGTCTACACACCAGAAAGGTCAAATTTATACTTTGGGCAAGAGGGATTTCACTTCTGTAATAATTTATTTGATGTCTATATTTGCATTTGTATGCACAGTGCTTTCTTGACGTGTGTTAATTGCCAATGTGTTTCTACAAATAAAGAAGAAAACATTTTTCAGGCTCCCAAAATGTATTATACATCTCCAAAAATGGGGAAAAAATCCAGATGAGAATTGCAAAGCATACTTTAAGGCAAATATATCTGGCAGTAGTCAAGACTATTTTGAATAATTCACAAGAAACACTATGCAATAGTCTACTGTGCCCCACATTCCATGGGAAAACATTTACGTAAATACATATTTTTAGAAGGATTGTAAGATT
This sequence comes from Lepisosteus platostomus, assembly GCF_059453375.1. NCBI lineage: Eukaryota > Metazoa > Chordata > Actinopteri > Semionotiformes > Lepisosteidae > Lepisosteus > Lepisosteus platostomus. The sequence continues at coordinate 38,277,327 of NC_142622.1, read as the reverse complement.
TTTTTAACTGAACATAACATGGAGCTGCTAGGCCAATATTTTAAGACGGTTTAATGTCAACAACTGTTACTATATAATAAATTCCCTTTAGTTTTTCACAGGCGGACTAAAATTAATCTAAACAAGGCCTTTGCAATGAAGGATCTTGCTTTTTTGCCTGCTTGTAACAATCATCGTACTTACAGCCATTAACTGTCCTATCTAGACCCTAAAATACAAAGTAATGTGTCAACACTATGATGATTTTCCATTAATAAACTGGTAAAACATTTTCCAAAAGAAATGGTTAATAGCTAATTTCTTTAGTCTATATTTTCCTTTAATATGTATTCTTTTTAAAACAAAACTATGCTAATTCATCAAATAAGACTTCCAACTCTTCTTTAAATATCAATCAAATGATGTAGGCTATATAACCAATGATAAATTAAAATCTGGAAAACTATCTGATGACAACTACTAAGCATTCCAAAGTTGTGTGTTCCTATCATCTTAGCTATCATTTCAGCTATCATTCCTATCATTTCAGCTAGGCATAGTAAAACCTATTTGAAAGCTATGATCTGTAGTGGTTCTTTTTAATCCATTAGACAGTAACTGGTCCTAAAGGGATTGTTTTTAGCCATGCCCTGGGGTTTCTTAATAAGGAACTAATTAATTGTCAACCAACAAGAGCTCTGAAAGCCTTATTCTTTGTACAAGCTGACTTCAAAACAGACCACATTACAAAGTACTTGGCATTTCTTCTCATATAAAGACAGAAGCAACTAAACAATTAGAGAATTAAAGGGATTACAATATTTCTCAAATTTAATAATTTTAATGACTAGATATTTATTTTAAAGCAGTGTTTTCCACTTAACATTAAAAACGCAAGCTGCTTTTAGCACAAATGTATCATGTGAAAATAAAAAAAATAGTTAAATGCCCTTTTCAAATAATTCAATAAAACAAAAAGTAAAGTGACAGGAACTATCCTCTAAAGAGGAAACAAGGTTATATATGATGAATATTAATTACACATGATAGGTATTAGTCATCGGTAAGTACTTACAGAACTGTTGAGCTTAATCATGCTCAACAATCAAGTGTTTCATATACAGGTAAATAAATACCTTCTGTCCACAGTAACAAAACTAACAGCAACAATTAAAACCTGCCCTTTGTGTTCATGTACTGACATACTTAGGTCAGGAAGACAAATATCAAGCTTACTTGTGTCATACAATCACTTCTGAAACAGGCATAGAAAATTACAGTAATTCATTATGAAATAAAAAGAAACTGAGCCAAACTAAGCTTTGCTTTGAATTAAGTCTTTATGTTTTTGTCTACAAGACAGCATTACATGATTTCCTACATCAAGGTCCAGTAGTTATAATATTGGACGCATTCTCACAACATAGCATCCTTTCCTCAGTCACAGCACAGAAGATCTCATTTTAAACCAGAATGGCCAATAGGGATTAGCATTCCATGTTCAATTACCGAGTAAATCAAACCTCCAGGAAGACAGTCATCATTCAGTACTTACAGAACTGCAAGCCTAAATTCTTTTACCCTCTCACTTGTTCAGCAGTTAATCCCAAAACAGATGTACTTCAAAACAGTTTTCCATGCACACATAGTCCATTCCAGATGAACAAAATGAACATTGTAGTGAAAGAGAAAGTTGAGGGCATACTGTATTAAAAAGGATATTCTCCAGTTTAAATCAGAGTAATCAAATTTAAATTAATGTACTTTCTCGGGTAGCACTGGAGGCTCGCAATAGACGAGCCGTCTTTTTGCCTAGCATACAAAATACTTTATACCTGAGTGTGCTTGAGCGTGCCAACTATTTCCTCCTTGTCCAAGATAACTCTGTCATAAAATAATGCATAATATCAAAAGTATTGGGAAGCACATTTTAGTCCATTTAAAAAAAAAAGTCCTATCTCTGTTATCTCTTTGCTATCTCTGTTAAATAACAGCCACAACCCATATACAAAGGGGTCAGGATGACCTAGATAAGAAAGATATGGTTTAGAATGACTATCTTAAGCTTGAATGCAACTACTATACATGTGAAGCTCCAGTATAGTACGAAAAATAAAATTGGGTAAATGGATTCTACTGCCACTTGTGACATTTTGCACAGGATATACCAACAAACAGATTTTCACCCGAATCAGGAATGACTTCCTTTAACATACATACCTGTATATAACTTTAAAAATCTATATTTTCATATCAACTTTTAAATTCATAAACCAAATGTGAAAGTCCTGGGTAGGAAAGAGAATGTTACAGCGCTTGTGATTTTGGTAAAATCTCACATGTAGTTTAACCTTTTCATTTAAGTTTATATTAATGGGAGGTTTAATATTAATGGAATATTTTTTCATAAGAGGAAATGATAAAGAAAATGTCAGGAGACTATGACATATACATCAGCCACCGTACTGTTGCCAAATTAACATTTTCACTATAAAAGATAAATCACTTTATAAAATGTTAGGGACATAGTATGTAACCTTACTCAAAAATATATTAAATATTATCTGAACATTCTCTAACACTCTGTGTGTTGTCAAATAAATAAATAAAGCAGTCTGTAGCTTTAACTATTTTTAAAAATAGATGTGGAAACTTAGAGTAGCTGTGATTTCCAAAGTATGAAATGCAATGCCCAGTTAAGCACAATATCTCTGACCTTGGCCTCATTTCGACAGCAGTCACTGTACATATAGAAATACTCAGGCACATTCAGATTTTCTCTAAGATCTACTGTATGGAAGCGTCATTGCAAAGTACAAATAGCTGCCTCAATCGCAGGTTTGTGTCTGAGCTTTGCAGTTGAAGTTAAAAGTGAATGGTTAAACTTTGAAAGAGTACAGGTCTAAATCAGCCCACACCCTTCACGCACAACATTTGTAATGTTTAATTTTAGTGCTCCGTAAAACATCTGAATGTGACAAAACCAGTACAAGCCGTATAAAACTTGACATTTTACTGAACATATAAATACGTATGCTATTTATGGGGGGGGGGAAACATGGTGGAAAATATAGTACTTGGCAAAAGAAAATAACCTCAGCAATTGAAAACAGACAAAACATCCAACGCTGCAGAAAAGCCACTTTTTCGTCATCGTATAAGTCACCTTTCATCCTCCCCTCTCATTAAAAAAAATATTATGGCATGGTCTGGACCCACAGGCCAAAATCATGTGTGCTTGCACAGTATGATAAATATCATCTCGGATTCCAAAACAAACTGCTGTCTGACATTTTTAAGACGGGTGCCACATTCCTAAGCCCCACTGCCTCACAAGAGGTCTATTGTGCTCAGGTCTTAGGCCAGACCTTTCAGGGTCTGCCAGGATTAAAGTCCAACAGGAAATACCACTTCAGTTCCTTCCTGTTTAATATCCCAAACACACTTCACAAAGATGGTCTTCTTTCTGTCTCATTTTTTAGCAGCTGCTAACCAGAGTAAACAGTTTTACAGCAACTGGTAGAAACCAACCAGAGGAAGAAAAATAAATAACACTGCTTGCTTGCTGTCCTTAACTAAACACAGTGAGGCCCCTCGTTTCAATTACTTCTGAAAACCTTAAAAAAGTTAATTAAAAATCATTACACGACTCACATTTAAATCTAAAAGTATGACGAATCTTTATGGCTTAATTTGTGCTGAAATGTAATTTAATGTAGTTTTTCTTGTTACGGAACTACTAATTATTTTAAAGAAAGTTGCTGTAGTTGTGATAATTTGCGTTTCAATACATCAAATGAATCAGCAATATTCATAGGACAAATTATCAAAGGATTTCCTGCTTCACATAAACAGAATATGTATGAGGTAGGGACTAGGAATTCCTTGCATTTTACGATAAAGGTTATTACTTTAACTCTGCGTCAAGAAAAAATGCTTACTAATTTGAGAACGAAAACCAATTATATAGAACAAAATATTTCTGGTTATTAAAGGCTCTCCTTCCATCACATATGCATAACGTACTTTTAATTTGGATGTTTATTTCCCAATAACAGCGGCTATAATAATACAGTTGTTTTTGTATGTTTATGACCGTGTATTTTCATTTGAATCAATTGGATATTGAATCAATTTCATTTGAATTGTTTTTTGAAGATAATTATATCGACTCTGGTCCTGGTTTTTACAATTGTTTACAACAATGGACCACCAAAATCATGGAGACAACCATGATGTGGAGCGCTAGGTTAATCCTAGCACCTTGCATATTAACATTCTCCAGTCTTGCAGTCGGCAATCATTTTTGAGACAATCAAAAAGCTTTTCTCATTATAAAATTTACGGGAAAGACAACAGAAAAGAGTCAAAACAACTGCCTGACAGCCTATCATTTGGCATACTCATTACACAATAATTGATAATGTAGGATCATGATGCAGAGCATGCTTAAAATTGTAAAGAAAATACATTTAAAACCTCTAAGCAGTAACAACTGTTAACAACATGCTCAGAACTATAATGAGAACTTAAAGAAATGTGCCCTGTGCCAATCGACGTTTACCAAACGCTCCAGGGAGAACGTTTTTTAAATCAATCCTTCTAAATTCAGTGACGACAGCAGTTAAGGGAGCCCCGCCTCTGATCATGTCACAGAAAGTTTTGCTTGTGTAGAACCACAGCCAACGCACATAAATGGTTTTCCAGAGTTCTTCCAACAAGACACGCCATTCCCCCTCTATAATTTCCTCTCTTCAATATTGCTTCCTGAGAGGGCGTTCAGTGGAAGAATGTCAGTTTTATGGTTTCCAGTAATAACAACATTTATGAACTGACACATTGGCAAAAATCATGAGAACATTTAAGGCGAGTAATTTGCTATGTATTTTTCTGCTGTCTCTTAACTTCAAATGCCAGCCAATTCGGCTCTGGATTCTAAGTCAAGTGGTTCAGAGAAAACACCAAACTCAAGCAAAAAGCCTTTTCCTTAAAATTTGAGTTAACATTGATGAGTTCTGGTGCTTTGCATTACTTCAGCTCTGGCTGCAATACGAGAAGAGCAGCACTGGGACTGACCTTTTGAATACACAAAGGTCAGAGCAAACATAATGCAAAGCACTTCACTTATGTCTATTATATGTCTTAAAACAGATGTCTTCACATATTTATAAATTCTTGGAACTAGGTCTTGCAACAGTAAATTACAAAATAGATCAAATATAAACAAAATGTAAAATTACGTTAGCATTTATATATTTTTTTCTACTTGGTAACCAATTGACCTTTCATACAACTGTACTTAATTTTAAGAATGTGAACAAGTATGCTGTTGGTGAAAAATGGCAAAATTTCATGTTCTTAGAAATATCAGTAGTACAATTTCATTTGGTGGCTGTTATATTGCTACACAATGGAAATATTCTGATAATACAGCTTTAGCTAGAAACATATAGGAGAAAATCAGTTTTATCACATGTATTTCACCACGATCATTACATTTCTGAAGCAATAACAATGTTGGGTAGATGTGTGCTGTTACCTTTCTATAACAGCCTAAAAGCTTAAATTACATTTTATACATTTAAATAATTTAGTTCCATCTGACCTGAGAGTTAATCCAGTTGGAAAACTGGCAAATTCTTGTATTTTCTTTTCATGTTGTCACAGAACTCTCCAATAGACGCAAAATTCATAAGGTCAACCTCAAATGGTAGTCTTGGATATGCAGTGTCCTGCTGATGCCAGTGGTCTCTGTAAATTTCCATTAATTCTCTTTGGGTGCGAGTTAGCCTCCCAAACCACTTTACTGACCACAGATTTGGCTAAGCCATTCTTGTATCCTCTTAGCTTTAATTTTCTGGATGAAGCTGGATGTTCTGATTTTTTTCACATCTGTCACCAGAGTTGCCAATGTCGATCATCTTTTACCTTAGATCTCTGGACAATATCGGATTTTCTCCATGATGTAGTTCTAGGTATACTGATAATATATTCAGCTCTCTTGAACCCCCAGAGGCAATCTTGACTATTAGATTATCTATAAACTTTGAGTTTTTTTAAACTATCAGATGGGTAAAAATATTGTGTATATAGAACAATATGCAATAATCTGGGTATATGTATTTGTGATGTACAGAAACAACAATCTTAAAACTGTTTCTCATTTATTTACTGAAAGTACACTTGCATTTTCAGTTACAATGCAGCAAGAAACCTGCTATGTGTATGTACAGTATACATTTGTGAGCATGGGTTAATACACACTGTAGTAACATTTATTGAATAATTGACACTACAGTGTGCTTAAAAAGTTATCAGACAAATTTAAATAAAGAAAAACATTTCCATAGGGTTACAACTGCTGCTCATAAAAATGGGGAACATACTCTCATCAGAAACAATAGCAATGGTACTCACCAGATGGCCCTCGTATTAGTTTTGTTCACCAAACACGTAAGCCATCATGGACACAAATAGTAGTAGTAAACAACCAAGTTGTATTGTTGTATTTTCAGAATTGGCAGGTTGATTAAATAAGACGATTATGGAATGTCAATTATCTATCCATCCAGTTTCTAGCTGTATTCTATTCAATACAGGGTTGGGGGGACCCTGAGCCTAGTCTAGCAAGCAACGGGCACAAGGCAGGATACACCTGTATGGGACGCCAGTCCACTAAAGATCACACATAGTCACAGACACAGACACGCACACACTCACAGAAGGACCAGTTTTCCCAGAAGCCAATTAGCCTACAAGTTTGTCTTTGGACTGTGGGAGGAAACTGGAGCCCCTGGCAAAAACCCATGTAAACAAGGGAAGAACACACAAACTCCACGCAGATACAACCCCAGTTTCTGACCTGAACCCAGGGCCCCAGCGCTGCAAGGCAACGGTACTAAACACTGTGCCACCAGGGTGATTATAAACCTTGATTTCAGCTGTTACTGCTGTCATTGCAGACCTGTTCATTCTCAGCACTTTTTGATGTTATCATAAGCTTAATTTCCTCTTGTGGTACCTTCTTTTTATTAGGTAGACATAGATTATTCTAGAGTCTAAAGCTTCATTTCAGCATTTATCAACTTCTGGTCCCTGATTAAACTCCAGGAGGTTGTGCTCTAGCAACTCCCAGAATCTGACTGCTTTAGTATATATATCCATTTTTAACTGGGTTATTTATAGCTAACAAACATAAACAGCTTTAAACCACATTATGTTTCTCAGATTATATACAGGCCTATGCATTTTTCTTCTTTATACATTGTACATTGTGTGTCTGTGTCTTTACAGTCAACACTGAAACAGAATTCTACTTTGAAACACATTAGCAGAAATATTCCACATGATGAAGACAAGCATGCTTAAAATATTTTTAAGCAGGAATGATAAAATATTCCTTTTATTTTTAATAAATGTCTTGCTTCCTATTCAGAGCACTCGTACTCTGCTCAGTTTTGTAACAACCTCCACAGTACAGAATCTTGATAGCATCTCCCATTTATAAATATTCAATTAACACATATAATAAAATAGCAAAAACAGTATTAAATATTATAGAGCTACAAAGGGATTATACATACAACAGTATAATGACTAAATGTCTCTCAATCAATATTAACCTAGAGTAACAGCAAAGTTTCTCACTGCAACCTGTATCTTGGTAGAAAGTGTGCTTTAAAACAGAACTAAATATTTTCTATGAGCTATAATAAAGTTATAGGAGAGTAATTAGTAGAAACCTAGGGTAATTATGGTTTGCAAAATTGAACTACTCCAAATAAGCCTTAAAATAAGGTCAAATTCTCAGCAGTCAAAAATGATCAAATTAGGGCAACATGTGTCACTTATTTCTCGCAAAATAATATTCATTACAAAGCTTTATTTTTTTTCTAAAGTGTATTGTTTAATCATTGTTTCCATCCTCCTACACAAAAACACATGCAGACAGAATGACAGTCCTGACTGCCAAAACAACGTGCTTTTGTACAGGTGTGTTTTTATTAGTAATTCTGTTAGGTGCCAAATGTGAATAAGTAGCACAGAGAAAGAAATACAAAATTTTTTCTTTTTGGAAATTACTGTCATTTTTTTAATCTGCACAAAAATAGAATAAAAAAACTGCATTTGGTAATACTTAAAACTAACAAAATGAAACACTACTTTTAGTACACATACTGCACAGTAACAATTAATGACTTTTTAAAAGCTGTTTAAAAATGTGTGCCAAATTATCTGTGGGAAAAATCCACACATGGTGGTACCCATGTTGAATGTTGCCTTAAAAGAAGGTCATCGCTAATGCACAGTAATGAATCAGAAGCAAAGCTAAGCAGACAAGCATCAGAAATTATCCTCTTTCTTAGAATTCAATAAGCATGAGTTAATTTTGGAGGTGGATTCATCTTGCGATAACAGAGAGAGATAGCGGTAATGTTGGTGGTGAGCTTCAGAATAATTAAAGAACAAGAGTTTTGCTAAAATAAGTGCCTTGAATTTTGTCGCATTTGACAGGTCTCTGTGAGATTTTTCTATTGGTCTGCTGTCACATATAAAATTCTTAGAAACAAATTCTTCATGAGAATTTAAAATTCACCTTGATGTTCTCATACAGGAATTAAATTACTCCTGTAAACGTCAAACAGACTTATATATCAAGCTCAGGTGGTGAATATCTACAGTCACATAGCACCCGACACAGAGTTCAGCAATTATAAAAGCTGCCAGAATGTCTCAAATAATTCTGAAAATATTTCCTATGGTCTCCCTCTTAAATTTCTAAAATTAACCAAGTGCCATGTAATTTCTTTAATTTTTCAGCACTCTGGTATACAGTACATCTCCTCCCACGAACCCATTGAACACACTGAAAGAACCATGTTTGCTATACTTTGTGACAGGACAATATATAAACCAAATTTATACAAAAAAGTTAAAAACCTCCCATAAAAAATGTAACACTAATATTCTGCATTGAATGCACAGTAGGTCTTTTTGACCTCAACACATGGCTCAATAATAATGGGAACCTCACAAATATATGTTTTACACTTACCTCATTTATTTCAGTTCATTAAAATTCATCATTATCTCCAATGAAACTCAAACTTCTACATTTGTGGCCTTCAACATCATCTTGATTCCTAGTTTTGTTAAAGGTGAGTTTATGAAATACGCTTACTTCTTGTGAGCACTCACTCATGGTGCTGCTTAGAACAACCTGACTTTCTCCATCATAATGCTCAAAGTTTTTTGCAATCTGGTACAGTATTGGGACATACCACAAATGGCTAAATCTTTTGATACGGAGTGAAACTTTAAAACCTTTGTCAGTTAAGAAACATTATATGCTGGGAAATAGGTTTAATATGAATGAGGATCACCATCAGGAAACATGCAATGTGTCACACACTGATAAATTCCAAAAGAAATCTTATCTTCATGTAAATGCAAAACACATCTGAATGTCTTCCATGAGGAATTCTTTACTTAGCAAAAAAGCCATCATTCAGCCACAGTTCCAAAAGAGTCTGACAGCAACAGTCTATGTATGTTTTTTTACAAGACGTGGAACTGCCGAGAAACAACTTAGATTTTTTTGTTCTCCCTTTAAGACTATATAATTAGCTTCCCCTTCTGAAAATATCATAACTTAAAAGCATACCAAGATACAAGCAAAACGTGGCTTATTTTGTGCCAATAAATTAGTAAAGCCTCTTACTTAGAACTGCAATTAAAAAAAAACATTCTACTCTTTTAAAAATAGAATAGTTCAAGGACATATTCATGGAAGCAACTACATACACACTCCAAGTCTAAATATGTAAAAAGTTTCCTCGATAAACTAACATAGAACAGTTTGTTAAAAGTATTTAGTCTACTAAAATATTTATAACAGAGACGTTATAACTCAAACATCATAAGACTCACACGTGGCTGTTATGCAAATGGGATCATTTAGTATGAAAATAATGAATGTAAGGCAAGGCTGCACTACGAGTTGACCAATCCCATATTCCTGAATGACAGGTGCCGTTATCATAGCTGCAGACATTACAGAACAAGCCGCAAGTATGATGGAATTCAAACTATGTACTTGTAATTAAGTTTAAAAGGTCAAAATGACAAAAAAGCTTTATATATAGTAGAAACGTTCACTGCACAATTCAAAAACTTAACTTGGAACAATTATCAACAATTATGAGTGTTGATTATGAGTGTATTACAGAAAAAAATAGATTAACAGACTGCCTACAGCTTTTGATGTTATAGATCAGCTAAGTGTAACCCAGACAAACCAGCATCCCTTGCAGGTGTTGGCATTGCTACAAGTGTAGCATTAATGGCTACAAATTAAGGTAAAAATCTATAATGTGTAGTAACCCAACCTGTTACATTGAAAATACAGAGATATCCTTTCCAGTAGAGCTGGCATATACTTGCCCATCCCTATACACCACACCCTATACACCATACACCACACCCAGTGTAAAACCTAGAAGTGGCAGCACAAGGCCACAAGGGTTGGTCTGGAGCAAAATAAAGTTTGTAGTTTCAAAGAAGACCTACGGGTGAAGAACTCCTGTCAAATATAAGAAATTTCCAAGAACATGTAAGATTAAAACATCTCCAGTACATTGAATGCTCATTCCTATTTTTCATATTCATTCCTGTAACACTTATTAAAAAAAACGACTAGGTGAACTGAACACTGTACTATATATGATCTTTGAATCTGTTCTAAAAATTCACTGCAGCAGTTATTGTTCTCATTTTCTCTTTGACTGCATTTGTCTCACTGTTAACAAAAGGCCTCTGTACAAACTATGTGCTGCTTTCATGGTTTTCTGAGAAGCAGGTTATAATTGAGGTAATGCAACAAGATAGTGTATCTTTAGTGTATCTTATATATTACGCATGTAATAGGGATAGTAATTTTTCAGTAGGTCATACTACTTCAAATATATGTTCGCTATATATATATTCTCATATGGGAATGCACCATTTTTTAATTTAAAATGCTAAGAAAAACATCTCGGAATATGTCTAAATTAATGTGGTTGAAATACACAATTCTAGTTAGACATAAACGTAGAAATAAATGACATTTAGGGTGCTTGTTTTGCAAGGGTTTGCACTAATCATGTGAAGATCGAAACGAAATCATACTTAATCCAAGCGATATCTTTGTTATATTGCCAAATTTATGATGCCTGAGAGTGGGATTATTGAAGAGTCAACTAGCCTTGCCAACAAGAAAGTCCCCAGACTCATTCACGAGTTGTTTCAAGAACCTAATTTTCTCTCTAAAAGCCTGTTAACTGCTTTCATTCTGCATCTTGTTTTATAAAATCACTTATTTTATCAATAAATGAGATTGAAATAAAGAAATGTGAAAAGACAAGCAGTCAAAAACGTGAAGTAACTGAAATGATGACCAATTTAACATCTTGGATCACACAGTTAAAATGTAGGCCTATTTTTCTTTAAAGGACACAAACATATCCCAATTTACTACTTAACAGTGCAGCCCATTAAGAATAATTACCAAAATATATCATAAAGCTATTATTATAGTATAATTTGAGCTTTCAATTAATTGTTATTGAACCTCTGATTACAATGGCTTTTACAGACACCTCTTTAGTAAAAACAGGAAGGAATCACAGATGGGTTCTTATGCACTTAATCATGGTGAAAATGGAAGGCCTGGAGCTCAGCTTAATGTGATTATGGAATTCACCAGTTTTTTCCAGAACATTACATAGGGATTTTAGGTGCCTGATGCTGTTCCAACCCCTAAATGTCATTGATCTTAAATCTCATCTGGCATAATTTTAAAGCAGCACGTGGGTGGCTATTTTTGTTGACATTGGTTATTCTTAGTATTTGATTCTTTTCCAGTCATTTGTTTTTTTGTTTCTTGCACCATTGACTTTTTTAAAAAAAGTATCTGAGAATCTACGATTACTAACAAGACAGCATTCTTCAGTACAGGTGAGCATGAAAAAAACATCTAGCCTAACCTGTAAAAAAAAATTCCAAACATTTTAAAGCTGCTTTTCTGCCCATTCCTTAGTTTTGTTTTTCAGAAATAGAATTTTATTATCATGCAAATCTAAACTGGCTTCAGTGGAGTATCTGAATCAGATTTCCTTTTACTGTTTGCTCTCAAGGCCGAAACACACATACTACAAATGAAGTGCTAAACTTGATCAACTTTAGATACCCAGAACTAAGGAAAAAACAGAACAGATTTACTACTTCTTACGATTACACTACTAGTTAAGATTAACTACAGATTTACTACTATATACTACTGAATGAAGAGAACTTCAATATTTAAGAAGACAACTTCTCGTGTTATATTATATTGTTTTATACAACAACATCAACATCTACATATGCTACAGGCAGAAAACTGACTGCTGGAAAATGGAGTGAAAATGAAGTTTGACCATGTTACATGCAAAAATGTTATTCCTTAACAAAATATTAATTATGCTGTTTAAAAACATCCTGTTACAATTTTTAACAGTTTATAATCCAACATTTTCTGCAACTGTGTGCCTTTTATGTCATTTCTATATCACACTTTCACCAAGGAGACTACAAGTGATGCATTGTCACTTACTAGCTTTAGCTAGTGGTCAAACATTCATCTGCATTCAAACACTTTGCATATGTGCAGATATAGGTAGTGGGCAAAAAATTGAAATACCAATGTAAAGTCACTTAAAAAGGCACTGGGCAACCACCTGGGGCCAGTTCAGCCTGAATGAACTATGGCATAGAATTTACAAGTGTCTGGAATTCTGCAGGAATAATAACAGTAAAATAATTATTTTTCTACCAACATTAGACAGTACAATTTATTTAAAGAAGAACATAGCTTTTGTAGTGTACTTTCTCTACATTGGCTAAATCAAAACAGACTTTTGAGACTCAAAGGTAGCAGGCAATAAAAGATTTTAAATTCATTAAACAGAGAAATCGTATGCAAGATTTACCATTTAAGACCTTATGCTTGTTTTCTACATCTATTTCCAGGTCATCTATAGGAGTTACGTTACCCACTAGAATTGATTACATCTTAAGATAATCACAGATAATAATAACTGTTCTCTATAAATATCCACTGCAGTTTTACAAGCAGATTTTTTGTTTCAGGTTGTTCTACAGATTCATTTCAGACTCCTTCTTTGGCAATGTATTCAAAAAGCAGCAACTTATATTGACTTCCAGAAAAGCATTCAGCTCAGAACGCATGAAACATATCAAAAAGAAACATATACAAAGGTAGCTTTATTGATTTCCCTGCAAAAATGTTAAGCAGCTTGGCAGTGAAATTGCATTCTAAAATCACAATCCAGCAAAGCAGAGATACAAAACAAAAGAAAGTAAATTTCTCAGGTCACAAGCCTTATAAATGTGTATTCAGTAGTTTGCAGTTGTATTTTTTAAGTGACTCAAAGGATACAACACTATTACAAATACAGTAGGTATATGGAGCATGCATGCCAGATCACACGACAGCACCTTCTCTGGCTGTTGACGTCAGTGCCCAAGGTATAGGAAAACAAAACTCACCCACACAGTGATATCGCGTCATACGGAACATAAATGCATTCTACTGCACAGAGGTAAAAGACAGCAGTTCCAATGATGTGAAGGCACAAGTGGTATTCCTGCAATTTCTTGATAGACACAGGTGCTGCACTTGGGGCTGAAGACCAGAATCTGGCATATTAAAAGAACATCGGCTTCTTGTTGCGATTTCAAATACTTAGCTGTCCCCACCTCTAATGGTAGCTCTGAAGATTTCCACTACTCTTGAAATTCCACTTTGCTTTTGAATAATAGCTGGACTATCATTGTGCAAATTTACATGAAATTTTGGCTTTCTGCAAGGACAGTAATTCATCGGCAGCCTACCTTAACGCAAAAAAGCAGTGTTATTAGAAATAGCAGGACATAAATCTTGTTTTTGGCCACAGCAAGTGCAAATAATTACTATGTTTTTATATTAATTTTCTTCTGAATAGCAAAAACTCCTGATCTGCATTTGTGGGCGAATATAAATAAAACCAAAACAAACAAAAAAGCAGATAATTAGTAAATGTTTTAGCACCCAGTACTAATATCATTTTACTTTGTATGAACAACAGTTAGGGGCTTATAAAGAGAAGCTTTTCAAATAATTGTCATTACCATGTTGGATTAGGTACATGGTACATGTCTGAAATAGACAATTTCACATAGAATCTTACAAAAAAATCTCATAATGAATACAACACCCATGATTGACATTACATTTACTTGTCTGCATTAAATATGTACCTTAAATAGCAATACATATTGGAGTTCAGTATGGAAGTGAGTAATATCATTGCATTATTAAGTTGTTCCTATACCTGAATTCAAAGAGGAAGAAAACAAAATAATTTTAACTCAATATCATAGCATAGAGATAAATTACTTTTATTTTTTACATCAGTATTTTTCTCATCATTGGAGCATTTTATGATGTTTGATACACTTGTTTTCTACATTCAGTGATGTTATCATGCATCACAGTACTGGCATGTCTACGGTGTAATGCAACAATATTCAGAAACGTAACGTTTGAAGTGCCAGAACTCATAGCACACTACAGAGGAGTTTGCCTGCCAGAGGAGGATTTATAAAATGCTAACTACAGGGGTGTGAAAAAATGTGAGCCTGTGATTCCTGAAATATATCTATGACCAGTATGACTTTGCTCTCTGCACAGTGATAAAGATGACTGGATAACATCTTTTTAATTGTTATAGCAACAAAACATTATACAATCTGTTATTTGATGTTTCTCAGATTTCATCAGTATGAATAAATTTGGAGAGCACTGTACTGACCAAATTGATAACAGACCACTGGCCAGGTTTATACCATTAGACTTTTGTGGGTTGTTTTTTAAAGAACTGTGCCCCTAATTCCAATTCATTAACTACATCATTACCAGATTAGCCAAGGAAAGAATCTGAAAGAGAACAGGGGGCAACGGACATATAACACAGTGATTAACACAAACCAATGGCTCAAGAGAGCTCAGGCTTACTAAACTGAACTGCCCCACAAAAAAAATGCCCTGCCCCCCAATTCCAGATCCACACATGTGCTCCTTCCCCGTCACATAAAACCGGGAGAAAATAATTTTATCGGTTCAGTGGCTGATCTATTTCAATCCTCGCTGTGCAGCAACTGAATTCACATCCCCCCCATAAGAGGATTTGCGCTTGGGGACTTCCAGTGCCAAGATGCCGCTCAGAGAGAGGGAGTGAGCTAGGATATCCATGTTTTCATCTAAACTCAAAGTGACAGCTAGTGGAAAGGAGAAATTCCGACCTCGGGCAAGAGCAGCAGGTGGGAACCTTTTATCCCATTACGCAAAACTAATGCGGCATACATGCAGGCCTGTTTCCCCCACTTTTCATTCCTGCTTGTTTTTCTAATGTTCCTGAGCAGGCCATCCCGGAGAATAGATTTGTATGAAATAAATACGAGGGATTTCTTCCAACCCATCATACATTTTTACAGCATTTTCCTCTTCCCGTTGAAGAAAACAGCAGGCGACTGGTGAGGAACAAACAAACCTCCTTTAAAATTAGAACCAGGAGACAGTGACAAAGGGGCTGCCGCGTGTGATTACTGAAGAGTGTGACAATTTTCATTAGCTGCAGGAAACAAATACGAAAAGATTAATCGCGCGCCGTGAGGCGAGATTTCTAAAAAAGATTAACAACATTGCTTGGGTTCAGAAGTGAAGAGAAAAAAAAATCAACGCTTAGAAAGAGCCTAATAACAAGAACTCAAGATCTGCCATTCGTTTCACAAATTCACTACCAGCCAAAGACTACAACTGGAATATAAAATTTGCACATACATTTACATCATGATAATTGGCAACCCACACTATATTGATCACATTCTTCGTTTCTGTTGCTTTTGGTGAATTTAATCTGTAACCACCACCAAGTGTGTCAGTGGACTTCATCTTCGTTTCACACTTCAAACATACTACACCAAAGAGGTCACTTGATTTTTGGAATAATTCCAAATAGCACAATGATCCACTGGCATCCCTGAAGTCTGTTTAGTCCATAATCTTCCAAATACAATCACTAAGCAATTATAAGAATTATACTATCCTATTTCTTTGTGATGTCCTGTAAAAACTAAACCTATTTTTATAAGGCTTTTACTCAAAAGATTTCCAAACACACAAAGCATTTGCGAAGTACTATAGTATTTCTAAAGGTTACTGGTACAACATCAATCATTAAAGCTTAACAATAAAGTTTAGATTGCCGACTATGGACTAACTACATTAACTAACTGCAATGCAACAGTATACATTTTACAAGTAAGAATATCTGGTTGAATTCTTGCATTTGTAGCCAATTTAATGCGAGAGATTTTAAGTTTTAACAGAGGAATACTACGAATATGAAAACAGCCATAACAACAAAAATTACTGTGCAAATATCAAAAGGCTACTTCAGTAATGAAATAATAATCACAGTAGAAACCAGACACTGTTTACACCATATTGTTAAGAAAGACTCAAGACAGAAATGTTCATTTACAGCTGGAAAAAACAACTTCTAAAACAACAGTGAAGGGTGCAACATTACGCCCATGCTTTTCCACACTTGTAAGGATAACCTTAAAACTTAGGCTGTTGAGTCCAATCAATTAAAGCTGGAGTTCTGCAGGTTGTACAGGCTTAAAAGGTAGATCAGTAGTTTATCTGCAATATAGTCCAGTACTTTAGGTGTTTCTTGATTTAATTTTCCTGCTTATTAATGCTTACTTTCCTACATTTCCAATGCAGTTCACTATCATTATACACAAAAGCCAAACCATAAACTTTGAAGCTAGCAGACTTCAAGAAAACACCTGTTGGTGTTAAATGGTGAGGTTTTATAATAATCTACGGTATGAAAACAAACTAGCTACATTTTTAACACACTTTATAATACACCACTTTTTTGTTGTTTGTTTTGAAGGATTTCTGTTTTAATTGAACTTCTAGAGTTATTTCTCCAATGTTTAGGAGGATATCACCATAATAAGGGCATGCTTGTCATATGCTAAACAAATAGCTTATAACAGGAAATGCAAAGTCTGTTTTTTTAAAAAAGCTCCTTTAAAGCCTGTGCCCCAGAAGGTCCATTTATGTTGAGCTGTGAAAGTGCTTTACAGTAAAAACCTTGTGTAAATGATTTAAAGCAATGATCCAGGGACCAAAGGTGATTCAGGAGCCTAGAACCAATATTTGTATGCTCGGTGCAGTCAGATGTTGAAATTTGTTCCCCGTTTTTGAAAAATTCCCACTGTATGCTGTTCCTTTTATTTACAATAAGAATCTAGGAACCTCTAGGAGACATCAACTGCAAAGTGACATGACTGAGAGCCTCTTGAGTCCTGCAGATACAGGGTACCTCATAATTTTAATTAAATCAAATGTGTACTGTACGTGTAAAACTGAAGCTGACCTAACAACCATCCCCTTTTCTGCAGAGCATGTTTAATTGTACTGTTTCAGCACATCAGTTTTTTTTTCCCCCCACCAATTTTCCAGAGGAGCTATAAATATTTTAAATAAATACACACAGTATTGCTCATAAGGTCTGCTATTTGAGGTCCAGTTATTTAGATGCATACATCTTATTTTATCTCAGCTTTCCAGCTGAGATACACAGATCATACATAAACAATGCAGTAAAAAAATGTCTCATCAAAAAACGGATGAAATAAATTGCTTTAACAAAGCCATATGGAAGGAATTGAAGCAGGATGGGGGACAGAGAAAGTGATTGATGGGCCCAAATTTTCAATGCAGATATAATGCTATTACTTGGCTTTGATAACATAATGAGACTGTCAACTTCTGGTTATAATTTTGTAAATCATCCTGTAACTGACTTGTCTGTAAACTGCTTTACAGATCTGAACAGAGTGGTCGGTATACATTAATCAGTTGTCATGCATATGGAAATTTCTTCTTTATATCAACACACAAATCAAAGTTCCCATTGGACAATAGCATATCTGGATGCACTGCAGTGCCCAGGACTCAATGATCTAGAATTCAATTCTGATCTTAGTCTTCTATTTATTTAATTTCCAGATAAGCTTAAAGATGCACTTCATCATCTCATAGCTTGTTCAAGATACTGGACAATGTCCAGATATCCTAGTATCATTTAACACGCTATACGGTTTTCAGTAGTCCCTACTTTGAAATAAATGTTCATTGTAAGCCTATTTAAAGACTGGTGATGAAGATGTTGTAATAGAAGTGTGTAGCCTAAATTCAGCTAACTGGGAGTGTAACATTTTACTGAAAAGTGACAAAATATGAACATCCTTTACAGTAGGTCTATATGTTTTAGAGGACATTATGTTTTTAATGTCCTGCAGTATAGTAAATTAAAATTCTAATTACTTTGCCTAAGAATCCGAATTTTGCCCAAGCTTAAATGTTTCTTAAAAATACTTCCTAAAACAAATTTTCAAAATGATATATTGAAATGGTAAAGCAGCTGTTGTTAAATCCTAAACATTTCCTTTAGTTCCAGTTCCCTCTACAAACCAATCCCCATTTCCAATTCCAAAAATTGGAAAGTGAACCTGGAAATATGATCTGATTAGCTAAGATTTAACTTTGCTCCATAGAACTGTGAGGCAGCAGCACCCACCAACTGCTATACTAGCAGGCTACCCACATTGTAACAGTTCGTATTACAAATTTAGAACAGCTTTGCTTACACAATACTGAGCTCATTTTAAATGTGGAAAGAGGTCTTTGTTCCTCTGCCAAAAGTGAGCAAATATTTTAAAAGATACAAACCACCTATTCTATTTATTTTCAGCCAAACCCAGCCAAACATAATGAAAGCATAATAACCAAATAGTGAATTAAACTGCATGTATTACCTCAAATTTAATCCAAACACAAAGTGCAATGCAAATGTTAATGTAGCTTTTGCAAGTAATCTTCAATTCTCCAGAAATCAACATTCCACTTGCACTCGACTGGTCTGTGATATGGACTATCTACTAAACATATTTTTTAATTGATACTCAAAAAGCTTTGAATGTAACTTAATTACTAACCTTTGCACATTTCCAGATGGGTTCTTCCAGCTCAATTCAATCGTATAGAAGAGATGGCCCATCTGTAAGATCTAATATCTTCAAAGGCATTTCTGATCTTATTTTGGTAGAAAACGACTTCTTCAGAACCTTCATTGACAGAATTTGATAGCAAGAAAGATGATTAAAAAAAGTTTAGAATAAATTATAATTATGGATTCATGATTCAGTTCAAATTAGCTAAACAAATAACAAAACTCAAGTATTTAATCATTAGGTATAACAGTTTCCCTTTAGGCCTCTGAAAACACCACCTTCTACCTTGTGAATACCAGTACCTCCTAATTGTCTAAAGGCTTTATTTCTTAAGAGCATGACATTAAAAACTGCTCAACTTTACAGCTGCATGTTTGCTTGCAGCATTCCAATACCTCTCAAGCAGTGAAAACAAATAACCTGCTGCAAAGCTGGTTATTATGGAGAAAAAAATGTCAGTTACATTCCCAGATCATAATCATTAGCTTTCCCAGGTGCAAATAACTACAGGTGCAAAGAGACAATGTTCAGACACTCAAAACAACCTGCTGAAACATGAAACCAAGGAATTGTCTTCAGAGATGTTTATTGTCTGGCATACCTCAGGATAACACAAAACCTTCCATACAGCCAGAACTATACGGTGTACTGAGAAGAGAGATAATATACAAAAAGAAATCATTTTCAGACCACCATGACAGCAGAACATGAACCCTGTACTGTGCACTTAATACTTGAAGATAACGATTTGTGTGACAAACAAATTAACAAAGTCCCTATGATTTCACATAAAATGATAACACTTTTTTGGAATAACCTCTGTAGGCTTTTAAAACCATTCTTATGTCATGACAGGAAAGGAAATTCAAAGGAGGTTTATCTCTTCAATTTTTCAAGTACAAATACTACAGAAAACAGGATAATAATGTGTGCTTTTTTAATGTGACTGTGTGCTATTAACCTTAGCTAAAGCATGAAAATTAACCTCAAACTCACTTTTCTGGTACTTATTGAAAAACGAATTCCTTAGAATACTTAAAGCAAGGTCTTCAAAATAAACTCCTAAGTACTAAATTACACACTAACATGACAGTTTAATTTTCATTTTAAAATTCTGAGCCTTCTTTACAGTCTGGTGTTAATAAAGAGTCCATTAGCATAGATTAATTCCAGGCTTTTAGGCTATTACAGAAATTTGACTAAATGCAGTAAATTCTGCATTAGGTCATGAAAGGGCAATACCTTTAAAGTCATTAAAGATAATGGATATTATAAACAACTCTCTCATCCTTTCAATTCTTGCTTCAGATCAGGTCCCTAACGTTGAAAGCTTTTGTCATTCGTTTTTCTTTTGTTAAAAAGTGAGAACATCTGCCAACAGAACAGAGACAACTGCAATGCAGATAGGAACAAACCATCTGGTTTATGATGATTCAGTGTAATGACTTGGTTTTGTTAATATAAAAGTAGGAACTCGCTTTCCCTTAGATACCATGACCTGTTCTCATTGCAGTTGTTTAGCATCCTTGATTGTAAACTCCACTTTCCCGTTAAGTAAATATGGCTGTTTTAGTTTATTTTCACAACACCCACAGTATAATATCACAGGAATCCGGATGGGGAAATGGGCCATTATGCCCTTTGTTTTCTTTATGTCAACATGATATTGCACTCATGTCTTTGGGTTGTACATTATTAGGAATACAGACAAGACCCAAATGATGCATTACTTTGACAGAACTCCAAACGCAAAGAGCTACTGTAAATGAGAATTAATTTGCATATCCCTTAGGGAGAAGAAATTAAAATGACTTTTGACTACTGTAAGAAACGTGAGAAAATTTCTACAGTACCACAAAACATATTTTACTCATCTATCCAGCACAGCAAGGCAAAAGTGGAAAAAATAATTCTGCAAAAATACAACACCAGCCTTTTGTAAAGTAGTTCCATTCACTTCAGGATAAGACTAAATGTTTAGGAAATTGGTACATGGAGGATTTGGGGAAGTAGGCCACTTATGTATGCACAGAGACCTTTGCTAAGATGACTAAACTATTTTACCTTCTGAACCGAGAAGAATTTTGACACTGGTCAAAAGATTGCTTTCATCTGAAGGGGGTCAATTCAATGTGTGCAGAGTAACATCTACTTTCAAAGCTAGAGAGAGGAAACTATGCAAAACCTTATTTGCAACTTCTTCTGAAATAGTAACAAACTAACATGTTATAGGCTTATTCCATGCTGAAAAGAGAAGAAAAAAAACAACATTTCGGCTGTGGAGCCTTCTTCAGGTGAGCTCACACCTGAAGAAGGCTCCACGGGCGAAACTTTGTGTTTTCTTTGTTCTCTTTTCAGCATGGAATAAACATATTACTTGTTCCTTTGCAGCCTACGCATGCTGACACAACTACCCACCTGAACTACAAACTAATATGTTGTTCACTTGTTACATCTTATGTTTAGCAATGGAAGCACTTCAGGAAAGAAATATAAATTTCATGGTTCCAAGAGATCCAAATAAACTCAATATTTAAGAGTTATAAATTCAGGAGATGGGTGTGCATATACAGTCCATATAAAGTAGTTACTAAAGGGACTGTGGATACAGAAGCCTGAAGCTGATTTAAGCAATGTCAGATAAGATATTTATGTTTCAATAGTGAGCCGCACAAGCTTATTGACTTCTACACTGGATTTTCTGTACATCAGGGAGCCTTGCACAAGTTTTAGCACTATGAATTCACATTAGCGTGAGCTTTGAAAAAAATATTCTGGTGCAGAGGTAAGAGATTTCACACAGACATGACAGAGGTGCAGGGAAAAAAACAAGACTTCACAATATTGCTCCTTGCGGGACTTCAAGATGTTCAGAACTATTAGTTACTATAAAGAAATAGCCTAAATGATGGGCAACATAAAACAAGTGTAGTGTTTTGTTTCCTGTTTCAATAGCATCTTGTGCTACGGTGACTTAGTAACTCTTTTAAGCTGCTTCTGGAAAATGAAGATGCACTTCTCACAAGTGCTAACAATCAAATTGTGCCTTTTGAAGCTCCACTACAAAGATGAAAGGGTGCTCTGCAAGTGTTTGATCTCCCCATCTGACATTAAAATAAAAGTAAAAGGCCTCTTTGTTAGCAATCAGTTGCAAACTATTTTTAGACGTACTAACACAACAGTCAGTCAGATCAAACTACATACATGTCACCATTTCCATTATATTGCAAGTCAATATAACAGTCAAACAATGTAATCAATAATTAATACAGATGTCAAGCAGTGTATAGTACTAGCTTTTTATTCTTCATGAACATGAAGAATGTTAATATAACATTCAATAACTGATATATTACTATAACTTTGATATAAACCCATCTACACCCTACTCAGACTGCAGATATCACCACATCCACAGATGAGCTGCCATCAATTTGAAAAGTGACAAACTTCTTACCAACTGCTCAGGTTTTACACTGGTGAACAGAACAGGTACCCACTACAGACATTCCCTTACAGCCACATTGGTAACTTAAAGAAACAGGACAGTAAGTAGAGAGCAGATCAACATCTTAATAGTACAGTGTAACCTTAGCTTGGTACAGCTCCCTAATAGTTA
The DNA here is from genome assembly GCF_059453375.1 of Lepisosteus platostomus. Lineage (NCBI taxonomy): Eukaryota > Metazoa > Chordata > Actinopteri > Semionotiformes > Lepisosteidae > Lepisosteus > Lepisosteus platostomus. The sequence goes on along the minus strand of NC_142622.1, from coordinate 38,254,553 downwards.
AGAGATCAAGCCTGGTTAAATTTAACATATTCATCAAAACCTCATTATCCAATGACATCTCCCTTAAAAATAAACAAAAGTCTCATTAATACTAAGGCTGTCAAAGTGTAGTCGACAGCCCTGCAGCATGTCAGTATAAGCATATGGCTTTGTGATCATCATCCTTTCCATAATATGCTGACTGCTCACATACTTTACAGCAATAAAGGACAAATGAAAACAGAGAAATCAAACAGAATTTGCCACCACAGAAATTAGGTTTGGCAGAAAAGCAATGCAAAAAAACAGACTGTGTAACAAAATGGCTTACTTTTCAGTGCTCCCATTTTCAAACCTCAGTCCCAAAGTTTCCATTTGCTAAGCTAATTAAGAACAAAAAAGACAGGAAAGGTGCACAGTTTTAAACTCCTTTCTGATTTTTCACAAATTCATATGGCTAACTGTAACTACAATTAGCCTACACATTCTGTTTACACAGATATATGAAACCAAGGCTTTCAATTCTATTCTTAGCATACTGCATTTTGTCAAGTTAAAGGAGATGCCTAGTACTAGTCTTATTATTTACAGCATTGTAGTAACTCGTTGTGTGTTTTCAATTACATTCTTCCTTTATATTTGATGCAGAGCTTATCCTTATCCTTGTGTGTTTGATCAAAACCCACACTGGAATGTGTAATTGAGCTCACTCCCAGAACCTTAAAGGGACTTTAAGGGCCATTTCCAACCAGAAATATTACTCTACTTTCAAAAACCCACCATAACTCTAATGGCTAAATATAGACTCAAAATGCATCCCTGTCCTAACGACTCAGTTTACAAACCACACAGGGGAGTGAGCCTCTGTTTTGTTATTTTTCTTCAAGGAATAACCATAGCACTTCCCCCTTTATGTCATATATCTAAGGACCACATAAAAACCTCTTCATTCAAAGGGCAGCCCAAGTAATTATAAAACACATGTCGTATATAAAACAAGAGCTTGAAGTTGTTTCCTCTGGGGAAGGGAAAGAACTGATGTCGGCAGTTTTTAAAAAAGATTACATAATACAGTTGGTAGACACAGGAATATAAAATACTGGTAAATTACTGGCACTGGGGCATTTACGCATTTCATGCCAAGGATGGAACCATCCTCATTATTAATTAATATTATTGATTAATATCAATACAAAACCAAGTTATTATATTATTTATTATAACTATAACATTGTTCAAAAATTTGTTAAATTCATATTGTGGTGAGTATGAATAAAATTTAATGCAATTTAAAAGTCATGACAGAGCCACCCACTTTTGTGTTAACCCAAAACTGTATTCATGGACACAAACAACTATAACAATATTTTTCTGCTGTATGAGGACTTCAATAAGAGTGTCTATTAGCACAACTGCCTCACTAGTCCAAGGTAGAGGCAGTGCAGTTTTTCATTTGGAGGATTTATTCAGGTAGAAGAATCAGATGGAATCACTGAGGAAATTGAAGATAAAGCCTGGAGCAAAAACTGCATTTGATGTTCCTCGGAATGCTTGACTCCTTTTCACAGTCTTGTCTTCCTTTTAAAGAAGACTGTAGGGCAAGAAAAGGATTAACTGCAAAAAAAAAATATGCACTAAAGCTAATGCTAACTTTGTTCTTTTGCTCTCAGAGAGGGAAATAAAACAGCTTTTAAATCTGATGTGAAGACGCATCTGTGGTCTTTCATGAAACAATACTATTTATCTATATCAAAAAGCAAAAAGTCCAAGTTGTGAAATTATTTCACAAGCAACAGCTAGAAGAAAATACTTGAAGCTTTATTGTGAACCTTAGGCTACTTTGTAAAGTTCTGCTCAGTTTCCCAATACTTGGTTCAGCTGTGATTTTTATTGGCTATAATCCTTATTTCTAGATGAAAACCACAGAAATAAGAGATCATCCTCCATGAAACAACTGTGCTTTCATATTATAGTCTCACTCCTGAGAAGGTCCAGAAGCAAAAAACCCATTGATTTTAACAGAAAAAATATCAGAAGTGTGTTTTCCAAAAATATTAACATTGGACCGACACAGCTTTGAGTAAAATGTTGAGTGTGCAAATAGTTTCATACACTCAGTTCTTTCTTTTCTTCAAAGGTCAGCATGTGAAAGCATGTGTCCAGCCCAGTGCTTGCAACTCCAATTTTACAGAGGTGAGTACTGTCATATCCACCCACTTTTTTATTTCTTTCAACAGAGGATGAACTTAACCAGACTGGTACAAAAACCTACTGTAGAACTAAGAAATCTAAATCTACCCCTCCAACTCAAAGATCAAATTTTGTCAATGACAAGATTAGCTTTTACGTGTTTTTTTTTTAATACTGAATCACATGCAATATCACAGGAAAAAAAATAAAAGTGACAAACCAAAAAAATTCTGTGACTCTACAAAATATCGCAGGTACATTTTTATGAATGTATAATGTTAAGTGAAAGACAGATCTAAGTCGTTTATTTTTTTAATGCATTTTATTACACTACATTAAATAACATAGCTGCATGCATAATAAAAATAATTTTGGAGCATTTTCAACATTTGACAGTAATTAATCTGTAATCTAAAATTAATTTTAAAAATATAGGTGCTTAAAATAATTTTGCAGGTTCAAAAAAATGATCCCATATGAACGCTGCTTTATCAAAAAGCATTAGAACGGAAAAGAAGTTTGACAGGTGTCCTTAATCTTTACCTGTCATAGCTGTAATGTTTCATTATGCTCCATAGAGAGAGGGCCCAGAAATTGGGGCCTTAAAAATCCATGACTTAACCTCATTCTTCATCACTAAACACACTGAACTTCAGTCTATCTGGATGTTGCTTCAAACAGGTTTTCGTCAGCAGCATATGCAATCTTTCATCAGAATGTAATATTCCTAAATGAATTACAATTACCAAGATATAGTCTTTTAAATAATTTAATTGTCTGACAAATTAATGATTTTATAATTTATACTTCTTTATTCAGTTGTGTATTTTTGGCTGAAATACCTACAGCAGCAGTTTCTCATCTGGGTTAGAACCCACAGCCTTCCAATTAGGAGTCCAGGGTTGCTAACCACTTCTCCCACAGTTACCTTCCATATTGCCATTTAACTAGTAGTAAACTGTTGTTTAAAAAACACTAAACCCACACATCAACACCTGCAATGAGTTCATAATTTACATAACTGGACAAAAGCAATCAAATCTAGACTAGCACAGACACCACCACTATCTCACACCTCCTATTCCTGTATGTGTGAGGTTACCAAGCCCTAACCTTTTTTTCCCCCCATCTCAATTTAAAGTTTATTTTATTCATAAGTTTAAATTTGTCTCCATAAAAATCAAAGGACACTTGGAACCTTTGAGGTTACAAAAAGCACAGCTCTCCAAAAATCATTCTATTAAAATTCCAATTTAAAATATTGACTCTTTATAGACACCAAATTCTTGCATTAGCTCACCACATATCTGCAGTTCACTACAAGATAAATCAAAGTAATGTACAATTAAACTTACTCAAGGGCTATGTTTACAAGTTTCAGAGCAAAGGGATGAAGGAAAGTTTCAAAGCAATGCATTTTAAAACTATTATAAATGGTAAACGTTATTCTGCAAATACTTAGAAATTACCTCTTCTACTAAATTTAGGTCGGCAAAGTCTATAACTGATCGATATTATTTCGGAAATATTATTTCAAAAACGTTTTCTAGCAACATTTCATTGAGAGCTTATTTTTTATTAAAACAATCCTAAACAACTGTAATGTGTTATACTTTGCTGAAACCGTTACACATAATACTGTAACTTACAGTATATTTTCATGAAAAAAATCACCTGTAATTAAAGGATTCGAGGCAGACGGGTACATAAAGTTACTGATTACTTCATACTGTAGCCTATGGTGCACTCATTTCTAGAAAACTGGCATATTAATGTAAATAAAACTGATGCATCAGCAGACAATGGAACAGTGAACCAGAATAAACACTGAAGTTGCTTCTTCTATGTACAGTAGGCACGTATCCTATCCAAGTAAAATTACATCACTGTGCTGTTGTCCAGATTTGCAATGTCTTTGATGTATCTCCTATTACCGTACACTGTAGTACTTGTTACGTGTCCTTCGTTCATTCAAAACACACATTTGCTAGTTTCATTACGGACTCAAAGCATTAATCATTTCAGATCAGAACGAAGACAAACAAAAGTAGGTGAAGTGCTGGGAATTCGTAGCTTAACGTCTATGGATGTACATGATCACTGATATTCCAGCTCTTATTATTATCAGTAAATAGGATATGGTTAAATTAATCATCATACTTGTAAATGTAGACACCTTTTAAGCTACAGTATATCATACATTTTAAGTTAACTTTAAAATCACAAGCTTCCCCTTTTACTGTAATCCTTAATTTAAAATGAGGTCGAAAGGCATTCCAGAGATAGCATGGATCTTTGTAAAAAAGGATATTTGAAAGGAAGCAAGCAAAAAAGCGTTTTTCGTCTGTTCTTTCACGAACATTAATACCATATTACATTATAAAGGGCGCAGAATAAAACATCTATTCTCTGCAACAGACAATAAAAGAACCAAGAACCCCATCAACATAATTAAAGTTTGACATTCAAAGCGTCCAAACTTACAACATACAGTATAACTATAAGACGTTCAAATTAAGTTGATAACATATGTTTAAACATGATAAGACGTCGCAGATATGTTATCTCCGGGTTGTTTGCTGGGGTTTTTTTTTGCAACACTGTAATAATGTAACGCTGATAATAATAATAATATTATTATTATTAAATGCGAGTAGTAACAGTCTTTCACTTATTGTGGCATAAACTGAACGGCTCGGCTCTTCATGTTACGCGTATCACCCAAGCAACAGTCAAAACTTTCCCCCTTAAAGGAGACTTAAATAGCCATGTTGAGCTATTAAACTTACCCTTTCCCCCGTAATAAAGGACGCCAGGACGACAGAAAAGATTATCCAAACGTTCCTCATAATTCCTTTGACAAATGAGCGTTGCTGGAAACAAAACAAAAACAAAATCTCTCTCCTGTACAATTCCTCCAAGCACGGCGATTCGTGTACTTCTGCTCCCCACTTGTTTGTTCCTCTCTCTCCCACTATTCTCTCTCTCTTTCTGGAATCCCACCGGATACGTGTTGCTTTTTTTTATTCCTCCGCGCACTTTTTTTTTTCTGCTCAAACCGCACACTGAGCATCAGTTTAGGGATATTAAACAAGCCCTAGTCATTCTCACTTCCTCACAGAGCGTCGAAAAGTTTTCTTAGTATGAGCTTTTTCCTTTTGTGGTGGTGGGGGGGGTTGTTTCTTTGTGACAATAAGTCCATTAAGCTAACATGTGCAAAGCCATACCACGCAGTGTGTTGCTGAGCTCGGAATGCGACGCCTACAGCAGAAAGAACAGAAGAAAAGGAGATCTTCTCAGTGATTGACAGATGCCCTGACCAGATGCATGCATCATGCATCGGGGAGAGACGGTTTTTAAAAAACTTGTAAATACTAAAATGACTCCTGCTATTAATAAACAGCGAGAAAGCTGAGCTGCAGCTTGCCTCACTTCAATGTTTCCTCTAATGTGTCGCTTAGTCGTGGTATTGGCTTTTCAGAATTCAGGCTGAAGCACTTTATTTTTTTATTTTTCTTTATAGAGGCTCTTATAATAATGTACATGTAGTTCCATCATATCCCAACCAAAAAAGTCGCCCCAACAACAAAGACATGATTTCATCATAACACCCTGCCAAGTGGCGAGATATGATTCCTTTGTTGTTTTTGCATAAAGGTTTAAACGATTAACGTGTCGGTTTCGAGATTCGTTTTTATGGTTTGGTTAATAATGCAGTTTGTAAATCCATATTTACCAAACAAACGATAGCTGGAAAGCCTGCTGTTAGCGAGGGCAAACCTGATGTTGAAAGAAGTTGTTACTCTACAAAACCTTTTTCGTTTAAAGCAACAGGTGGGGTCATCTGCCTTTGGGAAATATCATCCCGCAAAGGATATTTTATTCTTAAATTCAGGTTTGGAAATGTTAAAATTATAAAAAATATTGTTTTTTTGTTCTTGTTTGTACTGTTCAACACAACTAAAATCAGATGAGTTTTAATAGTATTAAGCATCCTGAGCGTTCTGATCTTATTTGGTTATCAGATTTTGTCTCCACCTAGTGGTTACTGGAAGACTAAAGTTAGAGCCGACAGTGAGCGTGGAAAATCAGATAAAAATAATTGGAATCCACTTTCTTATCGCTCGTGTTATGACAATGTAAACGATAGGCTGATGAATTAAGATATCTGACCCGTCGTCAGTAAACGCACATAGGTTAGGGTTTGGAAGGAACAACGGTTTTAACTTTTAAAACCGAACCAAAAAAATCCATAAGCATAAACGTCAGACGAATTACTAGGCAACTATGCATTAAGTTTGTACTTTTAAGTTATTTTCCCATTTCAAGACAGCAATAAACGTAAATATTAAGTGAGTAAATTAGTAGTCCCAGTTCTCATGTTTTCATCCTATTTCTAACACCGAAGTTGTAAAAGACAGTCTGGGGAATTGAGGGGTAACTGGCTGGCATTTTCGAACAGGTCAGTTGAAGATAACTCCACATGTACATGTGGAATTTCTATCAAGGCAGGCCTGTGATGCCGTGAATGTCAGTGGCAGGGGGTGTGATGGGAGTCCCAGCAGGTAGTATGTGAGGGAGTTGTAACACCTCACTCCTGTCTAACAAGATTTCACTTGGATGGTGCCCCAGATCATTCAGTGTTCAAAGCAAAAGTGCAAAGTGGAGTCAAAGCATCATATCTCTGATGTACTGTACCTTCTAGCCCACATCACCTTCCCACAGGTAGAAAGCTGATATAGCCTATGATAACAAGGAAATAAGTGTATCTAACATCACTTTTAGCATGTCGCGTGTGTGCTGCCGACTCTTAGGTTAGATCAGATTGGAAAAGAAAGAACTGGAGGAAGGGATCTGAGGAGCAGTGGAAGTGGGCATCTGTTAATCTGTGCTGTGTGCCAGTCACCTCCCTCATTGAAAATGAGGAGCTGGGCAACGGAAGGGACATGTATTCAGATTTGAATTGGGTGATAAGTAATAAGGGAATGGGGAGGAATCACGTGTTTGGAACATGTCCATAATGAATTCTGGTCCCACAAACCTGATGTGTAAACAGCAACAATAGGAACTGGGCATACACAGGAAGTGAATACTGAAAAACATGTGTTTTTATGTATTTTTTCATGTATGCTCTTAAATAATAGCATTGTTGGCATTTTGATTAGAAAATGCCATAATGTTTAGAATATATACATCTATTTCTTGACTGAATCGTTTATAGACCAGTTCTGATACATCATTATACCAGTGTGTATTCTTCCTTAAAGCTGCTTTACAAGATATTCATACCAATTGCTCGCTGGCCTTAGTTCTTGAATATTTGGGAGGGGATCCCTGAATGAAATGAATTGAATGTCTTTAATTTTTTCTTTTTTAACAGAAAAAATATGCATGATCAGTTACTGTGTATTTGGTTAAGTAATATTAACAGATATACTGTATTACATCCTAGAGGAGGTCTTTATTATTGTAATATTTATTTAATGAAGTACCATGACTTCATTGTCAGGCTTAATAATGTATAATTCCTAGAAATATAAACAATAACTACTGTCTATCAAATACAGATCCAGATTAAGTAATAGTATTCCAAACAGTCCAATCCAATATATTATATTGCATGGAAACTGTGCAGTTCATTTCACCCAAAACTGCAGTGGTCTTTGTAGACATGGTGCATTAGTAAAATATACAGTAAACCTGTCCAAGGTAAGCACTGTTTTCAATTTAATTAATCCTTTTTTCAATTTTTTCAAATATATTATTCAGTGTTGTTCACATACTTTTTTACTCATGGTACTGTACCAAGTTTATGTAATTTATTGAATGCTTGTTACCATGCTTTTAAAACAAGACAGATGTTTTTGAAGATGCTGAATTACTCTTTTTTTCAAGTTAAGAATGAACATTTCCACTTTTAAAACTTAAATTGTATGTTTATAGTTTTTTTCTTACATTTATGTTTCAAAAGTATTTTGTTCATCTATCCTGTACATATGTACAAAGCGAAAACACTGAACATCCCTGATGCTAGTGATGCCGAAAAAACATCATTCATGTAGTTTTTGTTATAAAAACAATTAATCTCATACTCTTTTGTTATTTATTCAAACATATGATGTTCAGAAGGTAATCTCATTTAAAAAATACAAATTAATATAGCCTAAAGTTTCTCAATACCTGTGAGAAATAATGACCAATAATTTTATACGCCATTCTTTGTAGCATTATTTTCCAAAGGCTGGTCACCCTAACATTCTTTTTGGTCTGTGATGCTAAGTTCCTTGATTTTCCTCCCAAGCTAATTTGGCTTTCAGACAATGGCTAGAGCTCCACTACACAGTCAAATGGCACTTTCCAGCTAATGCCTCACAGATTGCTTTCTTGTTATTCTTTGTACTCTCCTCTGTCACCTCCCTCCATCTGTCTGGCCAGCTGCTTGAAAAGCAAGGGGTAAAAAGATGCACGTCCTGGTTTTATGCAAGTCTCTCTGTTGTTGTTCCATTCTAAACAGGAGCCAGAAACAATAATAGTTGCCTATTAGCTAGAAATATTCTTCAAATGATTTTGTTGTAATTATGCCATAAGTATTGCTGCATATTCCTAACTGGATTAACCTACTTGTCACTTAACTTATTGATTGGCTATCACCAGTGTTAATTTACTGCATAGTTAATTATCCATTTATTTGCTCAAACACTGTATCAGTATTATATGTTCTCAAAACTCACATGGACAAAATGTATTTATCTGTTCTCAAGTAAAACTGTTCACAGCAAGAAGCACACAGGGCATAAGAAGCAAAAGTAACATAATCAAGCTTTTAATTAAGTGGAGCTTTGGGGAGTTTCCCTAATCTCTTAGGGAGCATAGCTAGCATGATTTAAAGTCACTTCAGAAAATCCAGGACAATCTGACAGCCCTTTACTCTGCATGTAAAATGTGATACTTAAGGTACCAAAATGGCTCATTATTAAAAATAAATCCAGACTCTTATCTTAAGTAAGAAATAGCATTCATGCATGAGACTAAGTAAATGACATAAGCAGACATTTTCTAACACATGGAAGTATTAATCTGGGCTCTATGTAGTCCCTTACATTATACATTGCTTATTCTCATGTTTCTTTGTTTTTCTTACCACTAAAGATTCCAATTTAGGAAAAAGGGTGAAATCTGTATGCATTTTGATCAAAGAAATACCTTAGGTTTAGCATGGTAGTGTAATCAACAAACATCTTGGAAAAATTACGTCGGAGGTGAAGCAGTTTATTTTATTGCGTTGAAATGCATTTATTTCTGAAAACTGGCACCAAACAGTTTTTTTCTTGCTGCTAAATGCTGTTCACAGTCATCGGCTTTGGTCCTTGCATGCAATTAGCTTCAAAGAGCAATCTGTAATAAATATTATCCAGTAGAAAGATACTTTTTCAAAAAGATACGTAATATTTTGGAATTAAATAAACAGATTTTGCCCTGCAATTATTTTTACGTGGATCATGATGTAAATATGAATTTCAATATTCACTTTCTTTATGTACTCAATTAGTATTGCTCTTTATACCTTCCACAAAAACTGTTTTCTGGGACAGCTACCAGATTCATTACTGCCACATTTTCAACCTTTAATTCTTCCCTATTCGCCCTTAATACCTATTTAAATCTGACTGCATGGCCTTTAACATTGACCAGTTTCACGGTGTGTCCGGATTAGCACACAGAATACAATAACAGATGCCCGTTACCACTGCTGGTTAAATCCCTTCTTCCAGTTTCAGTCTTTTTTCCAATCTGATCTAACCTAAGAACCGGCAACAGGCGAGCTCCAGTCTGTTCAGCACGCTAAGCAACTCCTTCAACCTCCCAGATAAGGTGGCCAATTAGGGTGAGAGCGAAGTCTCTACTCCTTGTCTCCCCCTTTCCTTTTCTACCTCGTGCCTTGATTCTAGTCCGTTTTCTACATCCCAGACAAATTTCTGTGTCAAGCAATAATAAGAATCTGGCAAGAAAGCCAGATTTCCTCATACAGTACATGGTCTGCAAATCTCTTGCAGGGATGTCATGCAGCTGGGGTTCAGTAAACCGTAAACAGTAAACCCAGCTTCACTCACCTTCTGCCTCCTCTTCTCTTTCTAACTTGTGCCTACCAGGCTTTACATTTGCTAGAGTCTGAGGAAGGCACAGTTTTCTTTTCATTTCACACCATCCTGCTTTCCTTGTTTGGGGCTGACATCCTGCTGTGTCTTTTATGAGTGATCGAGCTGCCAGAACAAGCCCATAAAAAATACATATTGTATATGTTAGCAGAAAGGTGAAGGGGCCCAAGTGGGAAAGTGAATTTCTGTTGTGTGGGGATTATTTGATATGGAGAGGACATGCCTGTTTTTGTTGTTTTGCTTCTTGTTGCCAAGAACCTTCATAAATTTTTCAAAACACAGATCGCTTGTGAGCAGACCAAACCTCAGTGTTGACCCGTTCAGGTAACAGTGTGTCACAGGCAACTTGTGTGTGTAAAAATTATAATCCCTGTTACATTTTGAAGCTTATTTCTCAGTTGCACAACATTTGTAAAAGGTCACTAATGTGAATATGGCAGTGTTCCCTGTGGTTATGACTTTTTATTTCTTTTGTCATCTTCGCCATTTGTTTCTCCACTGACATTGCCACAGATATTGACTTTACTTATAAGAGGCTAGTTATACTTAAAGGTAATTCAGTAATTCATTGACAGGATATTGAACTGGTACGGCTGCATTATTTCAGTTTCACTGTTGTATACAAAGTTCTGGAGAACAAGCCTATTTCATTCTGACAGAAAAAAAGTATGAATAACAGCTATAACATGGTGATAAAATGGGGTTGAAAGGTATTTATTTTTCAAAGATTGAAAAATCAATACATTTGAAATATTTTGCTTTTAGATTTTTTCCAAAAAAGCAATGCGACAGAACCAAGTCAGTTAGTTATTAAAAATGCCACAGACGGATGTTTTAGTACACTTCATTTTTGTGAACACTTTTTTATTTAAAAAATAGCAAACCAAAGTCAGAATAAGGAACACCATTTGCTTTAGCATACAAAACCCCCACTTATTCCACACCCCTCCATCAGATTGCCTCCTTCAAATCACCAGCCTAAGGAACCCAAAAGGGAAATCATACAAACGTGGAAGAAACACAGTGCAGCAAAGCGCTCATTAGTAGCAGTAGTCAATGTGTCTCCACTGCCCCTGCTTCTGGCAACACCAAGCTGGGCAGCAGAAATCTGGATCTAAATGATATTAAGAAAGGCTGTGTTTCAGTTATGCTAGATAAAGGATTGTGGAGGCTCTCAGCTAAACATCAACATGTTTTTAGCTGTGGTCAAGCTAGTCAACAAGATCCACTTCGTCAGTTGTGAAAGACCAAGACTGGAGACACCATTTGACGAGAGTACCAGATACAAACAAGAAAAGACCTGCCTCCAAAATGTAGCCATATGTGGATACTCTCAAAAGTCGTTTAAGAAAGTACCTATAAAACCCCACAGGCAGAGTGAAAAAATGTGACTAGGGACAAGTTTCATATGATACCATTTATGAGACAGCATGTACATTTATACTCTAAAAAATTGTGAATTTCTGAATGTTAGGAAGACAAACCTAAGTTATCCCAGACATTAAAATGCAAGAAATGTCATCTTCTACAGTATTCCAATAAATATTCCACATGATAACAGCTGTTAAGGATTTGTTCGCAGCCTCTAAAGTAACAGACGAAACCAATCACTTTTTTGCCCGTAAAACCTAGCAGATCATGTATTGCATATGCGGACAATCTTCCCCTACAAGTGATCCCATAGGTACGCATTACAGAACAGGGGCATAAAATAAAATAAATAAATAAATAAATAAATAAATAAATAAATTGAAAGCGCTGTTCGCAAAAACAGTATCTACCACTTGATCCATATGAAAATATTTTGTAAACCGCGCCTAATTATCAAAGATGGATTTTCAAGGTTTTTTTAATACTTCTTCATTCCAGAAAGTAAGTTATAGTTATTTCTGAAGTTCCACAAATATGTTTTTATTTAATCCATATGTTTTCACTATGGCAATGTGGCATCATTTGTAAACAAGTTTCTGACAAAACTACAGAATTCCAATGGGGACACATGATGCTGTCAAGTCTTGTACAACTACATAAATCATTCATACTTTTTTGTCTTCTGTTAGCATGAAAGCAGAGTGGGATAAACTGGTAGACAAGTTGAACACAGACCACAGGCATGATCTATTCAATTGGTAAATTGAATAGATCATAAATTGGTCAGATCAACAACATCTTTTGCGGTAGTGGATGTTAATAAACTCTCACCTTTTCACACCTCTGGTCCACCTATTAGAGATCATTTAACACCAGACCCTGGCTAAGCAGTAGTCTTCACATGCCCAGAGTTCAAAGAGCGAGTTCAGAGAAACCTTCCCAGGGTATTTACTGCCTTGGCATACTAAGCTACCCACATAATACTTTACTGCACACTGATTATATCTGGTCAGGCTTGTGAATGTTTTTAATTTGACATTGTAGTCATGAATAACTTGTTTTCCTGGTTAGAATGAATTATAAATGTTCTTTAAACAGTACTTTCTCTGTTTAAAAAGATCATAAAATCATAAGAATGGACACAGATGACACAGCTGTCTTGCTCATCTGGTTTCTAGTAGCTAACTGACCTGAGGATCTCATCTTTTTTTTTTAAATAAGCAAGAGCATTGGCTTCAATAAATGGAATTTGAACAAAAGTAGACTCGTTACTTTCTCTTTATGCCTGTTCTTGCAAATCAACTCTGGAATTCTTTGAGAACATAACCTGTGCGACACATAAATAAAATTCATTTTACAATTGCATTTTGAAATTTTTTTGTTTGTCAATGATTATGTAATTGCTGTTCAATTACTGTCAAGTCCTGAATTGATATTTAATGCAACAAGACATAATGAAAAGCCAACAGTGTTATAAGAATGATTGTAAAAAAGATGCAGCTTTGATGGACAGTGATATGCATATTATTTTATAACAGACAGATTAATTTGTGTATTATAGAAATCAATTTAGACATTTTTAACATTACATGAAATTATTTTAAAAAATCTTTATTACGCTAAGGTCCCATGATACATTCTACCGGAAAAGCAATGTACCAAAGAGCATTGTGTCAATCTTGACACTTCACCCTCCCTTAATGCCTGTTCTTTACGAGCAATCCAAAATTCTGTGGAAAATTGCACTGTGGTCTTTGTATGTCAGTTGAAACCAGAGGAATATACGTGTAATACTACTGGTGGGAAAACTGAGACCAAGTCATATCAGCTTCTTTGCTGAGGCATGTTCAGAAAAGCATGACTATTTATTAATCATATATTTTTAAATGCCCTTTTCTTTGCTTCTGAAATACAGTCATTTCCGTATCGAATTACAGAAAAGAGCTTTCTAACAGCTAACTGCTGGTGTTTTTTCCATAGTCACATTTTGTTCTTATGTCTACAAAAAGCGTGTTTGGATCGATTTATACAGATAACGCAATTCTCAGACTCAATTCTGTTGCAATTTTTCAAAGGTTAATGCTGTCCATCAAACCTTGAACTCGTACAGGGAAAGTCAGGTTACAATATCTGGGGTGGATATAGTGCATTACATGTCCAGAATACTTTAACACACCATGATTCCATTGAATATTAATTATAATTCTACTTAAATATATTCTGTTTTAATAAAACCATCACTTAATATGAAACTAAGGTCTTTAATTTTGCCTCTGCTGTTCAGAAGTTTTACAATCATTTTGGCTTTTGTTAGTGAGAGTGGTACCAGATGTAGTATTAATAGACATGAAGTGTTGTAATGTTACATTACATATGTTACATACTGTATTATAGTATTACAGTAATGTTGTCAGTTATGCTTTATGTAAATATTTATACATGTATTGTTTAATACATTAAATAATAAATTAATTTTACTTAATTGATACAGAAGAGAGTTAATATCCAAGAAGGACAAAATGAAAGTATTTATTAATTGATTCCTTATCTTATTAAGGCAGGAAAACATAAAGACTTTTTATATCCCAAATATTTTCCCTAACAGTATAATGATGATAGCAAATTGGCAATGAATGCTGTTAATTCATTAAGAAAATGTGTTCCACATGTCCATTTGATACAGTGTATTAATGAAAAGCTAAACAATCGTGGGTACAAGTATTTGCATGGATGCAACTTATTTGATCTTGTTTCATGCAACTATTTTGAAATTCCTTTTCGGCTAAATTTGTCATACTGTACTTCTGTTCAACATTGCAATAATGCATCAGGCTTCCGCCAAAAAGAAAACAGGAAGAAGCTCACTTGTATGGCTTTTTAAAAAAAACCATGAAGATTAAAAACAATACTATATTAGCTATAGATTAGCTTCCTGTTATCTTTCTTCTTCTTCTTCTTCTATTTTGGTACCAATATTAAATTAATATTGTTATTTACAACCAATTTCATTTAACATATTATGTAATTATTTCACTTGGAAGCATGACTTTACTATTAAACAGAGATATAGCTATTTGGATTCACAGCATAAATCTATATCTCTTCTATTAACACACAAATCTTGCCAGGAAGGTAAATACTTTATAGAGCACCATTGTATTACTAAATGAGATGATACACAAAATACCTCAACTTTACTTAGAATACAGATGTGTAATTTAGAGCACAGATCTCTGAGTCATTTATTAATTTTGTTAATAAATCTTAAAAATAAATTTACATTGTGAAATTATTTTACATTTCTTATCAGAAAAACAACTTGACACTGGAAAGTGATTCTAACTAGTAGGACTATAATGCCTCCCAGTGGTTGAAAACAATACTAGGTTTTATTTTAGTTTTAATGTTCACAGCTAAAAACACACCCAACAGGAAGAGAAAAATAAATTATTCAGTTACTTAATTGAGAGCTTATATACTGTATAACACCTTGGTAACAGAGAAACATTTAGGGTATGTATTAGTTTACCTCATACATAAACGTATACATACGTAATTGATTAAATATTTAGGATATGCATTATTTTGTAATTAGTGAAAATAAGAAGTATTTAGGTGGCTTTAAGCATGAGCTGCCCAAATTGTTAAAGGTCTAGTATGGTACTTATAAAGTAGTTTTAAACATTGTGCCAAGTTAAAATATTAAGTTAAAACTAGGCTGTACTGTCCATTTTTTACAGAAATGTATGACATGATAATTTCTCCAAATTAGCACAATCTATTACAAGTCCATTGATCACCTTTGGTAAGTGCGAAATGGAAGTAATCCAGAGCAAATTTACTCAAAATACTTTGATATAAAACTTAAGTTTTGGGTAAAGTACGACCAGTCATTACCCATCCTTAAAGCCCTTGTCAATCCTTCAGGATTAAAAGGCCTTTATGTGTCCAAGGTATTAATATTTTTATCATTGTCTTTTAACCTATATCCTAAATAGATATAACATAAATAGAACTGAATTCGACTAGCCTGACTCTTACTGTCTCTCAGCTGACCCTCTGGTAAACACTGGAGGGTGAATTTAAGATAGGTACAGTATCTTATTAAATCGAGTATAAAAATAAATGACTTGGCTGGAATCTGTTATGAATCTGATAATAGAGTTCAAAAAAGAAGACTGTGTGATTTCTTTGCAACCTTGGAATAAAGTCATCACCAATGGAGGAAGTACCTCACTACTGACATCATATTGAGATCTTATAACAAATTAATACAGGGGTCCAGCTATGCAATCCCAAGGTGTTTGTCCCTTCTGAAGAATTATGGATAGCAGAGGCTACTCTGTGTCATTTTCTATATGAACAGCAAGCAGGAAAGGGACCCAAAAAGGTCAGTGACTACTTTCCTTTTCAGAGAATCAAGGTTACAAAAGACAACCCACATTACCTTTCAATACAGAATGCAGTCATCACAACTAATGAGTAAAAAACTCAATATGTTATTAGCATTATGAGCCACAGAAGCCACAGAAAACATCTGAAAGTTTCCCAAGGAGGGGAATATGGAGTTACATTCAGGTGGTACAATATGACAAACATGCACAGTGAGGACCATAAAGATGTCCCCTGAGGGAGTTCACATTGTGTAGGAATTTTCCTTAAGGGGTCTTGCTGGAGAGACATGCAAAGTCTCGTAAGGACGCCAAATGGTATCTGTACTCTAGTGTGCCTTGTGCTTATACTGGTGTTTTATCTCCAAGGGAATCACATGTCTCCTCCCCCATTGGTGATCGCTGCATTCCATATTGAAAGGAAAGAGTTGTTCTAACTGCTGTGTTAAAATCCAGAAAAACAGGGAATAGAAAACACAAGAGTGAACTGGAAAGATGAAAAGAATGCAAACAAAAGCACCAGATCCCATTGTTTGGGCAGGGCGAGTTAGCTATGTTAAGAAAATGAAGCAAAAAATAAATGTAATTATGCTGGTGAATGCCTTTATTGAAATTATATAAATAAAATAAATATATCTGTGGGGGATTAAATGGGCATTTGCTGAAAATTCCACTTAAAAAAAAAATGACTGAGTAAAGCAATGCAAGTGCTGAAGCACTGCCTCCATCCCCTGTTAATCATGCAGAAAGAAGGCTCATGTGTGTTGTCCTCATCTCTCCAATGTTGATAAGAGGATTGTAGCAGTGAGCCAAGTAGATTAACAGCTCCTGATTTCAAAATTGAAGAGTATAAAAAAGCTTGGAGGTTTTCCAAATGTAGATATAAAAATCCAAATATTAACTTTCCAGGGATTTCTAACCTTTTTATACATTTAATACATAAAATGGAGTCCGTATAAAATAAAAAGGGAAATATCTTCAGAATATAAACAAAATATAGAAAACAAAAATGGTAAATAAAAAGATATTTGCATAAAGCATATTTCAAGGAGGTGAGAATTAAAGACCCTCAAATAAATGTTGTTTGGGTTTACTGGTTATTCAGTATCAGAGTAGACTCCCACTGTTGTTGCCCTAGAGATGACAGTATTTTCTCTGCTCAGCCCAGCATATTTCCCTCCTCCTGAGGATAAAGGACCCTTAGATCTGAATGAAGCTTTGCTGTTTCTGGCATGGTCTTCATCATCCTCTTCCTCTTCTTCCTGTTCAGCCCCCAGGGGCACCAGAGTGTGACGGCTAAACTGGCTCAGAGGTTGACCAATTATTCCCAAGCTTTGGAGAAAAGAAAAAAAAGATCAAATCAGGTGGCTTTTTTGCAACAAATGTCAGCCTAACAGTGTTAACTATAATGTGTAAACTATAATAGATGTTTCTTTCACTACACAACTTTTGATTCAATTACAACTAACAAATCTAATAAGAAAAGTCGAATCATCAGAAAAAGACCTAGAAAAAAATATCTGCGTAAGCAAACTAATTCAATTAAGTCATTGATAACTCAAATGGAAGGAGAAGATGACACTGCAGCCCCTGGGTACTGGTAATTGTCAATTCATGGCATTGAAGATGTTGTTACTTTGAAGACAGAGCAGCTGGAAGTTCCTCCATCAGAGACTTTGTGTCACAGGGGTCAGTGGAGCAGTCCTGCTCTAGGCAACCTGTCTTAAATAGGTGCTGGGATTTTTCCTTTGGGGATGGCAGCAGCGATGTAATCACTGGAGAGCGCTGGTTAACGATGCTCTTGATAGCTGGTCTTTTCGACTTCATCTTCCTGCAAAATACATAGTTTTATCATTTACAAAGAAGGGGGGCGGTGAACAAATATCTTAATATCATGCTGTAAAAAGGAGAACAATTAATAATAGTATCTGATTTGTTCTATACGAGTATCATCAGCATAAAAGTAAAACCCAGGTAGAATGTAAAGTAACTATCAAAAAGTAAAGGTCCTAGCACAGAAGCCCATAGAGTACCCACGTTCCCAAAACTCAAACTTTCAAGTGTTACAAATTAGCTCCTGGTAGCCAAACAGAATCCAAACCAATGTAGGAAATTAGGAGTGATCGCTGGATACTTTTTCACATCACCAAGATGGCAGAGACTATTAAAAGCTGCACATAAGTTTAGAAGATAGTGGTCAAGAATCAGAAGATATCTGTAAATTAATATTTAAAAGTAGCTGTTTCAACTACATTTCAGAATATTTGTGAGAAAGGGCAAATTGAAAATTTGACTGTTTTTTTGTGCTTTTGGCTTCAGGGCAGTTTCTTTGAGTTCAGAGGTGAGGGCTGTAGATCTGAAGCCTACACCATAAGACCAGATTTCAGAGACTGAATTGATGAGGTCAGCAACTAGTTATTAATAACATGCATTATGCTGTGGGAAAATAGCATGCCTATGTTACAATATTCAATAAAGGGAAGGAAAATGCAGAATTCTTAGCTGGTTCAAGCTTCTTATTCATAGTAAAAGATTTCTAGGATTACTGTGGCCCTTGTCAATAAGAGTGGAACAGAAGGAGAATCTGGCAGCCTTAAGGACATCCCTCTAGGCCTGTTGATGTTGTTCATAAGCTGGCTGTGAACAGTCAGTCCCCTCCACAAGTACTTAACACCTTCATAGAATTGCATTTGTGTACCAGGGAGAAAGATGAGAAAAAGTAACTAGCTGAGTTTTTAATGGACTTTTCGGTAACTTGATTATTTTAGCTGTATAAATCTATTTTATTTAGTTTGTTATTGGAAAGGAGCAATGGAACCTTCTCTACCAAACTAATTATACAAATGTAGAATATAATACAGTGATGGATTTTATTGAAAAAACAATTACTTTTGCAGGTACTAAACAAAATACTACACCTTTATTCCATATGTATCACACTCTGCAATAGAATGTAGCAGTCTAATAAGTTTTTTTTTATTTTGGAATCGTTAAAGTGTAGAACTTTTTATTCTTAAAACCTTTGGGGGAATTTACCTTCTTTCACGGGTGGATCCTATTTCTTCATTCAGAGTGGTGTCCGATCTTGCATCCTCATTATTATCCTCCGTCTTCCTGACAGCATGATTAAAGGTGTCTGAACGGAGGAGCCTGCCTACTTCCTCCTGGATCCCTTTAAGGTCTTTGCGTCTGAATGTCACCCACGCTACGTATGTGGAGAAGCTATAAAGACACTTGTTAAAATATTTAAAAGCATTGTAAATTCATACTACAGGATTTCTATACTGATCCCTACATTTGACAAGCTTACCACCTTTATTTATTAATTCTTCATTTATATTCTTGTAAATTGTCATTTGTGTAAATATTTTTTTTCCATTCAATGCAAAGTGATTTGATATGTAAACTTTTAAAATATAAAGTTTTAAAGGAGTGATATAAAATATTTTATTGTATTAAATGATAATTAATGAATGTATATATAACTATAACCATAAGAAAAACAAAATGTGTGCAATCTCAAAAGTGGGGTGACATATGATGTTGAGACCCTCAGCTAATAGCAATTCACTCTTTTTCATTCTGTTCTGCGTCTTCACTAATGTTGTTGATCTACGGTTGGTCTCTGTCACCTCTAGAAAAAATGATGCACTGCAGTGAAGTGCTGGACAGGGAAAAATCATATTTCCGACCAAACAAAAATTGTCTAGAAAAGTGTGTAAAATATAATGTACAGACCCAGAGCTAATAAAAATCATCTTGGTTTATTCTGCTGTGTGCTATTGCTAATGCTACTTGTGTTTTTAGATCACTTCTGCAATAATAATGCTGCTTAATTGTGACTGTGTAATGCAGTGCTGAACAGGAAAAAATCTAATTTCTGAGCAAACCAAAATTGTGTTTTTCTGAGTGACCAAAATCACTTTGGTTTAGACAGATTTGCATCTTTGCCAGTGTTTCTGGTGTGTTTGCACAAACCCCTGTACATCTGCACTCTCCAATATAAAAAAAAAACAGTCTTATTTCTTAAATCAGATCAGATTTGATTATTATGTCTTTTGATATACTCATACAGCAATCTACTGCTGCTGTATATATCTAGATTATTATCTTTTAGATACATATAAAATATGCTGCACAGCACAGGGAGGAGGAAACAATTATTAATTTTACTGCATGGAAACCTGTAAAGTCTATGGCTGATAGCTACCCCCTCCTCCAGGGTAAATAATTAAACATATGTATCTTATACATCTCTGTATTTTCAGATTCTCAAGAGAGAAGAATTTTCAATTTAAACATTTCTGAGGAAATATTACTCTCTCAAACTTCCAGTAGTGCTTTGGGATTTTGGAAGATGAGGTAGCACGTCACATTCCAGAAAAAAAAATCCTAAGCACTGACTTGCAAAGATAGAATTAAGTACTGGTGTTTTTTTATTTCCATTTTCTGCATCAATGAAAAGTAAACATCAATGATTCTATCATTGAGCCAAATGTCTGGATCCTGAAGTATATTTATATCATTCAAAAGTATCCACACTATAGATTAGAGTCTCTGTCACATTTCGACCACGTTTGGAGATGCACAAATTTTGGTTTTGTCAAAAATGTGACTTTAACATGTCCAGTATTTTTTTCTGTGGCATGTTTGAGTTAGACTTTTATTTTGAAAGGTAATGTAAATAGGAAGCCAGTTCCCTTTGCTAAATGTTGCCATTTTCACTAATTAATTTACTTGTGAGTCTTAAAAGGGATACAAAGCTAAAGTCAGCCAAAAGTTCAATTAAAGAAATGTATGCTGCCAGTTGGCACAATTATACCTCTGGATATAAAAAAAAATACGGGAAAATGAAATATATATTTTAGCTGTTGATACTATTAAATGTCTGCTTTTAAATATGATTAAGAAATGAAGTACAGTTTAACAAAAAAAGCTGTTTTTTCTAAGCTCAACATTAAGGTTTGCTAATCCTGATGAAGACTTTTCATCATTTTAATGAAAATGCACGTTTACTTTTTTTAAATGAAAAAGTACATTTAATTACCTCAAATAACTGTCGGTCTTTGTAAGTGGCTGAAACCCTGCTCCTGGCAAATGTACAAACAACAAAGCAGAGTGGACTATTATGATTAATTTTCGTTCCTGGGTAATAACAAATCTGGACTTAAATGGAAAGTGCTGACGTATTTTATACTTCAGAGTAAACGTTTTCCCTTAAATACCGGAAGATAACTTTAAGCATGGAATTTTGGGAAATGGAATGAATGGAAATGGAAGTGTGCTATAGGTATTGAAAAAAGTAAAACACTTTTTAACCATTTAATCCTTTGATGCAGTATTTACCAACCTAGAGGCTGAAGCATATTCCGTTTTCTGTCTTAGACATGCAGAGAAAATGTGACCACCTGATGGAATGCTAACCCATAGCAGAATTACAGTAGCCACAGCCTAGTGGTCTGGAGCAAGTGGAGTAAGGTGCCTGCTCTTCCTTGCCCCAGTATTATTGTTAACATTAAGGGAAGGCGTTTTACAGATTACATAATGCATGGCGGAGCAGTGGCACTGTGGCTAAGAATGTGCACCTGTGGCTGGAAGTGTGCTGGTTCAAATCCCGTGGCTGAGGAGTCCTACACCATTGGGCCCCTGAGCAAGGCCCTTAAATCCAAATGCTCCAGGGGTGCTGTATAAATGGCTGACCCCAGGCGTCTCTCCCTCCCTGTGTGTCTCATGGAGAGCAAGTTGGGGTATGTGAAAGGACAAATTTGTAATGCAAGAAATTGTATATGACTTATAAAGTGATCTTATAAGTGAATTATTTTTTTTAAATGAGGAAATAATGGAAAGTCAGTGTGTATGCAATGTATTTTTTTTCCAAGTACGAAAAATACAAGCTCAAAGATGCAAAATACTCTGCATGGCTATCAGTGCTGCAAATGAATTGCAAACGATTGAAATGGCACCAAATACTGTATGGTGTGCCTGGGTTTAGCCTTACTACGCCTATCCAACTTTTCCTGATTGAGAATTTAATTAATCATTCTCCACGTTATGAGTTGTGCACTGACCTACTAGCACAGCATAGCTGCTGCACAGTATCTTTGAGGTTACTTTACTTAAGTGCAGAATGAGATGAATCTACTGAGATGAATCTACCCTTGCTCATGTGACTCTTTGGAAAAAGTGTGCCTAAATTCACAATATGTATAATATGTACTGTATTAGTTCTAGTATAGCACACACCAAGTAGGCAATTTATGGCTTCTGTCATGAGTTATTACACATGGTTTAACCATCCTGTTATAACATTCAAAACAAAAAGTCACTGGCATTCTTGTTTCATCATGTATTCTTTAGAAAAACAACCACTAAATTATTCAGCAGTGACAGTGGTTGTTTACTGACCTTCCACAATCCATATGGTGCTGTTGAGACATCCCAAGTCCAAGAACCAGAACAGAGTATGCGCAAGCAAGCTGTTTTTTTGCAAGTTCAACTTTTATATGTGCCTCTTCCATGTTTTTTCTTTCTCTTAAACTTGGTTCCCTAAGTTTGAAAAACAAAGAGAATGGTATTTTTTAAATCTGTTTGTTACTATTTTCCCTTGTCACTCCCAGTACCCAATTTAATAGAAACTGAAAACTTAAAACTAAAAAGGACACTCAGTATCACCTATGGTAATCACTGTAAAGATTACAATTTTTTCTTAACAGACATATTTTCCAATAAAAAGGAGACTTATTTAGATCAACATAAATATAGTAAATCGCTACAGTATATACAACAGTTTTAACATTGGTTAAAATATAACCCCTGCTTACCATACAGAGAAATAAAACATACTTACGCCATTAAAGGTTGGGTTTTTTTTTCCAATGCCTGTTTCTCAAAATAACAAGATAGGTACAGCAGCAGGGCTGAGAGAAAGTCATTTACCTGCTGACACCTATGGAGAAAAATACATTTCTTGAGAATAGCTATCTTCTTTATTTTATTATAAGATATTGTCAAACAAATGTCAGCAAACAATTAAGAATTTGTTCATGTAACATAAAATGTTTATTTATTGCAGCTAAGTGTTAAAGCATTGCATTTGAATCCCGACTGTGAACATGAATGTACAGTACAGTACAGTCTGGAAGCAGCTCTGAATTCATGTACTGTACATGTGTCCACAGGGGTCAGTCTGAAACCATTATTTTGCCTAGTATAATTTTGTATTGGTGCAGAGTTTTGACTGTGTGTGCTGGAGTTGTCTTGTGACAAGTGTTATTAGTAAGAAAGTTCACAGTCCATGAACTAATCACTCAGGGTTGGATTCACTCATGCAGGAAAATGCAACATAAACATGTTTTTGCTTTACTTTTTCTGAAATACAACCATCTTGTGCTATAAATCACACTAGTATACTGTATATACTAAGTACTAAATGTTTTATGTACTATTTTTTACTGATCTGTCAAACACATCTAATCTAATTTTAGTGAGGTTAAGATCAGCTAACTGCTGTGTTATCAGTAACATATGTTTGATTATGGGTCTTAACACATAGCCATGTGTGTATTTAGAACAGAAATATATTATGGGAGAATGAAGAGCACAATAACATACAATAATACTATTATTCCATAGTGTGACAAAAAGTCTGGAGTATGTGTAAGCATGATAGCCAACAAAGAGGGAGATGGACCAAATGGCGTCCTCGTTTGTAATTCATCTTATGTTGTAATACGTAATTTGATCAGAAAAGACTGCCATAACACCTTGACAACAAAACCAACTTTTCCTCTCTACTGTTTGGTAGGATTCACAATTGTGGTTCATGGATAAGGTGGATTCACAATTGTGACTACCAAACTTAAAGTAAAAAAAAAATACTTTGACACTTGAACACAAACTGAAAAAGGCCTAAAAGCTGAGATGTTCTGAGAGCTGCCTAGATAAATGCAGAACAGACTTAACATACCTCATTAGAGACATAAAACACAGAGGTATTGGCTCATTTTCCTGCAGCACGGAAAATGCCACATCTGCAAGACAAACAGACAAATGCGAATGTGATAATTATACACGAAGAGCATGTGTAAAAGAATTAGACAGTGTGTTTAATTGATGAACCCATGCCATGAACCTACTCTTTACATCTTCAATGGTTACATGATCATGTGGTCCATGCTTCAGTGAAGGTTTACAGGTGCCTAATTGTGCTTTCCCATTGTATTTTTTATCCACAGCTGTGCGAACACCAGTAGGGCCTCTTGTGGGAATAGGTGAAGGTGGCAGTAACCTGTTGAAAGAGTAATTTCTATTGAATCATGGGTTTAGAAGGATACAATAAAAGAGGACATTTTCATTGGTTTGCCACAGCAGTGACAAAGGGCGATACATTGAGCTTGGCAGAGGTAAACTGGAATAAAGGCTTCCTTTCTGTAATCAGAAGCAACTTTCATGCTTCTGTTTCCTAACTGATTTATTCAATTCAGGGTCGTGGTGGAGCCAGAGCCTGTCTTAGCAACCATAATGAATATGGCGGGATACACCCAGGATGATACACCAATCTATCGCAGGGCACACACATGGCCCAGTTCTCCCAGAAGCTACAGTAATTAGCCTACCAGTATGTCTTTGGATAGTGGATTATTAAGGTAACTAAAAAATAATGTACTTCTTCTAAGTTATCCTGATGCTAAGTATTTTCTTGGGATCTTGTTTGGACTAGATTAAGCAAGGTTTTTTTTTTTTGCCTTCAAGAACTATAGACCAGCAGGTTTTAAAGGGTTCTTTAAATTGCTGGTATCATACAATCTGAGATGTAGAATTAAGAAATTGGTCTAGTGACAAACATTAAGTGGCTCAGGTAATTTAGGAAAACCTGAAGTCTCTATTCTCTAGAACCTCACTGCGACTCAATAAACAATATCATTTCCTGTGTTTCCCCATTAAATTATTTAATATTTTGGTAAAATAAGACAAAGTAACTTCAGAAATCATGACAATATATTTCACAAATGAAGCAAAACCTAAACAGAAACAACTTTCCTCATTCATATCAACCATTACCATAATTCAACCATAACCATATGAACCATAATTTGAGGTTCTGTGTCAAATTAGTGAGCATACCTCTCAACACGCTTGTTAGCTTGTTCTTGGAAGTGAATAGATTTGTTCTTCTTCCTTTTATCTTTAGTTTCTATGGTTGAATTGAAACTGAAAAAAAATATATACAGATATATCACTGGAGCAAATAGATAATGCAGACAAATATAATCCTAAATCAGATAGTAGACGTTTGTGCTATCTAATGCTAATTTAGATAATACAATCCAGGACCACTTCTGACTGTGGTCTATGAAACCAGTCTTATGACTAACAGCAGACACTAATAATAATGACTTGGGCTCTTGATGATAAGATGATAAAGAAGCTTCCCACAAAGACATTCAATATAAGAATAAGAAATAAATGCAAAGATAGTACATTATTTAATCAACATGTTGTTTAAATACAGTTTCAGCCTGATATATTTGCTCCATTCTAAGGGATTTCAAAGCACTTAAGGTTTTAGCCACTACATCCAGCACTGAAGTACAGCATGGCTGAAGTGTGATATCCATGATGAACTAGCAGTCCCAATAAAATTTCACGTAAACGATTTAAGGAATAACTTCACCAGTTGAAGGAGGGACATTAGGTAAGCCATATTGTAAAAAACCACATTAGAATATAGCCGGAACAGTGGGGTTAACACCTCTGTTCTACCAAAAAGTGCCATGGGTTCTTTAAAGAAAATCAGAGCAGTATTCCTAGTTACCTCCTGGGAAAAACTAAGGTTGCTGCTGGAAGAGGTGTTAGTGGGGCCAGCAGGGGGTGCTCACCCTGCAGTCCATGTGGGTCCTAATGCCCCAGTATAGTGACGGGGACACTATACTGTAAACAGGCGCCGTCCTTCGGATGAGACGTAAAACCAAGGTCCTGACTCTCTGTGGTCATTAAAAATCCGAGGGAGCTTCTCAAAAAGAGTAGGGGTGTAACCCCGGTGTCCTGGCCAAATTTCCCATTGGCCCTTACCAATCATGGCCTCCTAATAATCCCCCTCTATGAATTGGCTACATAACTCTGCTCTCCTCCCCACTGATAGCTGATGTGTGGTGAGCGTTCTGGTGCACTATGGCTGCCGTCGCATCATCCAGGTGGATGCTGCACATTAGTGGTGGTGGAGGGGAGTCCCCATTACCTGTAAAGCACTTTGAGTGGAGTGTCCAGAAAAGCACTATATAAGTGTAAGCAATTATTATTATTATTATCATTACCATAATGGGGCATCAGTTTAGGTATTCTGGTCTAGAGGGAAGAGTGCCACCTAGTGTTTCAAAGATTTAGCAAAGATTTAGCAACTTAGTTTTCCTTGGAGGTCTCATATCCTATTAATGACCAGACTCAGTATTTCTCAGCTTCTGAGATCTGACAAATTCAGGATAAATAATGCTTCTAAACAAGTATAATGGATTGAAAATTACAGCATCATACTCTTTAAAAGTTTTATAACCGTATTTCTTCCTACATGTTAAACCGTTACAATAATTAAACTTTGCAATATTACATATATGATTTATTTATGAAAATGCTTTATAGTTGGTTTTTGAATTTTGGAATGGAACAATTTAGAATCAGGGTCCAATTAAGCATTTACAGATATGCTACGTATATTATGATGCATTGCTGGGCAGGGCTTTTGTGTGTGTAAGAATGAGTGTTGGGATGCATGGCAGGACTCTTGCCACATTTTGTTTTATATAATCAAATAAATACAGCACTATTGTGTCCTTGTTCAGTCTGTCATTATTCACATTATTGGGAATATGATATACACAAGATAACTGATTTATCAGAGGCAATAACAAGCAAAAACCTTTGAACACAAACATTACATTTAGTACCGTATATGTCCAGAATTATAATAGGCTAATTTCATACAAGGGACATTTAACCTAATCTTATTAAAGCAGTTTTTTATTTTATTAACCTGAATAATTCAAGTGTTTGCAGTTCATCATTCCAGTGCCAGCGTCCAGGTGTAGATATGCTAACCTGTTGGAAAAAATGGTAGGGTAAGTAAGTGAATATCAGTGTGCACCATTTCTGACGTTTAAGGATAATAAGAAAAATGAGGAAAAAAAGAACAACACTCTACATGTGAGTAATGTAATTCAGTATTTTAGAAATATTGATGGACATTTCAATGGAAAGGAGCAATTAGCAATCTGTCAACCATATACTGTAGTGTCAGTATACAGCATATGTGGAGTTAAAGTGCGCTACATGCAAGGCAGAAATTAACAATCACTGGTCTGTTGGACTGTAGCTTGTTCCTGGCACAGAATCTCTGGACATGCCTACTGTTGCACTCTCACATGGATTGGTCAAGGCTAGACCACAGAAATGTACTGTATCTGGGTCCAGTGACTGTACACACACAGTAGAACTGTAATGTATTGACGTTCCTGGCAACTTTGCATTGTATGGGTGAAGTCAACTGGAGCATCAATCATTCAGAAAAATACTGTTTTCTCTGGATAGGCTTAGACTTAGACCGTAAGAAATCCATCTAACAGATTCTTGATTTTCCAGGCTGATTGCATGAAATTCCATCCAGCAACCTTAATAATACTCCATATAGCCTGGCCAGTTATCAGACATAAATCCCAATCAGCCTGTGTGTGTTGTGTTCAGCCAATCCCTGTGAATGAATTCCAGTAATCTGTTTCCCAGGAGAACCTCTTACCAGAGGTTATCCTGCAGTTTATCTGCCAGGAATTGGTTGCAGTCCTGCAGACAGGCACAGAGGACAGCAGCATCCACACAGTGGGTTAGCAGCATATTGCTGGAACTTTAAAAGTTAGTCTAAAGTGTAGACTAACTGATGACCAGTTTTACCCATTTGTTTTTTCATATTGTAAAAATATTTCACATTTTATACGTCACAATTTTATATTGTGAAATGCTGACTATATAGACTTGCTTTCTCTGCTCACGAAGTATATTCTGACTAGAATTTTCTTTTGCAATACGAAACCTTAAGAAAACAAAACCATATTTTATCCATATATGCAGTGCAGAGCAATAAAATCAGCCGACTGCAGAGTGATTGAGTCACGTAACAAAATCCAATTCTGTTTATTTTAAGTACGACTTTTCATGAGTGTTTAGGTCAACGTAATGTTTCTACTTACTGTTTTAACGTCTGGCGACAGAGTAAACTACAGTAGGTATCATGAAACCCTGCATTTTCATGCACCTTTCGTTATTCCTATCCTAAAGCAAAAACCAGCGCATCGACGGAGGATCAATTTCAGTTATGTGCTTCTTCGTCTCCATCATACGTATGATTAATTATGTCAAATTATTAGTAATGACAACAATTGAGTAAGTCACGGAGTATTTCACGTTTTGATAAGAAATAATTACCGTTTCCTTAGTTTTTGCCATTGCACAGGAGAGTCGGCATCTCACAAACTATGGCTCCTAGTCTGTGTACAATGAAGCCGGATAGTATCTAGGCAACAGCGTGCAAAACTGTTTTACTGCGTGTGCAAATACGCTCGTTGTGAAAAGGGAACAAACACCTATTAATTTAAAAACAGTTATTTCACCTCCGTAGGGTAATAAGTAACAGTACAAAACATGCACAAAAAATAATTATCCGCTATGGTAGGAATCGCAGTGGTGCTCAAAATAACGTAATTTGAATTCATTACACATTAAATTTCATTATATTTTCAGTTTATCTTAATTCTCGTTTTTATTTACTCAGATCTGATTTAAGTTTAATAGTCTTCGAAAGGTAGTAAGAACGCTTGTTATGTTCTGGATTTATTAAAATCTGACCATGCACATTAAGCAGCACAGTAGTACAAATAGTTCTTGACAAATTAAACGGCCATCTTAAAGAATAAGTATTTAAAAATGTGATAAAGGTTATTTCTGGAATGCAACTGATGCACCTGTGCGGACAAAACATTAATGTAAAGCTAATGTTTTGAAAACCACATTAAATTGTTCATCTGTTAATAAAAAGTGAAAACAAACAAATGCAACAAATAAAAGCAAATGAAGTGCCGGATAATCTGCGATCATGATTATGCTAAAATGATTGCAGGCAAATAAAAACGAAACTTGGAAATGCACTTCCAGTCCAAAATGTTAAATAATGCATCATAATATATGCATGTATTACCACTAATTACAGAAAAGTTATGCTGTTGTATGTTACATTACAATGTACAGTAACAGATGAATACATTGGAGACGTACAGTGCCTATTCAAAAACAAGTGATGGTTACCTGGTGGCTGCTGGCTTAATTGAAGTTGCTTGGACAATAAATGTTTTTTTTTGCAGCAAACAGCCGAGAATCCAAGAAACCATCTGTGTTTCTGTGACAGCCCACATCCTAGATGGCAGGCGGTCACCAGAACAGCCTAGGGCCATCACACCTATCTGATCCATCTGTGTAATCGTTTTCAAAGGATGATAGCTACGGCATGAGATATTCCGTCAGCAGAGTGACTTTAGCCCACTGTTAGCATAAAAATGATCTGTGAACTTGGAAGCCATACAAAGGTAAAGTCCAAAGCCGTGGGATGAAATCACTGTCTCCCTGGGGCTAAGAAACCCCAGGTTAAGCAGATTGTGGTGGAATGTTTTATTCACTGATGAATGGCACGTTACCCATGACAGACCTCATAGAAGACAGCATGTTGGGAGACACATTCTGGTGAGTTATGCTGTCCAACTGTGACTGGTCAATTTTGCTGCCACTGAACAGGATGAAAGGATAAATATCAAACTGTAGTCCCCATGTGTCAGTGCTGCCAAGATTGTGTTAATATTGAGGGACAATATACATGATACCAACAGTGAAACATTTTAATAAGTGAGTAATATTCAGTAATATGCAGTGAGTAAGACTTCATATTCTGGACAGTAGTTGTGAAAATGTAAAGATCACAGGTACCTTCCGAAAGTCCGACAGAAATTATTCATTTCATTATTCATGTTTTTGTAATTCAAGCAAGTCCAACACAAACTGTATGTTTGATATAAAAACAGCACCCCTTTATTTGAACATTTAGCCGTTTGAAACAATATCTTACTAAAAACATTTCTAAAAGGAATCACTCCCTGTCACGATTGTCATCCCTCCTCTTAAGGGCGCTCCAACCCTTTCGTATTTTAGTTCAATAAATGCACCTGCCCCCTGTTTTGTCTGCAGTTATTTAAGTCTGGTGCGCCTGCTATTCCTGGCTCAGCATTGGGAGATGGACGCCCAGAAGCCCGACTACCAGCGGGTCCAGGTGAGACCCGATGGCATCGGCTTCATCACGGCGTCCTGACCATCTGAGTCTGGGGCTCGGAGCGCCTGGCCTCGTTACCCTGGTTTTTAATCCCTGTTCCGGATTTTAACCTTGCTTGTCTCCCAGTTCCTGGACTTTGGACTGCGCCCCGGATTTCCCCCTTGGACTGTCGTCACACCCCCCTGTCTGTCAACCGGTCCTGATCCTCTACGTCTTTCCCCTGTTGTCCTTCTCCACTTACTTCCGGATTAAATTATCTGCATAGAGTCCTAAACTACGCTAACACTACGGCTAGTCATACTTTTATTCAGTGCCTTTTCACTAGACTGCCATATCCAGGAGTTTAGTGGAAGAAACCTATTAAAAAATATGAATATTAAAATCCACAACAATTCCAAATACTGTATATAACCACCAAAATGAACAAATTACACCAATACTATAATTAATTTAGGGACTTAAAATAATTATCTTTTTTATTTTAAAAGTGTAACCATGTAGCATTTTTTATCACTTCTGTGTTACAGAGAATAATATTAATATGTGGTCTGCTTCTATTTTACAGTCTGTACCCTAAAACTAAATGGTCTTAGTATCAAACAGAACATTACGATAAAGGATCTTTATATTTCCAATTGTACTTGTATATTTTCTGACATGAGAAAAAAATGTTTTGATACAATATAGAAATCTTGCTAAAATATGGTTCATTCTTATATTTTAGTTAAACACTTGCATTATCTACTTTTCACAGTGAGCTAGGTTGCCCAAGCACTTTAACTACTTAAAAGTTGGTTTCCAATGTAACAACAGAGCTACCTGAATAGGAGTAGAACAAACTATGCCTTTAAAGTTCTTGCCAGAAATATGAAATGGACAAAAAGAGAGTTAATAGTAATATATGGCAACAAAACAAATCCAATGGAAACAAAATCCTTTTGATGAGTGACTTGAGAGTTCAGTTTGTCTTCAAAGTGAGTAGATGTACTTTTTCAGTTAAATAATCTATTCCCCAGGACTTGTATTTCTCTTTAAAACCATCAGCAGACTCAAGTAGTTGAATGTGGCAGGCTTTACCTGAAAATAAAACACAAATGTTTAAAGGATGACAGCTAAAAATAAAAAAAGGTTTTGCAGACACTATGTCCATGGAATGGAATGTTCTGCTCCTGTATATCAGACTTAGCTGGATGCTATGAAAAGGGTGTTTGATCAACTTCTACACACACTGCTTTCTAAATATGGAAAAACTCCATTTATATATGCACTGTGTTCACATACTGTACCTCTCTCTTCCTCTACATCAAACCTACCTCTATCTACCATCAGACATTACTCATTCTAATCCTATGATTTACATGTGCTTCCCACTGAAGACGTAAAAATACTATGTGAGTTGTTCAACGGTACGATTTTTATCAGTTTTACTTTATAAACATATTTTGTAAACCTATGTGCTGTTGAAGGCAACATTATTCTTCACCATGTGAACAAATGTGATTGCTTAAATATCCTTAAGTGCTATAAACATCAGCTATTAATACTCAGTGCTCTGTGCCCACAAATTAGCAGTCTAATTCTTTAATTATGGATGAGGCAATTTGAGCACAGTGAAAACAAGTACCTCTCTGTCTAAAGAAATACCACTAATCCAGAACTGGAACATTTTAGTTTAAGAATTGTTTTCTAAGTGGAAATTCAGTTTGTTTTTTACATGCAAGCAACTACCTTTCTTCCATTTGGACGCAGATTTTACATTTGGAAAATCTAAGTGCGAAACACTGGGTCTATAAGATGCTTAACATTTCTTAAATGCTTAACACTTGAACTTACCAAATAAATCTTTAACCGTCTCATCTGGCACAACAAATGGTGGACCTTTAAAGAAGAAATTTGTACACAAGAATCCAAATAAATAAGTGGTCAAAAGTAGCCTGTCTGAATCAATACTGAGTATCGTAAGAAATATTTCACTGTATACATAGGTTTTAGGTTAAATAAAGTAGACAACTGTGGGTATTGATTTAGTGTTATTGGCATCATTTAGATTAACTAATCATTCATGACTGACGATGATATACTTGAGTGACTCTGGTTGTTGCATAAGCTCAAACTTGCATCATTAGTGAGAAGGGTGTTGAAATGGCCTACTGTAATCGATGTCAAACATACAATTCATGGGGCAGGTCCAGCCAACCAAACCCATCTGTCTAGCCCATGTGGCAGGAGTGGCCAGAGCTAGGAGCAGGCACTACCATAACAGTCTTACATACACAGTTCTCCCACTGGTCCTCTACCTCTGTTTAATCTGATTGCGCCTGTTTGATGATGTCACAGGTCTTGTTTGAGGGGCGCATCTTTGCACAAAATGGGAAGGAAAACGTGCCACAGAACCTTTTCACACACTTCTCTTAACCCCTCCTCTAAACTTTAGAACAACCTCACCAATTCTCAAAACCGCTGTTAATCTTACCAAAACTGCAAGAGAACTGTTCAAAGAGAAGTGGAGAAAATCACATTTATTTGCCTAAATGAATGGAAAGCTGACATTTAATTTGCATGCCACAGGTGACTGTGATTCAGTTTGAATAACATGTTTTCTATTGGTGATTTTGTAACATTTGATCAACATGAAAGACCACATTATCCCAAGATGAAGTCCCTTGTTTCAGATATTCTGGACATATTCCGGAACAAAACACACAAACACAAAAATGAGTCAAGAGTTCACTCTTAATTTACACACACACACCTGAACTCAATACTCTAAGCTGCCAGAGCCTAGTCACTTGCTCCAGTTTTTGATGCAATAGTCCAAACTAAGTAAGGCATCAGGAATAATACGTTTCTAATCTGACTGAATTCTTAATCATTAATATATTCTTTCAATTTATTTTTATTATTAGCAGTTGTAGAAGAAACCTGTTGTTTGTACTGCATATCACCGATATTTAGAAAACAGTGTTGTGCATTTTGTGTTATACACAACCTCTCTTTAACATTGCCTTTTGCCAATTTGGTTTCCCTGTTAAAAATGCTAAAACTGCTAATTATAAAACATGGCAAACTTCTTTTCATATATTTAACATCAAAGCCACTGAGTGTGTGTTATCAGTCCCTCAAGCAGAGTGTAAATTGCATTTTATTCCTGCAAATTAATATGCATGCGGTTTGTGCATTTTCAATGTTTTTTTTAATGAGACGCCCAGCAATATTATTATAAAGAGCTGCAGTATAATCACAACTATGATATTTTAAATAGCTGTGGTTAATAATGCTAAAAAACAAACCATATTCAGAGGGTGATGAGTTTTGCTAATTGGGATCTGTTGAAGATGTGATGATAGCTAATTGTACTTTAAAGGGAGGTATGGAATAAACACCAAAAACTCTACAATTAATACCGTGTCATGGATGTTCCTCCTAGTATTTCAGTGATTATACAGCATATATTGGGTATGTATTTATGAATTCTATAAATATGCACAATACACACGTCCCATCTGAAGCACATTTAAAATCAAACTCTGCCATGGTAAATGAGTTTGACATCCCTGATATAACCTATTGAATCCCGATATAACATATTGAATGTCAAGTTTAAAGAAAACGATGAAAAACACAGAAGGGAGTCACTATGCAAAATATGCAAACAGCATATTTCAGTTTTTTTTATTTTTCCTAAGAATATTTTCTAACATAAAAGAACGTCAAATTAAAATAATTAATTTTGAGTTTCAGTGCTTTGAAATACAAAATATCACAGAGAACAAAATGTCAATGTCGGATTTGTAATTCAGTAAAATGAGAGTATTGGTCAAGGGTCTGAATACTTTTGCAAGGCAGTGTATAGTTTGGACAACCAGAGGCTGAAGCTCATAGAAAGCTCATGCAGAGGCCTCCACCCATTCTAGATTTAAAGAAGAAGGATTCTGCCTGATAAAAAATAAAATCCTGTGTTGCCTAAACAGGCACCTATGGATTGAGATTTTAAGCATTTAATCATCTCGTTTTAGTATTTTAATGTTGTTTGTTAATACATTTTGATATTGAGCAGTGTTAAACTTAAGAAAGATCATAGTTTTTTCTGTCAAAAACAGAATCTAATTTGCTGTTGTGTACAACTGTGGAATATCTTAAAGCAGTAATGTGCAATCCTGGTCTTGAAAGGCCAGTATCTCCACAGGTTTCATTCCATCTCAACTCTTGAAACAAATAAACCCCCTTGGCTCAGCTCTTCAGGAGTAGGTACTCTAAACATATACTGGCAAGACCCCCATGACCAGGGTTGCATATACCTTCTATAAATTATTCAGTGAATGCTATATCATATAATGAACATCTTTTACTGTCCTTGATCAATACTTTCTACAGTACATAAGTGGATAAAAGATATTACATTCAGGAATAGTTTTCAGAGTTAGGGAGAGAATATTACAGAAAGAATCTCTCTAGGAATCTCAAAGACCACGAGATAAAATTAAATGCAATGGAACTAAATAATTTTAAATAGCAAATTTCAAAGAGCCTTTTCACAACTTTAGTCTATAAAGAAACAGACATGGCTTACCTCCATACAAGCTAGGAGTGTACAACAGTGTATCCAAAAGGTATCGGCAATCTTTGTCCATCAAAGAGATGATTAACGTTGCATAGCTTTGATCAAATAAAATGTTGTCATCATTTAGTTACAGGGTCTAATAAGTTTCAGAGAATACCTCTAGCAAATAATAATTCATGTTTATGTTCATCCAAGCTAAACTAGCAGAGGAAAAATGGAAATATTCACAACCTCCTCTAAAGTCTGTACTAATAAGCAACCTGCCTTTGTTCACACTGATCTGCACAGCAACTACAGCAGAGCAGAGCAAAGATCGGACAGCATTTACTGATAACACTGCAAGCTCAACACTGATTTTAGGTCAGTTGCTCTTCAACTAGCTGAAGTTATATGGGCTGATGTAACACTCCCAACCTTTATGATGGCTGGGGAATCTCAGTAATAGGCAGATAATGACACAGTAAAGACTAAATAAAGTGCTGTAGGCTCATCTTCTGAATCACGACCTTAACCCACATGTTGGTACCTGCTTTACACAGTTTTAAAAGGCATTTTTCCAAAAGAATATCACACTGTAAATGTTCAATATAAATGTAACTGAAATTTCAGTTATATATTGTATTGCTTGCTTTTATGTCCTCCCACCCTACAAGACAAAGAGAAAAAACATGGGACTCACCGCTGTCTGTCACAGGGATTGATGGCGACTAAGGAACCCCTGTCCCAGATGCCACCAAACTTCCCTCCAATCGAGCTGATCAGGAAATAAAAGGAGGAAAAAAAACTTTTCTTTCATAGGTTCCCATGTCTAATGCTAATCACCCATTTTTATAGTTAGGTAAAGACCACAATACAGCACCCCAAATCAGGGTTTTGCTATGCTTGATCCAGAGAAGACATGTTTTCTTTCGATAACCTCTAAATTACTTTATTAACAAAGGTCTTAACTATGTTTTCAAAATTAAGCAATTTAAAGCAATTTAAAGGTGACATATCTGATGGAATGCAATTCTCCGGGACGAGAGTTGGCCAACCTACAGTAAGTTTCAGGAGTACTACTTAATCTAATTAAACATTCATGAATGATGATGATTTAAATGATAATGTAGCCAGGTACATTCATCAATCAAGACTAAATCAATTTTATACAACAATTTTGTGAATCCTGAAAAGATATACAAAAACATAGAAACAAAATTCATAATTGAGTGTACCTGGAAAAATCAAACAGATTGCATTGATACATGGAGATCTTTCCATCAGAACTCTGTAACAAAGAGACAAAACTTACAAAACGTAGCCTAATATTTATTTAAAGCATTAAAAAGACTTAAGACAAGTCTTATCAGGGACTGCTGATGACACAGATTAGGACATTTTAAGTAGATGGGATAACAAGTAAAATGTCATTTGCATTACTTTTTCAGTTCTTATATTCAGGACTTTCTTGTTCACACTTCATTACTTCATTTCCAAACGCAGTGGGTTTGTCTAAGATATAGTCCAGTTTTGTCACTCAAGAAAAGAGGCAGGAGACTGGAAAGGTTCTGGCCTGGAGAAATCCTTTTTCTTAAACAAAATAATACTACCCATGCTATCCAATACCTTTATCCAATATAATTCCAATACCTTAAACAGCTTAGCTCCTGGTACATCTGGGACCGCCTCCTCTGTGTAAGTTAAGTTTTGTTCAGCAAAGAACTGCTTTATTCCAATCTCACTTATCTCCACCCCCACAACAGTGTGTCCCATATCTACTAGCCTAGAAAACAAAGTGTGAAAAATTGGTTATTAAAAACTACATTATACTGCTGTGTGGCATTACACATTATGAAGTTATGTACCTGCTGAACTTTTACATGCAACGTTGTGAGATTGTTTGTTTTTTTCAATCAAGGTCAGATGCTCTTTCTTATAATCACACAATACGCACTGAAGTGTACCTTCAGGTCCTGCAGGTTAAACTCTGCTTAAACTTTCCTTTACTTAAACTTAAGTGCTAAATCAAACATTGTCAAGTAACAATTTTGAAGTCTTCCCCTTCCAAAGTGAAATACTTTCTTGAAAAAGTAAGGATATTAATCTTGCTCTGTCTTTGCAACTTCTTCTTTCATGGTTTTTAGGTTTTTGGGGGTGGCAGGCTGACATTCCTCTCTTGTGTGCCCTTTGTATACAGTACCTCCAGGAAAACCCAACAAGTGATATACTGTAATCTGTTGTATTACAGTATACAGTATAGAGCACACCTGACCTGACTAACCATGATACACACAAGACGAAACACTAATTTTTATTTAATTGTTCTTTTAAAGTGGTCTAAACGCATACCCAATCCTAAAACAGTGCACGAAAAAGGACTCCTTAAAAAAAGTGAAAGACTTCAACCATTTATCAAAAAAGTCATAATATCACAATATTAAATATAGAAGAAAAGGTGCAGGTATGGTATCTACAGGGTTGTGAGATTGCAATAATACACTCATATTTGCTCTTCATTGCCAACCATCTGAGATTATACTGTGTGTCAAACCCCTAATAAACCTGCTTTTGAGAACATTGAAGGGTTTCCAAATACAAAAAAATCAACATTTTAAAACCATGTTTAGTCCAGTGCTTACTGTCTTTGGAAAAGTCATTTTCAATAAATGTTCTGATTTCATGCTAGAAATCTTTTTGGGACATTCTTGTTACCACAGTTTCTTAACATCTACAGTAACTTTTCCCATAGCTTCTAAGGGTAACACTCAAGTCTGTTTTTTTCCCATCTCACCTTAGAACAGGAAGATTACAAATCCAGATTACTAATCTACCATAACACTGTCTTCACATAAACAGTTGGCGTTGGTAATATGTGAAGACTTACTGCCTAAATATGAAACACATACCATTTCATATCAACAGCTTTTCCACAGAGAGGGAAGAAAAAACGCACCCCTTTCCTGCCACTAAGAACAGCATCAATGTGGCTCTCCAACATCCTGAAAGAGAATAAACTTAAACTTGTAACAAGAAAAGAAGCAGTTTCTATAAATGAATGAAGAATGCCTCATAATGTCACTTCAACAGTATTCAAATTTCTTTTCTCATTGTTTTCTCATTCATTGGTACCAACACAAGAGCTGCCATCTTGTCTCAACCTGTCATTCTATCACAATGCTTACAACATTACACTGTACATGAAATCTACAAGCAAGGCGATGTGTTTTAAATGGCGTTATACTGCAAGCTTTCATACAGTTTGATTTCAATCCAGGCTTTTCTGGATGTATGCTGACATCAGTTTATTCACATGTTGCACTCCTGAATTTTATTTTTCGTTCCCCAAAACACCTTTTCTATGTTTTAGAAAAAAGCTTAACTTGATAACTGCTTTATAAAAAGTTTGGAAATGTATTTTATAC
Organism: Lepisosteus platostomus; assembly: GCF_059453375.1. Taxonomy (NCBI): domain Eukaryota; kingdom Metazoa; phylum Chordata; class Actinopteri; order Semionotiformes; family Lepisosteidae; genus Lepisosteus; species Lepisosteus platostomus. The sequence goes on along the minus strand of NC_142622.1, from coordinate 38,216,148 downwards.
AATGCCCTACTTGTTACTTTATATCATCAAAGACCATGTTCTCCATTTTCGTTTTGAGCCTGTATGCATTCCAAAACAGTTTGACTACAAAAAACACTATTTACAGTGACCCAGCTAAGCACAATAACCAAATTGGATTGCAAAAGCCCGCTTTGAAGATACTATAGCATTATTTACTTGTGCACTTGTGGCTGATGAAATCCAGTCATTCCCTCCTTCCAGCGATCCTCCCATTCGTCCACTGACATCACTCTGTCCTCCTGTACTTTGATATTATAACTGTCTGGTGTTTCAGCCATATTGGAACTTACTGTAAGAGAAAGGAGAAAGGACTTTCCATTGGTTTAATTGAAAGCAATGAAGATCAATCAATGACAAATGGAGAAGAAAGGAAAATTAAACTGGTATTAACTGTTCATGTTAAGGTAATGGCCAACAACATAAGCTTGATGATCAACAAAACAACATCGGAACAATTTTTTTTTTCTATTCACTGCATGAAGATCTTGTCATCACAGTCAACCTTTTGTTCCAGTGCTCATTGGATAAAATCAGATAATTCTATTATTATAACCTATAAATAATGATATAATATATAAACTTATATTGGGCTGTGTGGGTCCTAATGCCCCAGTATAGTGACGGGGACTGTATACTGTACTGAACGAATGAACTTACTAAATTTATTACAAATCACATGTTCCAAATCTCTACAGGTTGATGATGTAATAGTAGCCTGCTGGATTACGGCTCTCTATTTTCCAGGACTCTTAACACCTCTGCCTGCTCCTATTCTGACCCAGAATATCGTATGCAAAGAATATTGTGTTTCTGTGGCATTTCTATTATTTACACAGTAGACGCCAAAATCGTGGTCTTGCTGATTACAATTCAAAATGCAAATATATATATACAGTATATTGCGTAGTAATTCATTAGGGGTTAAACTTACTTCTGATAAGAAAACACAGGAACATAGTATCTACTGTACACTCTGCAGGACAAGCCACAAATTAGCGGCTTTTACAATGACGACACTCTTCTGCACTTAGACCTCTTCATCTGCCTATGTAGTCAGTTTCACTTTAATTAATGCAGTGTTCTATCGTTGTCTTTTATCGCCTCAAGGCAACAACAGCGAAAGGCTCATCGGGCTGGTGATTTAACATCTGATTTTTTTCAGATAGCATGATTTGTTTGGTTTTTTTAAGAAAAACGATATATTAAAAATGTTTCCTGAGGTTTATTCTTTGAAAAACTCAGCCACGAGTTCACATTGCACAAACGCACGAACACCTACCTGAAACAGGATTCAGCACAAACTGAACTGCCCGTCTTTCTAAATGCTTACATGAACCTTAACGCGTTGGCCTCACGCTGCTTACATAAGCGCCGAACAGCAATGCAATTCCTTCCTATGAACATGCGCACAGTGCTCTTCGGGGAGGAGTTTCTGTCTGCCCCCTGAATGTAGTCACCTTGGAGAAGTCACAGACATGACACTCAACTCCCCCAAATTCCCAGAAACACAAAAGTGTTAACGTGTTGTAAAAAAACAAAACATAAAAAACACAAAGTACTTACATAGCATGAATAGGTGATTTATTCAACTATATGCAATGCAGACAATTGATTAATGTTATATTAAAACATCCTAAGTTAAGACGTACTTCGGAAAACTTGATGGGTTTGAATGAAAGGAACAGGGCTATGCTGACATTTGTTTTGATATTTAGGATGTTCTTAAACACGTTACATGAGAATATGCTGTACATATTTTTGGAAAGTTTTCTTCAAGTATGTTTTCTTTATTGCATAACCTATAGTTTAATAGAAAAATGCGATTTAAAAAATAAGTTAAAAATACAAAAGAGATTTCTAGCAGCAATTCGGATGCACTTTTTTATAAGTTGATATGACATTGGGATAAACATAAGACTACAAATTGTTTCAAGAGAACATTTTCTCCAGGAACACAGAAATTGTCATTCGTTTTTACTCATACTATTCTAGTTATAGTTCAATATAAGGAACCTATCGCAAGCTTAACCTTCTACATTCCAACAATCGACTGTACTGTATACAGTATACCAAATAAAAATGTGTACCTGTTACAGTAATTTAGAATCACGTGGATTTGAGTGTCAGTTTAAATACCTGTAATTTTACACGTTTTTGAAAGACTGCAAACATAAATGATTACAGGTGATTAGGTAGAAACATTCTGTGCAGTGAGACATAAGCTGTAGGCATGCAACAAGCTTTTTCAGAGAACAGGAATTTCAACCTGCAGGTCAAATCATAGCCTTGCTCTCCTGATGTGCTTCGTCATTGCAGATGTGTTGCAATCTGGCGTTTGATTGACAATAAAAGCAGAAATGCTTAATTATCTTCATCAGGAAGTGTTTTGAAAGAGAGAAAGGAAATGCTAGTACTCCTGTTTATATAGTACATGAATGCTATGCAGAACCATTAGGTTCACAATCAAGACTGTAGTGCCAGAAATAGCAAGAAAACCCTTGGCTGAGAGGTATTTGTAGGAAATCCACAATTATTTAGTTTATAAACCTTTAACGAATACATGAATACCTCATATCTTACCACCATCCAGTACTACTGCAAGATTCAGCTCTTCAAGATGAAGCAACACTGTAGATCTTATGTATTGTATTATACCAAAATATTTATTAATTTTTGTTCATCCAACTTCACACAATACTCTATACTGTTCTCAGTTCAGTAATTGTTCTGAATGCAAGGTGCCTTTCTTGCCATCATTTGATAACTAATAATGACTTCAGTGGAACACTGTAAGAAATAAACTCAAACTGCAGGTCAGGTCATATGCAGTCCTTCAGATTTTCAAGTCCTTCAGAGGCCACTTGGATAGTAAAAGCAGGAGCACTGTTGCTGAGCTCCAATACCTACACCTGAGATATTCAATATTCCTGATTAAAACATGATATTCTGAAAACCTATGAGATCAGTACAGGACACCTTTTAGTGTAAAATTATTTTAAAAAGTGAACACAAGCAAAGTAGTTTCACATACAGCTTTAGATATATTATGCAGATATACAACATTAACATGAAAAGAAATTAATCTGAAAGATGTTATAGCATTTTCTTTGATATCTACACAAATAGAAAACTTTTAGATCATATTACAGTAAAATATTTTACATTAGTTCCACACCTGCATTCAAAGGGTAACAATTTCTAAATTAAACAAAACAAGATATATTTATTTCTGTTTCTGAAATGCCATTTATTCATATTGTCATAGAACTGTACATGATATGGTGACCTTTTAGTTTGGCTCAGTCCCACAACTTTCCAGAACGGGTCCAGAAACACAACCAAAAGCTGTGATGGGTGGGGATGGACAACTATGATAACACAAAAAATATTGCAGCACAAAAGTAAAGGGCTTTTTCAAAGTTTGTAATCAGAAAAAATAAATTGAGCACTGCATACCAAGAATAAAGCAAACCCTTTGAAAGAACTATTTTGGTGTTAATGTTAAAATACTAAGGTTATTTCTGAAGATTAAAGCATCTGGAGAAAAGCTGAAGAAAGCTCTGCTCTGATTAGGTAGGATTCTGACAGGATGCATCCCCCATCCCTATTTTTGATTCATTAGGGGGTTTCTGCTAGGAGCAAAAGTTTCTTGTCGCAGTTCACTTTTCAGGTCCACCCCTCTCAAACTGTTAAGGTAGCTTCTCTTCAAAACGGGTGGGATCTAGGAAAAAATAAAGAGTGGATAATGAGATCATATGTATCAGACAATACCCATGACTGCTCTATTTAAATATATATTTGGATGGAAACCTTCCAAAGAAATAAAAGTGAGATTTCAGTTTCCTTATTTTTCAAATATTCTATTTTGCAAGGACAGGAAGTGAGGTGCCAGCACCATATCAATATAGCACCATGCAGTCAGAGAGCCAAAAGTCACTAGAAGTTGAGTGCTATAATGATTAGATACTTCAGCACAGACCATCACATCCTGACCTAGCGTTGATGGGCTGTGATTGGCTGTAATGTCTTCCCAGGTTAGATATTGCTGGCAGTGAACATTCTAGACAGCAAGTGACATCAAACTCATTATGAAAAATAGGCTTAATTCTCTTGATTAACAGGATGTATTGGTTCCATTCTGTGTTCTTGATTTACAGCAGGTTTGACATTCATCCTAGTGTTTATGCATTAAACAGTCAAAATCACAATGGGGGAAGTGACTACAGTATCTGTACAATGTTGTGTTCGTGGAAAAGAATTGCAAACCGGGGGTGGTGACGGAGCTTCAAGATGTCGGCCCAGGAATGACAGAAGACGCCTCCAGATGAGTCCGCTTCCTAAGAACATGATTCCTGTGACCAGCCAGAAGACCCTTGGATCCTGGGGACAAAAAAACAAAGTTTAAAATTCACCCTGAAAGTTTACTGTGCATAACTATGCACCACTGTTCTTCATAAGTGAATCTTGACAACAAGTTGCTTAACCCAAACAGTGCTCAGCCAACTGTATGCTCCCCTTTTGGGGGTTTGCTTTCAGCTGGCTAATGACATTACTTAGATTCAAGACAAGCAATCTCAGGACTAAAGGCCCAACCTGCACTCTGAATGGATGGAAAAGGGCATTTAATAGCTTCTGCCTCCCATGGTGAGGACAGGTTCAGAAGACCAAACATTAAATTAAAGTGAATCAGATTCAGTGACATAATGTATTAAAAGCTTCAAAAGAGAAAATTATCATCATGCAGCTTTCAGAATCATCTTGATTTAAGAAGCTATCAACAACTGGAATAGTGAAATTGGGTAAATTCCCTTTAAATTAAAACCTCTTCATTTATAACAGATAAAATACAAATAAGCTAAATTTGATCAAGTATAAAGGCACATCTGAACCTGGCTCAAGATATTTTCCAACTCACCTCTTCAAATGAGGACTCCAGATTCATACCAAATGCTACTCCTACCAGTCCAAAAAGGGACAGAGAGAAAGTGCCCATGGTAAGCTGTAGGTTGAGACGCATCATGATGTTGCGATGGCTTTAAAAATATAAAGATAAACAACTTCGAATTGCTGCTGTAATAGTCTATTGCACACAATACACAAACAATACCATTTCATGTACCAGTTATTTCATTACATTGTAAAATGAACAGCAAGCCCACAAACTGTTGCAGGCCTCCTAGGGATAATGAGACGGAACGCTATAAAACATTGAAATTAAACTAAAACTTGAATGAAACAAGCAGCCAGGATAATAGATCAGTTACCCTATTCATGCTAAAGAAGGAAGTTACAGTGCATATGTCCTTGGATCATTATGGGAAAACGGCAGCATCCACACTGATGAATAGGAATTCTATATGCAAAGATTACCATTGTGTAAAAATAACCAGCAGAGGATGCTTCATCAGCATTCTTCTGTACGTTTCAGAATCCAATTTATATAGTCTTTGAAAGTCATAGTTTAAATATAGTGCATTAGGCAACTGTCCTCAAGACAGTTTACAAAAGGAGGCCTACTTGACCATTAAGCCTTAAGTAGAGATTTCAATTCAGATACAGCTACAGGCTCTTGGATGCACTGTAATTCCTCAAATCAGGGGCTGGGACAAAAAGAGAACCATCAAATCAAGAATGGAATGATTTATCCTCTTATTTCTTGTACATGGCTGTTTAACTGCTTTAAAGACAAACGTGTATCGTTTTTATACCCATGTTTGTGAGCTACCAACCTGTCCAGGTTAATGAAGATGACGCTCTCCGAGTCATCGATGAGCACTTTTAGCTCTCGAGCCTTGTTCGCTAAATCCTCGGCTTGTCTGTAGTAATTCTCCAGAAGCAACTCCATTTCCTCCGCGTGATCTATTCCCAAGCTGCTCTCCTCACTGCCACCAAACAAAAGGTCCCAGACTCTCATTTTACATTAAGATACTGTAGACCTTACATGCTAGCATTTTACATTAAGATCCTGTTAACCTTACATGCTAGCAGAATCTGAAGAGTAGAGTTGAGAAGCCTAAGAACTGCCTTGAAGATTGCCATTAATACCATTAGGATAAATCTTCCACTTAAACATAAAACAAAGTCTAGTGTTCAGTACATATTCTTATTGGCGTTCGCATTTTAGATGTAGATGTAGTCCGTAGGCATCACAAATAAGGGAACAACATTATTTCTTTATATTTTAGGGTTCTTTTTGCTCAAAAGGCTTTGAATCTCAGAGGTGAAGAATAAGATTATGCATTTATTATTTAAAAGACTTACTTAAAGCACCGAAAATTATATGCAGTACAAAATATATGGGGATTTTACATACAACACCTGAGGGTCAGTCCATTTGGTGAGGCACATCTCCTCTATTAACTCATCCTCATCCAGAATCTTCAGCAGGCTCTCCTTGAAGACTTTTATATCAGTCTCTAGCTCTGACAGGCTGTAGAAAACACAATTCTCTTAAATGACTGAATCATTAACTTACCGATTGTAGAACAGCATTAAATCAATCTTGAAAATGCTAGGCAATTATTGTATATGAACAGGCCAATACTGTTTTAAATAAAAATATTTTAAATCCAGCAACAATTGATTACTGTATTCCTTGATTATGGTTTAAAACAAGTAGAGGTCCAGGTACTACCATTTTCTATATACAGTTAGACATTCTATCTACAACGATTATACATATTTCCTAATGTTTCTATTGCACATTGTTTGAGAACATGTTAAAGCAACCAGAAGAGGTTTATCAAACTCACTTCTTACTGTTTTGTAGCAACACATGGAGCTTACTCCTTTCAACAGACAACATTTTGGGATTAACAAGTGACTCCAGAGTTTCGAACACCTGGGGCTGTACTTCATGCAGCCTCGCTTGAAGAGTACTGACCTAAAACAAGAAAAGAGTGCATTACGGACCTACAGTAACCAAAAAAAAAATCAGATGAATAATATGCAACACCATGGGACACGGAACGAAGAGGGGGAAAAAAAAACCAAGCACTAATTAATTTCCTTTTAGGACCCCCAGTTTTGGAATGCTCAAAACTGCCATTCAACTTAATTCACCACTACAAATAAATACAAGTAAAGGAAGAGATGAAGACTACATACAATACATGCACCTCTTGAACTGAATGCTGTCATAATCCACTTCATTTTATCAACCACATACATAAATGTTAAATTTAAAATTGGATGAAAATGTTAAAAATCTTTTTAAATTGTTTGTTGAGAAGAAGCAAGACAGAATTAAGTGCAATATATATCAATATATGTTTACCCTGTGTTGAAGTATGGCTTCTATAGCTCTGAACTCAAAGGGTAAAGAATATGTAACCAGCTGTCCATCTCCTGCGAGTTGTGGGGCTAGTTCCCTGAACAGCCAATGGTCCAGATTAACATTCCGGTAATCCAAGATGAGAAGGCACTCTGGGGTGATAACAGCTTTAAGAAACTGTCAAGACAAGCACTTTGGATTAAAAGGAACACTCTTCCTTTATTATTTTATTCAACCTATGCTGGTTTAGATTCAAGACTCTGGACTGAAGCAGTCATTCCCAAAACATTGTTGCTGGTACAAAACCAGTTTGGAGCTCTCACTACTTTTAATAACTTTTTGTTTTTAAGAAAAGGTACTTATTAAAGAAAAGATGTTTCTGTTGCATGCTTTATCCACATATACAGTTCCTGGTACATCAGGAATCTCTAACCCCAATTCCAGAGAGCGCCAGAGCAGCAGGTTTTGTAAGTCACCACTAAATAACCATTTTCTAAAATAGAACAATTTCATTGTGAAACATTAAATAGGTGATTTGGAATTTATTATGTAATTTAAATATAATTTACTGCTTAAGTCAAAGTATTCCTCAGTTCACAAGGAGATGAGTACCCTTAACTGAATAGGTTACTTACAAGATGCACTGATAGCCTGCAGGAGTTGTCGAACTTTCAAAACAGGTGACTTATAAAAGTAACCAAACTGGGTCTCTCCAGGACCAAGATGGGAGACTTCTGTGCTACAAACATTTCCAATTTCTATGTTCCCTTTACACCAGCCTTCATCTCCACAGAGAAACACATCCCCTACATGGTGCACAACAGAATTTGTGGATGTGACTCAACAAAATAGGTAAAACAAGATGATAGACTGAGCCCTAGTAGAACATCTTCCTTTAGAAAAAAAGAGGTCAGAGTAATTAAGGAATCATTCATGCAAAATTCAAACAGCTCCCCTGAATATGGAAACATGCAAGACAGTAGCTGACAAATATACAAGGTTGATGCACAAAAAACAGTAGCAATAAAGAATTAAAAAAATAATAATATGACATCAACTCTTGGTCTGAAGCAAATGGGGAGAGGAGTAATCATGTAAATAGTTAACCTTTCCCCTTCTGATCTGGAACATGTCACATTTTATCCACCTTTGTAAAGAAATTGCTATACCTCCATTCTCAAGATGATCCGGTTGTTTCGTGTGCTTATACTGGTGAGATGTTGGAATCTCAAATCCCGAGCTTGGAGATTCAGTTCCTGGTACAATTCTGTCTTTTTTCTCTCTTTAAGGAGATGTTTTGTTTTTAGATTTCAGTTTGCAACTCGGAAAACATTTGAATTTCATGTTGGCACAGTAATAAAACGTAATCCATACAAATAATCATGGGAGTGAAATGTTTCAGAAATGTCAGAATCATGAAGGATTTTTTACACAATGCCAACATTTTCATGAAGCATACTCTTCAAGTTAAGTGTTACAGTTTTTCGGTTAAATATAAAATACGTGGACCACTACATCCTAAAAGCATAACATACTTTAAATAATGTTTTAAGACAAACAATTGGTATGTCTATCAACTCTCTGTAGGTTAGGAAAACATAAAAACCTCATCATATGCACCCTGAAAGATTTTACTTACCAAAGGATGTAACATTTCCCTCTTTGTCAAATTTCACCTGTCCAATATAAAAAATAAAACACTGATACCACAGAGCAAACATAAAATATTTAGATGTGATGTATTTCATAACATTAAGAAAAAAGTAACAGGTTCTGTAAAGTTTTGACAGAGATTCTCTCTGTTCCACCACAGATAGCCCTATTCCTATTCCTTCTGCACTTGACCATAGGTTTGAAAGCCAAAATCTTTCTGCTTCAACTTCAAATGTCTTCTACTATTACAGCTCTGTGTAAAGGCAAAATCTTTTTTTCTATTCTTTTAATTGAACATAATAAACATTTTCCATCTCCATGTCTCTTTTACAGATATAAATTACATAAACTTATTTTTCCTTACTTTAAAATACAAAATCTATTTGAAAACGTAATGCAAACATATCCAGGCAATCAGCCTCTGAGACAAGTATTTTCTACTAGGTAAGGTAATTTAAGCCAAACCACAATATAACATTTAATATTTTGAACATTACCAATTCATTTGATGTGGCTGCTGACTCATTTAATTGAAGATCAGATCTTCAAAAAAACATTAGGACTTGGTAAGCACTTTTAAACGGTCAGGAGAATCGCCAGTATGGTTAGGGGCATATAAAGAAAATGCTGCTTACCACTGCAAACACAGGAACCACACTGGCCAGAGCAGTTTGAGATGCATCTGTTATTTTCCTACACCAGAAAAATGCTGCAAGAAACACAGTCATTCAGTTCAAGTTTCTTCAAGTTCCAAGCAAAAATCTGTCCATTTGTTAGATGGATCCAATTCAGGGCCGCAGGGGAACCAGTGCCTATCTCAGCAACCAAAGGATGCCAGTCCATCGCAGGGCATGTACAGATACAGACACACTGCTGCCTTGTAGCACAGGGGCCCTGGGTTCAATGTACACCTGAGGCACTATCTGTGTAGAGTTTGTACTGTATGTTCCCAGCTTCATATGGCTTCTGGGAAAATTGACCCAAGTGTGACTGTATGCCTGTCTGTCTGTGTCTTCCCTGCGGTGGACGGGCGTCCTGTCCAGGATCGACCTTGTCTTGCGCCTGTTGCTTGGCAGGAGATAAGCTCTGGCTCCCTCGCGACTCTGAATTGGATGAAGTGGTTAAAAAATGGATGTATGGACTAATGGAATAAAATCTTTATTTGGAAATAGACCCGTGCTGTACATTTTCTCTATTTCGTATCCAAGCATACACATCTGAACAAAACATTTAAGAATAATTATACAGATAATTTCATACAGGTATGTCCCTCACAAGAAATATCTACCCCAGATTCATGATTTTGACATTTGAGGAGGATGAAGTCTGTGAAATGCCTTTGGAGGATTCACAACTTATTCGACTCCAAATTATATGGAAAACAATAAGCAATAAAAGAGAGCATAACCTTGCTACAGTTTGTCCTACACAAAGTTTGCAAATACCTGTTATATTCATAAAGTGGGAGTTATAGAATCTTAAGGCCTGGGTTACCCCTGTATAGCGGTATTAAAGCATCCCTGTTTTAAGATAGGGGTCTCAAATTCAATTACTGGTGACCCTGGTATCAAAGGCTTTTGTTCCAACCTTAAGCAAACAATAACTTTTTTTCCTAGACTAATCTTGATCGTGGATTTTAAATAACAGTTTTGCACGCTTTACATTGATTACAAAAAGAATTAACTTTAGTAAAGTGATCTTTAAGTTCCCTATAACACACCTTGTTGCCTGGTTAAAAGCATAACAATTATGAAGTTAAAAAGTAAGTTTGAGCACCTTAAGGTATAGGTTTTATACTGAAAAAACAACAACAAAACCTGATACTAAGAAAGGTTTTTGATTAAATACATTAAAGCATCAATTGCTTTATCACCATGCAACTCACACTGAATGCATTGGGAAATAAACTAGATCTACGTACAATTCCTTCTTGACTTCTGAAGCAGCGTGCGGACGTGACCAGCCGTCCTCCATGAATGTGAATGCTGTGCGGACAGAGGTCTGCTAGGGACACGACTAGCACCCCATACACTTTTGCACATTAAGCAGTGTGAAGAAATAAAAACAGGAGGAAAAACCGGTTTGAACTTCAATGTCCTGCACAGGCTTGTCCCCACAAGCACTCTAAAACAGACCTCCATCGCTTCAGGTGGGGGTCAACCTGAGTTTGGGGAAAAAGTTACAGTCTCATCATTATGATGGAGAAAGTTTTTTTTTCTGTCTTGCACAAATGCAGGTGACCAATTCCTCTTGACCGTCCACGGGTGAAGACAATTCTGGTACAGCTACACCCGCTTGCGACGAAAACCTCAATCCAACTGTACCAGACGTAGGCCTAACCTATAACATAATAAAAACTATCATTAAAAATGTGGCAAAGTCTACTATTAGCTGTGTGGAGTACTGCTCTGAAATAGCCCTTCAAATGTCCACGGTACTCCGTCACAAGCAGAAGCGTGATAACTCCTGCCTAATCATTTCAACTAAAATTAAAACCCTATGCAAGCCCAGCTCCTGCTCCTTCTTCGGTGCGAAAATCAAACGTTTAATTAAAAAAAAACGGACGACCTCTTAACAAAAAGCCAAAAGTTATTTAAGTGCATGTGCAACAGCTATTTCGTGCGTCCTTCTGCCAGGGACCATCATGCATGCTTAGATGGCAGAGTTGAAATGACTACTTCCTGTAACGACATCCACCAGGAAATGTACAGATCGCGGAAAGAGTGCATCCGAGTCCCATGCTTAGTGGCAGCAGTACAGTAGACCCGGTAGATTTTATGGAAAGCCCTTAATAATTGGGGTTTGATACCACTTTTTATGGAGAGAAAACTGGTATACTTGTGAATGGCTCTGTCCTTTATAAAAAAAAATGGAATGACTATAAAATAAAACATATCAATTTTCTTTCTACCGTGGGCGCTGCAGTTGTCGTTGAAATACACTGTGTATCGATATTCAGTTAATAGGCGTATACATGTTCTCTGCATGCTATTCCAAAACCAACGGCATGTTTCAAAAAACGTCTTTCACAACCCTGATCGTCGGGGTTTTCGTGGTGTATGTGCTGCACACTTGCTGGGTGATGTATGGAATCGTTTACACCAAACCTTGTGAAAAAATTCAAAACGAAAACTGTATTACGTCTTATCTGGCAGAGAAACCCCGACTACAGGTAAGCACAACGTTTATTTTAGCAGGCGCTATGCAGTTGAACTGAATGCAATTACTCCGTAATTGTGATTTGATATCACACGGAATCTATTACAATAAAGCATACATTCTGTTCCTTTTACCTTTATTTAATCCGTGTAATGTGTTCATATATACGAATACAATTCATAAACTTGAAAATCTGATTTCAAGTTGTTTTTTTAAAACAGCTCAGCATTTACACATCTTTAAAGCCTACTGGTGATGGCAACCAAAACCTCATCTTTAGCATGGAAGACTTTGAGGTATTCTCTAAGTTTGAGAGGTAAGCTGTTTACATCACATTGTGGACTGTTAAATACACAAAATGTAAAAAGCTATGGTAGCATGTATAACGTAAGGTAAAGATATAGATATATAGATGTATCTTTGTCCTGAATAAATATAGTTTAGGGCAATTTAAAATGTGTGGAGGGCTGTACTTCCGAGTTTCAAGTAACCTCAAGATCCTTGGGTAATCCTGTTTTCTATTTTGTGAAGGAAAATAAATGTTTCCATTCCGAAGAAGACTAGGAACAATGGGACCTTGTACACATTTGTGTTCGTCCACAAAGCTGGGGTTTCTCCTTGGCATGATAGCAAGCAAGTCCATCACATCGCCCAGCTGACCACGTACATGGTGCCCAAACCCCAAGAGGTCAACCTCATCATTGGGGAGGACACCTCACAGGTAGATAGACATATTGAACCTTGCATGCATGAATATTTTAAATTACTTAGTTCTAGATGCATAATATATTGCGTAGGATGGCAGCAGGTTCTAACAAAATGGCATCCCTTATCTGGATTACATTCCCCCATAGCTTTAGGGAAAATGTGGTGTAGACAAGAGCTGCCATTTTGTTAGAACCTGTTGCCATCTTCCAGTTGATTTAAAAAATACCCTTGATTTAGCAGTGAAAGAATTTTCATCCTCAGATGAAGATGTCATACAATAAAAGGTAACATGCTGGGAAAAAATTACCTTTATGCTGTATACTGTACATGTACTAAATAAACTTTTAACTATGTCCAGATTCAAGACATATTATTTTAGATTTTACCAAATTCCTGTCGACTGTACACAGAGGATTACTTCTGACACAATAGTTAATAGTAAAAGGAACAAATATACAAGTTAGTTATATTACCCAGCCCTGTATAGGTCAACAGTACATGACAGTGGTGAGGAATCATATCTACCGCTCAGTGAACTCTTGATTAAAGTTTTGTTCTGTTTTTGAAAATCCTTCTCTTTTTGTTTGTAAATAGCAGTCAGAACCACAAAAAAAGACTAACGGCTTGCAAGATAGGCCAGTTTCGCACTGGAGGTCTCGGCTCACTCTTAACGTATTGTCAGAGGACTTCGCCTTCGACAGAGAAGCTCTTCCAAGTGATGTGCATCGCTACATGAGAGTGTAGGTTACTGCAGGCAAATTCATTCTACATCTGCTGGCTGGAAAAAGTCAGACTAAGTGTAACGTCAGCACCTAGTGAAAATGTTTTTGTTTTACATTTCTAGGTGATTTAATGCCTGTTTTTGATACAAAGTATATTTTTTGTTCTGTTAGAAAAGAAGGCTTTTAGACACAGTATCTTCTCCGAGAAACCAATCTAACTTATTTGAACAGAAATTAATTCTTGCTGACATTAGTGTATTATCAAAAACTGAAATATTGTCAGCTATGAAAAACAACAATCATTAAAACTACAATACTAGAATCTATGATGTATGAACTATGGACTTAGTTTTCATGATTTTAAATGTTTTTTTCTAATTCTGAATCAAGAAACAAATTCTGTTGCAGATAAGCTGAAATACACTACTTAGGCTATGGTTTAGACTACAAAGAAATGAACGTTTTTCAAAGATTATCTGTTTCGACATGCCTGTCTTTGATAAGGGCAAATAACATGACATTTTTATACTTTGTTTACCAAAGAAAATAATCAGACAGATAAACATAATTGTAAGATGAATAGTACCAGCGACTCCGGAATATAAAACTGTAACTTGCATTTATGTGAGTAAAAAGACTTCTATCAACATGGATATTCCAAATGTTACAAACAGGAAAAAAGTGTTCTTCTGATTAGGGGAATCCTGTTAACAGCATAACCACACCAGAAAAATGAAATCTGTTTGACCAGAAGAAGAGTCTAGACAACAAGAATCACTGATAACCGCTTTATACATTCTTGTGTTTTGCAGGATTCAGTATGGAAAGAGAATGTTGTATCTTCCCATATTGTTTATTGATGAACTGAGCAATCGAGTGAAGGATTTAATGGTATGTACTATGTGAAATTAATGCTAAATTGTTTTCTGACTCTGTTGATAGGGATGTTGTAATATTGAACTTGCTTATTGCCTGAATTATTGCTTTTTGTGAGCTTTTTTAATTCATTTAAAAGGTTTCAGAAAATGATCTGTACTAAAAAACACTAAATCCAGTTACCCCTCCCATTATTTTTTTGTTTCCATGGCACAGGATCCTAGGATTGATGTAAGGTTCTAAATTCCTAATTCAAAGGGCTTTATTTGCATGACTAATTAATTTCAGTGTTGCAAAAGCAGATAACCATTAATACAACATTTATATACATTTACAGTATAAACATTATTGGATATTTAAATGCACCACATAAAATATTTTTGTGAGACATACTCACTGTCTGTCTGTGACATGAGATCATATATAGGGCTTTAGTTTTATTGAGTTTCTTCCCCCATTAGGATTGGAAGCGATTCTGATTTTTGCAGTTGTGGGGATTCTGGGATTAGGATTGTTATTAGTGAAGAATCCTTGTCTAATCCCAGAGTATTTCTCACAGTGCTGCAGAAAGTGCATCTCAGTCTCTGCTTCTTCCTGCTGGCAGTGGGAGCACATCCTGTCCTCTCTGGGCAGCCAGGTTTGTCTGTGTTGCCCAGAATCTATGGACAGGCTGTGGTCACATAGCCTATATTTCATCAGGTTTGCTCTCTCTTAATTTATTCAGATACTCAGCTAGTGCGTTTTGTCTTTTAGAGTGATGTAGCATGTAGTTGTTTTGTGTTTGTGTGTCCCAAAGGGCAAGGTAGTGTTGTTTAGTTTGTGCTGTGATTGAACAATACAACACCTTCCTTATCTAAAGATCTTTACACTGAAAGAAACAAATAGGACTTCAAATGATCCTGATCAGACAAGATAATTGGGGGCTAGCTACCAATTATTTGTTTTTATCTAATGGAGTGTTTTAAAGGTGCTGCTTAGAGATTGGTGGATCTGGTCCGAGAGGCACTATCCATCAATCCACAGGCAATTTATTGTTAAACTTCTGTCTTGATAGCCTTAATCAGCTCTGAAAGACCCTCTATGCTAAACTGTACTGAAAGACCTCAGAGAAGAGATGGCAGATGCACATACAAATGCAGTCTCTAGAAAAATGTAATTGTATTGTATTTTGATATGTTGGCAAGTTACCCCACAATTGTAACCTGATTTGTATTCCCAGGTACTATAAATTCTCTAGCATTAAAAAATAGATCATTTGAGAATGATCTGGTACTTAAAAAAGAAAAATTATGGCTCTATTTACAAAATAAAATGCTTTAATTACAGGTGATAAACAGTTCAACAACTGAGCTTCCACTCACAATTTCCTATGATACGATTTCCCTTGGAAAACTTCGTTTCTGGATTCACATGCAGGATGCTGTTTACTCCTTACAGCAGTTTGGTACGTTAATTGAATGCATTTTATTGTTCAAGCTTGCACGTCAGTACTTAAGTATAAACAGATATATAGATCTTCATAGATTCCTGTAACATTACAACATGTATTTTAGCAAGCCTGTGTTGGTTTTGATGTGTTAAGAATGGCACAATTCTAAAGTAAACCTCTATTAAATTGTGATTCTTAATTTTTAAAGAGACATGGGAAAAATTCCATTTATTTCATTTTTGCTGCTGTTTTCTGTAGATGATTTTTGGAGTCTACAGGTCTATCAGTTGAACTGTGCTCCATGCCACAGAAAGAGAAATATAAACCCCAGATCAATGCCGTTTTCAATACAGGGAGTTTTTAATTACGATCTGGCCTGATTTTGTAGATTGAACTTTTGATTTTCCTTGTGGTAGATTTTTCACAGACAGTTGTCTTGGAGGCAGATACCCTTTTTGAGATATTTAATTCAATCATGTATGGTCAGCTTTATTCCTTCCTTATGGTTTGAAAAGTAACCATTTGGCATCTTTACTGTTTTTTATTGAGAGCATGTGACCCATTCCTTGACAGTCCATGATTTTACATACTCAAAGAATAAAAATAGTGTTAAAAACGTTTTCTATAAAGAATTTGCAGAGATCCTAGATATTTTTTTCGTTTCACATATATACTGTAGAAATCAATCATCACTCTCTCAATCATGCTCTATGTTTTTTACAATGTGGTTTAATTTCTTTAAGGCTTCACAGAAAAGGATGCAGATGAAATTAAAGGAATCTTTGTGGACACCAACTTGTACTTCTTAGCTCTGACCTTTTTTGTGGCAGCATTTCATGTAAGTCTTTACGATTGTCCTACTGTACAATGTGCCAAATGACAATTTGGTTTGTTTTGACTTAGGTTTTGTTTACATCCCGTAGAAATGGGAACGTTGTGATAAATAACTTTCTAATAATCTTTCTCGCAATTTTTCTTTATTTTCTGTTTTTTGAACGATGTCTTAAGTATCAATTAACCAAATTTTAAAATTATTTTTATTCTAAAAAAGGATCAGAATATTTTATCTGTTGGATGTTAATTGAAAAGGATTGGAGACATGTTAAGGATATTTAGTTCCCTGAGTTTATATGCTTTATTCACACGCAGGGTAAAACCACTACTTTTGTTAAGATTTTAATTTTTTAAATACTATTTCCTTGTACTGTTGGAAGTTAAATTAGTTGTAATGTGAGAAATAAGAAAGAAATTTGTGGGTAAACATCCTGAGTAAGCAAAGATGTGCAGAATGTCGGTAGAAGAAACTAATAAACTAGTAGAGTTTTGGTAGCAGCTTGTTTTGTCTTTGTTTTTGGATGGATTCAAAGGAAAAATGCAGGAGAGGTAATGTGTGGTATGTACTGCGTGAGAATGTTAGAATTCACAAAAGCTTCTAAATGTGCCCTTTTTAATTTGGTTATGCTTTGCTACCTTACAGCTTCTGTTTGACTTCCTCGCCTTTAAAAATGATATCAGCTTTTGGAAGAAGAAAAAGAGCATGGTGGGAATGTCAAGTAAAGCAGGTAAAATACAGCTATTCTTACGTACTGTTCAATAGCACAAGTCTCTTGGTAATACTGACTAAGACCTTGATTACATCATAAGTTTCAGCCACCAGGCAGTTCCGAGAATAATGTTTTTATTTCAGGTGAGGCCTTTCCTTCATGCCTGAGAATTGCCTGCTTCTTGGCTTGGGCCCTTTGTTGATCATTTTCGCCCCTCGTTAATCAGAATTTCTATTGTTTTCTCCAAGGCCTGGTGGTATGCTACTAATTCTACTTAGACAACAACAAAAGTTGTTATTCTCATGTCATTAACTGAACTCTTCCAGCATTCTGTTAAGAGAAGGGTAATACCCATGACTGGAAAATTGCTACTGTAGTGCTTATCCATAAAAAAGAGTGACAAATCCATACCAAGTAATTACAGACGAATCATTCTTACTTCGGTTACACGTAGAGGTTGTGAAAAATAAAAATTGGGTCTAAATTAAGGATCATCTGCCTGGCAGTAAGATTCTAAGGGATATTCAAATGGATTAAGAAATGGTACAGTAGATCTTGCATGACTAACCTGTTTCTCATAAGATTACATTTTCAAATTGAAAGTGATAGATATCAAAGCAATGTCTTTGGATTGAGAACTGGTTAATTGTTAGAAAACAGAGTAAAAAGTTTTAATAATGACCAAATTGGCATTTAGGACCACTGCTTTTCCTATTTTTTTTCTAGGGCTTTGGAATCAGTCTAGAGAAAAGCAGCTAGATTCTTTACTGTGCTCAATAATCAGAGAAGTCTATAAGAAAATATACTTGATAATTCTTAAAGGCACTGAAGATGTCGGTCCTATGGACGTTTTTTGAACACACCAGAAGACTCAAGTAAAAACAACAGGGAATGCCTTAACAGGGAATGCCTGGAAGAGATCCTCAGATCAATTCGTAGATGGCAACCAAATTATTTAGATGCTTTGAAAGACTAACTCTCATTTGTAAATTTTCATGTTCCTATTCTCTCCTTGTAGATTACATGTATATCTCATTTCTTTTCTTAAATCCCAGGTTGTGTTAATGAAACATAAACTAATGTTCAATACTTTTTTAACCATCAATATAAGCATGCAGAATTAACTGGAAACTGTTCAGTTTGTAAACTTCGAATTATTTTATACTTTCTGAAATGTGTAGACAATTATGGAGCACATGAATTAATTTTTAAATATATTTATATTTGAAATTGTCCACTTCCCTTCAAAGTTAGTAAATGCAGATGTTTACATGGTGTTCCTATAGTCATTTTTTCTGGTTTTTATTTCAAGTGTTATGGAGGTGTTTCAGCACTATTGTCATCTTCCTGTACTTGTTGGATGAGCAAACGAGTTTGTTAGTTCTTATACCGGCTGGGATTGGCTCTATTATAGAGGTATGTTGAAATGGTTTTTAACATAAATGAATATAAGTATTCTTAACCTTTTTGATGTTATTTCTAATGGTCAGTTGTACATCAACTATTTGGACCATTTTCCATTTAGACTCCTGAAGCTATAATCAATTGATTGATGTCATTTTTTAATAGAATTTTCTTTTTCTGACTGCCCTCACTTCATACAAGAACTCAATTTTACTTTATATAAATTTTAACCTGAGGTATCCTAACTGAACTTGGAGACATTATGAAAGTTTAAGGATGTCTATAATTGGGATAGTGGGCTCAGATGACTTTTCATTGCTTAGGATAGACTTTAAAGGTCACTTAACAACCTTATGGGACATAATTGTAAATAATGCTCTCCATTTCCATATCCATTTCTGCATTTGTAAAATGTTTTGACGAGTCAAGCATGTGATGTCTTTTTGGAATTAACAACTTAATCAGCACCTCTGCTCTGGGGTACGGTGCCTCAGTATTATCCCTTTCTGGTGTAGTTATTGTAACAGTGGAAAAATGTCCCCTTTATTTTAATCAATTTTTATTTTTATATTATGCATTTCATGTTGGAATTCATACAATTCCGTTGGAAAATAAAACTGTATGTAGTTCATTGGTATCTGCTTTAGTGGCAACTAGGATCCAAGTAACCTAGTAAATAAACTATCAATGTAACATGGATCCAAAACTTAACCAAATGAAAGTGATCTTAAGATACAGCATACCTTGCGATGTGTGACATCCAGCTCTTAAGATGTTCTATATATGTACAAATATATAAATTATGTTCATAAGTAAATGTTTAACATTTACCTTCTAGATCTGGAAAGTAAAGAAAGCATTTAAAATACACGTCCTGTGGAAAGGCTTAAAACCAACATTCCAGGTGGGTTCTGTTTATATAGTTTACTGTTATAAGTAATGTATTATTCTAGTTTATTGTGTACACTTTGTAAACTGAGTTTATAGTGTCTTTTGTTAACAATATTTATGTAGCTAAAAATAATCTATAATGTTGTATTGTTTAGCATTTATTTTTCTTCAGGCCTTTGAATTGTATATGTTGATGTTCATGAAGTAGAGGGAAATTTAAACACTTTTCAGCTCTGCAATGAAGACGTTTTGTTTTCTTACCAGTTTGGAAAATCCGATGAATCAGAGCGAAAGACTGAGGAATATGACACCCAGGTAAGATTGCCTAATTTCATGTTGACAACTTTTACCCTCAATATTTGGTAAAATGTGTTATGTGTATGCCTTCTATATAAACACAGTGATATATATATATACAGTATTTACCATGCTTTAACAAGGTTTCTAGTACAACATTCAGATTTATCATTGTATACTGTACAAATTGCAGTTGTAGCAGAGACTCATTTGTAAAGTTCAATGTGAGATTTCCTTTAACTGTAGGGAGTTGGCAAAACTAATCTCCTCTTCCTCTGCACACTTAAAACAGCTTTAGAATTAAGAAAAGCCAGAAAAAAAAATATTTTAATAAAATAGAACCTGTTTAATGGAGACCAAGCATAAAGCACCTTTTAATGTTGAATGGAATACGACAAGTACAAATTTCACATTCTTTCTTCAGGCAATGAAATATTTATCCTACTTGCTGTATCCTTTGTGTATTGGAGGAGCTGTTTACTCTTTGATCTATGTGAAATATAAAAGGTAAGGGGATGCATCTTAATTTTTTTGTAATTCCATAATTTATTTTTGATATTTTTAATCTTATGCTTTTTATTTTGTTTTTACAGTTGGTACTCATGGCTGATCAACAGTCTTGTCAATGGTAAGTTCTGTTCAGCATCATGCCTAAGTCAGTCACTGTGATTAATTAAGGTATTTAACATTTATACTACTTTTCTTTGTATTTTGGCAGGGGTTTATGCATTTGGATTCCTGTTCATGCTACCTCAACTTTTTGTAAATTATAAGGTTAGTATTTACAAAAACCCTTTAGTATTCCATTTATAAACAGTACGTTTTCCTTGCTGAAAAATTACAGACCTAGATTGGGACGAAACACTGAAAACAAGAAAGACTTATGTTTGTCTCATTCGTTTTCGCTGTGTAACGTTAAGTGTATTTAAGCAAGATGTTAGTAGTTTCATTTGTGTTTCATTAGTCTTGCTTTCAGTTGAATTTCACTTTGCATACCTTGAGGTGTCCTCCTGCTGGAATCTGTCATTTTTATTTCTTCTGCTTAAACATCTTTTTACATAAATGTGAGAAAGTTACAAAAATGTGCTTAATTCCAATTTAAAAGGAATTGTGATAAAAACTTTGGTTTGTGACTTTAAAGTCTATGTTTAACTTTCTTTCTGTTTTCAGTTAAAATCGGTGGCACATTTGCCATGGAAGGCATTCATGTACAAAGTGAGTTAATTTTATAGCTGGTAGAATTTTAAAACTGTTTTTGATGATAAATATTCTCTTAAGAATCTTGGTAGTTGGTTAAGAATCTTATTTTCACATGAACACTTAAGTTATCTGTAAAAGGTAAAAATGAGTAAAAGTTAGAAGTTATAAAGGTGTTTATTTTCAGTTTTTAAAAGAAAATCTTGTAAATGCTCCCCACAAAGATGACATTTTGAATTGTTATTTGCGTTATTTTACTGTTATAACTATCATACTAACATGGGAGGGATGAGGACTGTGCTGTTTCTTCTGAATTGTCATGTTGATGAAGGTCAGATTGTGCCTACAGGACAGTTAGCATCAGTCGAAGGAGTGACGTAGTTCTCACTGACAATGCTGCAATTACTGTTACTGAACGGCAAGCACAGGTCCAGAAAATTGTAATGGCGTTCAATAAAGAAATCCAAACACTAAACTGATAGAAGGGATCAGTTTAATGGCAATGAAAATGGGAAAGAGAATGTGCTCAGTCTTCTGCTGATGGTAATTACAGGAAACCTCCTACCTTTCTGTTTTTCCAGGCATTCAACACCTTCATTGACGATGTGTTTGCTTTCATTATTACCATGCCTACATCCCACCGGCTTGCCTGCTTCAGAGACGATGTGGTATTCCTTATCTATCTTTATCAAAGATGGTAAGCTATCCAGAAAGTGTTCGCTAAGATATTTTAGTTTTTAGTTCTTAAAATGAAATGTAAAGGTTTAGCATTTTGTGACCTTACAAAAACAATTCATAGTTACATTAAAACTGTTTTAATGTAGGTATTAAACAGTACACCATGTGTTGATTACCCTTTAACAGTCACACATTGAATTATAGTTTAGAGAAATTGGTTACGATTATTTTTTCAAAAATGAATGTAAAAATATCCTGAATATATATAAACCACCTGGGTGAGCAGACAGGTAAATGTGTTCTCGAGATACTGTCCTGATGGAGAATGCAGTAACAGAATATGTTGTTGTGTACCTTTTACGTTATTTATTTATGTTATATATTTATTTATGTTATTTATTTTTGTTTTTTGCAGGCTTTACCCTGTGGATAAAAGTCGAATCAATGAATACGGTGTCTCTTATGATGAAAAACCTAAAGGAAAGCCACATAAAGACTAAACATTCTCTGAAAATTGGGTTGAACTCCCTGGCCTCGATGCCTCACATGTATATGCAATGGTAGAACGTGTTTCTAAAACAAAGTGCAGGTTAACTACTGCAGTGTTGCTAACATTTCCAGTAATGTGCCTGTTGGGAAGGATGGGGCTGCATCCCATAATGCACGTGTTTCTCTAACTAGTGGCCTACCTGTAACTCAAGAGATGCTATCGATAGCCAAAGCCTATAGAGAAGCATGAAGTTAATCCTGCCTGCTCATCTCCCCCTAGCATGAGGTGCATTAGGCAAGCTTCTATAGACCTTTCAGGGATATTAAATTCACTCGATCTGGAAAATCATAAAGGTTAATATACAGCAGTAGGTATTGCACAAAAAAGAAACATATTCTACTCATTCTTTACCTTTTCACTTCACATAGTATTTGAAATTAATTGGTGCCAAAACCTTCGTAAAGGATATTTTTGTTTGGGTGGGAAAAATTAAAGGTCAGATTGCTACCCAATTGAAATGCTTCAGGAATAAATACTTTATTTTCCATTATTTTATTGTGTACAAAACAGGAAAACTGTTTCAAGACCAAAAAAAAAAACACAACAATTGCTACTTATTTGTCAGTAAAACAATCAAGGCAACATGTTTGTTTACCATTCTGGACATGAAGTTAGATGGAGATGCATTTTAACATTTAACAGTGTTTCAGATCTCTGTTCTAGAATACTGTATTTTGGAAGGCTGGTAAGGGAACAATGTTTTTTTCTTTTGGGTAGCAATTGTTCATCTTTATAGGATCTTTTTTCATTTTTCATTTTAAATTGATCTTAATAATACCTTTTTTAAGTTCTCACCATTACCAATAGTTAATTACCACAATGTTGTAACAGTACTTATTTCACCAGGTGGGCTACTATTAAAAAAGATCCAATAACGTGAATGATAATTGATGTCTGATCATGTCTGGGAACAGATTGTGCTGCACTGGACCTGACTTGAATAATTTCAAGATGTATCTATGATTCATATCAATTTTTTGCTTGTCATTTTTTCTCTATTGTCCTTTTCATTAAAAAAAATGAAATTTGCTTTAAATATGGCAGGGGATTGTTTTTAATTATCATGTTTTACAGTGTTTTGGAATTGCTATTGAACTGCATCTTCAGTAATATTGCTGAGTACTTGTTCCCAACTCCCACAATCTTATGAATAAAAACGTCCCTCTTCTTTTTAGTCTTATTTGGAAATTTTAAAGGCTTCCTATTCGTTTCCACTAGTGTCTTGTTTTCTGTTTCATTATTTATCTTAAATAGGTTCATGGTTGGACTCTGTCAATATCTTTGAGGATTTTGAATTCCTTAAACAAGTCCCTTTATGGATGTCTGTTCAACACTAAAAGATTGAATTCATTTAAGGTTAGCTTAAGACATGAATCTGAAACACAGTTCTTGGAGGGCCTAGTCTCCTTTTGTTCCAACTTGAGCGATAAATTACAAATAACATCTATTTTCATAGCTATAAATGGAATATTTAAGGTCTTTTACAGTAGTTTTAACAGAAGTAATTTTGTTAAAGGTACAGTTACTTCACGAACACATTAAAGCCTTTTATAAGTATTACTAAGTATTACAATTTTGTAGATACTGTAAATAAACCAACTATGAAACAGCTCAGGTGGAACCATAACTAAAAAACACCAGGCCTTCCAGTCTGAGTCTCAAATCCCTGGGTTAGGACATTAAACTAAGGAATATCGTTCGGCCACAGTGAATTCAGATGTATAGTATACGTGGTAAATTAAAATTAAAGCAAGAATTTCTTTCAAATACTTATAGTATTGACAGGAAAACAGCACAGAAATCACTCAAAGTGAAATTAACAGATACAAATAAACTTTTTAAGCACCAAAGCATTTTTTCAAGTTTTTACTGTATGTCTTATTGGTGAACTCTTTCCATAAATGATTATTGTACATGAGTACCGCAGTTTTATAAATCAAAAAGACGTTATTGTCCATAATCACTGAATTCTAGCGATGACTACTAATTTTGAATGTCAATTATCGGAAGAGCTGAATAAAAAGGTGCATTTTTTATGTCAATGCATTCGTCTGAATTGTTTTAAATGCACAAGATTTCTATTTACACATTCGGATGCATCATTATTAAGCACAAATTCTACAGTGTAGCAGCAATTTCCCCAAACTGCTGTTGCATATATTCGGAATCAGGTGAGTATACAATAAAATCAGAACGAAATCTATTTAATCGGTCTACCAAAACGTGCGCCGCTTTTGTAAGTGGTTATACGGCAGATGTCAATGTCGGTGTCTGCAGGCCTGTTCCTATGTTGACCAATTACAAGTGACTATAGAATTGCGAGGGGAAAAGATCCTGTTTTGATTGGGTTGAAAAAGAAGACAGGTATTTCTGAACTGCGGCCTCCGGAGAAGTTAGAGATTTCAGAAGGAGCAGCTTGACCAGATTTGAAGAAGCGGTGATGGATTAAGTGGATCGGTAGAGAGCAGCTGTCGATTGCAGTGTTTTGGTGCGTGGTGCTACGATGTCTAGGGAGAATATCAAGCTTTTTGACCCAGTGTTGCGTATCTTAAGATCTGTGTATTCATCTGTGCTGACATTGGAGGAATACATCGCCGGCATTCGTTTCAAAGAGGACAACAGACAGCCTCTGGTGTTAAGCACTGACAGCGCGAAATACAAAAAATTCATTACAAGCATCATTGTTTGCACTTCCGCCGACAGCAAGTCTTTGGCACAGCCCACCAGTTATGAACAGGTATTGATTGAATGAATTCTTGCGTATCCTTCAAATAAGCAGCTGCTCAATTAATGGCTTTAAGTAACTATGTACGGTATGTAAGAATTTGTTACCTGATTTAGTAGTATTTTATTTATTTAGTAGTAATTTATAGCATGCAAAGGCTGTGCAATAAATACATGATGAGAGAAAACTACATGTACGTTTAAAAAATGAAAATCACGTTTCAAACCTGTATTTGAATTTCTAAAACTGCACAAAAAAAAAGACTAGTGTTATTACTGGTCCTGCACTCATTGTGGATTAATTTCGAGAATTAGAAAAGAAATCAAGCAATCAGGTACAGCAGGTTAGTTCTCCATAGTATTATAATAAATGTATTATTTGAAGTGTCGGAGTCCTTGGGTTTAAATGGCACGAAGATTATTTCAGTTCTGTGTTACAAACTCTAAATGCACATTAACCTCACATGATAAATCATTAAGATGTGTTATCATAATATCGTTTTCTTACCAATATTGATACAATGAAACACTATTCTGGAGGGCTCAAAACAGTGTCAGTGGAAGTGCTTTTAAAGGCTTTGGAAAACAAGCGTATAGTTGTGTAGGAAACCATTTTTAATTAGTATATTATTATATATAAAAAAATCGATAGCAATTGTTTAATTTTTCTGCATTTTATTATTCCAATCCTTTTATCAGCTTTGTACACTGAAAGAACTGGTCTCCATCATTCTGAAGAAGATCATGCAGAAGAAAAAAAGAAATGTTCTGGCACATGGACTGAAGGGCGTCGGTGAAAACTGTGCTTCCGTTTTTTCTCAACAAAGTAACCACTGCACCTCTGCTATCAGCAGCGGTCCGCTGTGGGATCTCCTACTCCAAAGGATTGGAACTACTGTTATGATGCATCTCTTGGAGTCGTGTGCTCTCTTCACAACAGTAGCCCCTTCTTGTCTTTACCAGGTTGCTGGGATCCCTGTATACGATCACTTCATCACTGGGGATAATTACTCCTCATTTAAATGTGTGAGGCTTAGGTCACTGCACAACCGATTTAATGTGCTCTTGCAGCTGGCAAAATCTAAAGTAAATTTCTATAGAAACCGTAGGAAGTCGCAGAAGAGGATGAGGAAACACCAGAAAAAGCGAGGTGCCCCTGGTCCCCGCCAACACATCAGCAAAACTGACAGTGAGGGCCCTCCAACCAAGAAGGCCAAGAGAGAGCCAGGGTGCAATATTATAGAGGAGAGGAAGCAAAAGGCAAAAAAAGCCCCTGTTTCAGCTGTATTTTTCAAGGCCCAAAGCATGTTGTATTCAAGCTTCAAGTCTTCTGTCCTGAGCAAACAACCGAAAGTACAGTCCAGGGCTGATCCTGTGAAGCAGATAAACTCTAATGCAGAAGATCTTGTGAAGGACATATTTTTATGCAGAAAGGGATTTGATGGCAGGAAAAAAATCCCCAAGCGTTTCAAAAGCATGCTTGGCACATTTAGCCAGTTGCTTAAAAATCATAGAAAATGTCCATTTCACCTTTTCTTAGAAAGGACATGCCCAGAAGAACCCACAGGTCAAAACACAGTGGCAAAGGCAACCGGAAGTTTGGACTCAAAAGAGCCCAGTGATTTCCAAGGTCTTCTTTCAAAAGAAACCAAACCCACACAGGTTTATATGTTCATAAGGGAGTGCTTAAAATACATTATTCCATTTCAGCTGTGGGGTTCACAACACAATTTCAATAGATTTTTAATAAACGTTAAAAAATTAATTTCCATGGGGAAGTTTGACAGACTGTCTCTTCAGGAAGTCCTTTGGAAGATGAGAGTGCAGGACTGTGACTGGCTTAAGCTAAATAAATCTGGTAAGAAACTTTACAGTTTTCATGGCAACATTTTCTTTACTAAAATCTCCAAAAGAAATGTTAAAATGTTACTCTGGCAGTTTTATTTGTCCATTAGTATTATAGTAAAAAGAGCTAACATATAAGACTTAGGCAATACAAATACAAAAAAGTAATTCTGTTGCTAATGACTGTAGTTATGAATGAGAACCTAAAGGTATTTAACATTTTGATTAGTTCAGCACTTGTGTTACTGGAAGACTAATATGCAACTGTAATGTATGCTGAGCCTTAAAAAACATATCACTATTTACGTTCTTAGGAAACTAAAGTATTCTAATTTTGGATATTCATTAAATGTTTTCGTTGTCATTTTGATGAATTGATCCGTCATGACTGACAGCAAAACACTTGAGTGAATTTTAACATCAATGAATAACAATAACCTTCCTGCCTTAGCTTCCTGTCCTGCGACTGAGCACCGATACCGTGAGAAGATCCTTGCAAGTTTTTTAACTTGGGTTTTGGGCACCTTGGTTATTGTGCTAGTAAGGACATCGTTCTATGTCACTGAAAGCTCCTGGCAAAAAAATATGCTTATGTTCTTTAAAAAGAAGATCTGGAGAAGACTGCGGGACATGGCTATAAGGTACATTTTTTTTTCCATTATCACAGATATTGTTGGCTTACTACTTTCATTTCAGATGCTCTTTAATGTGAAAGATTTATGGATATGATGATTTATTCAAATCCAGAAAATGCAAAAGCTGTAAACTGTTTTCAGTTATTTGGAGTTGCGGAAATTGACAGAATTGTATGTTATGTAGGGTGGCACAGTGGTGCAGTGGTTAGCATTTCTGCCTCACAGTGCTGGGGACCTGGTTTCCATTCCGGACCTGGGGTGCTATCTGTGTGGAGTTTGTGTGTTTTGCTTGTGTTCATGTGGGTTTCCTCTGAGTCCTTCAGTTTTTTCCTCATTTTCTAGGAAAGCTGGCCCTGGTGTGAGTGTGTGTGTGTTTGTGGTTCTTTGTTTCTGTGTGCCCTGCGATGGACTTGTGTCCTGTCCAGGATGTAGCCTTCCTTGTGTCCGTTGCTTGCCACAAAAGGCTTCAGCTCCCCTATGACTTTGAATTGGATGAAGCAGTTAGAAAATGGATGGATGTTATAGTAGGTAGATCTTCCAACCAGAAGGAAAATGGTAAGCCTTTCATTTGGAGTTTATAGTGTATATGTGCCATATACAGAATTCTTCATTTAACTGCAGTATTAGGAAACTCCAGTAGTTTCCTAATTTCTTCCTTATAGATCTAACATAAGCCTTGTCATAATTGGGTTTAATGCGGATGTGATCCTTTACTGTATGCTCGACGTGCATTGTTTTTGTAAATCTGAACATCAATAAAAACACCATTTCAAAATGCTTCTTTAACAGCAAGCACCTGTCTCAAGGAGAATTTGTGTCTCTGAGATCAGAGGAATTTGCCAAGGCAACTGTTGCAACAGTGAGGTTTATTCCAAAAAGAAATGGCATGCGACCTATTGTCAAAATGGGAGCAGTGGTGGAACAGAAACCATACAGCAGCCAGAACAACAGAAGAAAGGTACAGTAGCGCGATAAAGTGACAGTTACTGTAACTACAGCTTTTCAGTCTCTGAGTAGAGTTTTATTTCCCTCTTGTTTCTTAAATTAGATTCACTTTTTTTAACGATTTGGAGCACCCAATTACAATATGTTTTTCGCGTCTTGGTTCACAGCTAGGAATCCTTCTGCCACGCATTTTGTTTGCTCATTCTTTGGTAGTAATTTAGTGTTTTTAATGTTCCCCCTGCCCCTTCCTTCCTGAATCCAAAGGAAGAGGCCAGACACGACAAAGAAAATGTCGAGCCCGATGCCGATTCTGTCTTTGGTCAGCCCATCGTCCACTGGGCACTCATTCCAAATTTTAATTAAAGAACATAAAACATGACAGGAGTTGGTGTAAGAAGTGGAATAGTAAAAACCTCCATTAGACGAACGCCAAACAGTTTTGATCTGTTTTGTAAGAGCTCTGAAATTGTTCTATGTTGTGTTTACAATTCTCCTCCCCTTCATCTAGTCCTTCAATATCCAGCTTCGAAACCTCTATGACATCCTCTGTGTGAATGTGACGAAGAGGCCCCACCTGCTAGGCTCCTCTGTGTTTGGTTTACAGGATATATACAGAGTTTGGGGTGATTTTGCAGCAAAAAACAAAGCTCAGAATTTGCCTGCACTTCCAAAATACTTTGTAAAGGTAGGTGTTAGTTTTCTTGTATGTGCAACTGCTTCATGATGTGAAGTTGTCTGTTTTGTAGGTTTAGTGTTTTTCAGCACATTTAAAAAAAGAAGTAGGTTCTCATTAGTTTCAGCATAAAGCGATTTAAAAGATGTGAGTAAACAAAGACTGAAAGCTGATAGCCTGTTTTTTACCAACACTTTGCATCATGATAGCGAGGCTTTCCTCTGTTTTTATAACAAATATTATTTGGTTTATAATGAAGTTCCTTTATTTGTTATTTGGTCATGTACAAATTCAAAATTATATTTTAACAATTCATGCCTGTCACAAATGCTCATTAATGTTGGAAAAGATAATCATTTTTTTAGGAATCTTAATTTGGTTTGTTATTAGAAGTGCAACAGTGATCTTAAGTAATTATTGCAATGATATCTTGAAGTAGAGTGTTGGAGCGTATTATAAACAAGAATGACGTAACATTTTGTTAACTGTTTTATCTCTCAGTGATAAAGCACTTAAAAAGTGTGCATTCATCTTGGCAAAATTACAATGTGGAGGATTGTTTTATAAGTTCTATAAATTGTGCACGCGCATACTGCATGTGTATTTTGCATCCAGATCATGCAATTAAATATACTGGAAAAATCACTGAGAGATTATTATTGTCAAAAACCCAAACATTTTGCATGACTTCCCAGACATCTTTCCGTCTCTATGAAAATAAAAATGTATTCTTCCTTTAAATTGAGCTAAAAAATTTGCTGTGTGTTTTATAATCACTCTATACGGGATGGCTCTGTATGGATTTGGAAAGCACCATCTTTTAACCCATCCTGCTTTTTGTGATCTGAATTAGGTTGATATAGCTGGTGCCTTTGACAGCCTCCCACATGAAAAACTGTTGGAAGTGGTGTCTAGTGTTCTAAAGCCTGTGATGGACCAAGAGTATTGCATCCGGCGCTATGCACAGATCTGGGCTGACTCCAATGAAGGACTGAAAAAAAATTTCAGAAGACATGTACAGTGGACACGTTTTCTAATCTACTTTGTCCTGAGTATATAGTACTTAAAGATGGTAACTTATTTTTGCTGGAGAAAAGTGGTTGAGCTGAGATGCCAGTATCTCTGAGTTCTACAAGGAAAATCTTAAAAAGTAGATAGCAGAATCCTATTCTACTGTACGTGTCTTTTGTTTTTATGACTACAGGAAGGAAGTAGTGAGAAGAATCCTTTAAACTTTACAGCGTTTTTGTTTTATCATATTGAGACCTGTCAGATTTTTTTCCTAAGTAATGGTTATTTATTATTTTTTTTCTGTTAAAGTTTAGCTGACAGATAACGCAAAACATTTAGTTTTGATTCTGCTGCTTCAGTAATTGTCATTTAATCGTTATTTAACTGTACGTTACTGTACTTTAAAAATTTTTATCTTTGTATCGCGCAGGTTCAGTTGTGAAGCAAACTTCATGTATATATTGTAAGAAGGAATTATGTTAGTGCTGCTGAATATAGTGACCAATAAAGAAATGTTCTAAGGTATTTTGTACAAAAATTCTAGTATGACTATAAGGAAGTGCTGTTCAGCTTTTTACTCTGCTATTCTTGCTGTATTGGAACATGTTTATTTAATTACTACCTTCACATCTTTACTGTCTTAAGGCCACAACGTTGGGAGACTTGTTGCCCAACATGAGATCTTTCACAGCTGTGCAGCAAAAAAAATCAAATTTGCGGAATGCAATACTGGTTGAACAGGTGAGTCTCTGGCATTCTTCTTACTGTACATTTCAGTTTTAAAATGTGGTTTTGTGGAAGACTAAACAGCCAGTGTTTAATCTGCAGGACCTACTGTCTTGTGAAAGAGATCCTACAAATTAAATGTATATTATTGCATTGTAAGATGATTAAATGCAAACTAAAATATAAGACTTGTGTTTGCTTATTGTTTTGTTTATTTGCAGGGCCTTTCAATGAATGTGTTTGGTCACGAGATGCTTACATTCTTCCAGGAAATGCTTGCAAATGTTGTCCTCAGGATTGGGAATAAGTAAGCCAAAGTACTTTCTAAATACAGTACGTATGTCTAGAGGATTTATTTCTGAAAAGATAGCTCTTTGGCTTTATTAATACAGTAATGACTGAGTGGCCATCAGTTGTCAAGCATAGTCTTGCATTAAATAATTTACTGACAAAAAAAAATCTAATACATTATTTAAAAAGGAGAGTCTTATATAACCTTACAACTACAACAACGTTTTCTCCTTTCTTTTTTGTCCAGCAGACTTTAAAAGTTATATTATTAAATGTGAGAAGTCCACTGCCTGCACATTTTTAAGTGTCTCTGGTATGGCTGTGTACAGAGATTCATGTCCAAATGTCCCAAAATAATAGGTATTCAGAACTTATGATTGGTCCACTTGGCGCTCCACTAATATTAATTTTTTCCATCTTATTAGGATGCCTTGGATTTGTTAATTCTGTCATTAAAATTTAGTCAAATCTAGCATCCTCTAAATACAAAAGATACCTGCAAATATATTGGCAAGCACAAACTAGAGAAGGAAATGACACTTACTGTAGGAAGGGTAATGATCTGCATTTTTGCTTTGAAATAATAAAGTAATCTTAAGCATGACATTAGGAAAACATAAAATCAGTGAGCACCAAAATTACGTGTATGCCCTAGCATTGCAGAAACTGCATCTAGAGTAAAGCAGGGTTCTTTGGAAGTTTCATACATTTTATCTTTGTATTAATTATGATACAAAGGTGCCCTTTAGATTACACAACACATAAAACATTCCTCTCGATCTCTTATTTAAGTTTCTTTATTTTTTCAGGTGAAATAATGTTTTGCTCTTTTCCATAAAAGTTTAATATGACTACAGTATAGTATTGTGCATGTGTTACAGCGCAGAAGCGTCTTTATGACTGAATGGAGTGATTGGCTATTCTGATGTTCCTAGAACCTACAGACAGTGCTGTGGAATCCCTCAGGGCTCCATTGTGTCCACTCTGCTGTGCAGCCTGTGTTATGGAGACATGGAGAATAGGATTCTTGGGGACTTGAAGGAAAATGGGTAAAGAGCAGCTGTTTACTATTAGGTTTACTGTTGAAAAGTTTGTTAAATCTAAAGTCAACTGTAGTAAAACCTGTGGAAATAAATTTGAGGGTGAAATATAACGGCATTATGTAATCTGTAGGAAACCATGCTAGTATGAAATGATGTGGAAATGTACTGTGGTAAATGCAGAGGTTTCTTTAGTTGTCTTCTTCTTTTATCCTTTAAACTGTAAGGAACATACTGTATACCATTAGAAAAAGTAGAGATTTGGGGTGTATGTAAAGTTGGTTTTACCACTTGCTGTTATTTTCCAAGTAAGAAATAAATTGCCAGAAGAACACACTTTTAGGTAGAGTGGCCATTTTGTTCTGTCTTGCCATCACTACTTGCATAATTTAAAATGATAGGTTCTGAGATAGCTGATGCTGTATTGCAATGTCTCAATGCTTGCTTTTCAAAGAACTGAAGCCCTGAATTCAAGGACTTTAATTATATTTAGTGGCTGTGCTATCAAGACATGAAAGACATTATCAGAGAATACCAAGCCTGTTTCAAACATAGGCCTCAGTTAAGGGAAGCCTTTACATTTGTGTTTGTATAGATGGACATTGTCCAAGATCCTCCTCATTCCAAGTTGGATTATCTCCAAAAGGCATTTCTGGCTTTTGTTTGAAGTACATTTTATAGGTTCTGCTCAAATAAAACTCTAAGAGGGAATTGTTTTTCTTGGATTGTGTTGGTTATGGCAGTGGAAGGCAATTGGCAGAAGCAATTTTCGAGGGCTTAACAACATCAATCACCTCTGACCAGCAGGTGGCTCTGTAGACCTGTTCTTGGATTAAAGATCTGCTTAGGGGGAAGAACTAGGTGATGGCTCTTTATTTGACTTTTTCAGTTCTATTTATGGGCTGGCTTTGTTTTTGCTCTTTCCAGGTGTTTGCTGAGATTGGTTGATGATTTTTTGCTCATCACTCCCCACTTGTCCAAAGCACAGATGTTTCTCAGGTATTACTTTTCTTCACGATGGAGGTGTCTATGACGGACACGGTGGACTAACCAAGAGAAACATTTTAATATAACAAGCTAAACACTTGATCAAAATGCTATTTAGAATCCAATAGGTTTAGTGTTTCAATCTTTAATTTCAATTAAGCTGATTTTTCATGACATTGAAGAGCTTTATTTTGTGGCACATATAGTAAA